>NW_024870772.1:18992500-19592500 GCF_019054845.1 Dipodomys spectabilis | reverse complement strand
TTCAGAACTGAGAGTAAACTGTAGCCTGTTTATAACAACTTTCTTAACAACTTTCTTAACAAGATTGGTCACTGGCTGAATAGAGCTCGTTTGTAGATTTTTTTTTTAAGGTTCTTTCAAAAAGACTAGTAGTACTAATAATTATTTGCTTCTCTCTATTCTTAACTAGTTATTTCCAATTGTACTTTGCATGCCTGGGAAGCTGGTTCTTAAATGGACACGCCTCCTGCTTGTCCCCCAAATGGATAACAAGCAGGAGTTGAATCTGCCTTGCTGCAGGCAGAGCAGCTGGACGCAGCCCATGGCTCTACCTTCAGGTCACTCTCAGTGGGCCATAAAGTTATCTCCACTTGGCAGGAGAGGAGGGGAATGCCTGGTGACATTTCTCATTAGCTATTGCTTTTCTATTCCTAGGAAAAAGAAACCCATTATTTACTTAGGAAGCTCACAATGAATCTGATCCCTCTCCAAAAAAAAAAAAAAAAAAAAATTCCACTAACAGCAACAGACCCCTAGCCAAAAGCAAAATAGAGCAAAAAATCTGCATTTTCTCAGGATGTCATTAAGGATATTAAAATTAGCCAGACATGCCAGTACCTACTTATAATCTCAGCTATTTGAAAGGTAGAGCAAGGGATCAAAAGTTAAGGATACCCTATCTTAAGTACAAAATATGTACAAACACACGCACTCACACATACACACACATACACACACATACACACACACACACACACACACATGTCATCACCATTATTTCTTTCTGCTATCCTCATTACTTTCTAAAAGGAGATTTTAGATCATTTAAATAGGGATACAGGTGGACCCATTGCAACAATGAGATGTACAAGTTGTTCGAAAAATGAACTTTACAACTTTGGCTGGGGGGGAAAGGGGGGAGGTTAGGGGGGAGAGATGGGAAGGAATGGGAAGGGGAAACAGAGGAGGAGGCAACAATGCTTGATAAGAAATGTACTCATTACCTTGCACATGTAATTGTAACCCCTCTGTATGGTATTTTCACAATAAAAAAATAAAAATAAATTTAAAAAAGTACTATAAAATGCCCAAAAAAGAGATTTTAGCAAAGAAGGCAAAGGAACATTCAAAGAAAGCTCATGAAGCTCAGAATGAAATGGTAAGATAAGTCTGAAAATAGACTATAATTTTTATAGAGAAACAATAATTAATTGTTTTTAACTTCTTCATTTTACTGTAAACCTGTAGCATCCCTTTACAGGTCATGGAGAGCTTGTCTAAACCCTTCAGTTCTCTGTCCTGTTCTGTTTTGTTTTTAACTTGAAGTTTAAGAAACTTAATGTTCCACCCCGGAACATCCCAAGCAGCACAAAGGAGAGCAAGGGACAAAGATGTTACCTTGGATCAGCCCATGGCCCCTCCCAACACAAGATGACCTGCTACAAGAACCATGGGATTGCCTGCTTTTCTCCCTGATTGCATTTTGTACCACTGAGAATCTCCCCTTTTGGCCCTTCAGCTCTCTAGTTTCACTGCTCACAATACACAGAACATGAGACTTAATGCAACTTGTTTAAAAGAGCACTTTCAAATTTGCCCAAGCCAGCCTCCTTAACACAAAACAACACACATTCTGTGAACTTGACTCCCTCTCTGTTTTGATTTTGGATCTAGAAGCACTGGAGGATGGGAAGATAATGCTTTTTACCTTGGCCCTTACACCAGTATCCAGCTGTTCATTTGTCAGTACAATGTTGACAGTTGACTCTCACAAGGCAAAGCGCTTCTGATTCCTGATCACACTCCAACCCAAGCATTCATTCACAGGCCTTTATTAATGATCTTGTCAACCACAGCAGAGAAGAGGAGAGAGGCTGGCTCCCTTTCAGCAGCAGCCATGATTGAAGGGCAGAGCACATTAGAGGATGAACACACACTTCCTCCAATGGCAGCTCGGGGGACAGGCCACAGCTGTAATTACCAGGAAAACTCAAGGCAGTGATTTCTGGCACAGCTGTCTGAGTCATTTTCAGCACAGTCCACTGAGAGAAAGAAAAAGATAATTTTATCCTTTCAATAACTACAATTTTATATTGGTAAATCAAGCATAAAATTGGTAGTTGAACTGCTTCCAGGAGTCTTTGTTTAGAAATACCTTTATTCATCTATATATTATCTCCAAGTCTACCTTTACTAACTACTGTCATTGTAGGAGGGGAAGTGTTCTGTATACCAGGTTACTATTACTGTTTCTGGATCATGCTATTGTTAAATGATCGCTCAGTGATGTTCAAAATAGCATGACCAGGAGCTGGAGGCCTGGCTCAAGTGTAGAGTACCAATCTTTGAATGATAAAGTATCAGACCCCAGGTTCAAGTCCTGTTCCCAGAAATGAAAAAAAGTAGGAAAAGATAAAAAAATGGCAAGACCCTAACTCAGCCTTCCAAAAGTCATTGAGATTAGATGGCATTATGTAACTGAGACTTTGCATACAATTTACAATGGCTGTCTTTTTTCATTCAGGCATCATATCAACGTTTCTTCATGTCCATCCTTTTGGAGCCAATATCGAATACCTTTGGTCATACATGCAGCAGCTGGACTCCAAGGTAATTTTCAGTGCTAAAATTTCATAGATTGCTTGCTGCGTGCAGGTGGACATGAGTGAACAGCACTGGGGTAGAACAGCCTGGGGAGGGTTATTATGCTGCTTCCACAGGATGGGGGAGGGATGGTCATAGTTGCCTTCTCCATTGCTTTTGTCTTCGCCTGCTCCTCTTTTCTCTCCCCTCTGATTTCTTCCTCTTCCTCCTCTTCCCCCTTCCTCACTCTTCTCTTCCCCCTTTTTCCTACCCCCTCCTACTCTTCCTTTTTCCTCTTCCTCTTCCTGCCATCTCCTCCTCTTTCTTCTCCCTCTTCTTCCTCTTTTACCCTCTGCCTCCCCTTTCTCCCTCTCATTCCTTCTCTCTTTTCTGGTTTCTCCTTCCATCTCTTTCTCCCTCCTCCTTCCTCCTCTTCTTCTTTCCCCTTCCTTCTCTTTTCTCCTCCCTTTTCCTCCTCCTTTCTCCTCCCTCTTTCCACTTCCTCCTCTGCCTTTCTCTCCCACTGTTTTCTTCTTTTTTCTTTCTTCTCATTCTCCTCCTCTTCCCTCCCTCTTCCTTCCTTTTCCCTTTTCACAGAAATTGAACCAATAGTTCCTTTTATTCCACACTGTTGCCAGCATTTTTAGTTGTCTTTGTTATTTTTTTTTTATAATGACCATTTTAACTGTAGTTTTAATTTGTATTTCTCTAATGGTTAAGAGTGTTGAGCATTTTAAAATGTTTCTTGGGTACTTAACAATTCTTTTTTTTTTTTTTTTGAGAGGTGTCTGTTCAAGGACTTAGGCAAACCTTTTACCATTACTTTGTAGAAAGAAAAGCAACATAAAGAAATTTCAATTTACCTGTTGGCCTGAAAGTTCTAGAAACAAGGAAGGAATCAGAATCAAAAGGCTAATGTGATATGATCCTTAGGCCATATTGTCACAGGATTCCATGTTAGAGATATCACACAACAGAGGGACAGCCACTTCAGAGAACATAAAATTATGACATGAAATGTAAGGACAGTTTCCATGGCGTTTTCCACAGTATTCTCTAAGTGAGAAGAAGTGATTGCCAAGTTAGCTGTGCCCCTAAGCTCTCTCATCAGCAAATAGCTGTATCTCTAGCCTTTTGTAGTATTGTGTGCTAAAAGGGAATAACCAGACAAAGCTCAATTCTTACTGAGTTACAGTGACCACTGAGAGCCACTGTGTATACAGTGATTCCTTACACAGAGAGGGTTAGGAATGGAGCCCAGAAAGGGGTAAAGTCTGAAAACAATAATGAATCAGAAAGGCCTGTGGGACTTTGTGGCTGAAGGGAAAGTGGAAAGAAGTAAAAGCTCCTCCAAGGGGCAAAACAAAATACACGGGATTTGTATGACCACATCTACAACATGCACTTTTGAGATCTATATAGACATTTATGTGTTATTCTCGTCAGTTAGCATGGACTAAATTACTACATTGTGCTGTTATTCAACCCAGATGACCAATACATGATTGCTGTTTGACTTTTCAGTGGGCCTGATACTTTTTTTCTTTGAGGAACAATCCAATCATCAAAAACTAAAAATATTGTTTAGTTATACAGATTTAGACATGATAGACCAAACAGGGTAGAAGGAGTAAGATTACAAAATTATTTCTTAATTCTTTATTGACATACTAATTGTGCAAATTGGTTAAGTCTAGTGTAATTGTTTTTTTAATTCCTTTGGGTATTTGTCCAAGAGTGGTATATTATCAGGATCAAATGGTAGGTAAATGTTTTTAGTTTTTTTGAGGAAATCATATACTGATTTTCATAGTGCCTGATTCCCACCAATAGTATGTAAGAGTGCTTTTTATTCCACAGTCTTGTCAGCATTTGTTACTTTTAGTTGTCTTCATGATTTGTTCATTTTGATAATGATCATTCTAGCTTGGGTAAAGTAGTATCTCATTGTCGTTTTGATTTCCATTTCTCTAATGGTGAAGGATATTGAGCATTTAAAAAATATTTCTTGGATTCTTAGAATTCTTCTTTGAGAAGTGTCTATTCAGATCATCTGCCAATTTTTAAAGTATATTATTTAGTGTTTTAAGTTGGGGATTTTTTAAGCTCTTTATATATTCTGGATATTAATGCTTTGTTAGGTGGATGGCCAGTATTTTCTCCCATTAGGCAGGCTTCCTATTAACTCTGTTGTGTTTGCTATGCAGGAAGCTCTTTGATTTGATGCAGTCTCACCTGTTAATATTTGCTTAAGTTTCCTTTCTTTGTAGTCCTGTCCAGGAAAGCATTGATTATCCTAATGTTTTAAAGTATTTCCCTTGTGCTTTCTTCAAGAAGTGTCAGGTCTTATATTTAGATCATTGATCTATTTTCAGTTGACTTATACAGTGTTGGCATGTACACAGTCTGCACTTTTTCCTGCACCATTTTATGAAGAGAAATATTTAATATGTTTTTAGCACCTTTTCTGAAATTCAGTTGCCTATACATGCATGGGTTTATTTCTGGGATCTCTATTTTGTTCTATTAGTCTGTGAGTCTGTTTTTATGCCAGTACCTGTTGTTTTCTGTTACTGTGGTTCTGTCTTGAAAGTTGATATTATGATGCTTCTAGTTTTGTTCTTTTTACTCAAAAACATTTTGGTTATTGAAAGTCTTTTGTCCTTCCACTTGAGTTTTAGGATTTTTCCCCTTAGGTATACAAAAGATGTCATGGATATTTCAATGGAAATTCCAAGAGATCACTTTGGATTGTGTGGATATTATAATAATATTCATTCTTCGAATCTATAAGCATGAGAAGTCTTCAGGTCTTCTTATGTTCAGTTTCCTCTCATCAGTGTTTTGTACTTTTCATTGCAGAGATCTTTCACTTCTCTGATTGTTTATTCATAAAAGATGTATTTTATCTTTTCAATCTATTGTGAGCTGCTTTCATTTCTTCTTAGCAAAAAATGTATCATAAGTCTATAGGTTATTGATTTTTGTGTGCTGCTTTTGCATCCTACTACTTTACTAAATTTATTCATTCAAATTGTCTCTTAATGGAGTCTATACATATTCTATGCTTAGGAATTCTATATATAGAATAGTATCATCCACAAGCAAGGATAATTTGACTTTGCTTTTTTTTCTTGCTTAATTACTTTAGCTAAAACTGCTAGTACTATACTGGAAAAAGAGCAGTGAGAGTAAGCAGCCCTATTTTGTTCTTGAGCTTAGGGGAAACTTTAGCTTTCCTCCCACTCAATATGATGCTAGCTAGTATTTATTATGTGAGATATAATACTTAATGTGTTCATGTCTTCTGCCATGAAGGAATACTGAATTTTAGCATATACTCTTTGTGATCTATTGATATGATCATATGATTTTTTACCTTATTCCATTGATCTGATATATTACATTCATCGATTTGCATTCTTAAATATATAATTTCTAAACAAAAGAAGACCGTAGGCATCTTTCTATATCTGCCATGAGACTAAATTGATCATGGTGATGATCTTTTAGAGATGCTGTTGAATTTGCTAGCATTATTGCTGAGAATTTTTGCATCAGTAGTCATGTTTTCTTTTTTGTTGTCATTTTTGTTATTATGCCCTTATTAAGTTTCATCACAGCAATGTGACCTCATGGAATGAGTTTGGAAGAGTTCTCTCCATTTCATATCTCTGGAATGGATTGAAAAGTTTGGTAAAATTCAGCTGTGAAGCCATCTGGTCCTAGCATCTTCTTTATTACTGATTTTACACCATTATTTGTTTTTTAAATTTATTATTTACATTATTATTTACATCAGGTAATGAGTACATTTCCTTTCATACAGTGTTTTCCCTTCCCTCAATCTCTTCCAATCCCTCCTTCCTGTCTCCACCCATGAGTTGTATATCTTACTTTCAACCATGTCCAGCTCCACCACTTCACTTTCTACCCTTTTTCCCTCAAGTTCTATACCCTCTCTCCCCACCCCTGAAAATATACACATTACTTGTTTTCTTATTTCCTCTAGATCAATTCTGGAAAGTTGGTTTTTGCCTATTATCTTCCTAATTTCTTAACTCTTTGGCTTTTTAGTAATGAGTCATCTGAATTAGTTGTCAAGCGTTTCGTTCCTTTTGATTTTTGGAATTTGTTGTTAGAGAGTTACGGTCTTTTAGAAGTGGCATATTATTTTTTTCATCTTTCTTTAGTTCCAACATTAAAATTTGTGTATTTATTGGACCAGCTCTTGCTACTGCTTTTACAGCGAGACCTTCATCCCAAGTAGTTATCCCCTAAGGATGTGTCATAGGATTGTCACTTGGTTTTGCTGTGTTGGTTTTAATGATGTGTGTGTGCATTGTACAATATTGTGTCTCTGAAGCTTCTTTGGTTGTGATCAGAGAATTTGGACAGCATGTACCATGGAGAATTCAGAAAGACCCACTAGTCTCTGTAGACCAAAGAACATTGGCAACACTTTAGCAGCTCAGGCAGGTGAGGTATGTCAGCAGTGATATGGGGTAATGACTTGGGTGGCTGCACCTACAATGACAGTTCCTCGCCACATGAGGTGACAGGAGTATCCTTAGCCACTTCAGCTGAGGTGCAGTCTCATGCGCTGCCCAGGAATAGGTGGTGGCATGAACAGCGGCACCCTGTCAGTGGGTCTCACACCCAATCCCAACAACAGAAAAGGGGTGGAAGCAGCCAGCAGAGGGAAGCATGCAGGTGAGAGGCAGCAGAAACCATGATGTCCCTCTGCTGGGAGCAGCGACTCGTTGGGGGAACCTTGGAATCTGGCTATGCGAGCCTGGTGGCTGAGTAGTGACTGGAATGTTTCTCTCCAACTTCTATAGCAGAAATGCCCATCTAGGTATATCCCCAAACCTGCTTTGTCCTTCCTTCTCTGTCCAAGGTGGAGGTAACAGCCAAGCCAGAGCTGGTGTTGTTCATGGCCACCTCAGATGGACCTTTGTGGTCTGTCTTGCCTTGCCTTGTCAGGAAAAGAGCCTGGGAACCATGTGGGCACCAGCTGTCAGTGCCAGCGGGGCACAAATCCACATGCAGCTTCTTAGCAAATACATTGTAAGTATATAGGTTACTGACTTTTTTGTGCTGCTTTTGCAGCCAACTACTTTACTAAATTAATTCCTTCAAATTTGTCTCAGAAGGCAAACTCCCTAATCCCCAAGAGCAGTGTACCCCCTCTCCTCCATGTGGCAAACCCTGTTCCTTACAGTGCAGGGTACCCAGCGAGTTTGGAGGCAGTTTGTCTAATGCACCAAGTTGGGTTCTTAAGGCAGCTACTTGCTGAGCTGCCTTAAGAGTAGTGGGATATCTGGGGTTCAAAGACTGGATTATGCAGGGGTTTCCAACCCCTGGAGCTTCCCATCTTCACACAGCCACAAGTCTATAACACCCCAGGTATTCTTTGGGAAGTGATGTTATAACATGCTTCAAGTTCAGAGTCACATTATTGTTTCTCTGTGGCCTTCCCTCAAATAGATAGAAAGGTAACGGAAAATGCTTTATGTTGACATAAAGGATGTGCTGCTTTGTCGTGTTGAACTCGGGTTTCTTTGATGAGGTTTGTGGCTGCTGTTTTTTTTGCATTTTTTCCCTTCACCTGTCTCACTCTTCTTTACTGTCACGGCTTTCTTTGTGGGATGGAATAGTGGTATAGGACAGTGCTGGCATGGAATGAGCCCTCCAGACGAGATTCCTATCATCGTTATTATCCTTCCCTTTGCATTGGGGACATGTCTTTCCTCCCTCTTCTGGCATTCTCTAGTGGAAAGTCTTGTTGAGGAGGCACTTGTTTTCATGAGTTGAGATGGCTGCAGAATACACTGGATTCTGTGTGTGTAAGGATTGCAGGGTCTTCTCCACTTCCACTATAAGTTGGTGATCTGTGCGTGCAGTGTGTGTGTGTGTGTGTGTGTGTGTGTGTGTGTGTGTGTGTGTGTATGTGTGTGTGAAATCATCTGGGAAGTGGGAGGGATTGAGAAACAACATGTCTATTTAGATGAAATGAAAGCTTCTTTGTTACTCCAGGACACAGATCAGATGAGATTTGTGTTTTCTCCTTTGTGAATCTCTGAAGAGAGAAAATTCACATGTCCAGTCCCTGGCAATTAGATAGCAGGCCTTTCCAGAAGAGATTGCATGAGATGGAATTCCACCTCTTAGACCATGAAGGAAGTTTATCCCTTACAACAGAAATACACAAAGTCTCCCCTGATTTCTTCCCTTACTCCCTGCTATCTTCTTGGTGAAATACCCCATAGTGCTGTTAAGGCTTTTTTTTTTCTTCCTTCATCAAAAAAAAAAAAAAAAAGAGCTCTACGTAAACCTGCTGGATGCCAGGGATTAGCCCACATACCATTTCTATCCCAGTGAGGGTGAGAGGATATGTAGACTTTTTAATCTACCGCACAAATTATTACTGTAGACTGGAATGCCATCTCCTCAGGGCATTAAGTAGAAAACAAAATAATGAGAGGTCTGTCCTATAAGTATCCACCAGGGCCTTGTATTCACATCAGCTGCCAAAAGACTCATAATCCTACAGCCTCTGGCAGCCTGTGAATGCTGAGGGTCTGGGTATCGCAGCCTGGCCCACCTGCTTCTGGTTAATCAGAATGAACTGCAGGTCACAGTCCTTTATCCCCCACCAAGAGCAGAGATTAATATTACATTAAGGTGACACAGATCTGGCCCAGCACCACAACCCAGGAAGTTGACTGCCTCTCATAAAGTTTGGAAACTCTACTTAAAACAACCTATTTTCCTAGAGATTTGACAACATCCTTGTTACCACAATTGCTATCAGATACCTTTTAGATTTTGCTTACCCTGGTACAGATGAGAACAAGAAAAGCAGACAAGTCTTAGAATATAGCTCCTTTTATTATCCTTTCCCCAAAGGCCACACATGAGTTGGAGGATGATTAGGAATAGAAGGAGAGGCAGGAATTAATTTAAATTATGCTGAGCATGTAAATTGCACATGGCTCCCTAAAACTATGTAGCCCAACAATGAGCCATTTTCCAGTTAGATATTATTCCTGCTCCTGATGATGATATTTGCATAGTTTTATTTTTTTCTCAATTACCCATTCTCATCCACCCAGCTCTCCTCTCAGAAAAATGTGTCAAAAAGAATTGCAATTCATTCAGAGAAACAGGACAAGAGCAATGACTTCTTAAAGCCTTGCTGAGTCAAAACTCGTGCTTGGATACAAGCAGGACACTCTTCAAAACAGACCACACTATTTTGACCAAGGCTTCCAATACTAAATAGAATCCCATGTGTGGGCCCAGCAAGGCCATGCTCCTGCTAAGAATAAGCTGCACTGAAGAACCACTGCAGCAGAGCATTAGCAATTGCATACTTTCTGTCTCACAGAGTGCTTCCTCGCTCTTCCCCAATTTATACATTCTTAAGGAATTGTGATTCATTCTCCAGGTAACCCTGGAGTCCTTCTATATAAGTCTTCTGATAAGTCCAATAGAGCAGAAGATTTTATTTTGAAACCCTTCCTATGTACCACCAGTGTCGGGGGATGTAAGAGGACCCACCAATCTTGCATGACACCACTATGTGTGACCAGTTTGGATGCTCATGGACATGTGTGCACTTCCCACCCGAGGAGCAGTCATTTGCTTTTCTAGAAACACAAAAATAGAACAGTCTTGAATCCCGGAAGATTTAAGTCCTAACTTAAGTTTACAGCATAATCTTTCCCATGCCCTTGCTGAGTGGTGAAAAAGGTGTGTATTTACATTGGTGTTTTTAAAACTTACCCCCCCCCCAAAAAAAAAAAAAACTCTTGAGTATGTGTATTTTAGTGTGACTGCTTAGTTGACTATAATGAATGTGCATTTTAGGTATCATGGTACCCCCAGAAGGCATGTGACCGTCAAAGTGACAGCATTCTTCACTTGAATTCTTTTTTTTTTTCTTTTTGCTTATGTGGTGCTGAGGAATCGAACCCAGGGCCTCATCCATGCAAGGCAAGCGCTCTACCACTGAGCCACTTTCCCAGCCCCCTTCACTTGAATTCTTAAAGAACCAAGAGGGATGTGCTCACCCACTGTGAGAGAAGTTGAAAAGGTTTCCAGGGTCCCAGTGAGTCCTGGAGTAACTTACAACTTGTCATGTGCCCAGGCCTGTCCTAGAAATCAGACAAGAAAGGCCAGAGTCTGGAAAAAAATTCAGGATACATGTTGCATACATGTAGAAATGTCATGATGAAACCCATCTTGTATAACTAATGAATGTATGTAATGTACAAAAGAGAAAGAAAATGATCTAAGCTAGAACTCTCCTCTCAACAAACTTGGTAGTCTAGTTGAGAAAAATAACACAGTTCTGAAGTCTTGAGAGTCAGATGTGAACTAATAGAGTTACCAAATGGGCAAGGCAGATATGCAGGAGTCAGAGATGTGTCCAGTCTGTTAGAGGCAACATGAGTGGTATGAAATCCTGGAGTCCAGTTCATTCTACTGGCTTCCTTCTTGGATGCATGATCCAGCATGCATTGCCTTCCTCCTGCATTTCTTCCTGTATTCTTCTTTCCACCCTTCTTTTCTTCCTCCATCATTTTTCTTCTAGATGTTTTCCTCCTTTGAATTTTTCCTTTTCTTCCTCCTTGCTTTCTTCTTTCCTTCCTGCTCCCTCACTTCATGACACATCTGTACTTTTTGTCTCTGCTTCCACTTATTGTAAAGTGTGTGTATGCTGGCACCATAGATTTGCCTAGAGGCATGGAGATTGAACAAAATGTACATGTACACTAACGGCCAGATATTAGCTTATCCTGTAGAAGGAAATCTGGATTTGAACCTGGCTTCCAGGCTCCCCAGCCTTGACACACCTCTACTAGTGTCCTTTTAGATCCCCAAACAAGAGCTCCCCGCCCCCTTATCCAGTGCAGCTTGCCTGGTGAGGCAGGATTCGGAAGTGATCATGACAATAACACACTGATGCGTATCTGCTTGCGACAGTGTGTACATGTGCTGAGAGGCCTAGCCAGGAGGAAGCAGGCTTGGGCTAGAATAAACAGAACAGAAAATAAATCAAGCAGTTTCTTAAAAGTCACCTTGTAGTGTTAACAATATACAACCACCTTGGTGATATACGTGTAGCCTTCCCTCCTTCCTAAAAGAAGTGTGAAAAACAAGAATGTTCTGGAAGGAATATATGAAAAGATATTGAGAAAGCAAGATGCCAAGAGCTGACAATAAAGAAAAGAAGGAAACAGAACTGAAGTATGACTAAGGTTGGACATGAAGAACAAACTTGGAAATCCTCAAGGTAAAATGTCATACAGGTTCTTCTTTCAGGCTAGGATACAAAGGTCTTGAAAACACCAAACTAATCAGAAGGCATTTTCTCCTTGACATGCAATGTGAATGCCTTTAAGGAAATTTTCCAGAATAGAGCTAAGAGCCTCATTAACTGAATATTGTGGAAGGATTTCTTTGAAGTGGTCTGATCCATGATTATGACATCTCTGTCCATAATATTTACAATTTTTCCAGCAGAATCAGGCTGTTATCTTACATTCACAATAGAAATGTAGCTAACTACATCTGAAGAGACTAGTTTCTATTATATTCATTTCTGGCCTTCTCAAGGCCAAAAGATATGACTTATTGCTATCTAAATTTAGCATCATGAACATTTGAGACCCAAGTTTCACTCGTTTTTAGCTACATGGCCTTAGAAAACTTTAACATCTTTATCTCTCAGTATTACCATCCGTAAAAAGAAATTTTTTTTAATGCCAATTGTGGGGCCTGAACTCTGGGCCTGGGTGCTGTCCCCCAGCTCTTCAGCTGTAGACCAGCACTCTACCACTTGAGCCTCAGCCCCACTTCCGGCTTTTTCTGCTTATGTGGTGCTGAGGAATCGAACCTAGGGCCTCATGCATGCAAGGCAAGCACTCTACCACTGAGCCACCTTCCCAGCCCTGTAAAATGTTTTTTTTTGTGTGTGTTATTATATGTACTTAATCAATTGAGACCAGAAAAGCATTCCAAACAACATTAAAGACATCTTACTTTCGCTTACTACTTATTTGTTGGCTGTTATTTGTTTAACACTTAACACTACCCCTGCACAAAAGACTTGTCACCCTAATCTGTTTTGCCACATACTGCACAGGTGAGGGGCTAACCTTCACAGTAAGTTTCTCAGAGCATTCTAGGTTTTCTTTCCATTTCCCTGTTTTACAAGTGATAAAATAGGCCCAAAGGTGTTAAGTGACTGATTAGTTAATAATAATCATTTCAAGATCCTTTGCATCTTCATTTCTTTAATCTAGCTAAGTGAGGAGGTATGTTTGCTTGTTGATGAACTGAGAAGATAACACACTCACCCTAGGCTTGGGTACAGGACTCAGGAGCTTGGCTATTATCTCCTGATGTAAGCCACAGTCTACTTTTTGAAAAAAAAATTCATTATTGTACAGGTAGTCATGTATAGAAGGGTTAAGTTGCATAAGTCAGGTAATGAGTGCTTTTCTTTTTGGACCATGTCTCACCCTTTCCCTTGAACTCTCCCAGTTTTTCCCTTCCATCCCCACCCCCAGTTGTATGGTTCATTTTACCATATAATGTGTAGTGAGTACCGCTGCTATATTTGTTCACCCATTGCCCCACCTTTTCTGTGTTCCCCTCCCCCTTACCCTTCCAAAGGCAAGCTAACAAACAAGATAAAAGGAAAAGACAACAAAAACAGCAACAGCAACAACAAATCTCTTGTTTCCATTTCTTGGAGTTCATTTGGTAAAAGATCATTTTATATGGTCAGATGCTCATAGCAATTGAGCATTTGTGATCCTCTCCTATGATATCCTTCTTTGGTCTCACTATGTGATTATCTTGAGACCTGTGTAATTTACCATATTTCAGTGTATTGTTTTTAACCATCCAGTGTGTTTACTTGTAAATTGATAGGCATATTCTAATTACCACAAATGAGGGAAACCATGCAACCTATATTTCTCTTAGTCTGTCTTACCTCATTCAATATAATTTTTTCCAACTCTTTCCATTTGCTAATGAATGATATGATTTCATTCTTTCTGATGGAAGCATGGAATTCCATTGTGTATATACCACATTTTCTTGGTCCATTCATCCACATAGGGCCATCCAGTCTGATTCCATAGCTTGACTATAGTAAACAATGTTGAAATGGACATGGTTGTGCTGGTCACATTAGTGTGGCATTGTTTGTGTTCTATTGGATAAATACCCAGGAGTGGAGTTGCTGGATCATAGGGAAGCTCTATGTTTAGTCTTTTGAGAAACCTCCATGCTGCTTTCCAGAGTGACTGAACAAGTTTACATTTCCACCAATAGTGCACTAGCATTCCCTTTTGGCCACATCCCCACCATCATCTGTTGTTGTTAGTTGTCTTAATACTAGCCATTCTAAATGGGCTAGTAGATGAGGTAGAATCTCAATGCTGTTTTGACTTGCGTTCCTTTTATGGACAGAGTTATTGACTATTTCTTTTGTGTCTATTAGCCATTCTTGCTTCTTCCTCTAAGAAGTTTCTCTTTAAGTTTCTCTTTAGTCCATTTATTAATTGGGTTGCACATTCAGCTTTTTTTATAACATGCTCTAGGTACAAGTCAAAAAGCATCATGGAAAACAAACCCAAAATTTCAGTCCACGCTAGTCCCCACCCCCCATCTTCACTTCTGTTTGGTGATCAGCTCACGTGGGGTTGCTTGAGCATCAGCATGCAAGTGTGTAGGTCCCTGGTGCATTATGACTTTTCTGGTTCTCCCTGTCACTAGGCTAGCATTGTGATAGTATTCTTAATGCAGTAACCCTGACCATCTACACACAGGTGCTTCCCTGTGCTTCCCACTCACTGGCACTTACCTAGAAGCTCAAAGGTGTGGCCAACATTGTTTCTGGTCCTAAACACACAGCTCTGCTTTCATAGGGGTTGGCATCCATGGTTAGAACAAGCTATCCCAGCCACATTGGGCAGACCTAGCCTAACTCCAGACTTGATGCCTGTGTTACCCTGCAAAGATCACTTGCTCTCTCCAAGGTGTCTCCACGCCTCAGTTTCTACGTTTATAAATGATTCCCTATCTCATGAGAATGTGGTGAGAATTTACGAAAGTGTTTCCAAAAGAGTCTCTCTAGAAATGAGGCCAGGAGCTCTGAGCATAAGACCCAGGGATCACACAATATCTCCCAGACTCCCACTTCTCACAAAGTGAACTACTGGATGGGATCTGAGGCCTGCAGGCAGAGCACAAGTGTCCTTCAGTTCTCTATTACAAGTGTAGAACTCAAGTCTCTTTTGCTGTCCCTATAATCCACTGCATTCAAGGAATAGCTTTAGTCTTCAGTAAAGCAAGTGCTGTACCCAGGGGCACAACCTAGGGTGCCTATGCACCAAGTGAGAACTGGACTGGCTACAGACTATAGAGCTCTGTGAATCCAATAGTGCCTTCCAGTACAGAAAGAAGGAAGATTCTAAGGTGAAAGTGGCACAGAAGTGGACAACTGGCCTTAACTATCCCTACTCTCAAACCACATATAGCACCAACACACACAGTAGGAATTATGAAATACTCAGCTACTTTCCCTCAGTATGAATGGTATTTGGAGGGTCAAACCAACAGAAAGAAAGACCAGAGTCAAACTAATAAAATTAGAGATTAAAAATGGAATATCAGGGGAAGCCTTTTGGCCGGAACCGCCATCTTCCAGTAATTTGCCAAAATGACGAACACAAAGGGAAAGAGGAGAGGTACTCGGTCCATGTTCTCTAGACCCTTCCGGAAACATGGAGTTGTTCCTTTGGCCACGTACATGAGAATCTACAAGAAGGGTGATATTGTAGACATCAAGGGAATGGGTACTGTTCAAAAAGGAATGCCCCACAAATGTTATCATGGCAAAACTGGAAGAGTCTATAATGTTACCCAACATGCTGTTGGCATTGTTGTGAACAAGCAAGTTAAGGGCAAGATCCTTGCCAAGAGGATTAATGTGCGAATTGAGCATATTAAACACTCTAAGAGCTGAGATAGCTTCCTGAAACGAGTGAAAGAAAATGACCAGAAAAAGAAAGAAGCCAAAGAGAAAGGAACTTGGGTTCAACTGAAGCGCCAGCCTGCTCCACCCAGAGAAGCACATTTTGTGAGAACCAACGGAAAGGAGCCTGAGCTATTGGAACCTATTCCCTATGAATTCATGGCCTAAAAGATGTTAAAAAATAAAAGACTGCTGGACTATAAAAAAAAAAAAATGGAATATCAGGGAAAAAAATCAATGAAACTAATATCATTAGTGATACTTTATAAACTTACTTTCTATTGAACTAGAAAATCTAGAAGAAATAGATAAATTTCTAGCAACATATGACCTACCTTAAACCACTTAAGCACATCTATAATGAGCAATGAGGTTGAAGTAGTGGTAGTCTCTCAACAAAGAATACAGGACCACATGGATTCACTGACAATTTCTGTCAGGACACTAAGGTAAATTTAATAGGAATACAACTCAGACTATTCCATAAAATAGAAAAGGAAGAAATAAAATTCTACTTAATTCATTATAGGATGCCAGTATGACTTTGACAACCAAAACCAGATGATGATTAGAAGAAAACAAAACAGAGAAAACCAGAGACCAATTTCCTTGATGAATACATATGCAATTTTTTAATAAAATGTTTGTGAACTGAATTCAACAATACATTAAATCAGAAACTGTAGCCCAGTTCATTTCTTTCAAGGATGCTAGATTATTAAACATACAGAAATCATATATAATAAAGCACATAAACAGAGTACAGAACAAAATTATATGACTATCTCAACAGATGCAGAGAAAGCCTTTTGACAAAGTCCAACATCTCTTTATGATGAAAACTAGGAAGAAAAGCAAAATATCACAACATAGCAAAGCCTTAATGTGATGGACTTGTAGCCAATATTGTACTCAATGGGAAAAAAACTGAAACCAGTTTCTAAACATTCAGGAGCAACACAAAAGTGTCAGCTCTTTCCATTCTCGCTCTCTCCATTCCGTATACTCCTTGAATTTCTCGCTAGAGCAATAAGGCAAGAAAAAAAAAGAAAGAAAGATAAAAAAGGAATAATTCAAATGCTCCCTATCTGTAAACTGTATGACCCTAGACACTTAAGAGTATACGATCCTATACTCTCAAGACACCATCAAAATGGCCATTAGACACATGAAGAAATGCTCAACCTCTCTAGCCAGAAAAGAAATGCAAATCAAAACAACATTGAGATACCACCTCACCCCAGTTAGAACGGCTATAATCAAGAACTCTAATAACAACAGATGCTGGATGGGATGTAGACAGAAGGGAACCTTACTACATTGTTGGTGGGAGTGTAAACTTGTTCAACCACTTTGGAAAGTAGTATGGAGGTTCCTCAAAAGACTCCACATAGAGCTCCCCTATGATCCAGCAATCTCACTTTTAAGCATTTACCCAAATGATCACAAACAAGACCATACTAAAGCTACCAGCACAACTACGTTTATTGCAGCCTTATTTACCATAGCTAAGATATGGAACCAATCCAGATGCCCCTCAGTAGATGAATGGATCAAGAAAATGTGGTATATATACACAATGGAATTCTATGCCTCCATCAGAAAGAATGACATTGCCCCATTTGTTAGGAAATGTAAAGACTTGGAAAAAATTATATTAAGTGAAGTAAGCCAGGCCCAAAGAAACATAGGTCCCATGGTTTCCCTTGTTTGCAATAACTAGTATATGTCAAGCAGAAAAAGTCAGATAAGTTGTTGTTAGGGGAATGAACCCCAAGATAAGTATTCAAATGGTTTTTTTTCTTTCATGTGATTGTTTCTAACATATTTATAAGATGATTTCTATGTTGCTTCTATGTTCCTTCCCCACGGTATATCCCCTGCTTTCACTGTATTTGATGTTGGTATAACTTGTGGAGGGGAAAGGCAAAATCAAATAGTTTAACTAGGGATACTTATGTCGAAAAACAAACTTTACAACTTTGGTAAGGGAGGGTAGGATCAGGTGGGGGGATGTGGGGGTAGTATGGGAAGGGATGGGAAGGGTAAACAAAGAGGAGGCAACAATGCTTCATAAGAAATGTACTTGTTATCTTGCCCATGTAATTGTAACTCCTCTGTACAGTATTCTCACAATAAAAAAGAGACCATCATAAAGAAGAAAATTCATAGATCCGATAGACACTTATGACAAAGTAGAAGGATACAAACTCATCAAACAAAATTCAGTAGCTTTTCTGACATACAGTAAATATACTGAAAAAGTAATCTGGAAAAAATGGCCTTATAAAGTAAAATATCTACAGATAAACTTAACTAAAGAGATAAAGAACTCAGATTAACTCAAGTGATCTTGAGCAAATATAGCAACATTGGAGTTAAGATAGCCCCTGGCTTCAAATTATACTGCAAATCCATCTTAACAAAAACAGCATAGTACTGGCACAAATGCAGACATGTAGGCCAATGAGATAAACATCCCAGAAATAAGTCACAGCTTATAGCCACTTGATTTTTTTTTTTTTTTTTTGCTCAAGGCTAATGCTCTACCACTTGATCCACAGCTTCATTTCCAGATTTTTTGGTGGTTAACTGGAGATAAAAGTCTCATGGACTTTCTTGTCCAGGTTAGCTTTGAAACTCAACCCTTAGATCTCAGCCTCCTGAGTAGCTAGGATTACAGAACCCAGCTTGATTTTTTGATAAAGAAGGAAAAACATACTTTGCAGAAAATATACCCTCTTCAACAAAAGATGTTGGGAAAAACTGGATATTGACATATCAAAGAAACATAACACATGCTGACAAGAATGAAGGAGAAAATCTCTTCATACTGCAAGTTGGTGTGTAGGTAATTTGGTTCAGACACTACTGAAATGTGTGGAGGTTCCTCAACAAACTAAAAGTAGAACTCCTTAGGATACTCCTATGCCACTGGCAGCCAGATACCTGAAGAAATGTATGCCAACATATACAATAGCGACATCTACACAACCATGCTTAGTTCAACAGTATTCATAATAAAGTATTCATAATAATCAGCCTAGGTGCTCCAAAACTGGTGAATGGATAAAGAAAAATGTCCACATACACACTGTAGCATTATTCGCCAATAGAAAGGAATGAAGTTATGTCATTTTCAGGAAAATAGATGGAACTGGAGATGATGACATTAAGCAAGACAAACCAATCCCAGAGAGTCAAATCTTATGTGTTGTTACTCAAGTCTAGAATCTACAACCTAAAAATAACATTAAATTATTTTAAAAGGGGGTACTCTAAGGATGCGGAACCAGCTCGCGGAGGGTAGAAGTGAGGATGATAGGAGCTGAATCTAATCAAGTGTATTATGTTATTATAAAAATAGAATAGTAAAAAAACTGTTAACATAGGAGAATTATGAAAGCAACAGAGAGGGTAACTTTGATCAAAGTATATCTTACATGCATGTATGGTGATAATACAATGAACCTCCTTGTACAATTAATTTTTATGCTAATACTAGGAAGTTTCTAGATGATTATGTCCTGTTAGACCTTTGGCAACCAGCTATAGGAAGAATGGGTGGGCCTGCCTGCCCAGACCCCCATCCACACCCCACTCACACACAGAGATGGTAGTCTTTAAATATTTTTGGCCTAGAGAAACAGCTGTTTCTCTCCCTCCTGAAGAACAGCCCAAGGCTTCTTCCCGCCAAATCTAGTGATATTTATGAGGGCAGTTGAAAGCCAGCCTATGATGGACAAGCTTACCTCGGTCTGCCCACAGCTCCATGGCTACCCAGGAGTAGCACATGAATTCAACTGTAGATGAGCTGTGGAAGGACAGGAGTTCATCCAGAGGGTAACTTCACCTCATAAAGCCTAAAGAAAATGGCATTGTGCATAATTTCAAGTTTTACCGTAAAGAAATAATATGGGAGGAGATAGATACATTTAACCTGATTTAAACATTAGAGTAGGTACACATGTATAGAAACATTGATCCTGGAGGGGGGGGAGGATTGGGTGGGGGGACGGGGGGAGGATGGGAAGGGATGGGAAGGGGAAACAAAGGAGGAGGCTACAATGCTTATAAGAAATGTACTCATTATCTTGCCCATGCAATTGTAACCCCTCTGTACAGTATTTTCACAATAAAAAAAGAAACATTGATCCTCACCCTGTGAACATTTTCAATCTTTATGTTTTTATATGTCAAGTGAAAATTAACTGAATAAGAAAAAGGAAACTGCCTTGTGAATCAACTAAACAGAGTTTCACCACATTATCTCCAGAGCATCACCAGACTACCACAACAGGCTTGATTGTAGTGTTGCTTTCAATCAGTAGCTTATACAGAGACAGAGATATTTGTGCCAGGCACTGTGCTAGCTGATACATACATACATACATATATACATATATATACACATATATATATCACAATTAAGAGTGAGAGATAAATATTTTGATTTGTATCTCACTCAGAGAGAAAGAGAGAGGGGGGGGGGGGGGAACTGAGCATTACAGTTTTAAGTGATCAGCCCAAAGTTACACAGCTAGAGGCCTAGCCCAGAGCCAAATCCAAGCCTGTCGGATTTAAGCCCCTATTCTTAGCCCAAATATGCCTGAACATAAGAATTACCTGGGGTGGTTGTTAAAAATGGATTATATGGGCTATCTCCTCTGGTGTCTAGGAAAGCAGTTCTTTTAACAAGTGCCTCAGGTGCCAAATGTTTAGGATGAGCATCCTTCACCCTTGGCTGTCCACCACCACTGCTGACCAAGCATGTAAGGCAGACCAGTGCCCAGACACCACAAACTCATCCACATGCTGGCTCTTTTCCACAGCTCTGTGTAACAAGAGCTCTCTGTGCATCTCAGTATCAACCCACCTGTCTCCCAGGACTGAGACTGAGCCCAGGTTGTGATGGTATTTTTCCCAGCTCCTGTGGGCACATCACTCTGAGCTGAACTTTCAGCAATCTGTTCAGGAATCTTAACAATCCTTTCCATAAGGTTTTGTGAGGAAATGCAGACAATTTATTTCACCTTCTAGGACTGTCTCTGTTTAACTGAGTGTTGTATCATAGGTTCAGGAATATTGAATATATGAAGAATGCCTTCCATGCAGTTGATTTGTCTTTGCCTGCTGTGTCTTTTGCGTGACTCTTAGTAGGGGTAAATAAAAAGTGTAGACTCTGAAAGGATCTCTCTTTGATGCCACTACCATGAAAAGTTACAACAGCTTTGAGGCAGTGAGCATTTATTTCTATGTGCCCAAATCTGTGCTGAGCCAGTAGCTCTCACACCATCCTTATTAAATGCCATTCCCATTTGCTAAGGCTTAAAGAGACTAATTATCTTTGTAAGGTTCATTTAGCCTATAACAATAGTAGATAGAGGATTCAAACAGAATATCAGACTTCAAATTAACCACCTTGCTATGAGATCTCCAGGCACACACAGGAATAGGAGGCAAACACAGGAAAATGAGAGCAGGGTTAGGACAGAGAATTAGGGCTCATTTGTTCTGTATTTAAAGCCAAATGAATGACTGCTATAAAAAATACTCCTGTTAAAAATTTTTGAGGAAAAAAGAGAGGAAAAAATTATACTAAAACCATCTGCCTAGATTTTATGACTGGGTGTCAATACTTTTATAGCTTTGGGGGTAAAAGTTTGGGTTTTCATTCCTAAATATAAATGGTCTCTGGTTCCTGTGAAAATTAAATGAAGAAAAATAGTTTGAGCAGCAAGAAATCCACTCAAATGCTCTCTGTTGCTCACCCTTCGAGAACATTTCTGCGCTGGGCAGATGAGGATGAAGGTTACATTGGTGAGGATTCTGTTAGGAGTCCTTGTTTGTCAGAGGATGGCATTCCACATGGAGCTGAACCCCAGCACTGTTTATTCCTTCATTTGAGTCCATCCCTGACAGTCCAGGATAATCATGCTCAGTGCTTTACCCTCCTCTAAGAGCTGTCTACTTGACAGCCAAGTAGAAAACAAATAGGAAATACAATAGAAAATGTCTGCTTTCCCATGCTCTTTGCCCACAACTAACTTCCCTTCCTCTCTAATAGATATCAGCCAGCGAAATCGAGATGCTTCTGATGCGGCTACCTCGCATGTTCAAACAGGAGTTCACCGGTGTGGGAGCGACGCTGGAAAAGAGATGGAAACTGTGTGCCTTTGAAGGAATTAAAACCACCTAGCTGTGGAAGGGCAGGAGATGTCTGAGAGTGAACAGAGCGTGAAGGCAGCCAGGGCTGGGAGCCTGGGAGCAGGAGGGGTGGGACCCACCAGCGAGGGACCTGGGGCCTGACGTTAGTTACATCTGCAGCAGTGGTCTTGTGAGGGGAAATGTAACCTTGTACCAATCCCTTACACTAAGCAAAAGCTTCATACTGTGACAGATGTTTCCTACGAAAACCAGTGATCCCCCACTCATAACGATGGCAAAAATCTTAAAATAGGCTACATTTGAGAATAGCTCACCTAGCAAAATATTTAAAGTTAGTGAGGGAGTAGCCATGGTGGTTGCTAGGCTACGGAGTTGTAAATGTAATGTATAGCTGACATCATTAAATGACATTTTCCTGGCAGTCTTTCTGTTTTAGTTAAAAAACAAAAATAAAAACAAAAAAATAATAATTTTGCAGTGATGAAAAAATCATACCAAAAGAAAACTTGAATATGTGTCTGAAAAAGTTATCGTATTTTATAAATTAAGTTATATGCTGTTTCCAGGGACTTTTGCCTTATTGAAGAGGCAGAAACAATGATTGGACAACTTGAGAACGCTTTACCAAGAATATTATTTTTCTAATGTAACAATTCTCCATCCTAAGTTCTTTTAACATGGACTGCATAACAGTTTTCATAAAAATGTAAATAAAGGGAAAACTCGTGTTGCTGTCTTGTACTTGGTATGTGACATTCAGGTTTCTGCATCAAAATAAACATTCAGTAAATATTCCTGTTACAAATTTTATAGGAAAGACATAAATTTTTTTCAATAAATATTACTTCTACCATATTGGTTTTGCTAATATTCTTTGATATATTTTCATACTTCCTTAAGAAATTGTTTTCTCATTTTTCATTTCTACTTCATAGTTTATCATTAAAATTATTAAAATTGAGTGACAATAAGAGGCAAAATAGTGTTTCAAAGAGAAATGAATAACATGATTTGACACACTCAGAAGAATTCAACATCATCCCTGTGATAGCCTGACTAAAAATTATATGCCTTCATTTGGAATCGTGAGAGAATATTGGACAACTCAAGTTTATGAAAATTCTACAGAATTAGCCAGGACTCTTCAATAATTTCAAGGCCATGAAAGACAAAGACTGAGGGATTGTCATGGAATGGAGAGTCAGATTAAATCCTGAAGCAGAATAGGACATTAGTGGAAGAAAAAAAAAACAAACTGTTTTCCATGAGTATATCCTGGAAACCAGGTCCCGGAGTCTCAAGCCTATAATCCTAGCTACTCAAGAGGCTGTGATCTGAGGATCCTGGTTTAAAGCCAGCCTGAGAGACTCTTCAATCATCTTCAATTAATTGAAGATCTTTTTTTAAAGGTGGAAGTGGAGGGTGGTTCAAATGGTAGAACCAGCCTTAAACAAAAAAGACAAATGAGAGAGCTAGGCCCTGAATTCAAGCCAGAGTACTGGCAAAACAAAAAGTATGAAAGTACCAATATAGGAGATTGTGTGCCAGAATAGATACATGGCATTTAAATATAATCAACTTAAGTTTTATCCTTTTTCTGACCTTATGGGGAATTACTATGTAGCTAATTGATCACATTGTGATTTTTTTCCCCTATGTGTTTTCCGGAAGAGCTTCAAGCTAGAAAACAAATGAAGAAATTCACATATGGGCAATTTGAGTTTCTTCTTTAGCTTTAAAACACCTCTACTCCTTGCTTTCTTATATCAAAAGACCATTATTGAAGATATTGATTAATTTTAAATCAAGCATTTTTAAGACAGTTGAATGCTCTTTGAAATAATGAAAAGATATTCAAAGTTTCCCATTGGACATTATTGTCCTTAAGGTTCTTTTTCTTGAACCCTAAAAATAATTAAGGTACTTATCTATAACTTCTATATTTTATTCAGGCTTAGTGCCAATGCTGTAAGCATGTAGAGAAATAAGAAGAGACTGTCTCTTACCCAGGTGGTGGTGGCTCACGCCTGTCATCGTAATTATGGGAGTCAGAGATTAGGAAAACCATGATTCAAAGTCAGTCCAACCTCCCCCACCAAAAACTTATGAGGCTCTGTTCATCCAATAGCGGGGCACCATGACACATGCCTGTCATCCTAGACGTGTGCAAGGCAGAGATCAAGAAGACCAAGATTCTTTATTTATTTTTTTGGGGGGGTGTCCGGTCGTGGGGCCTGAACTCTGGATTTGGGCACTGTCCCTCAGCTCTTCAGCTCAAGGCTAGCACTCTACCACTTGAGCCACAGCGCCACTTCTGGATTTTTTCTTTTTGCTTATGTGGTGCTGAGGAATCGAACCCAGGGCCTCATGCATGCAAGGCAAGCGCTCTACCACTGAGCCACCTTCCCAGCCCAAGAAGACCAAGATTCTAAGCTAGCCCAGACAAAATAATTGATGAGACTACCCATCGACAGAAAAAGCTGAGCATGATGAGATGCACTTGTCATCCCATCGGTGGCAAGAAGCGTATGTAAGAGGATCAAAGTCCAAGCTAGTTCAGGAAAAACAGTGAGAGCCTATCCCCAAAATACCCACAGCAAAATAAGGTCTAGTCAGGAGGATCACAAGTACAAGGCCTGCTGACTTGGAGACCAGCCTGGAATACATAGAAATGACTATATCAAACGGAAATAATAATATCATATTAAACACTAGAGTCTTTCCATCTGCCTACCATCTGCTAATACCCCAACTACTACCATCTCAAGAGATTTTTAAGTCAGGAGTCATAGCAAGCCTATCATCAGGAAAAAAAGATACCATTTATAGATAATATTATAACACAAAATTCACCAGGTTCTCCTAACAACTCACACATACACACAAAAATGTGTGATAATGTACTGCCTATTATTGAAATACAAAATAACCCAATTCCCTTGGAAACTGCACTCCTTTCTCCTGCTATGATTGCTTTCGTTTCTGATCAGTTGTGCACATGGCTGCCTCTCCAATCCCACAAAGAGCAGCCCTCTGTTGCCCCCTCCAGTCCCTCCATGGTCTGACATAGCATCACTTCTCAATCAACATCTATCAAACGGATGAACCAAATGACTTGAAGGAAGAGCTTGCATAGAAGTTTCTGAGTAGTTGAATCTGAGTCCATTTACCCTTCAGAAAGTCTTACCTTCTTCGCTGCTGCTGTTGTTTTCTAAGTGCTTAAGGTAAAAAATGTATGTCATAATATTTAATCATTTATGAATGTAAGACTTGGTGACATTAGACAGAGTCACAATGCTGTGTAATCAATCACTATTCATAAAGCTTCTCAATCCTCTCAAAATCCTGTACCCATTAGACAATAATTCTATCTACCCCACCCTCAGGCTCTGGTCCTCTACTTTGCATCTCCATGAATTTGCCTATTCTAAGTAGTTCATACAAGTGGAACTTTACAGCATTTGTTCCTCTGTGTCTGTCCGTCTTTCACTCAGCACAAAATGTCTAAAAAGGCCATCGCCACTGTGGTATATATCAGAACTCTACTCCTTTCTCAAGACTGAATAATATTCTACTATCTAGGAAATTTTGTTGACTTAGGTAGCATTGACCTATAGCAGTAAAGGAAAGTCATTTGATCAGTGTTTGAAAATGCTTACTTACCACACGATAAACAGTATCCTGTAGTATGTAGAAGCTTGTTTCTATCTTCATGAAGTTCCTAGCTCATCACAGATAATAAAAATGGCGTGACAGAAGTAGCAAAAGTGGGCAGCAATTGTGTAGAAAGGGAGATAGATTATCAAAGAAGCCATGAGTATCCCGTGCAACAAAATATGTGGGACAAATTGTTTATTCTTAGTAAGGTTTGAAGCTGTTTTACTTTAAGGTTGCTTTCTATTTATTTTTGTTTTTCTGAAATTCTTTTTCTAAAAACGGTTGCTGGGCTATTTGTTGTGCTCATTGAAAGGTCATTTATCCCCAAAACATAAGAGATCTTTCATAACATAGTTTCTTATCCAAACTGAGAAAATAAAGAGGCATCAGATTCTTATAATCTTGCAGTTTGGCTGGTTTTATATCAAAATGCTTAAAAGCTCACATATATGCTTAAAAGCTCACATGTATATTTAATCCGTCTGTTAGTAGCGGAATAAACAGTTTATGGGTAGCTCAGCAATGAACACTTTAGAGTTAAAACAAGCTCTCACGATGTGTTTATCACTAGAAATACTGCATTTTTGTTTATACTGTATCCAAATTCCCTCTTCTACATTCTGCATTCAAGCTGAATGTTTTATCCATTGTCCCTCTCCCTCTCCCTCCCTCCATGCCTACCTCCTTTCCTCTCCCTCTCTTTCTCCCTTCCCCCCCCCTTTCTTGTTGGACAGCATTCTGCTAATGTTGACACCAAGTCCCCAATACTTGGTGGCCCTGTAACTGTGGCACATTACTTAACCACTATGTAATCACTAGTCCTGGATTCATAATGCAGAAATGTTCGTTTCTACTTTTAGAGGGTTTCTATAGCATGAGACCTGTGCCTAACAGAGACCCAGATATAATACAGGCATTTGTTCCTTCAAAAAATAATATTTTAGGGCCAGATGGGATAGTTCAGTGGTAGAAACACTTTCGGAGAATGCATAAAGCTTTGGGTTCAAACCCCAGCACAGTAAGCTAATAATAATGCTGTAATCACATTGTCCCCAGCAAAGTAGGCAAGCCCTTCCTTCCCTTGCTGTCAGTAATCTTGCTTTGATCATGCATATGCAGACAAGAAAATGAGACTAGCAGGGCACCATTGCCTCAGGCCTGTAATCCTAGCTACTCAGCAGTCTGAGATCTGAGGAGCCTGGTTCAAAGCCAAGCCAGGCAAATCCAAGAGACTCAACTCCAATTAACCAGCAAACAAAAACTATAAGTGGAGGTATAGTTCAAGTGGTAGAATGCCAGTCATGAGAGAAAAGGCTAAGCCAAGAGCAGGAGACCCTGAGTTCAAGCCACAGTACTGACAAATGTGTTATGAGAATAAACAAGTCTAAAGCAAGCATAAGCCCCACAAGCAGTCCATTAAGATGTGTCAATGTTGGACTGCCAGAACAAGATTACTGGGATTCTCTAACTTTTACTTTGGCAACTTTTATAGGCAAATGAGCCATCATCTTCATCCTCCTGCTTTTTTTTTCTTTTAGATGTTTTTTAATGTAAAAAATACTGTATAGAGGGGTTACAGTTACATGAGTAAGGTAATGAGTCCATTTCCTATCAAGGATTGTTACCTCCTCCTTTGTTTTTCCCCTACCATCCCTTCCCTCCCCACCTCCCCAACTCCTCTCTCAACTCTCCCCGCCCCCAAGTTGTAAAGTTTGTTTTCAACAGTGTCTTGTATATCTACATCTTATTGTTACAATAGGTCAACCTGTATCCTTATTTCAGTATCTTGTTATTTCCCTTCCCCTCCCCAAATTAGAAAAATGTATATACAAGACACAGTGCACTGACATCAAATACAGTGAAAACAGGGGTTATGCTGTGGGGAAGAACATACAAGACAAACAAAAAAAAAAAATCACATAGTACATTTTAAATACCTTAAAAACAGTAGCAAGAAAGAAAAAAAATATTTGTGTCCCTATCTTGGGGTTCATTTCATTAACATCGTCTTATATGGTCATATGTACATAGCTTTTGACCTTTTCTGCTTGTCCTAGACTTATACTAGTTATTAAAAATAAGGTAAGATAGCTAAGATATAGAACCAACCCAGATGCCCCTCAGTAGATGAATGGATCAAGAAAATGTGGTATATATACACAATGGAATTCTATGCCTCCATCAGAAAGAATGACATTTCCCCATTTGTTAGGCAATGGAAAGGCTTGGAAAAAATTATATTAAGTGAAGTAAGCCAGGCCCAAAGAAACATAGGTCCCATGGTTTCCCTTATTTGCAATATCTAGTATATGTATGAGTCAAGCGGAAAAGGTCAGATAATGTGATGTTAGGAAAACGAACCCTTAAATATGTATTTTAATGTTTTTTTTATTTTTTTCATGCATGTGTTTCTAATGCATTTATAAGATTATTTCTTTGTTGCTTTGTATGTCCCTCCCCCACAGTGTAACCCCCGCTTTCACTATATTTGATGTCAGTATAACTTGTGGAGGAGATGGGGACAAACAAGTCGTTTAAGGATTCAGGTGGACCTGTTGCAACAATGAGAAGTACAAAATGTCATGTCAAAAACAAGCTTTACAATGTCGGTGTGTGTGTGGGGGGAAGGATTGGGTGGGGGGAAGAGGGGAGGCTGGGAAGGGAGGTGAAGGGTAAACAAAGGAGGAGGCTGCAATGCTTGGTAAGAAATGTATGCATTATCCTGCCCATGTAATTGTAACCCCTCTGTACAGTATGTTCTCCAATAAAATAAAATTTAAAAAAATAAAAATAAAAAAAAAATAAAAACAAGGTAAGTCATGGGACCTATGTTTTTTGGGGCCTGGCTTACTTCACTTAATATAAATTTTTCCAAGTCTTTCCATTTCCTAACAAATGAGGCAATGTCATTCTTTCTGATGGAGGCATAGAATTGCATTATATATATATATATATATATATATATATAATCACATTTTCTTGATCCATTCATCTACTTAGGGGCATCTGGGTTGGTTCCATATCTTAGCTATGGTAAATAATGCTGCAATAAACATAGTTGTGCCCGTAGCTTTGGTATGGTCTTGTTTGTGATCATTTGGCTAAATGCCCAAATTTGGAATTGTTGGGTCATAGGTAAGCTCTATGTGGAGCCATTTGAGGAACCTCAATACTGCTTTCCAAAGTGGCAACAATGCAGTAGGGTTCCCTTTTGGCCACATCCCCTCCAGCATCTGTTGTTATTAGATTTCTTGATTATAGCCATTCTAACTGGGGTTAGGTGGAATCTCAATGTTGTTTTGATTTGCATTTCTTTTATGGCTAAAGAGGTTGAGCATTTCTTCTTGTGTCTATTGGCCATCCTTCTTTCCTCTTCAGAGAAGTTTCTCTTTAAGTCTTTAGCCCACTTATTTATAGGGCACTTGTTTCTTTGAGGATTTGTTGTTGAGGGATTTAGTTTTTTGAGTTCTAAGTAAATTTTAGATGAGACCCTTGTTCATTGTATGGCTAGTGAAGATCTTCTCCCAATCTGTGGGCTTTCTATTGATCTTGCTAATATGTCCTTGTCCATGCAGAAACTGCAGTTTCATGCAATCTCATTTGTCCAACATTTCTTTGATTTGTTCATCCTCCCACTTTTCCTCATTGAGCTAATCATGGAGCCTACATTGTTGGTTGAAGCACCCTTTTTGCTGATTTGATGTTTCCAATGAAAACTAATTAGGATCAAATACATTCAACTGTGGAAAAAGCTATATGGGTTTGGGCAAGTGCCATTTTGAATGATGGTCAACTAGGTATAGAGTCCACATGATTCAATAAAGCATTAATTATGGGGTTTTTTTAACCCAGAAGAAACATTGCTGGGAAAAATTATAGTTGTAGAGGGTATATGCAGCAGTAGTATTTTCCAGAACATACATATTTATTATGGTTGCTGAGAGGATCAATGTAGAGGACTCCAGTAAATCTAATAATTATAGGCTGGTTTTGTTAATAAAATTAGCTGTTCTGGTCCAAGATTCTTAGCCATTGCCTACTCCATACAGATACCCAAACAGTGAAGCTCAGATGTCTGCACTGCACAATTCACCTCTTAAATAATGTGTATTTATTGATATCGGGCTGGGTAATGGAGTGTTCTTATTTCATGGGAAAAACAGACTCATAAAAATAAATTGCAGACATTTTACAGTAGAAAATGACACTTTACTATACAAAGCAAAAAAAAGTAGTTAATGCACAATAGCAAGTGCATTGCATGTAATGAAATGTATTTTTTGGTCTGGCAAATATATTTATTGTGTGTTGAAAATGGTAATATCTTGCCCTGCATAAGGAAATTTCTATTATAAAGCTCATTTGCTATTGTGGGGAGTACAACTCTTTTCCCTGTTTACTAAAGTAGTTTATCTTAATATCAGCCCACAACACTTGTCAAGTTCACTTAGGAAGAGCTATGGGTAGATAAGAAGAGGATGGGATCAAAAACCAGAGCATGCTACTTCATCTGCTTTTCACATCTGAGCAAGTGCTATAGAAATTTGCTCCATCTGGTAGTAATCTCATTTTGGATAGCATTCTTTTTCTTTCAGAAGAAAAAAAGCTGAAAAAAAATGATCAAGTTGAGGTTATCATAAATAAATCTTTTGCCTTTGAATATATGTATGCATAAGTGAGGAATTTTTTTCTAGGATTTTTTGAGATCGGACGTGAAGTATGGACTGGGAAGTCAAACCTCGTCTTTGGAGACAGAGAACGCATTGTGGGTCATTTATTAAGTAGACATTGATTGTTACATCAAATCATCCTAACATGCATCATTTTTATGACTTACAATCACAGTAAATCAAGTTTCAAGTATGAAATGCTATGAATTCTTAGCGAGAATAATTGTAACTTCCCAAAGCTGAGCAGCAGCTGGGTAGAATTTTGCATTCATCTGTTCCTTGAGTAGATAAAGCTTTGGCTTAAAGCATTCCAAGGAAAAGTCTTGGTGGAGCTGGGGTTCACATGCCATCAGACTGAGTAATGGGAGAGGAGTGGACCGACACTCGAACATTTCATATTACTGCTCCAGAACTGGAGGCTCTGGCAAATGAAACACACAGCCTTTTGGTATGGAAGGGGTAAATGACAAAGGCAGAGTAGTGAAGTGTTCCAGAACGTTCTTCTGGCGCCATCCCAACCGCATGTCCATGGGCATGTGATTTAATCTCTTTGAGACTGAATCCCTCGGAAAGGGATGATATTAACACTTATCTCACAAAGTCATTCTGTAATTTTATCTGTGGACTGGCTCTTAGGAAGTCATCTGAGATTATAGAACTCTTTAAGTAAAAGTTGTCAATCTCCTGTCCTCTCTTGGCCCCCTGCCAGTTGATGAGTACTTCTCCCTTGGAGGTCACCAGGAATAAATGGAGTGAAATCAGCTTCCGGATTGCTTTTTTGGAGTAACAAATGCTTAAATTCAACATAATAGGAAACCTCTCAGCTGTCCCAAGAACTATGTGGACTGTGTGGAGCTGGAATGAGGATATCTAGAGAGCTGCAGGACCTAGTGTCTTGCTAGGAGAATGTAGATACTCTGAAATAGATGAATGTCAGTGAAAGTTTGGACTCAAGCCAAGCCTCTGGGAAGTGAGTCTTGACAAAGACAAATATGGTCTGTTTTCTAAAATATCAAGTATTTTGGATTTTACATGTATTATAGAATGACATCCCACTCTGGGGAACAGACCAGGGACCAGATACCTTCTCTTGGGTCCTCCTATCTCCAGTAAGGATAAGGACATCCTGGTGAGAAAAAGTGATAAAAATACATCATGGGCTTCTTGATTTTTTTGGGGGGGGGGGTCTGGTCGTGGGGCCTGAACTCTGGGCCTGGGCACTGTCCCTCAGCTCTTCAGCTCAAGGCTAGCACTCTACCACTTGAGCCACAGCACCACTTCCGGCTTTTTTCTTTTTGCTTATGTGGTGCTGAGGAATCGAACCCAGGGTCTTGAGCATGCAAGGCAAGCGCTCTACCATTGAGCCACCTTCCCAGCCCGGCTTCTTGATTTTATGTGACTGTATGGAAAGAAAATTGGCATTAGCAGGTACCAATACACATGTAACTAACAAAATCATATAAGTGTACTCATGTATGATCCAGCTTGATAGTCAATTTGATTGGGTTGAGAAACACCTAGTAAAGTATACTTCTAGATGTGTCTTTGAGTACATTGCTAGAAAGAGTTAATTCCAGAGAGGTGCCACTCAATCCTGTAGGTAATAAAGATAAGGAATTTATCACAGAAAGATTCTTCTGGCAGGAAATACAGGTGGATTGAAAATATTCCAAACAAATTAATGAAAAAGCCAGAAAGGGCAAAGAAAGCAAGACAGCTAATCTCAGATGGTGCTAGTGTACCCTGTGCCAGAGGGGCGCTGAAGCAAAGCTCTTACTCAGGACTTCTCATGTTTCCATGGAAACAATTCCTATGGTAGATGAGCGTTAGCAGTCTCCCTAAATGTCCCAACCATAACTGTACATGTTATTGTGTAACCTTCTCATCTGGTCCCACCCTAGTGCTAGACTTTGGTTATTTGCCCTGCTTTGGCCAATAATAGAGTTGGTGCATCCTTATACCCCACCACACTGTGAGGTCAGAAACAGCTGAGCCAGCTAAGGCCATCCTCCACCAGTGAGGACCAATTGATGCCTCCAGACAACACATTAGAGTAAAAGAAAAACAATTCATCTTTAGTGGAAAATCTACCAACTTGTAAGATAAATACATGACCGCCTAGGCCACTGAATTTGAGAGTGACTTTTGATGCAAGGTTATTCGTAATAATAGGTAACTGACATAAGTACTGTTAAAATGTGGCATTGGTCTTCAGATCAAGAGGTGCGCAGAAGCTAGAAAAGTGACAAAGAAACCTAGATTGAAAAATGATGGTACCAGAATGCATTAGCCCCCCAAAAAAGGAAAGGAAACAAAGAAGAAAGGAAGGAAGGAAGGAAGGAAGGAAGGAAGGAAGGAAGGAAGGAAGGAAGGAAGGAAGGAAGGAAGGAAGGAAGGAAGGAAGGAAGGAAGGAAGGAAGAAGAGCCACATGGTAACTCAGAAGATAATAAACATACCTTATGAATATCATAATCAAGCAATAACATTTCCAGGAAGAATATTGAAGCTCTCAGTGATTCTTAGTAGTTGCATCTTTAAAAGATTCTAATGAAAGATGTTCAAAATGAAAAAGTTCAGAAAAGTAATTTGGGCTTAGAGGGGTGGGGGAGGGAAAGTAGGAGAAGAATAAGGGAAGGGGTAACAAGTTTGACAAGAAATGCCTTATTACTTTACTTATGTAGCTGTAACCCCTCTGTACGTCAACTTCACAATAAAAAATTTTAATTAAAAAAAAAAAAAGAAAAGTAACTGGCCAGTGTGTGAGCAAATTTAGAGAGACTACAAAGGGGCCAGGACTACTAGGTTGGAAAAGGAATTTGTTTCTCTTCACTAGTTTCTCTAGCCAGCAAAAGATTCTTAAGTAAAATATAGCCTGGGGTAAAAATCCAATCAAATATACATCTCTTCTTAAGATCTCTGAAAGAAAGAAAGCAGAACCTATAAAATCACTAAGCTAGACAGCAAAACCAATAAGAGTTTGACTTGAGGGCATTACCCCCACAACACATGGTTTAGCCAAACAACAGTGATTAGCTCCTGAGAGAGATCTACCCTGAAAGAAGAGTGAATGCTCCTTTTGGTTGATCAGATTTATAAGACACAGAAGTTTTTAAGGCATCATAGTGACAAAAGGAACTTTGGTTTATACTAAAGGACACTGAAACTGTTCTGTACAAGAAAACTTCAAGGTCCAAATTTCCAAGACAGATACATGCTTAGAAAGTTGTTTAAAATAGAAGTGGCCAAGGAAGGTAGGAAAGTAAGGACATCTCAAATGGTAGAGCAGGGAGCCACAGAACAAGGGCCAGAGAGCAAAACAGAGCCTAAAGACTCTTCCTCTCCTTTGAATAGCAGATCCCGATGACATTTTTACAATGGGATTTCTGAACTGCCCTCTATGTATTTTCTTTTTTTCTTTTTTCTTTTTTTTTGGGGGGGGGGGGTCGGGTCATGGGCCTGAACTCTGGGCCTAGGCACTTTCCCTCAGATCTTCAGCTCTAGGCTAGTGCTCTACCACTTGAGCCACAGAGCCACTTCAGGCTTTTTTTTTTTTTTTCCTGCTTATGTGGTGCTGAGGAATTGAACCCAGGGCCTCATGCATGCAAGGCAAGCGCTCTACCACTGAGCCACCTTCCCAGCCCCGCTGCATGTATTTTCTATTGCTATGTGTTACTGTATATTTTCTATTCTTCCTCTCTTTGAAAGGGATCATCTGCTACTATCAGCCTGTCCTACATTACCCTATCGTATTATGTTTGTGGAGGGAGCAATTGAACAGGTTATGTTTTTCATTCATAGGTTTCTCAACTGATAGGAACTGTATTTAAGATGCCGTATTAGAACCTGTTTTAGAGTTTAAGATCCTAGCTTTTGAGCCTAAATGTAATGATTAACTGAGAACTTTAAGGATCCTGGCAGGTAGAGCAGTGGATTTTTCTAGCTGGAGCTAGAAGCTAGAATGTAGACACTCCACTTTTGTATACATTTCTACTCCAATTTCTCTATCAGTTTTCTATTGCCACACACAATGCTGCATAACCCAGGATACCCAAACCTAGTGGCTTAAAATAACCATCATTTATATGGTTCATAGATTGATCAATATGTGATTTGACTTGGAGATTTCTCCTGATCTTGGTTGGACTCATTTGCATGTTTTCTGGGTCAGTTAGTCTATTGGTTTAATCAATCTATCATAGCTCCCTAGCTCCGAAACTATGTTCTATGCAAACAAATATCCCACAGGATATCAGCAGATGGTCCATTTTTATAAAAAGGTTTTGAGATCATATAAATGTGTGAGATATTGCTTAAAATATCTTTCTGTTGAGTCATAGTACAAATTAACCTGTTAAAAGCTCAATGCAGTCCTATATCTGTTTACCTTGTTTTAATTGGTGTCTCCTACACTTATTTAGCCATGAAGCACGTTAATTATAGAAAATTATGAACATGTCATGAGAACAAGTGTTCTCTAAATCATAGACTGGGAAACACTGGTCTAAATCATGAAAATGTGTAATAATTACATTACAAGAAGAAGCTTTCATGGTATAGATAAATAAGTCATTAGGAGTAATTATTTTCTCTGCTATCAAGTGAGAAAACCAAAAGTCAGAATAGTTAAACAAGCTACAAAGAAAGGGAGCAGCAAGCTAGGTGTGATAGCTTATGCGTGTAATCTCAGCTACTTAGGTAGTAGACATCTGGAGAACTGTGGTTCAAAGCCAGCCCAGGCAAAAATTTAGAAATACTTCATCTCAAAAATAAAGCCAGATGTCATGTGTATCTGTTATCTCAGCTACAAAGGAGAATGCAGATAGAAGGATTGGAGTCTTAATCCTATCCTGGGCAAAAAACAATTGTGTGGCTCAAGCAGTAGAGCACCTGTCTAGTAAGCATGAAGCCTTGAGTTCAAACTCCAGCTTCCCCAGAAAAGAAAAAACAAAAGAAAACAAACAAAAAACAACAGAAAAGCTAAGACTCAAAGCTGCCTGATTCCAAACACCTGTCAGCTTGGTACCCATGACAGACACCATGGCAAATAGTAGTAGAGTAATGCAGAGTTATCATCTGGTAGGTGGGAGGTTGTTTGAGGTCTAGGCGTGGCTACTGACTAAGAAATGTTGAACAGATCACACCATCAGAGAGTAAACAGCACCGTGCTCTGTGCTTCAATGCAGCTCAGAGACACCAGGGAAGATGTTGGTAAACAGCTTTTTAAATATCAGAAGCCCCTTGAGGCTTCCTATCTACCTCAGTGAAAATAACCTAAACCTTATGAATCTGGTTCTGAACAAAAAAATAAATCCACTTTTAATCTGTTTTTTAAATCACTTAAGGTGCTCAAAATGCCTTTCAGCTGAGCTTCGTCCTTGCCCTTTCTAATTTCTAGTAAAATCTCAGTGAGGTATTCCAGTAAGGGCGTATTAACATTCTGAGGAGATTCAATACCTGCACTGTACAGACTAATTTTAGAACACTCATCACAGAGATGAGCTATGGCTCCCTGGCCGACTTTTATCCAGGGTGTCAGCCTGTTGGAGTGCATTAAGCTAGGTGCTGACTTTCCCCTGTAAAACATTTCTTTCTTGAGGATCTGTCCTTTGTTCAGGATGGTAGAAGGTCCTCAAAAGAGTATCAACCACCCTTAGCTCCTCTGAACTTGCGCTTGAACTAGGGAAATAAAACACAGCAGTAGAGGCCACAGAAGAAAGCAGCAGCTGGAAAACAGGGGCAAAGTCACCTTGTGTTTGTTTTTTTTCTTTCCTAGTTTTGTATTAAACAACTTAAATACGATTGTAATCTTAAAAACCAAAAAGCCAAGCACTGGTAGCTCATGCCAGTTCAAAACCCATCTGGGCAGAAAAGTTTGTACGATTCTTATCTCCAAGTAACCACCAAAAGGCCAAAAGTTGAGGCATGCCAGCCTTGAGTGAAAAACCTAAGGGATAGGATCCAGGCCCTGAGTTCAAGCCCCAATTACAGCACGCACGCGCGTGCACGCGCGCGCGCGCACACACACACACACACATTCTTATCAAAATAATTAATGGGAGAAAATCTTGTGTGTTATAGATAAAACACATTGTAGGATATTATATACTAAAAACTGGCCAGGATCTGAATGACAACCTCTACTTGTGACAGTTCAGAGCTGGCTCCAGTTCTTTCTGTTGTATTGATACTAGGAAACAAATTCCCATGTTTACATGGTCTTAAAAAGTTAAAGGGGGGCAACTCTTGCTTAGGAGAGAGAGCCGAGTACCAAGATTCCTTCCCAGTTCTCCTCCTTTTCTCTCTCTCGCCTTAAGTAATCACTCTGTGCCTCAGTTTACCCACCAGTAATACCTAAATGGTGATAACACTTTTCTGCCCTTTTCCTACCTAATAAGTCATAAATCACAATATAGGAACACTCTGCAATCTCAAAGTATATAAATCAAATTGAGAAAAATATAGAAACCATCAATATCATCACCTAAGGTCAAAACAAGATTTAAATTCCCAGCTCTGTGATGACAGGCTGGTGGGTGGAAAAGCTGTCGGCCAGCCCATAGCTCTTGTCTCTGTGTTTAACACATTTGCCTTCAGATCAAGGAGTCCTTAGTGAAAGACAACCTCACAATCCAACAGCACAGTTCTAATAGCAGATTGACAAAAATGGAGACAGATGGCATCTCAGCAGCAGGTTTTTCCGATGAATTTACTGTTTATGAAATGTGCTAGATTAATGACAACAGTGACTGAGTCTACCACTTTCAGGGAGAGATCAAGGGGGACAAGGACAGTGCTCTGGATAGCCTCCTCTCCACCCCCCACTCCTGCCCCACCCCAGGTAGGAGGCTTAGGCCAGCTGACAAGTCCCCACAAGCAACACAGTATCTGAACTCATGGTGGCACGCAATGTGGAACAAGAGAACACACTTACCTCGTCTGTTCAGCACATTGGAAGAGAAAATGCCAGTAAGCGCCAGCCGTGTGAGGGCAGAAGAAAGATCAGGGCATTCCTTCTGGTTAACAGCTTTGTGAAATAGCTTGGGGTAGAGAATGTGTCCCCCAACTGAGAGCACCCAGTGATTGAGTAACATACAAGGCCATTATGGCACAGTCCTCAGAGAGTCCTCATTAGATTCTCCCTCTTCCCACCAAAGTTGGACAGGTTCCAATCATTATTTCTCCAGTTTTATGTAATTATCGGTCAGTGCTCCTGGGCTATAGCAAATTTTATGATAGTCTTCTTTCATAACATCAAAGGCTTTCTACCAATTCCTAATAGCCTAATTCTGTTTTCTCTTTAAGCATTTTCTTGAAGGCAACTCCAACTTTGATAAAACACTTCAATACAATGCTCTCCCTGCCTCCTCCATTCTCTTTTCTATAGTGCTGGATATTGAAGCCTGAAACTCGCGTATGCTGAGGCAAGTGCTCTATCACTGCTAATGGCTCAACAACCTGGAGCTGCTCTGGAATTTATGATCCTTCTGCTTCTGCCTACTGAGTAGCTAGGATTACAGAAAAGTATTGCCGCACCTGGATTCACCTTGGAACTTTTGAGGCACCTCTTGCAATTTTACTCAGATTCTGTTCAAGGTAGTAATATAAAAAGAGATCACAGCTATAAATGCTGTTGCCATGAACCAAGAAAGGCTAGATCTATGACGTGAGGGCCCATTGGCTGAGAGCTGCTATGGTGCACCCTCTACTGGCCTACTTGTTCCATTGTCCTTTTACTGTTATAATGATGTGTGTATATCATTAAATAGTCTCTGGGCAATCAGCACTAAATAGGTTGGTGCTGAATGAGGTGTAATTGTAATCTTAACAATGATTCTGGTTTGATACTCAAGAACAACAAAGAACAACTGCATGAATCATTCAAACCAAGAACTCTGATTATATCTGGAAAATGTCAAATGTCTGTTCCCTTTGGTCCCCTTCTGAAGGGCTGCCATAGACAGGACACTGTCCCAATGCAGCTGGTACTAAGGCCCTACATCACTTCAGTGATGTCTTTGTTAGACCTGGCCATTCAACTCTTCCTGAGAGTCTCTAGAAGATGACACACTAAGATCTAACACTGCATTGGTGGTATGAGGTTGGCGGACAGCAAGAAGCCAGTCAATGGAAAGAACAGAGATAGGCAAACATCTTTGTCACCGTGATGGCAGAGCAATAGGTCAAGGAACAGTTCCTCCAGCTCTCTTATCTGGATTCTGTACTATCCAGTTGGTTTCAAGACTCCCTGGCTTCCCCCTTGTGCTTTATGGTTTTTAGTTTAGTTGACCTTAGCATGATCCTGCATCTCACAGGAGCCCAACCCAAGTACCACCTCACTGTAACCTGGCTCAGCTGAACATAAAAGTCAGCACTTGCCTTGAAGGAGATTTACAATGACTACTTTTAGCACTAAGGTGAGTTGTCTAGGCAGCCTGTGTTTAGTAGTGGCAGACACTACAGATACAAAGGAACATCAGAAATGGATCTTGATCTCAAGGATGTTTCCAGAACTGGAACTTCTCAGTCCACAATTCTGGTCGTCAAGGAGCTCGCAGATGCAAAGCTAATGTATTCTCAATATTTCCAGTCAGAGATGGAGGAACAAACATCACTGTTAAATAAACACTATCTTTATTGCCAGTGGATCAACAAGAGCTTAGGAAGGTTTAGCTATAGAGACAATAGAGAAGAAACAATTGGTGTTAAATATCTAAGAGAGCAGACTGAAAGCCTAACCCTTCCTCTCAAAAGACCCTCAACAAAAACAAATGGCCAACAGAAAAGAGATGAAAAAGTGCTAGAACGTTTCAGCAAGTGACCCTTATTTCATTATATATTTCTAGTACAAATGTAATTCTAACTTCCATGGGTTTGGTCAGCAGGCAACAGAGGTCCCAACTGAGATTGGGAGGAAGCATGGGTCAAGAGAAACAGAGATGACTGCTTGCCCTGAGAACATCCCAGAGAATAAAGGGGCCACTGTTAACTCCAAAATACATTTTGTGTAAATAAGAAAAAAGCGCCTCCTCTGGTCAGACAAAAACCCCATGCCAGCATGCATGCCTCACAGTGTAGGCTGGATTTCTGCTCTCATTTCTCTTCTTATCAAGGTGTCCTTCTGTGCCTAACCTGCATAGAGAGAGGAGGAAGAGAGAAGAGAAATGGAAATAAAATAAGAAAATACTCAGAGAGAAACATCCCAAATAGAGACAAAAGAAGGTGGGAAAAAGAAGAGAATGGAAGATGAGAGACAGAAAGGCTGGGCACTGGTAGTTTTACATCTGTAATCCTAGCTACTCAGGTAGCTGAGATCTGAGGAGTTTATTCTGAAGCCAACCTAGGCAGGAAAGTCCATGAGACTCTTATCTCCAATTAGCCGCCCAAAAGCTGGAAGTACAGCTTTCAATTGTTCAATTGTTAAAGTGTCAGCCTTGCATGCAAAAGCTCAGGAACAGTACCTAGGCTGCAGGACTGGCACACACACAAAAAAAGGACAGAGAGAGGGGGAGGATGGGAGAGGGGGAGGGTGTGTGTGTGTGTATGTGTGTGTGTGTGTGTGTGTGAGTGAGAGAGAGAGAGAGAGAGAGAGAGAGAGAGAGAGAGAGAGAGAGAGAGAGAGAGAGAAAGGGGAGAGAGGGAGGGAGAGACTTAACGAAGCAAAATGAAAATTAAAGAAAAGGGCCAGATACATTGGATGTGTTTCTGTATGACACATCAATGCTGAGCCATGAGGGCAAGGTCAGGCAAGATGACAACTCTATAGACATTCAACAGAATTTAAATCCATACATCTATCTTTTGATAGATGTGGTTGATCTTGGTACAGATATGGGAGATAGGTTTCCTGTCCCACTTCCTTGTGGGGAGAGCAAAGAATGAAATGAAGTAATTTGCTAGCCACACTGGAATTCCACCCAAGAATACCAAAGTACACATGATTAATTCTCACCAGAAAGGCTCATTTTAGGCCAGGTGTTGGAGGAGGTCTTGTGGCTTTTAAGTATTTAGAAGCCCAGACTTGAACAAAAGAAGCCAACTAACCAACCATCCCATCCATCACCCTACCAAACAATGTTCTTGCCTTCAAGATACATATTATTGAGGAATGTATTTGCTGGAGCTTAATCAAAATGCCAGATATCTCACAGATATTTTCAATCATCACCTGTTCAAAACAAACCAAAAAAAATCAAGCTGATCTGATCCACTATGACTACTATAAAAATTTTTCCTTCAATTTTGACCTGCAGAGAGTGAGACAATCCATCGAGGCACGGTTAATGAGCATTAGATACTGAGTCTGGCTTTGCAGATGTAGCAGTGAGCAGGACAGGAAATCCCTGCCCTCAAGGATCCTACAACTCCACTTTAAAAAGAAAACTATACAATTTACTAGCTCAAATTAGTGTAAATTATGAGAAGTTATAATCCATTGCTGGGAGGTTGAGGGGGTCTCTTGGAAGGTAGGGAAGAGCTTTCTTTGAAGCTGGAAATGTAGAGAAGGGGCCACCGGAGCTTAGTACAGTCATAGAATTGAAAGGTGAACGTTAACTTCACATTTTAGAGTGGATCTATATACAACCATCCAACACTAGAGACCAAGGGCTTGACATAAGTACCACCGTTTAAATTGTAGCTGCCATCTTACAAGAAGCTTGCTTACTCGGCTTCCTTTGCCTTTCTGCAAAAGTAACCTTTGTCTTGCTGAATACCTTTTGAATTGATCTTTTTACATGACACCTTAATGTCCTGGGACATTTCCAACAATTTGGTGGTTCTTCTGGGGTCTTTCACAAGCTCTCAAAAGAGATACTTCTTTCTGCCCTGTTGCAGCAGACTCCTGGTAGGGGTAACTATATGCTCCCTCCCCGCTGACAATGGACCTGAAATTGAGAGTTAAGAAAAGGGGCTTACATAGCAACCCAATAACCAGGTAACCTGGTGCATGGGACACCACCAGAGAAATCAGGCTGTAAGTACTGAGCCATGCCTCCAGCCACCAAGGTCTGCTCTTAATACATTTGTATCATTTTTTAAAAAGATGGCTGTCTTATCTCACTCAGATCTAACCAAGTATAGGCATTCAGGATCAAGTTATGTGTGACTGTGACATGTCTTAGACACAGAGCAAAAGCAGAGTCCTGATCCGCAGTTCCATTCTCCCTCTAGGGAAGAAAGAAACAATGGACATGGAAGCAACAGTGCCTGGTTATGTGAGAAACCTCCAGTACCAGGATTGAGTGCACCAGAAAATAGTCACCGAGCCCAACCCTGATGGAAATAGGGAATAAGAATTCAGGGTCCCTAGAGAAACCAAGAAAAGTAGAGGTAGAGGGTTCCTTTAAACATTCTCCTGACAGTCTGTTGGGGAGAAGGCTGAAGAAAAGGTCTCAGATTACTCCAAGTTAGTAACAGCCAATTTTCCTTTTTTTTTTTTTTTTTTTTGCCCGTCCTGGAGCTTGAACTCTGGGCCTAGGTGCTGTCTATGAGCAACTTTTTGCTCAAGGCTAATACTCACCACTGGAACCACAGCACCACTTCTGCATATTCTCAGTAGTTTATTGGAGATAAGAGTCTTGGGGACTTTCCTGCTCAGGCTGGCTTCAAATCACTACCCTCAGATCTCAGCCTTCTGAGTAGCTAGAATTACAAGCGTGTGCCACCAACACTGGGCTTCAATTTTACATGTCTAAACTAAAAATCATTGTGTGTGTTTGTGTGTGTGTGTGTGTGTGTGTGTAAAATGGTCTGGGTTATTTTTTTTGTCCAAAACTGGGACTTGAACTTGGTTTCTGACATTTTGCTCATTGGAGTGCTCTACCAACTGAGCCATGCCCCAGCCCCCAAGGTCTGTTCTTCATACATTTGTATGAAGGGTTCATACATTTGTAGGGTTCTTTTTAAAAAGAACCCTAAGCTATGTATTCAAATGTTTTTTTCTTTCATGCATTTGTTTCTAATGCATTTATAAGATTATTTCTTTGTTGCTTTGTATGTCCCTCCCCCACAGTATAACCCCTGCTTTCACTGTATTTGATGTCGGTATAATTTGTGGAGGGGAAGGGGAAAAACAAGTCGTTTAAATAAGGATACAGGTGGACCCGTTGCAACAATGAGAAGTACACAAGTTGTCATGTCAAAAAGGAACTTTACAACTTTGGGGGGGGATTGGGTGGGGGGGTGGGGGGGAGGCTGGGAAGGGATGGGAAGGGGAAACAAAGGAGGAGACTACAATGCTTGATAAGAAATGTACTCATTATATTGCCCTTGTAATTGCAACCCCTCTGTACAGTATTTTCACAATAAAAAATAATTTTTTTTTTAAAATGGATATCTTATCTCAATCAGGTCTAACCAAATAGAGGCATTCAGGAATGAACTCTGGCTCCAGCTGAAGCAAAAAAAAGAAAAAGAAAGAAAGAAAGAAAGAAAGAAAGAAAGAAAGAAAGAAAGAAAGAAAGAAAGAAAGAAAGAAAGAAAGAAAGAAAGAAAGAAAGAAAGAAAGAGAGAAAGAAAGAAAGAAAATGTGTTAAGCAGCTAAGGAGGTTTTAAATTTGGTTATTGACAATGTATGGGTCTTAACAGGTGTGTTTGTTATTGCATAGAAAGTTTAGGATTGCTTTTTTCCTGGATACAGAATGTTATATTTAATCTAAATCCGAAGGCTTTATAAAAGTTACTTCAAAACACCAATTATATGGGGTTGGGAGAATCAGCCAGTCGAAAACCTGCAGGAAGGTATGAGGACATGGTTTTGTAGTTCAGTAACAAGCTAGTCAAGATTGTTTCTGACAGCCCAGGAGAGGAGAGAAAAAAAAAAAAAAAAACAGAAAAAGGAATGATCTAACACTGAGGATGACTGCCTAAACCTAGCTATATACTTAATAGGATAAGAGGGCAGTTGCCAAATCCTATCAAGCATGACTGCCTGAACTGGTTAAAAAGTTACACCAAGGTCAGACTAAACTTATGAGAAACCCCCTCTAAGACAGGTAACGAATGTTTCTTTTTTGGATAGCTCTTCCCAGAAGCTTACTGGGTATTTGGTAACAGATGGGATCCACCCACCTGTGGTTGAGCCATGTGAACTCAAAAGTGTTGAAGTTGCACACAGGCTGCACCCGTGGTGACTTCTCAACCTGATTGGTCAGCCCCTTCAGACTATTACCAAGCACGGTTTGCTCGTCAGCAAAGGGTAAGATATTGTCCACAATGAATCACTGAATGGAATGCTGGGAGGACTATGTACCAAGTCTCTCTTCTCCTTAGCTTTCTCTCAGATCGCAAGGCTTTGGGGCTCAAACCCCTTCTCATCTACCTGGAAACTTCAGTACTGACAAAAGCCTTAGGGAAGAAGATAAGCACCATCTCAGCTGAAGGGAAGCCAGGCCCAGCTCATGCCAGATAACTGTTATAGCATCAGGATGAGGTTGTACTCATTACACCTGAGTCAAGGCTGGGCCAGCTTCCTAACGTAGAAAGAATAGACTCTAGCCACACACCCCCAACCCTAAAGTATTCTGGGACTGGGGGAAGAAGGGTGGCTAAACACCACTCAGTCCAAGATCTGGACAAAGGCTCCAGTTAATATGGGACTGAGGCCTAACTTGGGAGCCAGCCAGTCAGCCCTGATTAGACTCAAAATTTAAGTCATAAACCTCCACCTTAATGGGTGCTTTTATGAATACAGATCCCTCCCCTAGGCAAGAGGAAAAATACAAACTCTATTAATCAAAGGCAAGGAAATCCAGCACTTGGCACCAGCCTTTGAGAACCTACCCTGGGGCCGAGAGGTGAGGGGTGCTGTAAATTTAGTTATGCACACTTGCCAATATTCTATCCATGCTGGGCAAGCGCAACACCAGTGAGCAATACCACAGCCCCAGGAACCTCATAGAATCCCAGTGGTAAGTGGGGATAGTGAACTGACTCTCTGGGGCCATCTATACTTCTGGGGGGTGGGGCAAGTGACTTGCCTGGAAAGGGCAGGATGGGGACAAATGACTTGCCTTCTCTTGCCTGGGCTTGCCTGGGCTTGCCTGGGAAAGCGAAGACACGTGATGTGCCTTCTTTGGCCAAGGAAAATGACAAGTGACTTGCCTGGAAAGGCTTGGACTTGGGCAAAATGCCTCATCTGGAAAGATCTAGTAAGACTTAGCCTAGGGCAAGGGACTCACTGGGAAGGCCTGAGAGAAGGCAAATCAGTGACCTAGCAGTTATGCCATACTTTACTGCCGTGTGTCTCATGTCCACCGTAGCAGTCAGACCCACACCCACAGTTAGTAGAAGGAGAAAGTCAGAGACACAAGAGCCCTATTTACCTAGCAACCCAGAGCCTCATGCTTATCTTTGGGCCTGGATCATCTTTGTAGTCTGAGCTAGAGTAGTCTGAGTTAGATTGTCTTGGTGTGTTGGTATCTTAGTACATTTTCACTTGCTATAATACAGTTGGGGTGATTAAGATTAGAAGTTTCATTCACTCATCATTTAAGAGCATGCTCCTATATTTGCTTGGCATCTGGAGAGCAGCAAGTAACCCTGGTCACCCCTATATCCTCAACAGATTTTGTTAGAGGAGCTATGGAGGAACCTGTGTATCACAAAGTAAAACTTGTTTAAGCCTCACTGAAAAATGCATCATCATCTTTTTAAACTTCTTCTTCTCTTTTCATTGCTAGAGGCTGAACCTCTTACCAGGCCAGTGTTGTACCAAGTAGCTGCCCTGTAACCCCTGCAGCTCCTTCTTGCTCCCTCTTTAAAGCCCGTTTCCCTAGAGAGAAAATGCTGTGTATGGAGGCTCTCTTAGGAAAACTCTATGGATATCATATTGCAATGATTGGGAATTGAGCTTTCAAAGATCAATGGTATAGAAGTAAATCCTCCAGGCTATTGAAATGATTTAGTCTACTTTCAGATATGAAGAATAGTTTTGTGTTTATAATTAAAGCATTGCACTTGATCTGGGTCCTTTCAAAGTCAACTTTTTGATACTTTATTCCTCTTTTTGTTCTTCAGCATAAGGTTGTATGTGTGTGTGTGTGTGTGTGTGTGTGTGTGTGTGTGTGCTGGTCTTGGGACTTGAACTTAGGCCTTGGGTCCTATTCCTGAGCTCAAGACTAAAAACACTCTACCACTTGAGTCAAAGCTCCACTTCTGGCTTTTTGGAGGTTATTTGGTGATCAAGAACCAGACTGGCATCAAACTGCAATCTTCAGATCTCACTTTCTGGGGTAGCTAGGATTAAAGGCAGGAGCCACTGGCATTCTGCAGAGTAACCTTTGGATAGGGGAAGAGATGGTGTTGCTCTAATCTCTATTTTCTCATAGAAACAGAGGCTCAGAGAGTGTGTTGATTGGCTCAACCTCACAGTAGTGTTCTTGCCCTGGTCCCCAGGTTCCAGTCACTGCAGTCCAGAACCTCCCAGGCCCTCTGTGCCCTGTCAACATTAGGACTCCACAAAATCCCAAACGCCTCATAACAAATATTTGTATAGCTTTGTCACACACCAGGTCTCTTAGAAATCCCCATGGACGGGTCACATGTACTGCCACCAATTCCAGGCAGAGGAGCAGCTCAGGAGATCTCAGCATTGTGTCTTAGTCCCTGAATCTTCCAGCCCCAAGGCAAGCACTAAAAGCAGAAATCTTGGGCACAGGAGGAGCTCTCCCAGGGTTCTGTGGGATAAATTACTCAAACACGTGGATTTCTACAAAAGCAGGGAAACTTAATTCCTGCTATGATGGTGAGATAAACAAAATGTAATCTACAGTATTGTCCTAGCTCATCCAAATTTGGGCTGCTTTATCCACGTGAATAATTAGAGGGAAATTTTACGGAGACCTTCAAGAGCATTATCTTATTTAGATTCAATTTTAACCACCAGGAGGAAGATCTCCTAGCAAAGGCAAGTGTGTGTAGCTGTGAATGCAGGCCAGCTTCAAGGTGAAGTCATGTCTCCATGCAATCACAAATGCAAATGTCTAAAGCTACTCAAAGATTCTCCCCTTGCAGCTGCCTGTTTTATCTCTTGCAAAACTAGTAATGATACAAGCAGTTGATTATGGTTTACAATAGCAATAAACCTCTCAGAATTGGTTGTTTCCAAAATAAATAGCCATTCTGTTAAATGTTAAATAACAAGTCATAAACTGCTGAAAACAACCAATTTCTTGTGGATTATTGCCTGAATAAATTTCAGCCCGAAATGGTAGATCATTAAACTGTGAGCACCACAGATCAAAACCATTGGAATTTTTTGTTTTGTTTTAATCAATCAACTAATCCATCAAGGGAACTCCCATTTTACCAACTAAATCATATACTTCCTATTTTAATGTATTCCATAGAGCTTTTCCTTTACTGGTCATGGTTAGCTCTTTCCTGACTGAAATTATTTTATACAGGTTTAGGGGACTTTTTTTTTTTTTTAAAGATGACTCAGCCTGAGTTAAATTGGCCCCTTCTGAGCCCATTCAAGAGAAAGCCCAGCTGCCTTTCTTAGGTACCATATTTCAAGTCCTTAGTATTCCAATTGATAAAACACAGACCTGTCCACTAAGTTAAACATTTGAGGCAAAGCTCAGTGGCAAATAGATTCCAACTGCAACTCTAATAGAGGCAGTTCTTGTAAGAGGAGCCAACTTTATCAGGATGATTGACAGAAGATTCCTCACCATAGCAACCAGGGTTATCTCTCTGGAATAACAACATTAACCTCCTTCATAACCAGTTTTTCATCCTTAAGTATAAAAGGCAGCTGCGTGCATCTTGTATCATCTTTTATTTTTTATTTTTGAATGAACACTTAGCACTTACAGAAAAATGGGACACCATTCTGGGAAATCAAATTAATTTTGAATTCCTCCTGAAAAACAGCCTGACAATGGATCTTGGTTGGCAAACAATTAAAGGGCAGGAAGAGTCTCTGTCTCCTCTGAGTACTGGGTGATGGCTGAGAGATTTCTATTCATCTGCTGTCCTTGAAAATAGTCTGCTACATTGATTTACTTGGGGCTGGTGTGTGTGTGTGTGTGTGTGTCCGTGTGTGTGTGTGTGTGTGTGTGTGTGTGTGGTGTCACTAATTTTTTTTCAGACTTTATTCTTGCTTCCATTGTGTGTGTGTATGTGTGTGTATTTGTGTGTGTGTGTGTTGGGGGGGGCGATAATTGGAATGTGAACTCAGGACTTCATACTTGCCAGGCAGGTACTCTACTGTCTGAACCATACCTCCAGTCCTTTCTGTTATTTTAAGGTACAGTCTCGTTATTTCCCAGGGTTAGCCTGGAACGCTGAGCAAGATCCTATTTATGCTTGCCACCATCGTTGAGGTGACAGGTTTATACCCAGCTTTTTTTGTTGAGATGGAGGCTCTCAAATATTTGTCTCTGGACTGGCCCGGAACTATGATTCTCCTGATCTCAACCTCTTGTGTAGCTGGAATGAAAAGTGCTATACATCCAGCTATTAGTTGAGATGGGATTCTCATTAACTTTTCACTTGGGCTGATTGAACTTCAATCCTGTTTGGCTCATTTCTTTCTCTTTTTTTCCCCCCTTACAACTCCTAATAGACATAAATAAACGCACACATCCCTTAGCAATATGGTCTGTGAAAAAATGCATGTTTTGTTGGGAAAATGTGCATGCATATTTCTTTTTTTATTGTGAAAATACTGTACAGAGGGGTTACAATTACACGGACAAGATAATGAGTACATTTCTTATCAAGCATTGTAGCCTCCTCCTTTGTTTCCCCTTCCCCTTCCTATCCCATCTTCATCTTCTTCATCTTCTCCCCCTCCCCCAATCCTCCCCCCCCCACCAAAGTTGTAAAGTTCGTTTTTGACATAACGACTTGTACATCTCATTGTTGCAATGGGTCCACCTGTATCCCTATTTGTTTTTTCCCTTCCCCTCCACAAATTATACCGACATCAAATACAGTGAAAGCAGGGGTTATATTGTGGGGGAGGGACATACAAAATAACAAAGAAATAATCTTATAAATGTGTTAGAAACAATCGCATGAAAGAAAAAAACATTTGAATACTTATCTTAGGGTTCATTTCCCTAACATCAATTTATCTGACCTTTTCTGCCTGACTCAGACATATACTAGATATTGCAAATAAGGGAAACCATGGGACCTATGTTTCTTTGGGCCTGGCTTACTTCACTTAATATAATTTTTTCCAAGTCTTTACATTTCCTAACAAATGGGGCAATGTCATTCTTTCTGATGGAGGCATAGAATTCCATTGTGTATATGTACCACATTTGCTTGATCCATTCATTTACTGAGGGGCATCTGGGTTGGTTCCATATCTTAGCTATAGTAAATAATGCTGCAATAAACATAGTCGTTCTGGTAGCTTTAGTGTGGTCTTGTTTGTGAACATTTGTGTAAATGCCCAAAAGTGGGATTGCTGGGTCATAGGGGAGCTCTATGTGGAGTCTTTTGAGGAACCTCCATACTGCTTTCCAAAGTGGTTGAACAAGTTCACACTCCCACCAACAATGCAGTAAGGTTCCCTTCTGTCCACATCCCCTCCAGCATCTGTTGTTATTAGAGTTCTTGATTATAGCCATTCTAACTGGGGTGAGGTGGTATCTCAATGTTGTTTTGATTTGTATTTCTTTTATGGCTAGAGAGGTTGAGCATTTCTTCATGTATCTATTGGCCATCCTTCTTTCCTCTTCAGAGAAATTTCTCTTTAAGTCTTTAGCCCACTTATTTATTGGGCAATTCTTTCTTTGAAGATTTGTTGTTGGGGGATTTAAATTTTTGAGTTCCAGGTATATTTTAGATATGAGACCCTTGTCCATTGTATGGCTAGTGAAGATCTTCTCCCAATCCATGGGCTTTCTATTGATCTTGCTAGCTATGTCCTTTGCCAGAAGCTCGTGCATGCATCTTTCTATCACTTTTTTTTTTTTACAGTACTAAGATTTAACTCAGGCCCTTCGTTGTATTTGCTAGGTAGGCACTGGACTGATTGAACCACTGCACCAGCTCTTCGTCTGTCACCTTTTTGAAATAAGACGGCCCCCAACTAATCTCCTCTGTCATATATTAAGTGTTTTGTAGACATAGTGACTGGATATACCACTGTGACATCTCACCAGCCCCTTGGGGAAGTGCTGTGTCAGTACTATGTATGTGATTTCTAATACTGTCTCCACTAAAAACAAATTTGCAACTGATTCAACCCAGTGAAAAGTATGGCATTCAAACCCCTAAAACCAAGACAGAAGCAAGGAAATGTGTCCTGGGAATCTGCCTGCATCCTTGCCAGCGCAGCCCTGTTTCTCCCTTCACTACAACTGCAACTTTGACCCACGGAGCAATCTTTCCTGGGGCTTCTAAGTCACTCAGGTCACAGTCTCCAGATCGATAGCCTAAGTTCTACAAGGAGGAATAGGGTGGAACAGAAAGAAAAGAGAAGTCACCTGGGTCAGAGATAGCAGCCCCTGGGAAAAGGTGTTTCAAGGGAATGAGATACCAGGGGCACAGGCAGGGGAGGCAGAATCCAAAAGGTCTGTATGGTGTCTGGGCGGGGGTGGGGGTGGGGGCGGGCGGGCATCTCTGACCTGATTGGATGTAAGCAAACCAGGGAGTCAGAAAAACATAGCCTCTGGTTTTCAAGAAATGGTCTAAGAAGCAATTTTCTGCAAAGTGTGGAAATACGACGAATCTTGGACAAGTGAAGCTCCCACCCATCCCTTTGCCTAAGATGCTGCTCGCTCTTCTATTCCCTCCCTCTCTACCTCCCTTTCTCCCTCCCACCAATCCCACTCTTGCCTATGCCAAGCTCTGGAGCTGCCCCAAATCCAAGTTATGGCCTTGAGTCACACCCCAGCACTGAGCACCCTCATTCCAAGAAGCCCTTATTACTTCAAGACTGAAATCAAATGCCACAGCTATCAGTAAGAATCTTTGCTTCCTGAGTAGCTCCCAATGGACCCAATAACACCCAGAAGGTCTCTAGAAATGAACTGGGACCCAGGTAATTGAGATCTGGGGTATGTTTTCTCCCAGCTAACCTTCTGTAGATCCCAGAAGCCACAGGGTGGCCCCAAGGCACCACAGAGCTTTCAGCCTCCCTTCCTCTTCCTACAGCTACCAACACAGGGTGTCCTCTTTCAAAGGAGTAGCAGTACCTTTATCCTAGCCTCAGGATGGGGCTGAACAGAGAAAGCTAACTAGATTAGGACTCCTCCCTACTGGGTGCTGAGGGAAAGTTCATGTACCTGCCTTTTTTTTCTTCTTTTTTTGTTAGCTTTTTAGGATGAGCATAGGTACTAGAAAGCTTGGCTCTTTAAAATAATCCAAGGACTCTCTTTTTCATTAGTACATCTCTCTGATTTTTATGTTCACTTGTTCATAGTGTCTGAGTTTGATGAAGGATTATTTGCTCTGTGTGTGTGTGTGTGTGTGTGTGTGTGTGTGTGTGTGTGTGTGTGTGTGTGTGTCTGTGTGTGAGACTGTCCAGAGGCAGCTTGAAGTCTGGGCCTGGGTAACAGGTTTCTCTTCCTTCCTTCCTTCCTTTCTTTTCTTTTTTCTCTTTCTTTCTTTCTTTCTTTCTTTCCCTTCCTTCCTTCCTTCCTTCTTTTGTCTTCCTTCCTTTCTTCCTTCCTTCCCTCCTTCCCTCCTTTCTTTCTTTTTCTTTCTTCTTTTTGCTTAAGGCTAGTGTTCTAGCACTTAAGCCACACTTTTACTTCCAGATTCTCAATGGTTAATTGGAGATAGGAATCTGATGGACTTTTCTGCCTGGGCTGGAAGATCTCAGCCTCCAGAGTAGCCACCAATGTGTCGCAATTATTTGCTTTTAACTAGTGGTGAGATAGGTCATTTCTTAACTGACTTAAGGCCAGAATTTATTTTTTTTTAACGAAAGCCTCCTAGAACTCAAGGTATTTGTAATTAATTTTCCAGGAAAGAAAAAAAAGAATCATTTCTGAATAGCCTAAACCATAATACCATCCAAGTCATAAACTGCCTGTGCTGTCAGACTCGGAAGATCCAATACCTACCTAAAGGAAAACAAACAAACAAACAAACAAAGCAGGTGGAGGTGGCATCACCCAGCCTGGCACAGAGGAAAGCAAGCAATGTTCTTTATTCCCACTCAGTGCCCTCCTCACGGTCTTGCTAAACCCTCTACTTGTGTAAATAATTTATTGTCTGCAGGTGTGTTGATTTATTCATGCACCTGGCCCAGCCATCTCTGTTTGTGTGAGGTCTGGGTATCACTGGTCGGATGCAGCTGGTGCTAATAAGCCAAATTCTGGGCTCAGTCCTCACAAGAGTCTGTTAACTTTAGTCTGCTTCACAGCCAGAGGCAGCGCCCTGCAGCTCTGGGTGAAGGCTCTGGAGCAGGAAGCAGTCCATGCTTTAGGTTCAACACATGGACCTCAACTCTGCTGGAGAAATACTGGAGGAGAAAAGACCCAGGCTGTTGCTAGAGCTCTCCAGGAGTCTTTTTCTGATCCTCTCCAAGGTATGTAAGTTTTTCAGATTTTCCTTTTGCATTCAATCTGGGAGTATATGCCAAGCACCTATAGGCCTGTAGCATAGTTTTGCTTTGAATCCTTCTGCTTTTCTTGTTTATTCATTAGGACCCATTGTCTCTTGGGGAGACCCTTTGGTAGGAAATCAGCCAGGAGTTACAGGGTTTCATATAATATGAAAATATGTAAGAAAAATAAAACATTCATTATTCATTGGAGAAAGATTTATTGACTGCCTACTATGTCTTGAGCATTGGAGCCACTCTAGTAAATGAAACAGATTTAAAAATCCCTGCTCTGTGGAACTTACACTCCAATGGGAAGAGATAGCATGGTACACGATTTATTAGAAAAGTTAGAAGGAAAATATTCAGGTTACATGATGAGGAGAACAAAAGAGAAGAAGCAGGACAAACGTTACTAGTAAGGAATCTGCAACTAAAGCCGTGGTCAGAGTTAAACTTCTGCTAAAAGTGACACTGTGGCAAGGGCTAGAGGAGAGATTTCCTGAGCCATGAGGGGGGAGATTTCCTGAGCCATTGAGGAACAACCCAAGTGACAGCCCTGAGGAGGAGTGTGTCTGGTGCCAAGCTTGTGTACTTAACAGGAAGTAAGTAAGCAGGTCATGTGACTGGGTCATAAAGAGTAGAAGGGAGCAGTGGGAGGCACAGTAAAGAGCAGAGAGAGGACGGAAAGTCAAGGAGGGTCTACAGGCCCTGCAAGACTTTGGCTTCTTGCTGAAGAAATTAGGAAGGGCTTCATGGAAGATATTGCTTCAGGGCTGGCTGTATGGCTCAAGTGGTAGAGGGCCTGCCTAGCAAGAGTGAACTTCTGAATTCAAACCCAGTACTGTCCGAAAAGAACAATCACAAACACATTGCTTTGGGGTCAAGAAGGTAGAGTCGTGTGTGGGGTCATTGTACTTGCAGGGGAGCAGGTGCAGCTCATGCTGGACATAATGTGCAAACACTCGGAGTTGGTTTCCTGTCCTAGCCATACACCTATGTGCGAATCCATGCAATGACCTGGCTGTGCTTACCAGCTACGGGCGGTGGGGTACTCAGAGGAGGTGCAGAAAAAATAAAGAAATGTGTGATTTTGTACACCAGAGAGTTATCAGTTCATGATATAAAGGGCAAGTGATCCAGGAAGAGCATCACCCTAAATTCACTCTAGTCATGTTGAGACCGGGGGAGGTTGGGAAGTGGGGCTGGGACTAGGAGTGAGAGGGAGGTAAGGCCACATTTCTGTGTGAGCAATGGCAGGCATCTTTGCACACGTTCAGAGCTCAGGAAGAGGATAATCCAGCTATGATAGAGAGACTGTGATGGGAAGAACAGAAAAAAAAGGCCCAGCAGGAGCAGGAGGAGCCATTTGTGGAAGTCCTGGATTTTCTGAAAGGCCAGTCTGAGAGTGGTGCAGATCTTGGATTTGGATGGGATGTAGGAGCAGACAGAGCTGTGTTTCCCTTACACAGACCTATGATCGTGGGAGTCTTGCCAGAGAGAAAATGCAGATGGCCTGTCAAATCTGAGTTTCAGATAAACAACAGGTTTTTTTATATATAGATAAGAATGGCTGAGGAACTATGTGAAGCATAAATACAAAATGCTTGCCTGAATATGAATTTGAGTTAAAGGATAATCATTAGTATAGAGTTGGGTGGGAGTGGTCATACCTGTAATTTTTGCACTCTGGATTTAAAGCAGGGGGAAATCACAAGTTCAAGATCAGCATGGGCTACATCATGAGACTTTGTCTTAAAAAGAACACACAAAAAATAAATTAATTAAATAAATAAACACACACATACATACATATAATAATTATATTCCATGCAATATTTGGGGCATCCAAACTATTGTGTATGTGGGATTCATATGTAACTACACATCTTTTCTTTTTGTTTGCTAATCTGGTGATTGAAATAAAATAAGTCTGAATGCGTAGAGTTTCCTTATGAAAGCTGTGAATTCCAGTTCACACTAACTGGCTTTGACAGCTCTGTAAGATGGCATCCCACTTTCTGGCTACCCTTGGGTCCCAGTTCTGCAATGACAATAGCCCATAGTTTACTTATGACAACAGCCAGGCCTCCAGCTACCTCCCCATGGGTCAACCCCATTGCCCCATGTCTGCCTGGAACAGGAATCGTGACTTTTGCCAGAAGAGCAGCAGCAGTGCTGAAAATCAGCCTTCAGACATGTGGGGTGGGCTGGAATTGGACCCAATATGAAAAACAACAGTATAGATTGGGAAGGTGCTGTCCAAGCCAAGCAAGGAGACTGAAATGGGATAGGATGGCCTTTCTTTTCCTGCAGATGACCCCGTCCCCCCAGGTTTCCCTCAAAGTCTAAGTGCACAGAGAGGGAAAAGTACCCTGGGTAAAGTCTAGAAACCCTGTATTGCATTCTTTGTTAGTGCCAAGTTTGGAGGAGACCTGGCAGCAGTCTTCTCTCTGTTGGGACACTCTGACTCACCATGACTTGTTATCCAGAATAGAACCAAACATAAAACTGAAAATCCCATAGGCGTCATTTTCTATTGAATGCTTAAAACGTATTATGTTATTATGAACTTGTGTGTGTCATGTGTTCTACTCTTATAAGAGTTCTGTGACATAGATATTCCAGGCCTCATGTTCAGATGTAGATATGGAGGCCCATCCAGGCTGAGTGCTGTGCTCAGAACACCCCTGTCCGCATGATGAGCCAGACACATCATATATACAGTTGGTTGCCATCCTACCTTGCCATTTAAAATTCCCAAGGGCTGAACATCCTCTGAACAGCTGTCTCTAGCTGTTTGTTGTTCTGAAAAACCTTTTAGGTATCTCTGTGTCAATGTTGTCCTTTCCAACCATGTTATAGAACTGTCCCTTTGGATTAAAATGACACAGATACCTTGATAGTTTTCCTTTGCCCACAGGTTCCCAAGATCAGTGTTAAAGCCCTTTTCTAATCATGGGTGCCTCTCTATGCTACAGTGCCTAGAATACTGCTCAATACACAGTAACCACAATAAATACCTACCGTCTGGTACCACAGCTTGAGTAATTGATTGGAAATGGCTGAGACCAAGAGTATTTCTAATATTTTTTCCTACTTTGGAATATTTGTATAGACATAATGAGATCCCTTGAGGATGAGCCTCAAGCCCCCAACTGGAACTTATCAGTACTTCACAGATACTTTGGTTGGCTTGAAGGCATACAGTATTTTAGTGACATCACCACCCTTGCTTTTGGTGCCAGTCCTGGGGCTTGAACTCAGGCCCTGGCACTATCACTTAGTGGTTTTTGCCCAAGGCTAGCACTCTATTACTTGAACCACAGCTCCATTTCTGGCTTTTTGTTGGTTAATTGGAGATTAGAGTCTCATCAACTTTCCTGACCAGACTGACATCAAACCGCAGTCCTCAGATCTCAGCCTCCTGAGTGGCTAGGATTCCAGGCATGAGCCCCAGGTACCCAGCAGCCTTTGACTGTGACTTGGTACAGGAGGTCAGGTGAAACTTTCTGCTTATAACTTCAAGTACATGCTCCAAGTTTTAGATTTCAGGTTTTCAGAGTAAGGATCTTCAATTGACATTATTTCTTATTCCAATATCCCATGGAATTTCAAGAAGAGAAAGAAGATACTAGTGAAAAAGTATGAGAAATGGCAGAATGGTCTTGATCCTACCATCTCAGAATAGCTTTTTAGAAAAGTCATCCTAGCCAGGTGAGGTAAGTAGTTCATGCCCATAATCCCAGCTATATAGGAAGCATAGTTAGAAGGCCTTATTCTGAGGTAGGTCCCAGGCCTATCTCTGTCTGAAACTCTATCCACCTCCCAACCAAAAAAAAAAATCCCTCCCCCCCCCCAAAAAAACTACAACACGGGCTGTGTATGTCAGGGACATAGTGTAGAGCTCAGCTGCCTAGGGGTAGAGCTTATCTGCCTAGAAGTGTGAGGCCTTGAACTCAAATCCCAGTATCATCAAAGAAATGGGGGGGGACAGAGAAGTGGGTAATTTTTGAGATGAGCCCATTCCTGTGAAAGCCTTCCAGTAAGTAGCTAGGCAAATTTCCCAGGATCCCACTTCCAGGAAGAAGTGTGCTCCCAGGGGTCCTTTGGCCTTTGAGGGCTGAGCAGGTACAGAAGCTGATGACTGATGCCTGGCATGGGAATGACTGAGGGGCCTGGATGGATTCCCAGCAATTGCATGTGAGCTCAGGCACTAAAGAAGTCTCAAAATGGAGATTACAACACTTCAACAATTTCAATCTTTGCAGCTCTAAGGTCTTTGGAGGGGTTTATGACTTGCAGTGATTACCCTGTCACATTAATTCTTCTCACACAGGCTGTTTTTCTTCGGCATCCTATCTGGGACAGATAGGACTGTGACAGAAACCAGGGCTTGTTCTTGCTGACAGAGTGCAGTTTGGTCTGCATTTCCTCTATGCAGGAGAAAGCCTGGATGGCCCTGAACAACTTCTGAGCACATAGCTAGAGCTGTGTCTCTCTGATCCATCCTTCATTATTTTTGTTATAGTACATAGCTCAGTGATGCCAGGAGTTATTAAGACTCTACTCTGGAGCCAGGCACTGGTGGCTCACTCTTGTAATCAGGAGGCTGAGATCTGAGGATCACGGTTCAAACCCTGCCTGGGCAGGAAAGTCCATGAGACTGTTATCTCCAATTAACCACCAGAAAACTGGAAGTGCTATTATAGCTCAAGAGGTAGAGCACTAGGCTTGAGCTGAAGAGCTGAGGGACAGCGCCCAGGCCCAGAATTCAAGTACTAGGACTGACAAAAAAATAAAAGACTCTACTCTGGGGGCAGGGTGGGGGAGGGAAGCTGAAGAAATGGCTGTTAGGGTTGGGGAAGCTGGGACAGTATTATACCCAGAAGCATAGCTGACTGTGAGCAATTGAAACCTTGACTACCTGAAGCCATCTGTCTGCCTTTCCTGTCAAAAAAAAAAAAGCATATTCTTTACCTGGTAGGATGTTACTAGAAGGAATAGTTCATGACAATGAATATAGTTCTTGTACTTGAACTGCAGTGGAGACTAGAAGAAATGACCTTGTTATGTCCAAGTATCCATTTTATTGGGATCCATTTTGAGAACAAGCGTGTGGCTGCTGAGTGAGATTGTCCTGAGCACCTTGTGTGTGACTAGCTCTGAACAATCATGAGTTGTTGGGCTGTGTTATGTTACTATGGAAGTGTATGTTACTATGGAAGAAGCCTAGTTCCAATTTTTAAAATAAAGAGTATGGGAAGGAAATGTACAATGGTGCTCAGTTCCCACCTGGAAAACATCATGACTGGAAGACAAAAACAACAAAAAAATAAAGTCAGGTATGCTCTATGTATGTGTATATGTTATGTAATAATGACATATGATAGACAGATATTGGCAGAAGGGGAGTTGAACTCAGGGCCTCATACTTCCAAACAGTCACTCTACCATTAGAACTATTCCCTATTTTTTTTACACTTTACCTATTGGTCACCTAGAGCATGAAGTTTTTTTCCCAGGACCAGCCTTAAACTGATCCTCCTACCTATGTGTCCTAAATAGCTAGAATTATTGATGTCCACCACTATACCTGTTTTATTTGTTGAGATATGGGGTCTTGCCAACCTTTTGCCAGGGCTGGCCTTGGACAGCAATCTTCCCAAGTAGCTAGGATTACAGTACTATTATGCCTAGGGAGATCTGCATTGTATTTTTATAGTTTGAATTTTGGAGAGTGTTCTGTCTTCATCTAGAAGCTTTGTTTCACTTTTTAAGCCAACCAGGATCAACAAAACATATTCCGTAAAGAATGTTGAAGAAAATTCCAATTGAGATTTTCCTTCTCTAGTGCACTTAGAGCATACGGTGCTGCAAACTCTTTGTTATACCCTGCTGCTTCCAGAGCCTGTGCCTGCAGGGCAGCTGACCATGTGATATTTGATTACCTGGCTGAAGAATGGTGTTCAAAAGCAGCTGTGAAGTCACAGGGGTCCGTGCCAGGGACTTGATTTAAAAATCAACTGTAGCTGATGGATGAGGGAATATGACTGCAAAAATCTTAGAAATTCACGTAAAAATTGCATACGCATACATCATTAGTTCGATTTTGAGGAACTGCCAAAGGACAATGAAGAGAGGAAAGAGTATTTTGAATCCTTAGGCTCACAGGAAGCATATGGCATGTAGGAAGTGGGACACAGGCTGGCATTTCTCTCCTATCATCAATTTCATCAGCAAGAGTGTATGCTGAAACCATATGTCTGTACCTTTCTGACTTCTACCCAAGAGAGAGAAGTACTTCTCAAATGCTAATGGGCTGTGCAAAGCATCATGGGAGGAGGACCTTTCAAAAATGTAGCTAGGGTTCAGTAAGTTTGGATGGGGCTAAGACTCCTCTTTCCTGTCAAGTGAATGTCCCTCTCTTTTTTATTTTTTCTTTTATTTTTGGTGTAAGGGTTTGAACTCAGGCCTTACACTTACTAGACAGGTATTCCACTATGGAGGCGTGACCCCAGCCTTGTTTTTTACTGACCTGTGCCTGGACCATCATCTACCTATTTCAGGCTTCCTATAGCTGCTGGAATGACAGGCATGCACTACTATGTCCAGCTTCCCTCCACTGGGATGGAGTCTCAGGAACTTTTCTGCCTGGGATGCCATTGACTCCAGATCCTTCAAATCTTAGCCCTCAAATAATTTAAGATTACAGGTATGAGTCACTGGCTTCCAGCTGGGCAACACATTTTAAAGACTTTTTGGTCATGGATTGAATTGTACCTAAGCAAAGGTAGGCTGAAGTCATAACACCAATACCTCAGATGTGACTTTACTTGAAAATAGAGTCAGCGAAGATATGATCAATTATGATGAGATCATACTGGAGTAGGGTGGCCTCCTAATTTAATATAACTAATGTTCTCATAAGAAGGCCAGGGATAGAGACATACTAGGAGCAGGTCATGTGTTGGTGAAGATGAAGTCAAAGGAAGACTGACAACAATCAGAAACTAGGGAGAGAGATGAAAGAATCATTTCTTAGGTCCTTCTAGGGTGCATGGCACAGTCAACACTTTGATTTTAGACTTCTGGATGTTAGAACTGTAAGAGAATAGATTTCTGTTGTTTTAAACCACGTGGTTCAGTGGCACTTTGTTACAGAGCCCTATGAAGTGAATCCACTGTCTTATAGCCCCTTTAGCAGAATTATAATTGCATTTCTGTATTGTAATTGTGAGCATATCTGATCTCACTCAATAGACTGCCAGTACTGAAGATTCCCTAGAGCCTACTGCCTAGCACAGAACACAGGGCATGCCAATAAATTTTGGTTGAACAGACAAATTTTAGGACTTTAGATCTTAATGGTGTATTAAATGCAAACAAAATATAAGAATTAACAAGGGAAAAATGCCTGCCTGGATTGTTGCATGGATTTTATTCATAGCAACACAATATAAGCTTGTTTTTGATTTGCATAAATGACCTATTATGCCATCATCTGAAATTCAGATCAGTGGCGTCTTTTTGCAACATGAGCAAAGCAAAGCAGAAGTCCTTATCTCTTTTCTGCATGTTAGAGAGGATTGTTGTGCCAGTCAAATGATGGGCCCTGGGCTTTCTCATCTCCTAACTTCTCATCATCTTTTCTGGCTTTTCACGGGGGCTGGGAAAGGCTGCAGTGGGACTCTTCTTACCTGTGAGATTTATATTATCTGAGATTAAAAGTAAACACTATTTCAAAACTAGCAGTAACTTCAATAATAGGCTGCAGGTAGTGCCCCAAGGCAGACTCTCGACATCAGTTGAACCTACCTGGCTCTTGTTGGTCAGAAAATGGCTAGCTAATGGATCCTTGCTGTACATCTAAAAAGCCCCGACAGGGAGTCCTTGGAGATTTGTAATCATAAGGATCATAAGTGTGTTGGATCCTTATTTCTTCATAGATTTTATTCCAGATAATAATTTAGCATATACTCAATTGATAAGAGAATAAGTGTACATAATGTGTATTCATGTGTAACGCAGGATCCACAGAGGCAAGGAAGACCCATGTAGCAATTGAAGGAGAATTGTATAAGACAGAAGAGAACAGAAACATCAAGGGTCTTTTTGTAATGATTTTGTCCTTTGCAATTCTTTATTCTTTATAATTCTGGTTCCATTTATTTATTTTTCATTTACTTCTCATTCAAATGAGATGATTGGTGCTATTCTGGGAGAATTCTTTTTGATCTTGACATAGCCCATGACCTTCTGCCTCTCTGGAAATTCCCACTAGAATGTTCCATTCTTTCTACTTAAATTCTGTCCAGTATATGTAAGTTTCCTACCTATGCCAGGAAGTAGGCTTGAAAGTTGAAGACAAAGATGAATAAGGCACAGTTTCAGCTTGTGAAGAGCTGAAGATCTAGCAGGGGGCTAAAGGCATGAACAAGCATGTTGGAGTCCCTGTGTTTTGTCTTTTAGGATGGCCATTACCAAATCCTTGGAGGGTAATCAAGCTATTAAGCCTCGGGGTTTGCTAGCATCTCTAGAGATTTCCTATACTCCTGATTCTGTAGGGGGTTTCAGAAGGGCAAAAAAAGCCACTCATTTCTCCCTGGGCTACCCTACTTCAGATCCAACCACATTCAACACTTGAAACTACCATGTAGATACATGGAATTCTTTACTCAATGGTTATTGGCTTGGAGGTTCTCTTTGGTTTCTAATGGATCAAGTGATGGAGTAAACTTCCACATTGGGGAACTAAAGATGGGGCCTACTTTACTATGAGTTCAGCAAGTATCCAGAGATAATGAAAGAAGGGAAAAACAGGCAGCATTGTGGGGTACCTGGAACCAGACATGTCTTTTTTTACTCCCTTCAGAACTGAAGTCCAAGGCCAGGCAGACAGACATTCTCACTGAGTCAGAGGGAGGGAAAACCAATAGGACAGATAGGGCCTCCTATAGGTTTGTAACCCACTGTGGAGTCTGGGAATATAAAGGACCAATTTGCATGAACAAGCCACGAAAACAAGAAAGGAACTGAGTTTGTTCCCCATTTTTATGGCCAAGCAACCTCACACAATAATGGTATTTGTGATATGATCCCAGGTTTTTCTACCTCTCTTGCATCATGAGAAAGGCAAATTCCTCTTCCTTTGGAGAAGGGGAAGAAGAACACAATAATCTTCTAAACTTTCTGATACTGGAGTAGAAATTGTCTTTCTTCTACAAACCTGTAGATGAGCCTTGGGTGGGTAAGGCAACTATGAGGTTGCCTGGCAATGAGGAAGGCAAGCAACCATGAGATCCAAGAGTATCACCAAACTGATATCTCAACACTTCCTTCCCCCTCACTGTCCAGACCATGTTGGACCACGCAAGGAAATGGTCTCCCTCAGCCTCTCTGTAAATTCTAAACTTGATATTCTCCCCGTGGTCACCCACCCTGCACTTACCTTCCCCAGCCTCTCAGTGCAGGGACTCCATGTCTATGTTAAGGAAATGCTGTGACTTCCCTTTCTCTCACGAACCTGTAACCTACAATTTCTTTGACATGTGCAATGACATTGTGTGCTTAGCCACCAGGGCTGCTAGACAAGGGCTGGCTACGGGCTCTGGATTCAAGGAGAGAAATAGGTGGGTTCCTCATCCTTGCAGGTCACTTAGTGACCCAGAAACCATCAGGTTGGATCCTATGGTCCTATGTGGAGAAATGTGCAGCTTTCCAGTTTGCCTGCTTCCAGGCCAGGGAAGTGATTTCTACTCCCCCATCCCTCTTAGGACTGGCAGCCTATGAGGCCCATCGGAAGGGGTTCTTTTTATAGGCAGAGACACAAACACATTTGGAAACTGCCTTAGATTAAATTGTTAACATCCAGGTCTCAACAATAAAAGCAAGGTCTCTAAACTACCCCCAATAAAGACACATAGATAAATAAGCATACTCAAGGAAGAGAAGGGTGAGGTTTAGAAGGGTTTTTAAAGACTGGAAAGACAAACGTAACAGGCACCAGAGGAAGCAGCAGTGCTGGGGATAAGAGGCCTGGAGGCGAGAAAGCAGACGTAGCCCAGGCTTGTGTTCAGGAAGCAGCAGAGTTGGCAGCTGGTGGGAGTGTGGGAAAATGAGTAGGGGGAAGAAAAGGGCTGAAAAAAGGGCTGGAAAAGGAGAAGGGCTGAGAGCCAGACGGTGAGGCTCACACAGCTTACATCAGAGGGAATCCTGTAGTTGTGACTGGAATGTTCAAGAACAAGTGAGCACTTTGGGAAGGCTAATTCCATCATGGTATGTGGGAGGTGAGAAGAGGGGGAGCCAGTTAGTACAACGATGAGAATGACAGATGAAGAAATGGATGAAGATCATGAAGGAGATAGTGAAGAAGATGAGGGTGGTGGCTGACAGTTATTGTTTCTTAGTGGTATTCACTGTGCTAAGCACTTCATGGTTTTCTCACCTCTAAGACATGAGAGGTGTCTTTGTCACTTGTTGTGTGGCAAAATGCCTGAGAAAACCAATCTAAAGGAGAAAAGGTTGGCTCTTGATTTTATAGGTTTCAATCTGTGTCAGCTGGCTTTATTGCTATAATGTGTGCAAGAAAGCAGAACATTGTGGCAAAGGAAGCAGAGACTGAGCAGAAGGAGCCAGGAACAACATATACCCTTCTAGGCATGCCCCATTGATGACCTGTTCTCCCCAGTAGGCCTCACTGCCTAATTTCCACCACCTTCCAAAAGTGACTTCAAATTGTGGCTCCATCTATAGATCAGTGCATGGATTTGGTCAGAGTCCTCATAATGGAGTGACCTCTCCGTGATGGAATATACCAGCTCAGGACTAAGCCTTTAACTTGTGTTTTGAGAGGATACTCCATATTCAAATCGTCACAGGGGTGAGACAACTATTCTTTGTATTTTACACATAGTGCAATCAAGGAACAGATTCACTCAGTGAATCAGAGAGATTAATCTATTCCTTCAAACTAAAGGCAAAGACACTGAGGGCCTGAGCAAAATGAGAATTAATGGCAATTGGCTGGCAAGATCTCATAGGTTTAAAGACACATGATGGTGTGTGATGGCAGAAGTGAGAGAGAATGTTGGAAAAGTGAAAAGGATCACCCACACTTTTGCCTTCCGTTGCTGAGGAACTAGTAGTACCGTCATTTGAAATAGGATTACGCAGAAGATAAACTGGTTTTGGTAACAAGATGGTGTGTTGGTGTGATCCACCAGCATGTTGCGACAACACTGCCTCCTAGCTTTTTCTTTGGCCCTTACAATCCATTCTTTATAGGCCAGTAATATAAATTAAAGCATGTTAGTCCCTGCTAAAGTCCTTCAGTGTCTTCACAGCTGACAAATCTAAAATCTACTTTCCTCACTGTAACTAGTAAGTCCTACATGAAGTCCTCCAGCATGTCATTGTAACATCATCCAACAGCTTTTACCTTGCTCTGCCTGGCTTCCTGACTTTCCATTTGTTCCCCACACCCACAGAGCCCTCCCTGCCCACCTGTGAAACACTGTGTTCCCACTATCCTCTCTACATTGCTCCTGTTCCACTAGTTTTCTCTGAAGTGCTCACCCAAAGACAGGCCTGCTTGAGCTGTGCTCTGTGAAATGTCTCCGTTAGCTACCATTTCATTTTCCCAACTTTATCCAAGACCACAGGTGGAACCATGGGTATGTTGTGTGATCCATTTTCATTTCCTATTGCTGCTGTAACAAATGACCATAAACTTGGCAGTTTAAAACAAGAGAGGTTTATTCTCTCACACTCTATCAGTCAGACGTCCAAAATCAGCTTCTCTAGGCTAAAATCAAGGTGCCAGCAGGCCACATTACCCTTGTAGGTACTATTGGAGAATCTGTCCCATGCCTCTGACTCCTTCTGGTGGCTGTTGGCATTCCTTGGCTTGTGCCCACAGCTTCAAGACTTTCTCAACTCCATCTTTACATTGCCTGCTCTTCTAAACTTTGGTTAAATTGTGTCTTCCTCCTTCTTAGAAGAACACGTAGTAGGATAACAGTGGCTCATGCCTGTAACCCTAGCCATTTACAAAGTTAACATCTGAGGATCATGGTTAGAAACCAGCCAGTCTACAAGAACTCTTACCTACAATTAATCACTAAAAAGGCAGAAGTTGAGCTGTGGCTCAAGTGGTAGGATGCCAGCCTTGAGTAAAAAAAGATAAGGGACAGTAGCTAAGCCCTGATTTAAACACACAGACATTTTTAAAAAGCAAAAATAAAAAATGCTGGGCCCTGGTGGTTCACACCTATAATACTGAATCTGAGGATCGTAGTTCAGAGCCAGCCCGGGAAAGGAAAGTACGTGAGACTCTTATCTCCAATTAACCTCCAGAAAACCAGAAGTGGAGCTGTGGTTCAAAGTGGTAGAGTGCTAGCCTTGAGCAAAAAAGGTCAGGGTCTGTGCCTAGGCCTCGAGTTTAAACCCCACAACTGACAAAAACAAAAATCAAAAACATGACTGCATAAAGAACCCATTTTATAGGCCAGAATTTTTTCCCATATCAAGATCCCTAATGTTGGGGCTGAGAAGGTGGCTCAGTGGTAGAGCATTTGCCTTGCATGCATGAGGCCCTGGGTTTGATTGCTCAGCACCACATAAGCAAAAAGAAAAAAGCCGGAAGTGGTGCTGTGGCTCAAGTGGTAGAGCGCTAGCCTTGAGCTGAAGAGCTGAGGGACAGTGCCCAAGCCCAGAGTTCAGGCCCCACGACCGGACCCCCCTCCCCCACCAAAAAAAGATCCTTAATGTAACTGTATCTGCAAAGGCTGCTTTTCCATATAAAGTAACATATGTTGGCTTTCAGATGAGGACCTTTTGTGAGTAATTACTCAGCCTACAATTTCTACCTTCTATCCATTTACTCTGTAGAGGATTGGTTGCATCCAGGTGGTAGAATCATTTCCAGCCTCTGGAAGATGTCAATTATTGTTTATGAAATGGGTAAATAAATTAGTATAGCTAAGTTTATTTTACTTTAAAAGTATTTCCCCTAATATATTTGTAATTTAATAACAATACACTATAGTCCTGTATATAGTTTCCCTATGACACTCATCTGACATAAATGAAAACATGATTTAATGACATGGTATTTTATGAGCTTTAGGCAAATCAGACATTTGAATTATCTTGTTTAAACACAATAGCTCTTTTATGTTCTGTGGTAGGCATCACCAAGTATGTCTATCTTGCTAATACAGCAACATCATTATATTTTAAATTATACAATTTAATTGCACATAACTTGAAATTCAAAATGAAGGGTTACTGAGTACAAATATGACCTTTTAAGTGGTTATGGATGTTTTTCCAAATGTTGTGATACAGAAAATTTTAGCAATATCCTGTTTTCAGTGTATAACATAGAACCTTTACCAATAAACATGGTGCTAACCCAATTATTAGCTACAATACACGACCCAAGATTCATGGTCCCTGCTCTATAAACCCAGATTCTTGGAAAGAAGGGACCAAGTTGGACCTCTTGTTTGTTAGTCAGTATTAGGTCCTCCCTCTCCTCCCTTTCCCACAAACATGCTACTTTACAGCCGGTAATTCCCCAACCTCACACATACTATACACATAAGCATAAGCATCTTGGACTAAAATGCATCATACATAGCACAGCTTGGAGCATTACTCCTCTCAGCAGGGGTTATGACCATGTTCTCTTTGATTGCCTGAATTGAGAACTGCTCCTTGGACATCCTTGCATTGGATATTGTGCTGGAGGGATGGGGGCAGAGGAAAGAGAGAGAGTTCGGTTGAGTCTTGGAGAAGATGCTCTCCTTTGGGCATCTGGTTAAGTGAGACCTGCTCTCTACAACTCAGACTGTGTGTGAAGAGGGAAGGGAGAAGTCGTTGCAAGAACATTCCAAAGGGACAGAGATTGGCACATGATGAGGACCAGGTTTTCTGATCCGGGCCGATTCATCCCTCCTTAGGCAACCTGGTGTTCCCCCGCTCCTGGAAGGTCACCATATGGATGCCCAACTTAGTGCGGACACCCGATCGGCATAGCGCACTGCAGCCCAGAACTCCTGGACTCAAGCGGTGCTCCGGGCTCAGCCTTCAGAGTAACTGGGATTACAGGCGAGTGCCACCGCGCCCAGCAAAGGACCAGGTTTTCTTTCTGGAGAAATAAGCTACATATAGGTAAAACACTGCAAAAGAACCAGTTTAACCAATCTACTGACCTGAGAGTGAGCAGGCAGTGAGTTAGGAATCAGAGGATGTAGGTCAACAGAGGGGACTATTTCCCCATGCTGCGTTTTTCTTTGCTGATTCCTTTTATTGCAGCTCATTCTTTATTTCATAGAATCTGAGATTGACCCAGTCTCCTTCTCCATATAGAAATCTCTTCTACAGTGATCAGGATAGAAAGCTATCCTTACAGCACTACCTGTGTTATAATTTAGTTTCTTTAGAAATCAGTCTCAATACACTAAATATAATTAAACTACATATAGTTTATTCAAAAATAGAACATCAGTGTATTTATTTCGATGTTTTTAAGTTCTATAAAGTACTCCCCCCGCCCCTGTGTGTGCAGTGTGCCATCTGAGACTACACCCCCAGACTTTCTACCCCTGACGGCTCCAGCTATGAATGGGTCAGAAAGGAGGAAAGGACAACTTCTTAAGAAAGACTCATGGACAAGATTCAGTACCAGAGAATGGAGAAGGAGAGAGGAGTGATTAGAAGAAATTTACTGGGGGGAAAAAAAAAAAAAAGAAAAACCTCCCTGATCTTCATTGTTGTTTTAGCAAACTGCTACCAAGATTTTCTTTGTTCAAGTAAGCCACATGCAAAGAGCAATTTGCAAATACCTCTAAAGCCCTTGCACAAAAGTAATATCTGAGAGTCCCAGGACTGCACTGGTTTTTTGTCTGCTCTCTATTCTCATCTTTCCGCTTTTTCGTAGCCACATCTCCTTCTACAATGCAGTTTCAGGTTTACACACCACATTCTACAGTATAGCAGTGGATTATTTAATCAGCTCCTTCCAGTCCCCTCGCACCTCTTGCCTCCTCCTGCTGCCCAGGAAAGCTTCCCCTGGCATAAGCGCTTCTTAATCTGTCTTGACTTTCATCCAGCACATAACTGCTTGTCCCAATGCATTTGGATGAGATGATACAATTACAGTGTGTTTCCTCAGAATAATCACAGTGGGGCTGCAGCGTCCGTCTTAGGGCTTTGTGTCGATGATGTGTTAATTACACTCTGTCAAGCCACAAACTTCTATTCCCCAAGCCTTTCTCAGTAAGCCCAAGCATTTGTATAACATGCTGCAAGTGAGAATACATCTAAATGGCCCCTTTACATCAGCCTCAGCTGTCAACTTTAACACTACTGATTTCCTAGGTAAGGCCAGAAACTTGTATTGGACCAGAATGGACTATCGCAAAACTACCAGCATCACATCCTATGAGAAGTGGTCCAGGCCACAGGGTAAAGCAACGGTTTCCACTTGAGATCAGGCAGTCCCACTTCCTACTTGCATATCATTTCCAAACCAGTGGCTCTCTGCTGGCTCTGGTCAAATGGTGCATTGTGCCCCACTATTCTTGCCCTTTAAAAATGGCAGCAGGTTTTACAGGTGGAAGACAAATACTTGCAATGGATTCTACAACCTGATGTACCTAGAAATACAGGGAGAATCAGGGATTTTTAACATTAACTAAATTTCAGAATCTGTCTGCCTTCATCCACTTTGTCTTCATGGTCTGTCTCTGTCTCTGTTTGTCTCTATCTCTGTCTCTTTGTGTCTCTGTGTCTCTCTCCTCTTATGTCTCTGTCTCTGTCTCTCTCTGTCTCTCTCTGTCTCTCTCTCTCACACACACACACACACAATCAATCAGTCAAATCTCCCAGTCCTTTAAAAGAAATCCTGGGTCAATTAAACTTTATCTGCTAGTTTGTACTACAAATCCCCACTCTCATCTCCTTTGGTCCTGACTACTTAAACATGGATCTCCAGTTTAACCTTGGTACTTTTCCTCAATTATTCTAACCATTGTCACCTCCTCTCTGTGTACACCCTGGACATTGTCATCACTTTCCCTCATCTTGTTTCCTTCCATATCCTACTCTAGATATAACCACCAATTTTTTTGGTCTCTGGGCCTGGGAGCTGTCCCTCAGCTCTTCAGCTCAAGGTTAGCACACTATCACTTGAGCCACAGCTCCACTTCTGGTTTTCTGGTGGTTTATTGGCGATAAGAGTTTCATGGACTTTCCTGCCCTGGCTGGCTTTGAACTGCGATCCTCAGATCTCAACCTCCTGAGTAGCTAGGATTACAGGCATGAGCCATTGGTGCCTGGCAACAACCACTAATTTTATGGACATTTTTGAGGTGTGGTATTATCAGTAGTCACGTGGAGAGCCCTTTCTTATTGCTTCAGTAATGCTTGTGCTCTGTATGTCCTAATGGTAGTGAGGAGGCTTTGCTTTGTGGCTTTGGAGGCAGTGGAAATGTGGACAACCATGGGCCCAAGCAAACAAAGAAGACCAACCAAGATGTATGTGCAGTGACCTGTGGATCTATTGACCCTCTCTTGCAGTAATGGACCATATCTTCTAGCTATAGAGATGTGTGCCTGAATAGGCCTAGTTGTTATTTTGGCTATTTATCCTTAGATATGGTCATCAGCTAAAGATGAGGTTTAAAACCTACACAGAGTTGAGGAGAAGCTGTCCTGGAAATGATTTGTAGATGTCACCAGAGAAGCTTTTTATTTCCAGTGTATTTGTGAAGCCTGATGGAGGAAAAGCCAAGAGTCCAAGGCCAGCCTGGGCTAACATAGTAAGATCTTTACTTGAAAAAAGAACTTTCTACAAGTAGAGTAACAGACAGCTACATCTATCATCTTCCATGTAGTGAGCAGAGTGAATAAAGTCCAATTATGAAGAGTAAAGAGCCAGAAGTAAAGAATAGGAAGACAAGTGTTATGGGAGCTCCAACCACTAGCATGGCCAGTAAACTATGGTCCTCTCCATTGCTACTTTAATTATGTGAAGATCCTCAGCATCTTTCTCAACAATAGAAGCTGTAGATTCTGCTGTCTTTCATATAGTAGTTTCTCAGGGGTTCTGACATACATGGCCCAAAGGCCTCTGTCTAATGTGCTTTCTGATGGCAGCAGGTGCCAGTTTGATTTGCGAATACACATGAGCCATTGCTATAGGGAGTTTAGGAAATAACACAAGGACATTTTTAGGAAGACGCATTTCCTGAGGCAAGCAGAGGAGGTCTCTTGTCATTATAATTTGCATTATAAAAAGGAATCATGACCTTGTTGTATGGTTGTAGGCTGGTGAGGCTAGACTCTCTTCTCACAAATTCACATAAATCTCTTATCCCAAATGGCTTCTTGTCTGTACCTCTTGGCACCTGTCCCAGACCCAGGACATCAGATCTGCTCAGATTCTTACCTAGCCATGAAGAACACTTAAACTGGATGCACTCTTTGAGACTTGTCAGAAATGATTGAGGTCTAAGAGGTCAGATAAATGTAAGGGAGAAGGAAATAATCAGGTCAACATTAAGATTTGAGGTTGGGTAGTCACGTGCTTGGTGAAGCCATTAAGCTAGACAAGGAATTATTAAAGCTAGGCATACCTGTCATCTCAGTCCCAGAGGATTGATGGAGGAGGATCAGGAGTCTAAGACCAGCCTAGGCTACATAGGAAGATCCTGATTTGAAAAAGACAAAGAGAAGACCTTATTAAGAATAGAATAAATATATAGGAGAGATTACTTCACATACATGGAAGTATGTAGACATTGGGATTCTGTGATCCTACCATATTGGGAGGTGCTTAGAATCATCTAGAATTCAGGGAAGAGCTCCAGGCCAGTACTTAAGAACTAGGGGAGCCGGAGCGGGGGGGAGGTAAAGAGAAGAGGGCATAGCCCTGTGAGTGCAATTGAAACCACAGGATTGAATAGTCATCTTAAAGAAAGATTTAGAATCCTAGGCCCACTATAGCAAATGATCACATTATTGTTTCATAGTTCTGAAGACGAGAAGTACATACTGAAGCAGAGCCCATGCTCCCTCTAAAAGCTGGAATGAATTCTCCTTCCTTGTTCTATACCTGGGACACAATGGAGAAACTTCTGGCCCTCCCTTAGCACTCACATTTACATTGCGACTGAGGGTGGAAGGCAGGACAGAGCTAAGGCTTGATTGGTTAGGGCGTGAGTCAGAATTTAAAAACCTAATTGCCTGTGGTATACTTGTGACTCCAATTGTGGTTGTGCAGGGGCGGGGTATTGTTTGCTTGGTTGTTTGTTTGTTTGTTTGTTTCTGACAATTCCACAACATTTGGAATGTTCTTGCTTGGTCCATATCCTAAGTAAGAACATTCCAAAGTAAGATCAGCTCAATCAGCCATCTGACATCATGGAACAACCAAATTATAGGAGATGAAAATGTCCTTCAAGCTCCATGAAGTCCCCTGTAGCCCTCTTTGTCTGGCAGGGCATGCTGGAATGCCAGGACATGCTATTTAAATAAAGCCAATTGCAAGAGTTCACCTCTCTCTACTGAATGTGATCACTATCTTCCTCTGACTTCAGAGCACTTATCTTCAAAGCATTCAGCATGAGGCAAAAACCTTGATTTTTTTTCCCCCCTCAAAAAGAAATTATGAGGATGTCTGACTCCATCCAGACCTTTGGATGTGTGATTTTATTATTCATGGCTGGCACGCCTCTTCTGGCTTTTGATCCATAGTTTACAGAATATGTGCATAAGGAGGCTCTTTTCCATAAACGGATCTCTTTACCCTCTCAGTTTGGAATAAGTTTCCATTTATTTCTCTGATAAAGCATTGAGGCTGAGAGCCAATATATATTAAATCTATCATACTACAAACAACACTGGATTTAATCTAGCCCAGATCTGCAACCAGATTCCTGGCAGTGCTCCTCAGGTATGTACTGATGGTGAGTAGCATGGGACCTGTGGAGTTTTCTACAACCACCAAATCTGGAGAACAAGTTGCAAAGTCTGTCAGCACATTCCCACTCTTCTATTAGAATCCCAAGGAAGTTACATAAATAAGATCAGCTTTGAGTCATGAACAAGAACTTTTAAAAACACCACAAAGAAACCATTCAAATAACATTCTCCAGTGGCTTTCCACCTCTCTTCTGATATAAAACCAAAGCCATGAAGTTGGTTCCTGAGGATTCTGCCTACCTCTCCAGCTTTGCTTTGGTCCAATCTCCCTTTCCCTTCTGCTTCAGTTCCTCAGCAAGGTACTTCTCTACTACTTTCTCTGAGCTCAGTGGTCTTCATTCTGCTATTATCTGGTTGACTCTATTCATCTTTCTCTTGAAGCTTTTCTTCTCCTATCCCATGTTCCACGTACCTGCCTGTGATTCTCAGGCTAGGTCAGGGTCCTAACTTGCTTACATAGCATCTCAATTGTTATGCCTTGGATATATAATGTCTCCAAAGGCTCATGTGTTAAAGGCTTGGCCCTATCTAGTGATGGTATTGAGAGGTGATTCATCATGAGATGAATAGAGCTCAATGGTTTATGAGGTAGGGCCTAACTGAAGCAAGTAGTCCACCCAAAGTGTAATTTTGAAGAGTATGCATTGTTCCTAGCTCCTCTATCTTTTGCTCTCTTTGCTTCTTGGCCACCATAAAGTGAGCAGCCTTGTTCCAGTAGTGCTCCTCGCTATGATCTTCCATTTCCTTAGGCCACAGCCACAGGCCTATGTAACCATAGACTGAATCATATGAAAGTATGAGGCAAAATAAATAATAAATCTTTCCTCCTTTAAGCTGATTTTCTCAATAGTTAGTCACAGTAATGGAAAGCTAACTAACATATCTACTTAAGACTTGGGATGGATAATTGTGAATCCACTGAGCCCACATCATGGTTCAACTCATGCCGGCTTTGAACTGTGATCCTCAGATCTCAGCCTCCTGAGTAGCTAGGATTACTGGTTTGAGCCACTGGGCAGGGAAGTGAGACTCTTCCCTCCAATTAACCACCAAAAAAGCCAGAAGTAGAGTTGTGGCTCAAGTGGTAGAGAGCTAGCCTTGAGCAAAATAGCTCAAGGACTACATCTTTGCCCTGAGTTGAATCCCCAGAACCAGGGCAAAAAAAAAAAAAAAGGAAAGAAAGAAAAAAAAAAGAAAAGGAAGAAATTGCAAAGACATTTGTCTGAATATGTGTAAGATTCTGATACTTTTGATCCCTCTGAGACTCAACATCATTCAGTTCAACCTACCAAATATTAAGTGCCTGGTGCCTGTGATGTCATGAGCTCTAGTGTGTCAACAGGAAGTTTCATTTCTGTGAAATAACTTGGAATCTGAAAATCTCTCAGGAGGTTTAGAGTCAAGTCAACTTGGGCAATGAATTCTCCCACTTTTATATTACAACCATTCATTCATTCTTCATTCAAGAAAACTTTAATGGACATTTAAAATTAGATATGGCTATGACAGATTGAGGCTAAATATTTTGGAAGAAGAAATGGAGAATAGATGGTGTGTGCCCTGGCCCAATAGGAAGACAACGTCAGTAGTCAGGGCACTTGATAGAAAACAAGGACTTAGTTTTCTATCCACTTTCTGTCACTAAATAAAAGAATAAGCTTGGGATCACTCATTGCTCTGGACCTCAACTCAGTTTATTATCGGTGTACTGATGGTGTTAAAGAAGATGATGCCAAAATAACATCTAGGATTAGAAATTCATAGTTCTGATGGTTCTTCCAGTTACTAGAGCCTCTTAGCTGGAAGGCATGATGCCATTTTCACCTGTGGAGTGCTGTTCCTCCCATGACACAAATGGGTAGAAAGATTCAGTAAGAAGTTAAGCTGGTTGAATGGTCCTGTCTTAGGAACAGGTAACCGAGTCTTACTAAGTTCTCATTGCCTTTATTATCTTTAAGATAATAAAGAAAACAATCTGGGCCAGGCTCACTCTATCCATGAAACTGAATAATTTATTAAACCTTTGAACAAAAATGCACAGATGATGCATTTCCTATCTAGCCACTGATAATATGACTTAGAGGAAATAAAACTTCAGAATGTTACGGCTTTGATTTGCTCTCTAATATTTTATGTGATCCATATGAAAATATATTTTTAAATCTTTGGACACATGTCTGCAGGGGGGGGGGAAATGCAACAGGAGACACTGCTGCTTGTTTCAGAGAAGTTTAAGAGCAGATTACACAGCACACATTCAGTTACAGGTAACTGAAAATCCAACCAGCAGTGATTGAAATCGTGACTTGTTTCCCCAGTACCATGTCTACACGTGTTTATTCCAGGTGTGGGCCCTGCGGTGCTGCAGACCTCTCCCAGTGCACTGCTCTCCTTTCATAGAATGGCAAACACCTTCCTAGAGACCTTACCAGCTGACTTCCCTTTTGTCTCAGCAGCGAAGAAGATCAACAAAGAAATGTCTGCTGGTGCTTTCTTCTTACTATGGAAGGAATAAAAGTGAAAGAAAGTTGGGCATGTCCACAGCTGTTCTTCCAAAGTATTTACCAGAATATTTCTGTATGCCAATTCAATTCTTACTGGGGAAGCAGGGGCGGGGTGGGGGGGGCTGCTTCAAATGTACTATTGCAGAAGGAAGAAAATGCATTAAAAAATTTCCATTTGAAAAAGTGAGGAGAGACATACTAGAGTCAGTCACTGTTTTTGTTTTTGCTTTTGCTTTTGTTTAGCTTACACGTAGTTCTGTTAATCTAGAATGGTGAGATGAGAATAAGGGAAAGGTTGGGTTAGGCTTCTTAGTCTTAGACATCTTTGATTCTCTTCTTTGGGAATATATTCAGTACTTACTATCCTCTATACCACACCTAGACTCTGAGAAAGATACTGTAGTTAGAAATTACACAGTCTTTCCAGCTTTATTATGGATCAAGGTTTTGGAATATTGATATTGCTTTTAATTTTTATTAATGAATATTCATTACAGAAGGGGTTTCAATTGTGATACTTCCATACATACAACTAATATGCCTTGACCACATTCATCTTCTAGTACTCCTAATCTCAAAGAAAATGATTACTAAGAGTTACAGAGGCTTATGCTGTTAAGTGTTTCTATTTGCTCCACAAGTAACCTAGAAATAGGTGGTTTCAGGGTAAGCTCAATATTTCCATGACATCAAAGCACCAGATTGTCATCTTGGTTAGTTTTTGGCCCTTTCTTCATGGTTATAAGAGGGCTGTCACAGCTCTAGGCACTGCATCTCACATAACCGTATCCAAAGGTAGAAAGGAACTCCATATAAGAGTTGTAGGTTTCCTTTTTGATCAAGTAGGATAAATCCTTCCCAGAGGCCAGCCTGTACAGTTCTGTTACCCCACATTGACATGTAGAAGAACAGGAGGCTCTAGCACTTTCTCTATTTATAGTGGGAAGAAGGGGATTTGGAGCACAGCCAGACAGCAATGTTTGCCATGGGATCATACCTATTGATCTTAGTCCTTCACCTCCATCTTGGAAATAGATAAACCATCTGTTTTCTCTTCCTGGGGAGTAGCAGGTTATGAATAAATTATGCTGCCAGAGCCCAGAGAGTCCTTAAAAGCAAGTACTGTCAATCCAAGGCCTTCATTTCATTAAACCCATAATAGTTTCTATTACTCATTTGATGGCATCTGATTGTTCCCCAGGTTGGGATGTACTGGCAAAATGGGAGAAAGGGACAATGTTTCCCCTTCAAACCCACCTCTCCCTCTCCGGTGCTGACTAATCATGGGACTCCCTAGTTCTCCAGTGATTTCTGAAGAACCAGGCAGCTGAGTGAACATGTCCAGAAGAGAGGGCGTAGTGATAAATTCCAAAAAGCTCTGGGCCATATCCTGGGGAAGGCCACTGGAGAGGGAAGAAACATTATTGACTGAGTCATTTCAGCTAGCAGTGAGGAAGTGAAGGGAGTATTGGGGAAGAAAAAACGTCTGCAACACTATTCTTAGGTGAGGTGGTAGTGATGCTGCTGGGGTTTGAACTCAGGGTAGTGTGCTGACGAGGTAAGTGCTGTATTTTGAGTCAGGCCCTCATGCAACATTCCTTTTCTCTTTTTCCTTTCTGAAATTATTTTTAAGTAATTGTATAAAGGGGTTTCAGTTCAGCACATCCCTTAATATTTCCTATCTTATAATAAGAATTAGATAGCTGTTATTTCTTTCTATCTTACCCCTCTTTTTCCTTCCTTGCCTCTCTCTCCCTAATCCTATTTATTTCTTTGTTCTGATGTACTAGGAATGAAACTCTAACTTTAAGATATACCTCCAGCACATTAATCTCAGGTTTCAAAAGAGTTTCTTTTTGTTGTTCTCATTCTTGTTTTGTTCTAAATTTCATTTCTAAAAGACTCTTCCTCAGGAAGCTAGAAGTAGCCTGGTAGTTACTTGTGGCTTAAATCAGAAAGCTAATCAGATTGATATTGTCTAGTAGTAGTCTTGGGTCCTTTCTCTGCACCAAATATAGAGTTATGAGGCACTAGAATTGTGATCGGAGGAATAGTTTATCTGACAGTGACGGTGCGGATCCAACTATCAGTGGGTTGGTATAAAGCCACAACCAGGTTGATATAAACCCACAACCAGGATTCCCCACTGGGAGAGCTATCTTATGACATATGGGTCTTGTCTTCCTGCTTCCTGGGCAAGGAGGAGGAAGAGAAGTAGAGTTGAGAATATAGATTGGTGTAAAAGAACAAGAAGTGGAGCCCAGAAATCAGTAGCCTGATATAGGCTTGTGGGGTTACTCTTTTATAGCCATCTTGTGTGAGTCTCAACTCTTTTGGTATCAGATTGGGTCACTGTCCCTCTCACTCCAAAGGCTACTTGTCCCCTGTGAGTGTCTACTCCAGGCTGATCAAGAACCTTGCTTTCATCAAGAGCTTTTACTTTGGCTTCCCAAGGCCTTTAGGAAAAGGAAGAGACGTTGTCTTCACTGGGATGATGTCTCTTGTTTCCCAGGGTCTTCAGGAAGAAGAAGGGATGTTACCTCCACTGGGCCAGTCTCTGTTTGCCTCGTCTTGCCCTTTTTGCTTTTCCTTCAAGACTGCTCTGAAGAATCAAAAGCATTCATGTGATCATTACAATCACCCCTGGCCTGAGAGTCCTTTACATTGGCTTGCCCTCCTATGCAAAGGACTGGGATACAAGTGCCAACAGCAGCAGCTCTGTGTCTCCCTGGGTTCCTCACAATTTCTATTTTCACCTTCCCTACCCAGGTTCTCATGGCCTTGTGCCCCACCCCACTCCCAGCCTCACTATACCTCTCTTGTGTTTGTTTCTTGGTATTTGGGGACCCACACAAAAGATCCTACTGACCACCCCAGACTCCTATTGACCCAAATTTCTTAAGTCCAGCATTCTAAGACAAGGTTCTGTGTAAACTTCCTGAGCTTCAGAGGGAAGTCTGAACTTGAATCAGCTTCCTTAGTAGGGATTTTAGATCTGGCTTCACTTCTTCTGGAGTGGGGTCAGCTCCTCTGCTGCCCTCTGCTGTGACACCTGCACAGTGCTGCTCTTGTCTTAAAGGGTTGGTGTACAGCCTCCATGTAAGGCTTCAGCAATGGGCCCTACTCTCTGCCCTGCTGGGATTCCTGCCCATAACAAAGACCTGCTATCCAGCTTCAGAGGCATTATCACAGTACCAGGATTTTTCAGCTCAACTCTTTCCCATTAGTTTGCAAACGGCCAATCTCAAAAATCTTTGAGACTCAAATGGTACTGGTTTGGGGACATCACTATGAATCCTGTAGTCCATCTTCCCAGTTTTTACAACCAAAAGACTTTTTACTCATTGTGTGGTCTTGTGCAAGTGACTGAACCTCTTTGTAGAGGAGAACAGTGACACCCTTACACATCTAGGGTATGGACAATGAACATGCAGAGTAACAAGAATGTGAGCATGTCATGTGACCATTGCTTCTGCTACATGTGCTTTTGCATTTCTTCCGGTGTCTGCTGGTCTCAACTTAGGGACTGCCTCATCACCTCATGCTCTTCGATTTCTTTCTGCTACCCTGTGCTCAGTGCCACCCTGATCCTGGCTCCCCAAGAACCTCTGACCCCTAAAATCAAGAGGCAATGAGGAAATTTATAATGCAACATTATGCAGTGAAGAGTTTAAGATATCCAGTTTTGTTTTTGTTTTTGGTGGTCCTAATTTTTGCACTCAGGGTCTTACATTAACCTTAAATTAGCCCTGAATTGTCTTTCTTTCTTTCTTTTCTCCTTTCTTTCTTTCTTTCCTCCTTTCTTTCTTTCTTTCCTTCCTTCTTTCTTTCTTGTATCAGTCATGGGGCTTGAACTTAGGGCCTGGGCCCTATCCCTGAGCTCTTTTGCTCAAGGCTAGTGCTCTACTACTTTGAGCCACAGCACCACTTCTGGTTTCCTGGTGGTTAATTGGGAATAAGAATCTCATGTACTTTCCTGCCCAGGCTGGATTTGCACTATGATCTCAGCCTCCTGAGTAGCTAGAAGTACAAATGTGAGCTACCAGGGCCTAGCCCTGAATTTCCTTGTAACTGTCATGCCTCGAGTGTTTGTAAATAAGGGTCTCCTTAGCACAGGACTGACTCTTACAAGTACAGGTATGTGCACTTACAAGCTGCCTGCTTTGTTGACTCTGATACTCATACTCCATGGAGAGACAAGGCCTAGAATGAATCCACAGTCATGGTTATTGACACAAATGTCTATTGATCCTGAACCTTGGGCTGGAGACCCCCCACACCAGGGCAGCCATAATGAGATTCTCCATTTCACTCTTTCTGTGGAGACGTGTATTGAGTTGGTGAAGATTCTGAGAACAGATGAGCTAGTCTTCTTTTGGGATTATTGGGTCATTTCTCAGCATGTCTGCAGCCCAAACAAGAGCAAGGCCCTGATGAATCACACCCAGCATTCATGGCTCAAGCAAAAGAAATCTGAAATCTCAATGGTGATTTAAGTACTTTCAAACACAGCCTTTTCATCTTTAAGGACTAATTCACAGGGCTCATCTTTTCATCTTTAAGGACTACTTCACAGGGTGCATTTTAAACATCTTTATAGGGTCTTGTCTCCCTTCCCCAGTTTCTTAGCAAATGGTGGGGGTGGGGACGGAGTGACATTTGAAGTACACACGTTCAGTAGAAGAGCTCCCCTGCCCCCACAAGGAGAAATTATAAATATTGTCTGCACACATGTCTGTATAGCCATGTGATACTTCATTTTGGAAAGCAACAATAACAATGTCATTAAGCAGCACACAGGCTAATGGGCCCACCAGCCTAGTCGGAAGACAAACCAGGGTTATGTTGTCAAGTCATAAAATGGATGGTACTTTTAGCAATAACAGCCTGCTGGCCATGAGTCTTATGGTTCAAGGCTTGAACAGAATCTGTGGTTGTCTCTTAGAGTATTGCCCACTCCCTGTGCTGTAGAGAGAGACCTTGCCTTAAACAAAGCAAATAGATACAGGAACTAAAGGTCTTCATTAAAACTGAAATAAATGATTTAAACCTGACTAGCTTAGAAAATAGGTTTGATGAAGAGTGGAGCATTAGGGAGAAATATAATAGAGAATATGATCTAATGGTAATGAACTATGGGAAATTAGTAAAGCCATTTGTCTAAATTCTTCTTTGTGTCCCTTTGTCCTCAGAGATAAGAATGTTCCTCTTCTCTAGGAATGGAGGGTGGGGCTGATTTCCCTAAGCAGTCCTTATGACCTTCAGACAACCTTCAGGAAGTTCTCCCCAAGTTCGATGAAGAAGGGCGTGGGGCAGGTAGCAGTGACCTTCTTCTTCAGTAGTTTCCTTAAATTCCATTAGCATAAATATTTTGGAGATGGCCTGCCTTGAGCCTATCAGATTGATGACGGACTTCATCATTATATCACAGAAGACATCGCCATGGAGACAGTGATTGTGATCTACTTAGATACACACTCCCAGCATTAATACAATGTCTAGCATATAGTAACTTACCAATATGATTGCTGATTGGATAGTCCTTTTTTTCTGAGCTGAAGGATCCCTTTATGACAATGTTTATCTTCTCTAATTTCTTTTGAATCACTTTTTGGCCCTTGCAATGAATGTAAGTAATGAATATTGAAATACACTGTAGCTATTCTCTCCATAAACAGACATGACATGCATAATTCCATCACAAAAATCAAATGAAACACAAAAAATAAATATTTTGTCTGTGAGCATGGAAGAAAGGATACCAACTTGTCTTTAGGCCAGGCTTGATGGAGTGTTTATGACTGTACTTAGCTGAGACTGGGTATCAGTAACCTCCAAGGGTGATTTGAAAGATTGCTGTGTTATAATGATTAGGGGAAATTTGAGACTCTGAGTAGGTAGTGCTTAATGGTGCTAAACATCCTGAATCTCTTGAGTGCAGCCCACAGGGTGAAGAATTTCCTGCTCAAATGACATTATGTGACCTTTTATATAGTAAGCCGTTTTCATTTCAGGCTATGTTCTTTCTTTCCTTCTTCCACCTTCAGTTCTTTCTTTCCTTTCATTCTGTCCTTCCTACTTCACTTGATTCTTTTCTTTTTCTTTTTAACATCCAATCTTTACTGAATATCCACAGCACAAAATGTATACTGAGACTTCTGAAGATGAATCACACATGGACTTGGCTTCAGGGATTAAAGTTGGGCAGGGAAAATATGGCCTGTGTTTAAAAACCAAGAAGAACCAGGCAGAAAGTAAATGAAAGAGAAGAAAGGTGACATGTTTAGATCAGAGGAATAGTCTTTCAATTAAATATATCTTATCCATCAATACCTAATTGGGTTTGATAGGGTTCTATAGTTTACAAAGGCCTCTCCTATTTATTTCTGGTTTATATTAATACTCATAGTAACTCTATACACGTAATTTTTTGCCTTTAGATTTACCTCACTGCTTTTCTGATCCCTATTATTAAGGGCTTGAACCTGCAGGTGAAGTACCCCATACCCCATTTTCTGATGCCCCCTCACAGACCACCAGAGACTACGATCAATGCAAACATCAAAGAGTTGTTTATTGCAAGCTCGAGCTTGGTCCTCTGAGCACTCAGCAACCGTTGATACTAAGAGGCCCAGAGCATAGAATCAGCACAGTTTTTATAGTATTGAACAAACAACTTTAAGGAACTTTTACATAAGAAATTACATGATTGGTTAACATTTAAAGCAAGCTAGCTGGGCAAATATGATTGGTTGAAATGTCCTTTACAGAAAAATGTCCTTGGTCCACAGCTTGACCAAAAATGGTTATGAGTCACACCTGGACCAATAGAATGCATGGCATGTCTTGCCCTGGGCTCTGAAGAACCGATTGGTCAGAAAATTATCGGAACCAAAACTCTTAGCCCTAGGTCGCTGGGAGGCAACACCTGCCTTAAGCAAATGCCATCTATGGCTCCAAGAATTGTGCATGGCTTTCTGTCATAAATTCTTAGCATTGTGGCTAAAGTGGGCCACGAGTTAAGTTGCAGGACTGAGATGGGGTCTTAAGTAAAATGGAATTGCTTAGGTTTTTCATTTTCCACAGGCCACATCTTTATTGGTTGGGTCTAGGTTGGATTTAGCCAATGGAATACACTGCTAGAAGGCATTTCTCCTTTACGGTTTTATTATATGTTTTAAGTTGTTATACATAGCAGTTGCTGTATAACAAAGCAGGTTATGAATACAATGCATCTTAATGTCATTCCTTTCAACATTTCACCATCTATCCAAACCACCCCTTTCTTCACTTTTCTTATTTTTTTTTTTTTGCCAGTCCTCAGGGCCTGGGCAGTGTCCCTGAGCTTCTTTGGCTCAAGGCTAACACTCTACCACTTGAGCACGGCACCACTTCTGGCTTTTTCTGGTTATGTGGGAATAGAACCCAGAGCACTTCATGCATGCTAGGCAAGCTACCACTATGCTGGGAATGTGGCATTTGAATTCTCTCTTGAATCTACCATACTTCAGTTAATACATTTTTATATTACTTGCATATTATCAAACATATTTACTTATAGTTTCCATATATGAGGGAAAACATCCAATCCTTATCTCTCTGGGTCTGACTTACTTTGTTTACATATTTTTCCCCAAATCTTTCCTCTTATTTACAAATGATACAGTATCATTATTTCTGCAGGATTAGTAACATTCTATTGTGTATAAATATATCATATTTTCTTGATCCATTCATCCACTGATGGGCTGATTTCATACCTTGGCTATGGTAAATAATACTGAAATGAACAAAGTTGTGCTGGCAGCTTTACTATAATCCCAGTGTGTAATCCTTTGGATAAATGCTCAGGAGTGGAATTGCTGGATCATAGGGTAGTTCTAGGGTTAGTTTATTCAGGAATCTCCTGAAAGTTTGCTTTCCAAAGTAGTTGAACAAGTTAAATTCCCACCAACAGTGTATTAGGGTTCCCTTTTGGACATATCCTCACCAGCATCTGTTACTGTGGAACCACAAAAGGCTCCAAATCACAAAAGCAATCCTTAGCAGAAAAAATACAACCCAAACTTCAAACTCTACTCAGAGCTATAGTAATGAAAACAGCTTGATACTGGCATAAAAACAGGCCTGATTTCCAACGGAACAGAATAAAAGACCAAAAAATGAATCCACAAACTTACAGCCATCTAATATTCAATAGGGAAGCCAGAAACATAAGCTAGAAGAAAAGACAGCCTCTTCAATATGTGGTGCTTGGAAAGCTGAATAACCACATGCAGGAAACTAAAACTGAATCTGTAGTTATGGTCTTGCACCAGCAACAATTCAAAATGGTCAAAGACCTCAATGTAAGACCTGAAACCATGAAACTATTACATGAAGGAGTAGGAGAAACATTAGGACTCCTTGGCGCAAATAGGAACTTTCTGAGTAAAACTCCAGAAGCACAGAAAATCAAACAAAGACTTGATAAATAGAATTTCATCCAACTAAAAAGCTTCTGCATGGCAAGGACATAGCCTATAAGCTCAAAAGGCAGCCTACAGAATGGGAGAAACTTTCTGACGACTGTATATCAGACAGTTATGTAATATCCAGAATATTAAGAGAGCTTAAATAATTAAATCCTCAAAGAACAGACAACCCAATTAATAAACGAGCTAACAAGATACCTCTCAGAAGTAAAAATAGCCAGTAGCTGCATGAAGATAATGCTCAACATCTCTGGCCATAAGGAAATGCAAATAAAAACAACACTGAGATTCCACCTCACACAAGTTAAAATGTCCATTAATGAGAAGGTACTTTTTTGTTGTTGTTGTTGGTCATGGAGCTTGAACTCTGGGCCTGGGCTCTGTCCCCGCTCAAGGCTAGTGCTCTCCCATTTGAGCCACAGTGCCACTTCTGGTTTTCTGGTGTTTTATTGGAGCTCAGAGTCTCACAGACTTTCCCACTTGGGCAGGATTTGAAACACAGTCCTCAGATCTCAGCCTCCTGAGTAGCTAGGATTACAGGCGTGAGCCACTGGCACCCAGCTGAGAAGGCACTTCTTTAAGCAGTAAGTAGCTGCTTCTCTGGGACTCCACTTTCAACCATACAGGTCTGTGCCTGGACTCTGGGAACTTTTTCGCTTCCATTTCTTTTCCTGATGGAGGACAGTGCAGCTTCATCCTGTATAATGTCTAATTTACCTCACCATCCCCTTTCGACCCATAAAGCCTTCATCACCTGAGTAAGCAGTCCTTTGCATTAAATTCTCTGAGATGCAATTATTTAACGCAGATTTTATTTTCCTACTTACATCTTAGGCAGGACAGCATATTTCTTGGCACTGTAGAGATATCTAGAGTTAAATGACTTTGCCAAGGTCAATCAAAGTAAAAGGCAAAGCCTAGGACTTTCTCCTGACTGCAAATCCAGGGCTTTTATCCATAAACAGCTATGCTGTTGTCTATAGAGAAAAATCAATGAAAACAAAAAAAAAAGCATTATGGTTGTATGTCACTTAAGGATGTTTTGGTCAACATGGTACCACATATATGATGTGGTCCCATAGATTATGATGGAGTTGGGAAATTCTTATCATAGTGGATGTCATAGTGTCATGCATCATTCATGTGTTCTGGTGATGCTGGTGAGAACCAACCTACTGTGCTGCCAGCCATACTCATACAATTATGTATAGTACATAATGCTAGATAATGATAAAGTGTTGCTGGTTTTTGTATTTACTATATTATAACTTCTGAAATTTTAGAGTGCCCTCCTTCTACTTAATAAATTCTTTGCTAAAAATGATATACAATGCTAAGTCAGCAGCAGCCTCCACATTTCCTGTTCACTGAGTCTCTGATTGCATACTTTTCTCTTGAGCTTAATCTCATGCTATTTTGTTCAACGTGGCTCTAAGAGTACTAAGCTATGCTAAGTATGTGTGTATGTATTTTTAACCACGTACAGGTTGCCTAAAAGTGTCACATGTGGTATATGTTATATGTGTTATATTTCATGCATGTCATGTTGTATGTCATGCATGTTATATGTGACATGCACATAGATAACATATAGTTGTGTGATATGCACATAGATAGCATGTGGTTTTGTGGGTTTTGTGTGTTTGCATGCCAATCCTCGGGCTTGGACTCAGAGCTGGGTTCTATCCCTGAGCTCTTTTTTGCTGAAGGCTAGCATTCTACCACTTGGGCCACAACTATATTGTCAACTTTTGGGGTGTTTTTTGTAGTTTAGTGGAGATAACAGTCTCACAAACTTTCCTGCCTGGGCTGGCTTTGAACTGTGAGCCTCAGATCTCAGCTTTCTGAGTAACTAGGATTATAGGCATGAACTACCAGCACCCAGCTCAGCATTATACATGTTTATGCCATATACATATCATACATACATATGTTACATTTAAATACACTGTATGATGTTTGCAAAACAAATCATCTAATGACACATCTCTCAGAAGATATTCCATGTATCACTTCATTTGGCGATGCACAAATATACAGGCTTTTCTAAGATCACATGAAAGCCTTATTTGGTTGAGTTGGGTTCTTTTTTGTGTGCCTTTAAATTTGAGAAAGCTTTAAGTTTTTCTGATATGGCTTTCATTCTGATTGTTCTTGGAAAGAGTTAATATATGAATGAGATTAGGAGAGTTTCACCCTTGTACATGTGGACATTAGCCTGATATTTGACAAAGTTTCTGGAGATGGCCTGAAGGAGTAACACAGATTGGTACAGTCATGTGAATTAGTGAATGCCTGCAGTGGGATGCAAAGCAATCATAACAATACTTCATGCTGTTGGGTTGCATCATAGTTCTATGCTCATCAGGATGATCTCACTGAGGATGGAGGAAAAGTCAAGGCTTTATTGAAAAGATGAGAAAACTGTTTATATATACATGAGTCAGAGGTAACATTTGTCCAGGTTACCAAATCTTGGCTGCAAGAATGTTTTAATTCTTAAATGTTACTTAACAAAATGACTAAACATACCAGGAAAGAGCGAGGTGACATTGTCCAAATAAAAATGTACATTTTACCTGATTTATGTAACTGTAATCACCTTTATAATAACAACAAAAAATTAAAATAAAACAAGTGAGCAGTTTGCCTGGGGGAAGAGTCAGGAAGGGGTCTGTGAAAGGGCTTTGGTTTGCAGGACTGCTTGTTCAGCAGATCATGCTTACCAACATATAATGGAGTAGGAGGTATTTGTTCAAATGATGCCAGAACTTCGGTTATCTCTCAGAGAACAAGCTACTAAATAAAAAATGGGAACCGTGCTGGGCACTGGTGGCTTATGCCTGTCATGTTAACTACTCAGGAGGCTGAGATCTGAGGATCAAGGTTCAAAGCCAGCTGGGGCAGAAAAGTCAGTGAGACTTTTTATCTCCAACTAACCACCCAAAAGCCAGAAATTGTGCTCTTGTTTAAACGATAGACTGCTAGCAGAAAAATCTCAGGAACAATGTCCAGAGGCTGAGTTCAAGCCCTAGGACAAGTAAACACACACACACACACACACACACACACACACACACACACACACACATACACACACACACTTACAACTGGAAACAGGGAAACATCATGTCACATCCTGAGCAGTCCCTTATACCATATCACCCACCTGTCAAACGTGTGCTACTTTGAAAGCAAAGGAGGGAAAGAGGAGGAAGGAACTTCCATGTTGTTATATCCTTCTATGCACAACACCAAATACATATATGACTTCCTTTCTAAAGGGCATAGTATAGATCTTTGGATCTATACTTGGATCTTCTGATTTAAATTTGAATGCATTTACACATAAATTCCAGTGATTCTCAATTGTGGATCCAAGGCATCATTTGGAAAATTTTGGGGTGATTTTTGTTAGACACAATGACTTTGGGTCATTTAGAACATTGTTTATTGTTAGGGCAGTGTCATGCCAGAAAAAATTATCTCTTACCAAATAGATGAGATATATGTTATATTTGTCTTGTTAACTCATGAAGATCTACATTCTGAGGTCAGGGTTAGGACAGGAGTCTCCTGTAAAAAGCAAATAAAAGGTCTTTCCAGTTATTCATTTTCTAGAGAAGAAGCAATTTATTAGGCAAAAAGTATTTTGCCTAATATTATTTTGGTGTGCAATATACAATGATGTTGTTTCTGCTTGGTGTGAATTTAGGACTATCAGGAAGAGAAGGCCAACATGAGATGTTTTATCGCACCTTTTTGAATTAGTCTTCAGCTGTCTTTTTATGCAAAACCTCATTGTTTTTGAAATGTTCATGAATTAATGTTCTCCCGGCCCACCGTAACCCACCATGTATTTCACTTTCTTCCCAAGTTTGGTTTCCAGAAACTTTAACCTTATTTTGTATGTTGCTTTGGAGACAGATGGTTTGGGAACTTCTCAAGTTTTTGTTGTTTTTTTTTTAAAAAAATCTTCATTTTAGTTCATGCTTTTCCTGATATTCCCCAGAACCCTAAAGTCTACTGTAATTCAGTGAAATAGTCTGCTTTGATATTTAAACTTTCACCTGAAAAAGTAAGCCTTCTTAATATAGCTAGGGGGTCCACTACTCAGAATTGTCACTCAAAAGCATATTTCAATTTTATTTGAAAGCCTTTTTTATGTGTATTCCTCCAAAGCACCCTAGCTGAAAATCAAATTTTGTTTTAGAGCTTTATACAGACCAATGTCTCTTTCCTTGCTTCCTATACACCAATAAAATTGTGTATTTCAATTTAACCTCAATCTGCCTGTGTTTAAAATATAAAACTAAGGTTAAAGGTTTTTACTGCTTCCAACCCTACCTGGACATCTCAATTTCCAGATAAAACCTTTTACAGAGAACTGTTTATTGGTCCTATAGCTCAACCTTGCCACATGTGCCAGTTTATCCTATTAATCTGAGCTGCAAAAATATCAGATTAATTTATGAGCTAGGGTTTGTTTGAGCCTTTTGATTTTCTGAGCCTTTGTAGTATTATTTGGGTGTATTTAGTTTTGGAGACTCCTTTGCCCCAGTGTCTCTGAATGATGGAGGTGAAGAGTCTCAAAACTGAGAGTACCGAGAGGGGGGACCAAGATGGCGATTGGGCAGTAGGAAAACGCCACAGCTCTCTCCAACCAAAAAGAGAGTTCGAGTTCCAACGCTTAATCTCCCCAAGAGACCGACAACAACAAAAAGACGAACACTCAGAGAAAAACCAGAGGTGGAAAATAACAAAAAAAGAAAGTGAGGAAAAGAAGAATTTCAGAACAGAGAAGAGCGAAGACCCCTCCCCCAACCTTTACTGGCCGCGCGGCAGTGCGCCAAGCCGCCAGCCAGCCGGCCCGGCGGGGGCTGCCAGAGCCACAGAGACACAGGGGGCTGCTTGCAGATCACCAGGTACCGGATTGCAGAACAGCGGATCGCCAGGAACAGAGAAACCTACCAGCCGGGAGTCTCCACGAGGATCCCACCCCCACCCCTCACTCTCCACCGGAGCGGAGAGGCTCCATCCCGCCAAAGCCCCAGGCACCAGCAGCGGGACAAAGGAACCTGTCGGCAGACCACCCGCCCAATCGCAATCGCAACAACCCGGCGGGGGGCCGCCCAACCCAGCCCGCAACCACCCCAACAGAACTCGGACTGCAACAACAACTGACCACCTACAGGGTGAGTACCCCACAGGGGACAGTGAATCCCTCAAGGGAGACCAGAGCTGGAGGGAATCCCCAGACCCTGACCTAGACTCCCCACCCCAACACCTGGACCACAGGACCCACTAAAACCGGGAACTGTTCAAGAGCTCCACCAGCCGGTGGAGCACACTCTGCTGGCCAGGCCAGAGCAAGAGCGCCCCTGGAAGGGAACTTAAATGCCCAAGCCAGGAACAGCGCCCCTGGGTCAAGACTACCAACAGTAGAAGAAATTTGAACTGTGTCCTCCAGGCTGCATAACCTAGGTGGTATACATTAGCACAGGCCTAACGAGCGCGCTCTAGGCTGGGGCCGGAACCAGGCCCGGGGACCCGGCACCTGAACAACACAAGCAACTCCTCCCAACTGAAGTAAAAAGCTGAGCATAAACCCGGGAAGCACGCCTGTGACAACAAAAGACCTGGAGGCTCAGGACAAGAGAAGCCCAAACCCCACCAAAACTCCACCCATATACCCTAGGCTGGGAATTGGGCAACACAGGCTGCCAGCACCTGATAGTAAGCAGGAGCTCAGGCTGTTAAGGCGGCTCAGCAATAGAGTGATAGTCTTGGACGTATGAGGCCCTGGATCTGATTCCTCAGCATCACAAAAGCAAAAAGGGTCAGAAGTGGTGCTGTGGCTCAAATGGTAGGGTGCCAGCCTTGAGCTGAAGAGCTGAGGGACAGCACCCAAACCTAGAGTTCAAGCCCACAACCAGCCCAAAACAAACAAGCAAAAACACATCAGGAGCCCATAGCAGACTCCAGTATTTGGGAGAGTGCATCCAGAGCATCTGAACTTCCCAAGAGCACCCGTAGGAGCAAACACAAGCAGTCTAGGCTGCTCAACCCTTCCAAAGGCAGGAATTGCCAGCAATCTACAGTAGAGAGCTGAAAATCCTAAGTAAGTCAGAATAGCAGCTGGAAATAGGCTCCCAACAGAATCCAGATCAGGTACAGACTCTCTCTACCAATACAGAATCAGCAACCAAGCAAAGACAGACACACCAAAACAAAATTGAAGAGCAGTCTCCTGAACCCCCATGCGAAAATCACAGAGAAAAATCACAAGGTTTACCACTACCCAGGACAGCAAGCTCACCTCAAAAGCCAGCAGCCACGCAGGGGAGAGCCCCAGTGGGAGCAAAGCAGGAATGGGAGACAAAAGCTACATCCAAGGGTTGCTGGAGGCAATGACTCAAGAAATAAAGCGAGAAATGGATCAGAAATTGAAAGAGCACAAGGATGAACTATCAAAAGATATACAGGATATCAAACAAAAGTTGGATGCAAAAATAGAAGCTGCACAAACCTCAGTAAGAAGTGAGATAAACGCCAAATTAGAGGTAATGCATACTGATCTCACCTCATTGAGACGTGAGATCAGTACTCTGAGAACCAACATTGAATCCATAAAGGGATCCATTTCCTCCATGCAAACCACAATAGAAGCCACGATCAACAGAGTGAATGAAATGGAAGGTAGAGTGTCAGATACAGAAGACAGAATACACCAACTGGACCAAAAAGTGACAGATATGGAAAAATCACTCAAATTAAACCAAAGGGAAATTCAAGAGCAAGCAGATAATGCTAAAAACTTTAACCTTCGCATAATCGGAATGGACGAAGGTGAGGAATTCCAGAGCAAGGGAATGCAACACCTATTTAACAAGATAGTCAATGAAAATTTTCCCCACCTCAAAAACGACCATCTTAACTACATCACAAAAGCTTATCGAACACCCAACAAGCAAGGTCCCAGGAGAAACACTTCTAGACACATTATAGTAAAAATGATGGATCTGAATAATAAGGAAACAATCCTGCATGCAGCAAAAATGAAGAAGGAGCTATACTACAACGGGAAAAAAATTAGAATCACTGCAGATCTCTCCACACAAACAATGAATGCAAGAAAAGCCTGGGAAAGCACCATACGAGCCCTGAGAGCCAATAACTGCCAACCCAGACTGATATACCCGGCAAAGCTAGCATTCACATTCGATGGAGAACTGAAAACTTTTAATAGCAAAGAAAAACTAAATGAATACATAAACATTAAGCCAGCATTACAAAGAATTCTAAGAGGGGGGACACAACCTGAAGAAAGCAACCAGGAACTGGGACCTGCCCCAAACAGGCATTACTCAAAGTCTAACTGAGCAAGCACAGGAGGAAAGGAAAGAAGAAAAACTTAGGAAAACGGAATGGCAGGGACAACAATGCATCTCTCTATACTTTCTCTTAATATAAATGGGCTGAATTCGCCAATTAAAAGAAAACGAACTGAGGACTGGATCAGAAAACAAGACCCATCCATCTGTTGCCTTCAGGAGACCCACCTCTCAGCCAAACATACAAACAAACTCAGAGTGAAGGGGTGGAAAAGGATCTACCAATCAAATGCCCCCAGTAAGAAAGCAGGTGTAGCTATCCTGATATCTGACAAAATAAACTTTTCATTAAAATCAGTACAGAAAGACAAGGACGGACACTACATATTAATAAAGGGAACAATCCAAGAGGAGGATATAACCATCATCAACTTATATGCCCCAAATATCGGTGCACCCAGATATGTCAAACAAATGCTCTCAAACTTACAGAATAAAATAGATCCCAATACGATAATACTAGGAGACTTTAACACGCCACTCTCACCAAAGGACAGGTCTACCAACCAGAGGATTGGCAAAGAAGCTACCGAATTAAGTGAGGCCATACTTCAAGCGGAATTAACTGACATCTACCGAGTATTTCACCCTAAAACAACACAGTACACATTCTTCTCAGCAGCTCATGGAACTTTCTCCAAAATAGACCATATCATAGTTCATGCAAGGAACTTAAGCAAATACAAAGGGATCGACATAATCCCCTGTATCCTATCTGACCACAGTGGAATCAAGCTAGCTCTCAATAACAAAGCATACCGCAGAAATTTCTCTAATACATGGAAATTGAACAGCACACCCCTTAACAACGCCTGGGTAACAGAAGAGATCAGAGAAGAAATAAAGCATTTCCTACAACTCAATGAAAATGAAAACACCTCACAAAGAAACTTGTGGGACACAGGAAAAGCAGTCCTGCGGGGCAAATTTATTGCCCTCAGTGCCCACATCAAGAGAATGGAGACAGACCAAGTAAATAATCTCATGTTGCAACTAAAACAGCTAGAAAAACAAGAAAAAATGGGACCTAAAGCTACTAGACGAAGCCAGATAACCAAATTAAGAGCAGAGATTAACCAATTAGAAAATCAGAAAACCATAACCAAAGTAAACCAAACAAAAAGCTGGTTCTTTGAAAAAATAAACAAAATTGATGGCCCGTTGGCAAGATTAATTAAAAAAAGAAGAGAGGAAACCCATATTAATAGGATTAGGGATGCCACCGGAAACATCACAACACGTACCCAAGATATCCAAACAATTCTAACAGACTACTTTCAAAAGCTATACTCTCTAAAGGAAGAAAATCTGGCAGAAATGGATGCATTTTTAGAGAAATACAAGTTACCCAAACTGAGCAAAGAAGAAGTTAACCAATTAAATAAGACAATATCCTATAATGAGATACAGGAAGCTATCAAAAGTCTTCCAACAAAAAAAAGTCCAGGACCAGATGGATTCACAGCAGAATTCTATAAGACCTTTAAACAAGAACTAATACCCATACTCCTCAAGCTCTTCAGAGAAACAGAGAAGGAGGGAGCTATCCCAAAGTCATTCTATGAAGCCAATATCACACTCATCCCCAAACCAGGCAAAGACCCAACCAAAAAGGAGAATTACAGGCCAATTTCCTTGATGAACACAGATGCAAAGATCCTTAACAAGATTCTAGCTAACAGAATCCAGAAACACTTAAAAAAAAATACACTATGATCAGGTAGGCTTCATCCCACAGACACAGGGATGGTTTAACATACGTAAGTCAATAAATGTAATCCAGCATATCAACAGAGCCAAGGTCAAGAATCACATGATTATCGCCACAGATGCAGAAAAGGCCTTTGATAAAATTCAGCATTCATTCATGCTAAAAGCTCTGGAGAAAATAGGAATAGAAGGAACATTTCTAAAAACAATAAAAGCCATTTATGACAGACCAATAGCCAATATTATACTTAATGGGGAAAAGCTACAACCAATCCTCCTAAAATCAGGAACAAGGCAAGGATGCCCACTGTCTCCACTCCTCTTCAACATAGACCTAGAACCCTTAGCCAGGGCAATAAGGCAAGAAAAAGACATTAAAGGGATCCGCATAGGGAAAGAAGAAGTTAAACTATCCCTTTTTGCAGACAACATGATACTATACCTCCACGATCCCAAAAACTCCATCCCCAAACTTTTAGAAATCATAAGTCACTTCGGCAAAATAGCAGGATACAAAATAAACCCACAAAAATCAGTTGCCTTCCTATACACTGATAACGTACAGGAAGAGAGGGAAATAAAGGGAGCAACCCCATTCACAATAACCTCCCCCAAAATAAAATATTTAGGAATTAACCTAACCAAAGATGTAAAAGAACTATTTAATGAGAACTATAAAAAGTTAAAGAAAGAAATTGCAGAAGACACTAGGAAATGGAAAGACCTCCCATGCTCCTGGATAGGCCGACTTAATATAGTAAAGATGGTAATACTTCCAAAACTAATATACAAATTCAATGCAATTCCTATTAAAATCCCAATGACGTACATCACTGAAATACAGAAAACAGTCCAAAAATTCATATGGAACAACAAAAGACCTAGAATAGCCAAAACAATTCTAGGGGATAAAGACAATATGGGAGGGCTATCCATGCCGAACTTCAAACTCTACTACAGAGCTATAATAACAAAGACAGCATGGTACTGGCACAAAAACAGACCCGAAGACCAATGGAACAGAATAGAAGATCCAGAAATAAATCCACCGGCCTACAGCCAGCTGATATTCGACAAAGGAGCCAAAGACGTACAATGGAAGAAACACAGCCTCTTCAACCGCTGGTGCTGGGAAAACTGGGCAGCCACATGCAGAAAACTAAAAGTGGACCCCAGCCTATCACCATGCACCAACATCAACTCAAAATGGATTAAAGACCTTAACATTAAACCTGAATCTCTGAAACTACTGCAGGACAGAGTAGGAGAGACACTTGAACTAATAGGCACAGGAAGGAATTTCCTGAACAGAGTCCCAGGGTCACAACAAGTTGGAGAGAGACTGGACAAATGGGACTACCTTAAAATAAAAAGCTTCTGCACAGCTAAATCTATCGCAACTAAGCTAGAAAGGCAACCAACTAATTGGGAAAAAATATTTACCAGCAATATATCAGACAAGGGGTTAACATCCTGTATATACAGGGAACTCAAGAAACTAATCCCTCCCAAACCTAACAAACCAATTACTAAATGGGCAAGGGAACTAAAGAGGGACTTCTCAAATGAAGAAATAAAAATGGCAAAGAACCACATGAGGAAATGTTCATCATCCCTGGTGGTGAAGGAAATGCAAATAAAGACAACCCTGAGATACCACCTTACCCCAGTCAGAATGTCCCACATCCACAAATCAGCCAACGACAAATGCTGGAGGGGATGTGGAGAAAGAGGAACCCTATTACACTGCTGGTGGGAATGTACACTTATACAACCACTTTGGAAAGCAGTCTGGAGGGTCCTTAGAAAGCTAAAGATTGACCTCCCTTACGACCCAGTCATACCACTTCTAGGCATCTACCCTGAACAACAGGAACCAATATACAAGGACACGTGCACCTCCATGTTTATTGCAGCACTGTTTGCAATAGCTAGGATATGGAAACAACCTAGATGCCCCACCACAGATGAATGGATCCAAAAATTGTGGTATCTATACACAATGGAATATTATGCAGCCATTAGAAATGACAAAATAATGGCATTTGCAGGGAAATGGATGGAGCTAGAAGGAATCATGTTGAGCGAGGTAAGCCAAGAACGAAGAGACAAACGGTACATGGTCTCCCTGATAAGTGGATGCTAAATCCAAAATGTTAGGTGATACGACAAAACTAACAGGACTTAAGAAACAAAGAACTCCCGCTCATCTGGTTGAACCACTACTAAATATCCCCATGCTGCTGACCACAAATATGGTATATAACATGAACACTGTTATATATTACAGACTGTGGTCGACAATTTGCTCCAGGGAAGTTAGAATGAACTTGTGACTTTGAAAATATGTAATCACTTAATCACAATCAAAAAAAAAAAAAAAAAAGAACCTCGGGGAAGGGAGGGAGGGAGGGGATGGTAGGGGGAAAACAATGGAGGGGGTAACAATGTTCAAGAGGAAGTGTACTCATAACCTCACTCATGTAACTGTAACCCTCTGTATAGTAGCTTTACAATAAAAAAAAAACAAACAAAAAAACAAAAAAAACCAAAAAACTGAGAGTACCAAGAGCCTTCAGAACCAGGAACCTGGTGTAGTTGGCTCTTTGCTCAGCTGTGTCCATATGTTCAGAGGACAAGGAATGTGGTCTGGCCAGTTGGAAGGCCTGACTGGGCTCTCTCTAATTGACCCGTCTTCTCTGTCAGAGGGTCTCCGATCTAAGTGGAGAACACTTATCTGGGCAGCTTGCTGCTGCTAGGTTGGGGTTTGGCTTTGGGTAGCCTTTTCTTGGGTGGGGCCACAAAATGCCTCATCTGTTTCCTTTTGTGTTGTTCCTCGTCTTGGGTTTCACACCAACTTTCCTGCTTCTTTCCACCTTTTGCTTTCTTTCTGTGCCTATTGTCCTCTTTCAAGGTTTTATCAGAAGCTTAGTGGGGAATCTAAGCCAGCTTGTCCAGACTGGCTGCTTTCTAATTGTAAATTATAAAAGGTTTCTGTTATTCAGGCTTCCCTTCTTATTTCCAAAACGGTCCCCTACATTCAGAAACCATATGTAATTTTCATGCCAGAAGGATCCCAGGATTTGTTCTCTGCTCATGGAGAAAAGAAATGATTATGCTGTAATGCTGCAGAGCCACAGAATACAGTCTGGACTTGTTCTCCAGCTAGTGTGTAGGCTCTTAGAACATCATTACAGGCTTCCTGCTTACATTAAGATTTCAATATGTTACTCCAACAAGCTGGGCAAATATATATGAATCCATTGGAACTAGTAGACCAAGGTCTAGATTCTAGATTTATGTCTGTCAGAGCTAGGAAATGAAAGTCTAGGGATCAAGACTGTCTTTCTTCTGCCCTTTCTTCTTGTTAGAAGAAATACTGATGGCTAAGTCAGAAACTTTTATTGCTTGGATGATTTTTGCCCTCCTTGGGGCTTTTGCCTTCTTAAAGAACTTGGCTGTGTATAGAACTTGATTCATCAAGTAAGTTAAAGTAAGTTAAGCCTGGACATCATGATTGAGCTTCAGCAATATCAGAAGAGTACTAAAGAGCTGATAGAACCAGACTGACAGCCAGATCTACCTTCTGGCAAGAACTTGAGCATGTCCCTGTGGAATCCAGATGGAGGCAGGTGTCTGGACTTTTCTCTTTCCTGTATATTCTTCATTTCAAACCTTACCAACAGCATTTTCAAATATAACCAGAATCCACCAGCTTCTCATTGTTTCCACACTACCTCCACAGCACATCCTCAGTTCTTAATGGACAGCAGCAATGGTCCACTCTGTGGTCTACTCTCTTCCAGTTTCTCTGCCATAGAAATGCGTGTCTGATCATAAAATGCTTCTGCCTAAACCCCTCTGGTGTTTTTCATCTCCTTCAGAGTCAATTTCAAAGTCCTTCAGCAGCCTACAGGCCCCCATGTGATCAGAGCCTGACACTTCACAGACTACTGAATGTTAACATGTCACCTGTAGGCTGCTCTTAATCGCCTCACTCTGTCCTGTTTTTCTTCATAGGACTAGTATCGTCAAACACAGATATGTATCTGTCTCTTTACTTCTTCTGTGAACAAGAGCTCTGTGAGAAAAAGAGCCTTGAAATGTTTTCAATATGGCCAGAAGATACCTAAAGCAGACTTGATGTGTGATAAGCATCCACTGCTTAGTGAATAAACAGAGTAAATGAATATCAGTAACTCTACAAATCATAATGCTTCCCTTAAGAAAAACATACCATGAAGAGTTATGCAAGAATTTTAACCCGTAACTCAAAAGGGTAATTCTAAAGACAGAGTAATGATTATCTTTAGATCTAAAACCCACTGGACATGTCTGATTTTTGGCAAACAGGGAGATTATAAATAAAATCAGAAAGACCCTTTGCCTAACTGTACGATATGGGCTGTTGGACAGAGGTGACAAGATCGCTCCTCTTTGCCCTGGATTATTTTCCTATTTTCTGTGGGACACAACTCTAGAATTTAGCAGCTCAAAACCACACCCATCACCTCACAGATCTGTAATCAGAAGTCAGGCTGGGCTGGATTGTCTGCTGAAAAATCTTTCATAGCTAAAGTTAAGGTGTCCCTTGGGTGGGACTCCTGCCTGGAGCTCTGGGGAAGATTGTCCATCCAGACTTATTCAAGTTGTCAGCACAATCCCATTCTTTGCAATGGTCAGGCTGAGGTCCAACTTTTTTTCCCTGGGTGGGGTGAGGGGGAGGGAGTCACTACATCTTCTAGAAGGTACCTGTACTTCTTCTTACCTCATTCCTCCATCTTCAAGCCAGCAACCAACATGCCTCAAATCCTTCTGATGCTCTAAATCTCTCAGACACCTCTCTCTGCCACAAATTCGCAAAAACTCTCCTTTAAAAAAGAACTTCTTAGGTTCCAGTTAGACCCACCCAGATCTCCCTTTTACACGACAAATAATGATATCACAGAAGTGGTATGTCCATATACTTAAAAGATTCTACCCACATTCAGAAGGCCAAGGGCACTGTGGGACATTCTTGCAATTCTTACCTCACACAGCTCAGTCTGACACTGAGTGGGTTGTGATTTGAAGAGGTACCTGAAGGAGCTGCATGGTGCAGGCAGAAGACGTTTCTTGCAAGGAGAGCAAATTGAGGGCTGCAAGAGATGGAGGCATGTGGAGACAGACAGAGGGGAAGGAAGAAGAGAAAGAGAAGGGACTCACGCTGAGCGGGATTATATAGGGAAAGGCAGGAGGTAGGATCAGAGTGGCTGTGAAAGGGACCTCAGAGCATGGGGAGCTTCTTTCTCACTGTCAGAAGGAGGCATGAACAGGGCAGTTCAGGAAATGACCTCAGCGAATGAGGAAGTGACCTCAGAGCCTGATCCTTTGCTGACTCCTAGTCAGGTGATTGACAATCAGGTGATTACTGGTTTCAGGCAGGTGAAGATAAAGGTGAGGAGGGGCTGTTCTCCCAGGTGGACTTAACAAGAGCAACAGTGGTTCCCATTGTCTCCACTGCACCTGTGGGACCCATAGTAGGACTGACATGGACTGTTCTGTCCTAGGTAGTACTGTGTCAGGGCACTGTAGACCTGGTGGGCCAATAGCACTTGCAGGAATAGATTTAATGGGTCTAGGTGAGCAACTCTGTAGAAATTTATAGAAGGCTGGGAGAAAGGAAGAATTTCTGAAGGACAGATGATTCTGTAGTAGCACTTGGGGCCTACAAACAAATCAGCAGTGAGCTCTCACTGTTTAGATCATTATGTTCATGCGCATAGGGGAGCAAGGGTTGGGAAAGTTTCTCCCTGGTCAGAGCAGATGATACAAATGAGGTCCTGAAGAATTTTCTCATAACCCTCCTATGACCATATTGCTTTAAATTTCAAGATGATAAATCTGGTAAATAGCAAAGCCAGAATTTAACTGTAAGTTGAGAAGCCCTGGCTTCTTCTAGATAGCCTACTACGGATGAGAAGCGCGTAGCAACTCACCATACCTGTGCCCACCACTGACTGGCCACAGGCCTCCTTCTTGCTTAGACCGCAGCATCCCAAGAACGGCCATCCATCCTCCCTTAACCACTTAGCCAATGAAATAGAATTAAAACCAGGGTTAGAACTCCTTTTGATCCTTGTCTCAAATTGCAGCAATTCTAGGAACAGAAAGGCTTCTACCTATTTCTTATGCTAGCTGTAAAACTATGTACTGAAAATGTCAGAGAACACCTTACCTCCTTCTATGGTGTCATCAGTTGAATTTAACCAGGGGAAGGGAAATGAAAAGGACTGAACTCTTTTATTCACTTTTAGGGCTTTTCTTCCAACTTACAATTAATTTGGGATTCTCTTCTTGCATGCCTTTTTTGCCCTAAAGGTTTCATTGATTAAATGAATAGGAAAGGAATTAACATGACTAAATAGCAGGCATATAGACGTGAAGAGGATGTGGTAAAGCTATTTGTGCTATTTAGCTTTCTTAGAAGGAACTTACGGTGTTAATATTTTCAAAAGTATTCTGTTCCCACAGAGAAACAGGCACTTAGGTCAGTTAAGCCATATCTTACTTCAAAATTGTTTTTCTAGGAACTGGAGGTACAAGTGGAAGTACAGCTGAGTAGGAATTCTTTTTCTGAGTTCCTCCTCTGAACAGGTGTCCTGGTTTTAGTTAATTCCTGGGGTAAACTTTCAACCCACCCATGCATACATGATTGTGAGTCTAAGTTCTGACCAATCAGAACAAAGGACAGTAGTGAGGGAAAAAAAAAAAACAACTTGAGTGGCCCACCCTCACAATGTGCTTGCTTACTTGGCTTCCTGTCCACAGCATGCTTTTCTGCAGAGGTAATTTACCTTGCCAAATTACTTTCAAATCAGTATCCTTATTTCTACATGACACCCCAAAATCCCAGGGCTTTTTTTTTTTTTTGCCAGTCCTGGGCCTTGAACTCAGGGCTTGGACACTGTCCCTGAGATTCTTTTGCTCAAGGCTAGCACTCTATCACTATCACTTGAGAGCCACAGCACCACTTACAGCTTTTTCTGTTTATGCGATACTGAGGAATCAAACCCAGGGCTTCATGAATGCCAGACAAGTCCTCTACCATTAGGCCACGTTTCCAGCCCCTGGAAGCATTTTCAACACTTCTCATCCTTATCTGATGTTTTCAAGTGCTGTCTGTGCTGAGCCAGTCCATCAGGCTGTGAAGATCTACCAAGTCTTTCCCAGTTCTAGCTCAGGCTTCACACATCCATTTGTCACGGAAGAGCCTCCTGTCTTGTTTCATAAGATGCCGCCTCTGGTGTCTTGAAAGCAGCATGACAGGTGACAAATGCTCTGAGAAGTAAGGAGGGCCTTGGCCTGTGATTATGTTGGAGTGAATGACTACCTTGAGTATGCTTCATAAATGATTGAGCACCTAATTTAAACTGGGAGTGAAGTTTCAAGAAAGGGTAGGAGGTGGTGGTTCACACTGGTAATCCCTGCTACTTGGAGGTGCACACACAGGCAGTTAGGGAGACTCTATCTAAAATGCTAAAGAAAAACAAAAGGACCAAGAGCACAGTTCACATGGTAAAGTGTTTGCCTAATGTGTGAGGCTCTGAGTACAAGGACAAAAAAATCTTAAAGTTTGGTACTCACCTGGAAATTCTCCCCAGAAAACAGCAAAGACAGATTTTGTATTTAAACAACCTGGAGACAGACACTACCTCCTGGCTCCTGATTAAGTATTTCTGCCAAGGTATTTAAGCTCTTGAATCTCAACCTTTTTCCTTTTCTGTTTCTTTCTTTTTTGTGCCAGTCCTAGGGGTTGAACTCAGGACCTGGGCACTGTCCCTGAGCTTCTTTTGCCTAAGGCTAGCACTCTACCACTTGGGAGGCACAGTGCCATTTCCAGCTTTTTCTGTTTATGTGGTACTAAGGAATCAAACCCAGAGCTTCATGTATGCAAGGCAAACACTCTACCACTAAGCCACATTCCCAGCCCTCGAATCTCAATCTTACATGTACCTAAAATTAAAGCTACCTGGGTTGTTAGGATTAAAGAGATAAAGTAGCTTTACCCTAGTGGCACACACCTGTAATCTTAGCTAGTTAGGAGGCTGAGATCTAAGATCAAGGTTTAAAACCAGCCCAGCAGTGAAGTCTATGAGACTTTTATCTCCATCTAACCACCCAACAGCCGAAAGAGGAAGTAAGGCTCAAGTAAGTGGTAGAGTGCTAGCCTTGAATGAGAAACTAAGGGACAGCCCCTAGATCCCGAGTTCAAGCCCCAGGACTGGCACAAAAAAATGACATAGAGTGCTATCAACATCAAGCACTCAGTCTGCAGTTGAGAATCTCATTTTACCTTGCTGTTATAAACCCAACCAAAGGACTTGAATTGGGTGGTTTGAACTTAAGGCCTTAAATTTGTTAGGCAAGAACAGCACCTCTGCCCTGTTTATTTTTGAGAGAGGGTCTTGGTTTATTCCTGAGCTGGACTGGACCACAATCTTCCTACCTATGTATCCCTTATAGATGACAGGTGCATCCTATCAGAACCAGCCTTTTCTTCTGAGATGGGGTTAACTTTTTGCCCCAGCTGGTCTAGAACTGCAGTCCCACTCTCAATCTCCCACACAAGGATGACAAGTACAAATCACTTTTCCCAGCTGTTGGAGAGTCTTGACAACTTTTTGTCTGAACTGGCTTCAAACTCTGATTCCTCACCATAAGCCTTTTTTTTTTCTTTAAACACTCTTGAATGTATTCTCAGCAGTCAATATTGGTGATTAGTTAGTAAAGACATTTTTATTTCAAGGTCACTATAACACACTGTATCATCTGATTTCATATATAGAGATCTGCATAATTGTCCCAGGCATTTCTTAGAGAATTCCTGAGGTTTTATATGAAGATAAACTGAAAGGGGTCCCAGAAGAAAGGAAAATGATTGAACTACACATGCTGGAATCAATGATAATTTGTTATCTAGTCTCTTAAAAATTCACTTGCTATAATAGTATATAGTAGATGAAATAAAAAACAGTGGGAAAAAGGAACACTTGGGAAAAGCTATGGTGTACAGGCAGGAAGCAAGCGCGTCTGCTTACATTCTCCAAACACTCTTCTGGAGTACATGTACATGGGCCAGGATTGCCAAAGACAGTTTCCAAAACATCCACAAGGTCTCCTTAGTAAGAGTGAATCAGAGGTTTAAACCAAGGACTGTTTGACCTAGAAACATGTGCTCCTGATACAGAGGATCTAATGTGAGCATCTAAGCCAAGGCTCAGAGAAGGCTGTGTCCTACCCAAAATCACACAGTGCAACAGCTACCCTGCAGATTCAGGAGACTAGAACCTGTAGCTTTCAGTTGTCAAAGTTACAGGAATTCAGGGATATTGGAGAAAATATAACCCTTTGTTCCTTTCTTCCTTATTTTTGGCTAGTCACTGTCTCTGAGTTTTTTTGTTTTTGTTTTTTTTGATCAAGGGTAGCATTCTACCACTTGAGCCACAGCACCACTTCCAGCCTTTTCTATTTATGTGATTCTGAGGAATCAAACCCAGGGCTTCATGTATGCTAGGCAGGCACCACTAAGCCACATTCCCAGCCCTCTTTGTTCCTTAATAAATAAACCAAGTCCTAGGACCAATCTTTGTTGGGTAATTTAGGTCAGAACAGTATTGTTAGAAAATGCCTACACAATAACAGAGATCAGTTGTGCCTCTCCCTTAACAAAGCACTTTGGATGGGTAGATAGTTTTCTAAGAGGCATCTGCATAAATATCAGCATTATAACCCGAGCATACATCTCTCCTCTGGAAGTGGATCAGATGGGTATGTTTACCGAATGGAGTGGGGGCTGAACAAAACCAAACATGACTATGTCAAGTGAAAAACATCTTCATATCAAACACGTGTGCAGATCCCACCAGAGCGACCCAAGTCACTTGCAGATGTTACCTGTTAGCTTTGCACCTGGCTCAGAAGAAAAAAAAAAGTACTAATTGGCTTCAAGGCCGTCAGCCGCTGGGTTGCTAAGCCATCAGCATGGAAGGTTTGAAGCATGGAGCCGACACAAAGCATCTCACAACCTTGGAGTACGTGCTTCTCCTTGATGAACTCTTATACACAGTTCCAAATAGAAAGCCAATGTGATACAGTATGTTTCCCAGGGTGGATTTAAACAAATAGAAGATCTCACAGCCTCCTGCAAAGTGGAGTGAATATTTGAGCTTGGAAGGTGAAATGGGAAAATCAGAACTGTTCGAATTACGTATTGAAGTCTGAAAGAAAATGGTGAAGCTGGGTGTAGTGGTGGTGTGCCCCTAAGGAAGGAAGGGCAGGGAGATCCTGAGTTCAAGGATGACCTAGGTTACACAGTGAGAAAGAAAACAGAAGGAGATAGCATCATGGAATAACAGCAGTCATTGAGGAACTGGGACCCGGCCATGCATAACCCCCTCATCATCCCTCTCCCCTCTCATTGGTCTGGCTCTCTCACTGGGAATAATCAGGTGAGTGTGTGAGCCCAGCACAAGAGCATATGCAAGACAGCTAGGAAACCAGACCTAGGGCTGGGGCACAGGACAACGGTCCCACTACCCTGACAAAAGCTGCGTCTGATGGATGTACGCAGGTGTAACTGGTACAGATGGGATAAAAGGTCAAACATAGGCAAGGACAAACTATACAGGCTTTTTAGGAGAAAGGTTTCACTGCTATTGTGGATTTACAGCATTCAGACAGGCAAGATCAAAAGCTCTGCCTTGGGCTCAGCTGCCTCTGTAACAAGAAATGGTTGATGCTAGGACTGGGAGACACAAAACCTAAAGCCAAGAGTCAACTGCCAAACCTTTCACCATTTACTTCAGAAAGTCATGACCCTTGTCACTAACTCAAATGCTAAAATTCTTTTTAACTTTTTTGGTTGATCAATTTGTTCTTAGCAGTTCCCACTAGCACTGGTGAATGAGGCACCGAACCATTATCATGCATGACTAACTAGATGTCTATGTTTAAGGTGGGGACAGATCTGTCTGCCAGACTACCCTTTCCTCAGGATACTGTCAGCCCTGACTTCCATGATCTTATTACATACAAGTGACCTCCTGCCCTGCAGACACCAGAGACTTCACTCAGGGACCTAAGGGATAAAGCGGAACCAGCAGAGGGCATTTTAAAGTGTCACAGTAGGCCTGAGAATCTGCCCTCTGGACATTCATGCTCTATTAAAAAAATTAGTCCAAAAAGGAAATGGTAACACATTAGAATCACCTCCTTGAGTGTATACACATATATTCTGAGCAAGAAACTGAACAATTACATCAGCTCTATCTCTTCTCAGGTTTTCTCTGATTTTCCCTTCCATTAAATTTCTTACAAATTTCTTAACATCTCACACACCATATATATTATTGCATGGTTTCATATCATGGTAGTATGTTCACAATTATATATGTACAGAAAATGAATGCCCTGTACATAAAAATCCCATCAGAGTCCAATAGTACATGCTCACTGTGTGAGTCTGTTTTGTTATTAATTCAAAAGACTACTCTGAAAAATACATTCCTCCTCTGACAGAACAAATTCAAGTTCCCATTTTATGGTAGATCACTAGCCCAATGCCACCAGTTCTCCTTCTGCTGTGGATTTGAACACAGAGGATAACAGGTTGGCCACCACAGCAACATGTGACCCTTCCTGGGCATGTGACCCTTCCTGGGCACACCCTTTCTGTGCCAACTCAGTGCATATACCATTAAGATGTTATCACTAGGAAGTGGAGATGTGGCTTAACATCAGCCCTGAGCAAAAGAGCTTAAGGGACAGTGTCCAGGTCCTGAATTCAAGCCCTAGTATGACATTTATCCACCTGTGCACACACACAAACATAGGGTATTAGGTGTGGCAGTGCCTGCATGAAATCCCAGCACTCAAGAGTGTGGCGGGAGGATTTTGAGTTTGAGGCCAGCTTGGACTATATAATGAGACCTGTCTCAACCAATCAAAACAAAGCCAAGATATGTATACATGAATCTTTCTCCGTGTGTGACTCATACATGAGACCTGAGGAGAGATGAAAGGGCAGAGGGGAGAAACAGAGAATGCCTCTGTCTGGATTCTCCCCCTTTTGGAAGTTGAACACTATGCTGGCCTTTCTCACTTTCTCTTTAGTGTAGGCTCCAGTGTGGGATACACTTGTACAGCCACCCTCAATAACATATTCTGGGGTGACAGTTGTGTGCACTCACTCCTATTACCAAGGCCCATGTGTAAAATTCTTTTAGGCCAACAATTCATAGAAGACACCTGAGCCCAGAAATAAGGAAACCAACCAAGGAACCAGATACTTCTCTATGGTATTTGCATTACAAGAAAGGTACAAAAACCACTTTGAAGGGAATTGTTGGACTGATTTCTAGGTTTTCTCTCTTCCTTATTTTACTATGAAATGTAAACATTCACATTTCCAAAAAAAAGGCCACATTTTTGTGATTTTTGTTTCCTGCAGTTGCCTCAAAGGACAAAGCAGTCAATAACTTGTCCTGAGGGAGAAATAAGGCATGAGGCATCTCATGAAATACAAGGAGGTATAAAACAGAGAAAAGACTCATATCGTCCTTGAATAAAGAGCTCACAATGGAGATGAAATTATCTAACACACAAGCTATTCTTCAAGAATTCTACAGGAGAAAAATTGAGTATAAATTCAATTTTGGCAAGTCAGATTTTATTTTAACTGTATCGGGAAAACTACATAGATTTTTATGTATCCTACAGTTTATGATTTTTAAATCAAAGCAAACCTACCAGCAATTCATTTCACTTATTTATATTGTATCTATACTTTCACTTCTTGGCTTAAAGGGAAAACAGAATACCTGTTTATTAGGGGAAAAGCCCAAATAGGAATAGAACATATAGGAAAGTACAAAGTGAAAGAGTAGAAGGTAAACAAAATATCTAATACCAAAGAGCCCAAGACTGATGCATAATTCAGATCCAAGTGGAGTGCACCAGTAGACTATGCCATGCAAATCTCCCTTCTCATCACAGACACACATCACTAGATCTCATTCTACTCCAGAGGCAAAGAAACCACCAGGTAAAGGATTCTAAAGTCATCTCTTGATCAGTCATACTCACAGAACAACAGGCTAAAAGCAGTAACAGTCCAGGAATGGAGAAATGATAATACCAAAATCTGGTCTGGAATGCACCTGTATGTGATTTTCACAGAGCTCACAATTCTGGTATGAATTTTACTCCCAAGGAGTTAGAAACATACTCTGTTTCTTCCTATACCAATTTTATTTATTTTTATTGTTATTATAAAGGTGATGTACAGAGGGATTACAGTTGCATATGTCAGGTAGAGCACGTTTCTTTTTGGACAGTTTCACCACTTCCCTCACGCTCTCCCATGTTTTTCCTTCTATCCCCACACACAAATCATATAGTTCATTTAGAACATAGTATCCAGTGAGTACCCCTGCTGCATTTGTTCACACTTTGTCCCTTCATTTCCGTGCCCTCCCAAAGACAGATAAATGAACAAACAAGACAAAAAGAAAACAAAAACAGCAACAAAGAAAAAGCCTTGCTTTTATACCAGTTTTATTAAAATACAAATAGGTATTTCTTTTTCTGTAATGGCAAATGGTTCATGTAATGCTGAATTGATAATACAATGGCTTTACATATAGAACCAAAACCAACTTTTCAAAAAGTCAAAGAATAAGGTTATATAAAAACAGGATTTGGAATCTGCTGGTTCCAAAAAGGAAATACATTGTGAAATGGAAGCATTCCATCTCTGCTTTGGAGAAAGGGCTATCATACAACATTTGGTTGGCTAAAGATGGACTGGTGAGTCTATACATATATTTCAAGCTATTTTTGCTTATGAAGAATCATCCAGTTCTTACCAAGACTGACTGAGCAGTCCTGTGGCTTTCATTCTTTTCCATATTCCCAACAAGGCTACCATGAAGTTCAATTCTCGATGAGCCCACTGTAAACAGCAATTCTTTAGGAGCCAAGATGACAGGTGGACATTCTCCTTTTTGTGATTACCACCTAAAAAGTTGCATCAATTCCACTAGACAATCATGGAATTGTGCAAATTTTGAGTTTGTGATAAAAGTACATCATGGACAAATAATCTAGTCTACAATTAGTAATAATGCAAAACAATTTTTAATCTATTTTGTGTGTGGTGTTGGTGATCGCAAACTCACATCTTGTGCATTCTAGGCCAGGGCCTCTACTACTCAGTTATATCTCCAGGTAGAAACAATTTCAACAAGTTCTTCTAAAGGCCAGGGGCTGGTAGCTCACACTTTTAATCCCAGCTACTCAAGAGGCTAAGATCTGCAGTATCCAGGTGCAATGCTAGCCCAGGCAGAAAAGTTTGCTAGATTTCATGGCCAAAATAACAGGCAAAAAGACAGGCTAGAGGTGTGGACCAAGTGGTACAGCTCCAGTCTAGTAAGCACCAGGCCCTGAGTTCAAACCCCAGTACTATAAATAACAATAATGCCTGTAAAGTTACTTCTTTTTGATTGTTGAGAGTATATCTTTATATCTTGTTTCAGTTGTACTTTTTTTTTTCCAGTCCTGGAGCTTGAACTCAGGGCCTGGGTACTGTCCCTGAGTTTCTTTTGCCGAATGCTAACATCCTACCAACTTGAGCCACAGCACCACTTCCTGGATTTTCTGTGTATGTGGTACTGAGGCATCAAACTTAGGGCTTCATGCATGCTAGGCAAGCACTCATCACTAAGCCACATTCCCAGCCCCTCAGTTGTACTCTTTAGCCATAGTTTCTTTCATTGGCTATATGGTGTGTCACCTGTCTTCTTGTTTTCACTGTTAACATATTGAACTACTTCTTCATTTCTTTCTCAGTCAGTGGCTTCCCTCTTATGAGCTCTCTTCTGAACCCTGCTCTAGATATTCTCCTTAAATGCATTCACTGTGAATATTTCAATTAAATTCTCACCAGAGCTTCCTCTAGCCAAGTCACAGCTATCTATACTACCAAACTTTATGGTTATGTATACCCAGAGGAATGTCACATGTTTTCAGGCCAGAATTAGACATTAGCCTTTGTTTGTGATGCACAAGACACTAGATCCTTCCATGAGGTTATATTCCATTTATGTCCCAAGGTCAGAAGCATCAGAGAAGGAGCCAGAAGCCATTTAAGCCCCTTTCACTTACTGCTTCCCATACACAGCATTAGTGCAATATAACCGATAGGTAAGGAGCCTGTATTCAAATGAAACACTGTGGATCCTGTTCATACCACTCCAAAAGCTGCAATCTTAGAAAAGTTCCTAAACTCTGTGCCCGTTTTTTTTTTGTTTTTTTTTTTTTACAAAGGCACGTATATTCAAAAAGGTTCATTTCAAATAGTGTAGTCATCTATTTAGTTAGCTATGAAAATTAGGAGCTAATGTACATAGAAAGTTTGGTCCAGCTACTCAACAAAAATGAGTTATTATTCAAGTATTGAGTTTATGAAAATTAACTGTGTAGTTTCTTGGCATTTAGAATATTATAACTTAGCTAATATTTTTTTCGGGGGGGTCTGGTCATGGGGCCTGAACTCTGGGCCTGGGTGCTATCCCTCAGCTCTTCAGCTCAATGCTAGAACTCTACCACTTGAACCACAGCGCCACTTCCGGCTTTTTAATTTTTTGATTATGTGGTACTGAGGAATCAAACCCAGGGCCTCATGCATGCAAGGCAAGCGCTCTACCACTGAGCCACCTTCCCAGCCCTTACCTAATATTAATAAATTAGTATTTCAACCTGTTGATTTAATTTTCCAGGAAGCATTTTCCCCTTAGAAATTGAGGTACTAATTTGAAATATAGGACCAACACGTAGCCTGAATGATTGTATTCTGCCCATTTGAAATTAAACGCCATGTAAATATTGGAGATTGCATATCTATATTTCTATATCTATAAAATGATCTGTTCAGACTCAAGATATTAGGTGGTGATGCCAGACATTTTTGCATAGACCAGAGGAAGGGTTATTATGGCAGGAAGAGAAATGAACACTACATAATGAACTTGCATTTCAACTGTGCAGGGTTTTTTTTTTTGTTTAAGAGCTTTTTATAAATTCTTTTGCTCAGCAACAATGAAAAGAGGAAAGGAGCACTCAGTTGGGAACAATAGCTACTCAGCTCATAAAAATCATTAGAGGGAACATTTTCTTTGTCTACCATGCCTTAGCAATTTTGCTGGTAGGCAATGATCCAGATCACTTAGATTTCATCTATAAAAAACTGGGTCCAGAGAACCTTCTCAACTTTTTGAGCTCATAAATTATGCTAACAAAATTTCTAATTTCCTAACGTATATAAAATTCTACTATAGATAAAAATTTGGTTCATAACTCACAAATGGTTTTTGACAAGAAGATGACACTGATCTTGTGTTAATAGGATTTGCTCTTTGAGTTGCTTTTCCATTAGAAGGAAGGAGGAAATGGCTGAGTTTCCTTACTCTCCTCTGGTCCTCTTGTAGCTAGAGGCTCATGTTACAGAGCAGCAGCCAGGAAAGGGACAGTGCCTGGGGACACATGTGGTTTTCACTGTGTGAGATGAGGCAGCTGACCTGGATATTTAACTTCCTAGGAACTGCTGTCTCTGTAGCTCATCCTGACTGAGTCAGAGAAACGTCATATTTTTTACATTAAAGGCCTAGCTGATTCATTTCCTCCCACGAATGTCATCTAATTCTCTTAAGCTAGTTCCAAAATGTGTTTAAAGTCACTAAAAATTTTTCTATGTTCAAGGTTACCCATGACAACCAAAATATTTCTGCACATAGAGTTTGTCATTTCTAATGGCTCTGCTGGGTAACCAAGTAACACACCTTTCTTTCTGTGTGTGGCCAGTCCTGGGGCTTGAACTCAGGGCCTGGATACTGACCCTAAGCTTATTTTGTTCAAGGGTAGTGCTCTTCTACTTAAGCCATACCTCTACTTCTGGCTTTTTTTTTTTTTTTATAATTTAGTGGAGATAAGAGTCACACAGACTTTCCTCCACAAACTGTCTTTGAACTATAATTATCCTCAGATCTCAGCCTCCTGAGTAGCTAGGATTACAGATATGAGCCACTGGCACCCAGCTCTTTTATTTTCTCTGTAAAGTCACTGTTTTTAAAAGGCCTTTCCTGTATCCTCAGACTAAAATGTGAGATTACACAGAAACTGCAGTTTCAACAGAGCTAATTAAGCAGAATATGCAAGGATGGCAAATATGTAAAAGCAATCTTTCCCGAGGACAGGTAACCATTCAAATAAGCTTTTTATAGATAATAAGAAGGGTGGATACTTGGTCAGAATCCAATTTTATAACGATACTGCCATTTAAGGAATTACTAAATTAATATCTGCCCCAAATAGTCCTGTCATCTGAAACTTTCTGAACTTATACTTCAAGTACTTGTAGCTAAATTATACATGACTTATTTTTGCAGTACTGAAGACTGAACCCAGGGCACTGTATGTGCTAAGCAAGCATTCTATCACTGAGATACATCCCCAGCCCTTCTGAAGGTTAAATTTGAGACAAGGTCTTGCTAAATCACCAGGCTAGCCTAAGCTTCCCATGACGGATTGCAGATGTGGACCCTATGCCCACCATGGCTAATTTTTTTTTCTTAAATTTAGTATCTTAAGTGATTTGATTTGGCAATCATTTCCCTTTGTTAAACAGGCAGGCTCTGTAACTCTTAGGCCAGCTATATATGCAAAAGTAATGCCCTAATAGGTTCTAGACCTACATAAACTTCCTATTTCTTGGATAGCTATTTCAGTGGCTACTAAGGCTGTTCCAGCAGCCCTGTGGAGAAGCCTGTGCAGAGAGAAACTGAGCTTCTAACCAACAACCAGTTGCACCACCTTGCAGACATGTTGTGATTACCCCAGTCTCCGTGGGCGCTGAGGAGAATAAGGTTGAGATATCTCCTTCATGTTTTACCCAAACTACAGACTGAAGAGTACAAGAAACTTTAATCCAAGGCATTCTTAAAATAAATAAACAGGGCAGTGAAAGAATAATTTATTTTCTGAACATCTGACTATATGACTAAATGGTTTTCACTTTCTTATTCCTTATAACACCTTATTAGGTAGGATTATTTTCTCTGTAAATGAGGGTTACAGACTTGCAAATTAAGTAACTGGCTAAGATCATATAATAGAAAGGTAGTATTTTTTGGTGTATGTTTTTGTACATTTCTGGGTTTTAACTCAGGACTTTATGCTTGCTAGGTTTTTATTAATTTTAAAAGCCATTTTCCCATGAAGCCACCCAATGAGCTGAGCTTTACAATGTTTTTTTTCTTCTTTTGAACTTGTACGTATCATCTGAGCCTCCCCTAATAATAATCATTATTATATGATTTATCCTTTTTCTCTCTCTATAAATTCTTCAGGGTGACAGGATCCATGAGTAGTTCACACTTGTAACTCTCTGAGGACCCACTATAGAGCTTTACACATCATATGTGGTCAATAAATATTTGCAGAATAAATAATTTAATAAATATAAATCACAGGAAGACTATCATTAAATATATACTCCTCAGATTTCTCCTAGCTTTTTTCAGTCTTTCCTCATAGGGCTCATTTGGTAAATCTTTAATCATTTTAGTGGCTCTCTAAGTTCTCATGCTTTAGCTATAGGGTCTCAAGGAGAGCAGAATTCTTTAACAAGTCCTAACCATTACTTTACAAATCACCACTTAGTAAATTATATTTCAAATATTTTCCCATGAGGTGGCAGCCACTGTTTGCTTTCAAATCATCTAAAGCACCTTAAATAGGCAGAACCTCAAATTTTTTAACAAGGGATAATGAGGGTACAAATATAAGCAGCAAGAAAATGTCTGCTCATCACCCACAAATCCTAGTTGTACTCATGATGGTCAGAATGAGTATGTGAGTCTGGGTGTGTAGACAGTGGGCAATTTGAGGACTAATATTATCAAGGAATCTTTTAAAGTATTAATATCACACAGAAAATAAGGGAAAATATCAGCTATAAAACATACATGCTTCTTTGAAATTTAAAAAGCAAGGCAACTAATCTTTTATTGCTACTTATCTTAAAGATGGAAGAAAAGATTATAGTCAATATGGGAGTGGAAATTAACACCACGGTTTAGAAGTCCCACATTTCCCCCTTTGGTGTAATCCTTGAACATCAATCAATGTTTGGAGGTTGCTTCTAACAAGTCTTTGGCTTCATTTATTTTGGTTGCTAAGTATGGAGATCCACCTAAGAGGACAAAGAAAAATACATAGGTTAACACCCTTCATTACTAACATCTTATTATGTACTCGGTATAGGAAAAAAAATTATAATTCTGGTTCTCCCACACATTTATCCTCTGACAAATAAGTCTATATACTTGTTAGGAACCAAAGCACATAAATTTCTTTAACTGAATATTAGAGATTTCCAAACTGGGAAATCCAAACAATCCATCTAGGAAAGCAGTAAGACACTTGATCAAGAATAATCTGAAAACCACTCAACATTCAGACTTTGTCTTTTCTTTTTTAAAGACATGATCTCCAGCATAGGCTGGGCTCTCATAATCCTCCTGTCTCTATTCCCAAATGCTGGGATTATAGGTCTGATATATCACCACCTTTGGGGCGCCCAATCAGACATCTGACCACAGAGTTTCCTGATATGAGGTGGATAGTTAGGTAAACAAAGTAACAAGGTTTTGGTTTTTTTAGTCTATGGCTTTAAGAACAAGGTATAATCAAATCTTTAATAGGAAGGTAAATCAATGCAAGGAGTCTCTGAAAGGCTTTTTTAAAAGTCTTGCAATTTCACAAAAAGAAATATATGTGTTTAAAAAGGCAATTATACAATAATATAATGTTACACTGATATAGATGAATTAATGAATATTAATAAAAGAGGGATAGCAAAAATATCAGAGGAAATTCTCCATTCTCTGAAATGACCTTATAAGAATATTTATAGTGTCATTTTGGATTTAGTGTTCTAAAGGAAAATTAAGTCAGTTCTTTTTAAGAGTTCTTTGCAATGAATTCTTTCTACTGCAAACAGTAAGAGGAACATTGAGGGGAATTTCAAATGCAGGATCATTATAAATCACAACCAGTATCTACTCCACATTCAAAAATACTAGCCCCAAACTGTCACATTAAAGCTATTTAAACATCATATCCTTCTGTCTTCTAGCCCTAAATATTGTCATTGTTTGATGCTTACACAAACAATCATATTACAGGTCACCAGTCTCTTTGTGTTTGCTTTTATTTTATATTCTCTCTTTAAGTGCAAACCATCTATAGCTACTGAAAAGCTCATAAGGGCTCAGTAACAGACCAAAGAAACACAGAGCTAGAATTTTGTAAACTGTCCCAACCTTATTCAGACCTTTTATTGATATCATACAACCCATCTATCTGATGAAGGAAGAGGAAAGCAGGAAAAACAGAAGAACCAATAGGGATTGTAGAAGAAAGAGCACTGATAGAGGAAGCTATATTTAGCTCTTTGCCCTTGAGGAAAACATTTGACATTTTCCAAGATCTGAATTATTATAAGCACTTAAGGTATGTATCAGTGTCCTTGAATACAAGATAAGAATTACAACAAAAGCTCATAGCCCACATGGTTATAAAGTAAGTTAATTTCATGATTTCCTCTTAAAATGACCTTGGAATAGGTCATGTTAATCCTGGATGCTGTTCATATTTTTAGAGTTATCAAGATGTTAGGCATTTTCTGTGTTGAACAAAATAATAAAATACTAATTGTACTCAAACATAAACTTAAATCGATGAATATGCATTCTGGGTATTTAAGTCATAGGCTATCTTATTCTCATTTACCAGTTGGTGAAAGATCAAAGGCATGGAAGATTGAGTCTTATTAAACATATTTATTGATGCACTATTAGAGGAAAAAAGGAGAAATTTATTCAGATTACCATTGAATTTTTTTTACCACTCATTCTCTTTAAGTCAAAAGGGTACTACATTTTCAATTTATGTACATGGTAGAAAGTTTGGATTGGCTGCCATAATTTCCAATCAATCTCCTAATACTTGGAAAAGTTTCTGAGACAAAAACTGAATTCCTATATTCCCTTCACTTATTTTTTTATTCAAATTAGCTTCCATCAGTTAGAAGTACTCTTGTGAGTCTTGGCAGGCTGAGATTTTCTTTTTGATTATTGCTGCTAGCATGTAAAAGTGAAGCACAATGGTGTCAGAATGTGTGCTTCTCACACAGTTGTAGTGCTGGTCTATAAGGCAGAAGCTTCCCTGACTGCACAGTTCTGTAACTGTTGGCACTGCCACTCTTGCAGATCGAGTGTAGAATTTACTCCTTCAGGCCTTCCATCCATCTACTAACTGCATCCTTGCTTTAAAATGCTAGTTTGTGGAGATGAATCCTGACAGTACAATACTGGATGAGTATCCTGTACTTACTGGAAACAATATGCTCTTGTATTTTTGAGACCCTTTTTGTTTTCTGGAGGTGTCCACTGAATTCTACTTACTTTGAATACTCAACTTTAAGTATTTTTGTACATCTGTGCTTCTACTCTACATCGCCAGAATTCTGTTTCTAGCTACCTTGAGTTATTATTTATAGGACATACTCTACTGACATCAACCATGAGAGGTGAATAAAATACAAAGAGCAGTATGATACACTGGCTACCAAGTCTTCCAGATTTTCTAGCCGAGATCCTGGAGATAAGGGAAGTACATATGTGAACCCAACATTCTGAACTGCATTTTCTCCTATGGAAATTATACACCAAATAGTATATATTACACAATTCCACTTTCATGAAACTCTAGAAAAGACACATTTAATCTGTAGTGATACAAAGCAGAGGCAATGATTGGCCAAACTGTGAAAAGGGATCTGCAGGGAAGTACCACCAAAGAACCTTTTGGGAATGGATGGAAATGGTTATATCTTACATTAGTGGCCACAAGGATGCATCAGAATTCATCTAACTCTACATTTAAATGGATGTATTTTATTCTATGTAAATGATCACATTATAAAAAATTAAACTACCTGTTGGTTAAAGACTATTTTTAAGTAATGAAAAATATACACAAATTTAAAAATGATGGCATTGCTATACAAATTATAAGATGAGAAACAGTTTGGGAAAGTGAAAATAGTATTTCATAGTAGTTCACAGTCAGTCCACTGGTAAGACAAGCAAATATAAATTTGAATATACCTAATAACTTAGCCTCACAATTTATGAAGAAAACAATGAAAGAATCAAAAGGGAAAAAAACCATACACATCCACACAGTAGGAGAATTTAATATGCTTTTCTCAGTAATTTATTGAACAATTTAAGAGAAAAACAGGAAAAACAAAAAATTAAATAACGAGCAACCTCAATTGTAATTGACACTACATTAAACATTAAACCTTGCAAGTGCTAAATATACCTTCTCTTAAACTGCATATAGAATACTCACTGAAACTGACCAACTAGTAGGACTATAAATCAAGTCTCAACAAATTTCAGTGATTAAAATCATAATAAGCAATGCTACTTGAAGTATGTTCCATGGACTAATGCTAGCATATGATGGTCAATGGATCATAGTCAGGTACATTAAGAAATTCAGTGTTTAGAAAATATTGTAGCTACTTGAGATAGTGGTATTTTCCTGCATAATCTAATATACATTGGTGCTTATATATACAAATGTACATACATATATATATATATATATATTGTAACTTACAAAAGATTAAGGAAAAAAATACAAGCCTTCTACCACAAAGATACTAAACAGTGTTACAGATCACATTGTAGAATTATGCTAGAAATCACTAACAGACACAACTAGGGAAAACTCAGTGTTGGTCAACATCCTTCTTAATAGTTACTTTATTAAGGAAGATTTCACAAAAGAAATTATTTTTCAATAGAGAATCAACAAAGCAAAATTACTTTCTTAAAAAACTAACTTCATGTCAAACTGCCAAAAAATCTAAGTGAATGACAAATCTAAGAAAACTTCTGCACAATCTGTGAAAACCAATACAAGAAATGGAAACTTAAAAAGCATTGTATCTATTACAAAATTGAATATTTAACCAAAAACCTCCCCACAAATAAAAATCCTGGATAGATTTTATTGATGAATAAGGAAAAAAATAGGAAGAAAGGAAACCAAACTTCTATCTCTTGTTAATATAGATGAAAAAATGAATAAAATGTTCATGCATCTAATCAGACTTCTTATGACCAAGTAAAGTTTACATTAGAAATAAGAGATTGATTGGGTTTTTAACATTTAAATATAAATCAATGTGAATCATTAACAGATATTTTGTTATTTCAATAAATATGGAAAATTCAAAACACATTCATAGTAAAGAAAGCTTTGAATTTTTTCAGATTAAAGAAGATACAGCAAATAACACCCTAGTAGTAAAATGTTGAAAGATACCTACTTATCACTATATTTAGAGGTGCTAGCAATTGTAATAAGTGTTTCCTCCCAACCTAATACAAAAGAAATACGAATTAGAAAGAAATGGTTCTTTATAAATAACATGTCTTAGTAAGTAGATACAAAAGAATCTGAATACAGAATCATAGAATCCTTAAAGAAATGAAGAAGTTGCTGGATACAATATATTTTAAACCAATATTTCTATGTCACAGCAAGACATTACTATACAACAATAATTCATAAATATCACAATTAATGATTGCATTTTAATACCTAGAGGCTTGTGGTATAGTGCAGTAGGGCACCTGGTAAGCATGTACAAGGCCCACCTAACACCACTGAACAAAATAAAAATAAAGCCATTTTATTTTGTGTTCCTATATGTGTATATATACAAACTGAGAACTCTTTTAAAATAAATAATGGTGTATTTTTTCCTCCAGAGTGATTCAAAGATTTTTCTTTTTTTCTTCCTTTTCTTCCCTTTTTTTTCCTTTCTCCTTTTTTTCTTTCAAAAGAACTGTGCAGACATTTTAATCTCTCTTGGCTCATATTTTTAAATATTCAAGAGAATATATTTATGTGAGAATAACATACATTGTCTGAAGCATAATGAAGAAATAAAGAGTATGGATGCAATGAGAAGCCTCTACAACAAGCATTCACCTAGAGTGGTTTGTTCTGTGCTCCCAGGAACTTTGAATAGCTCTGAGACATACAATAGATAGGGCAGAATTAAGAGAACTACCACTAAGTTGGGCAGCTGTGATGCATGCCTGTAGTTATCTGGGAGGATTGTGGTTCACTGGGTTAGAAGAAAGGCATTATCCCAAATATAACCAGTAAAAAAGAAAACAAAAACAAAAACAAAAACTGGTCTAGAGGAACAGCTTAACAATATTGTGCCAGCCTCACAGGCAAAAAGTCCTAAGTTCAAACCCCAGGAATAAAAAAAAAATAATAAAATAATTATAACTAGAACCATCTTTCTGATAAAAGCCAAATATTCATTGTTTAATATTTTTCAGCAAAAACAATTCTGCCCTCACCAAGGCACAGGGGATTTCATGCACATATCATGCTACAATGTGAATATCTGATACTGCACAGATCATATTCCTCAATGTAACCTGTTTTCTTGTTCTTTACTCAGTGCTTAAGCCAAAAACCTGAGCTATCTTTCTTCACCTTTTCCTGCCCGTGATTTGCTAGTTTCTTTGGCTTTCCCCTTCAAAGTGTGTTCTGAATTAAACTATTTCTCACCTCCTCTACTGTAAACAACCCTAGTCCAAACCAGCATCATTCTCTCTTGGATTACTACAATTTTCTCTACTAAATTTTTGCTTCTACTCATGACTCCCTATTCTCTCCATAGCTGCCAAAGTAGCCTTCCAATATCATAAATCAAGTAGTAACATTCCCTTAATGCTTAAAAATAAAGTCCTGAGGGTCCTAGTATGCCTTGCAAACCACTTGATTCCAACTTCCTTTCCAGTCATATTTTCTTCCACTCTCCCCTTTGCTTGCTGTGCTCCAGCTGACGTCCTTATAATTCCAGAAGCATAGTGTTCTCATTTCAGGAACTATATACTAGGTGTGTTTCTTCTCCTTGATCTACTCTTTCCCCATTTCCGTACAACATACTCTGCTCAGGTTTTTAACACTCTATGTAGTATGTCTAAGATGGCGGTAAGTGAAACCACAACTGCCCTCCCTCCAGTTGTTCTGCTTTATTCTTTATTTTTTGGTGAATACTGCAGCATCATAGGATATTTTCTGTGTCTATTTTCTACATAAGAAGCTACCAAAAAATAATGGAAAAAAGTAATGGTTAAAAGAAAATTATCACTATTTGTGGATTAGCTGGGTGGTGATTTTAAACTATACGGCTTCACTAGGATCTTAGCTTTCTCCTTTGCAAGGTCTCTCTGTATCTCTGTTTGTCTGTCTGTCTCTCTCTCTGATTTTTCACTCTTCAAGAGCCTGGTGTTCTTTAAACGTTGGCCTTGAGGTTCTAACAGGGTAATAGCTGAGACTGCAATATTTCTTGAGGCCTAGGGTCAAAACTCATACAATAATAATTTTTTTAAAAAACCTCTTGCTTCCATTTCTTGGAGTTCATTTTGATAAGCATCATTTTATATGGTCATATCCACATCACTATTGAGCAGCCATTATGATGCTCCGCTAAGAATATCCTAGACATATTCTAGTTATTACAAATGAGGGGAATCATGTTCCTCTTAATATAATTTTTCCAAGTCTTTCCATCTCCTTATGAATTGGGCAAGGTAAAATGATTCTTATAGAAATGAATTCCAAGAAATGGAAAGAAGAGGGTGTTTTGTTCTTGTTGTTTTTACTGTACTGTCTGCATTTATTTCTTTCTCCCTCCACTCACCCCTTTTGTTTTACTCCCTGTTGTCACTGTTTTGAAGTTCATCTGATTTGGGGAAAGGAAGGGGACTTACAGAAACAGTGGGACAAAGGGTGAACCAATCCAACAGTAATACTCACTAGACACTTCGTTGGAAATGAACTTTACTACTTGGGGGAGGAGGGGAGTTGGGGAGAGGCAAAGTAGGAAAAAATGAGGGGGGGTAACACTGTTCAAAAAGAAATATACTCGTTACCTTACTTATGTAACTGTAACTCCTCTGTACATCACCTTCACAATACATTTTTTTAAACACTTAACATCAACCACCAAAGAGAAATATACTCATTACCTTACTTATGTTAACTGTGACTCCTCTGTACATCACCTTCACAATACATTTTTTTAAAACATTTTTTTAACAACATCAACCTCCACCATACAATGTTGTAGCCCATGCAGGCCTGGGACACACCACCACAACTAAACTCACAACCAGCTGCTCAAGTGGTAAACAGTCTACCCTAGCAAGCATTAGGTCCTGAGTTCAAGGCCTAGCTCTACTGGCCCTGGTTCAGCATGCAGCATTGATTATATTAGTGTATCTCAAATTATAGTGAAGAAGTATTTTTTTTTAATTCCCAATCTGTAGTGGATCAGCACTCATGCTTTTCCTCCCTCCTTCCCTCTCTTCCTTTTTCTTCTCTCCCTCCACTCTCTTTTCTTTCCCTTTCTGTTTTGTGTTGTTATTAAATATATACCATCATGATTGCTAATTAAGCAATTATGTATCACTAAGCCTTATACTCCTGAGTCTAGGAACATTACATTCATATAATGCAAAATTAGCATATATTTGGATGTCACAGCAATATTAAATTGTAATATAGGAATCTGTGAGCTGTGAGTGGTAGTATGCACCTGTCAACTCAGTTATATGGGAGACATTAGTAAGAGAATCACAGGCTAAGATCCTATCTTAAAAAATAGCTAAGGCAAAAAAGGTCTAAGGACATGGCTCAAATGGAAGTACATCTGCCTAACAACCGGAAAGACCTAAGTGCAAGTGCCAGTACTGCCCCTCCTCAAACTTTCTGCCTGTGTATCTTTTGTTTTTGACTTGTTGCACACAGGTCTACTTCACTTTAAGAAGCACCAAGTTACATAGCCTGTAAGACATTCTAAAGTTCCACAATTTTTTCAAGGTTAGCCTGTCCTTCTCCAATATGGTGTTCACTGGATATTTTTCAGCAACTTAACAAAAGTGGCAATCTATAATGATTAAATCAAGGATGTGAGATTTTTACTGCATTAATCTTTTACTACATTAAAATGGCAAAATTCACTTTTTACCAAAACACATCTGAATGCTCATTTACAACTAGTTACAAAAAATTTATTTTCAGCCATATTTCACACTTAATTTTCTGGTGTCACTTTCTTTGCACAACCTGATAATGAAATGTGTAACAAATTATAGTTGATCACACATACAGTTCCAAATTTATCCTACCAGCTGGTAGCAAAACCAACAGAAAAGTTACTTTGGAGTGAGGTAAGAAAACATATTCATAAATTGCAGGCACTGATAGAAGACTGAAGTATTTGCAACTGCCTGTATACCCAGTAGTAACCTAGTCCGAAAAAATGGTAAAGAAATTATAAAAGGTGAGGAGGGGGCAAAATTAAGTTCGTCAGTCCTATGATTTCCCAAACAATCTTGTCTTCCCCTCATCAGGCCAATGAGGCATTTTGGCTTAAAATCTGTTATCTTCTTCCCATTGAAATAAAACAAGCTTTCTTCTCATGAGAAACTTTTTAGATATTTGAACTATTATAATTCCAACTGTATCACATACAATGGCTCTAGTGTTCCTTAGATCACTATACTTCTATTATGCAAGAATTCTTGACTGGATGGGTTTTAAGAAGTTCAAAAATCCTCTGAAACTTGAAATGTTTTAAACTTGGATGAATGATAAAAAAATGAAAAAAATGTCCAGTGTCAATTTTTTTAATGATACTGATACCGAGGCTTAGTCACAGAGCCTGGTGCTCTTACTTGGCTTCTTTCACTGAAAGCTGGCACAGCTTCCTTTCCAGCTTTTTGCTGGTTACTTAGAGATTAGATTCTCACTGACTTTTATGTCTCAGCCAGTTTTAAACTACCATTACCATACCTCAACCTCCTAAGAGCTAGGTGTGAGACATTTGGTGCCTAGCTTCAATACATTCTTTTTCAAAAAATATATAATTTTGTTATTACTAAAGTTTTCTACAGAGGGGTTACCATTTCATTAGTCAGGTAATAAGTACAATTCTTTTTGGCCAATGTCATCCCTTCCTTTACTTTTTCCCAGTCTTCAATACATTTTCTTAAAAATTATTTTATTGTAAAGATGCTGTATAGAGGGATTCGTTACATAAGTAAGGTAGTGCATTGTAGAGCATTATTACCTAGTCCTTTGTTTTTCTCTTACTATCCCCCTACACCCCCCATTCCCCACCAAGCTGTAAAGTTAATTTCTAACATAGTGTCTTGTGAGTATCACTGTTGCAATGGGTCATCCTGTGTTCTTGTTTCAGCATTTTGTTATTCACCTTCCCTCCCCAAATTAGACAAATGTATATATAAGGTACCAAAAACAAATACAGTAATAACAGGGGATATACCATAGAGGGAAGAACATACAAAAGAAAACCACACAGTACATTAAAAACAACAACAAAGAAAAACTGATTGTGTCCACAGTACATTCTTTTTTTTTTTCTTTTGGCAGTCGTGGGGCTTGAACTCTGGGCTTGGGTGCTGTCCCTGTGCTCTTCAGCTGAAGGTGAGCTCTCTACCACTTGAGCCACAGCACCACTTCCAGTTTTCTAGTGGTTTATTGGAGATAAGAGTCTCACAGACTTTCCTGCCTGGGCTGGCTTTGAACCTCGATCCTCAGATCTCAGCCTCCTGAGTAGCTAGGATTACAGGCTTGAGCCACCGGTGCCCGACTCCACAGTACATTCTTAAAGGGACAGTAATCTGAAAAGTTAACAATATCCTTCTTAAAAGGTTAAAAATGTGATCTATATAGGACAGATTCTTAAATAATTCAACATGAGTAAGATTAGTTGAACAAAAAAGATGATTCTATTAAGTCCCATAAACAAAAATGACCCTAGAAATCCTTTTATTTTATAGATGATAAAAGTTGACATTTGGAGAGGTTAAGAAAATGTTTACCCAGCTACCTACACATAAATGGGAAGTACAAGCATGCTAGAATCTACAATCCCACCTCTCATCAATTTAGTATCTCAGATTAAATCAAATCACTCTTTAGAGACTACTAACTTGTAAATACACATTTTCTTGTTTATGAAAGGTATCTAAACTAGATACTCTCTTAGATATGTTTTAGAACTTTTGTCTGCCAGCAGACAAAAATCAACAACTTGTCAATCATCTGAAAGACATGAGTACTTGATTCTACTTCAATCAATCAGAGCCAAGGGCATTCACTTGACCTGAAGGTATCCAGAGAATGTTTAAGAGACAGAGTGCTGCAAGGAGGCACTTAAAAACATTTCTTTCTCAGCCAATTACCCTGAGAGCACACAATAAAAAGTAAATTAGTTGAGTGGATCTTTCAGTAACTATTGAAGCTGTTTAGAAATTTGAGGCAAAACCTCTTTTCAAAGTTTATTCTCTTGTTTATTCATACTAAAGAACAGCAAGTGCAAAACCCAACCAACAGAGATGATGTTCAGTAAAAAGAATTTTTATAGTAAGCAATTAAGTTGCAAAAGCTGAAAACTAATGCCTTATTTTGGTGTAAGGATGAATAGGAATCCAAATTTTGTTTTTAATTTTTCTCAAAATAATTACAAAACTCAGTCAGTAAATAAAAATCTATGAAATCCTTTACTTTCCTCCCTCCTTTGACTTCTAAAATACAGTGCAACTTTCTGCCATCTGCTATTTTAAAGCAGAAACGGTAATGAACATATGGGCTTTCTCTATCAAGCAGCTGTAGTGTATTTAAAGTTATAATAATTGTCTTTCTGTAAGATAAATTTACATTAAAAACCTGGCCAGTTAAAAACAAATGCCTCAGTCTCAGAGCCTTCCAGAATGAAACAAAAAAAAATTAGAATAATCTATGACATATTACATTCAGAGATGTAGAGGAAATCCTTTAAATCTTATGCTTTTATGTATAAAATTAGATAGATAAATGCATGATGCCCCAAGCAGTTATTCCACCCAAAATCCCAAAACTCATGTTTTCTTTGTTGATCAAATGGTAGGAGCATCAGATTGGTTTAGGTACTTACCTATTACAGCCAGTAACTGAGTACTTGAAAGTAGAAAAATCTACTTCCGTGAGTCCTTGAACTCCAAACTATTTATGAGGAAGATTTCAAGCCATGTGACACATAAACATCTATATCTACTACCATTTATGATGAGTTTAAGTAAATTGAAAGGAATTCACAGCATATGTCTACTAACCTTTATCTGGGTGATTCAAAATCATGATTCTCCTGTGAGCTGCTCTAATCTTAGCCTTGTCAGCAGATGGGCTGTAAAAAGAAATTAATAGGGCTGAGAATGTGGCTTAGTGGTAGAGTGCTTGCCTTGCATGCCTGAAACCCTGGGTTTGATTCCTCGGTACCACATAAACAGAAAAAGCAGGAAGTGGTGTTATGGCTCAAGTGGTAGAGCACTATCCTTGAGCCAAAGAAGCTCAGGGACAATGCCCAGGCCCTGAGTTCAAAGCCCCACGACTAGCAAAAAACTTTTTAAAAAATTTAAAAAAAGAAATTAATAAACAGTGCCAAATACAGATTATAAATTAATGATTTATATGGGCTTTAAGAAATTAAAAACTAATGAGAATTTCACCATCTTGTGGACAAATATAAAATTACAGCTTTTCATTAATTCCACTATCAAAATAAACATTATTAAATGCTGTATTATATGTGTGTGTGTGTGTGTGTGTGTGTGTGTTTCAGTCTTTGTAATATCAGCCCCAATTCTCAGTTAAAAAAATAAAACACAGGATCTGGGTGTTAGTCACATATGCTTGTTGTAATCCTACTTTAGGAGGCTGAAATCTGAGGACTGCAGTTCAAATTTAGCACAGGTAAAAGAAGTCCACAAGACTCTTATCTCCAATTCATCAACAAAAAGCCAGAATTGGCAATGTGGCTCAAGTGGTAGAGTACCAGCCATGATGAAAAAGCCAAAGGAGAGTGTAAAGCCATGCTGAGTTCAAACCCGTGGTACAGGCACCATAATAAAATAATAAAATGAACATATACTTACAGGCTGTAAGTTTGAAAGCTTACACTTGTAAGTTATTTTGAAAGAAGAAAACTTATGTTGTGTAGCATATAAGCATCTGGATTCCAGAGCTAGACTGCTGGATTTTATTTTTAAATATATTGTTATTGTAGAGGTGATATTCAGAGGAGTTATAGTTACATGAGTCAGGTAGTGAATGAGTACAATTCTTTTGAAACTATGCCTCCCTTCCCTTGCCTTCTTCTAGTTTTTCCCTCCAGTCCCCACCCACAAGTCATATAGTTCATTTTCCACAGTGTCTAGTGAGTACCCCTGTTTTGTTTACTCTTTGTTCTACCATTTCTGTGTTCCCCTTTACCCTCCCAAAGACTAACAGACAAAAGGAAAAAACAGCAACAAAAAATCCTCTACTTTTACCATAACCAAGATATGAAATCAACCAGATGCCCCTCAGTGGACTAATGCATTTTAAATCCCAGTATTGCTATCTGGTATTAGATAACCTTGGTCAAATCTTTTACCTCTTTGTGTTCAGTTTCGTCATTATGAAATAGGCTAGTAACAATATTCCTCATGCAATGAGGAATGAGAAATGAATGAATGCCTGCAAAGTGTTAGCATGGTGCCTGGCATGACATAACAGCTCACTTTTATTGCCTCTCAACAGGGGATCTCAAAATTCTTTAGATCTCACAGTTTATTTAGCTTTGTGAGAAACCTGTGGGGAAAATGTTGGCTGTTACACTGTAAACAAAAATTAACAGAGAAAGTAAAATAAACCTAAAATTATTAAGGAAAACCTACTTTCTCCAAGATTGGAAACATTTCTCATTAGTACATTTTCTGACTATGTAAAAAAAAAAATCAGAACAAAACCCTTTTATTGCTCCTACGCTACTAACCTTTCCTGGGTCTCAAGTATGGATAACAATAGCTGACTTAAAGTATAGTAGTCAGTGTGAAGCTCAACATAATACAATTTGCATGGACAAACCACACTGTTACTACTAAATGTAGCATGCACATTTACTTGTTGAGATACAGGTTCAAATCTTAATTCTTCAGCTATACAACTTGTTTTTGCTATTTCGACATTGATATATCTTGATCTCAAATGTAACATTTACATAATAAAGCTTATTTCCCAGGATCATTTTAAAGAATTAGATAATATAGCTAAATATATTAGTGTGATCTGGCATATAACTAGAGCTAGTAATAGTTGTGTTATGGATAAAATGAATACTTATGAAAACCTTGTATGTCCTATGTTTAGGGACTGGGTGTAAGAAACTTAGTTAACATTTCATAAGTGACTCAGAAGCAATGTCACAACTATCATTTCAATGTAAAGACACTCAAAGTCTACTTGCCCTTGTAGCCTAGAATGCTATGTTTAAGACCTTCTGTCTTTTTGTATAGAACCTCCCGGCTTCTGTAAATTGTCAGTTCTTGATTTTGGTAGCGTTTTAGTCTCTAGCTGTTTTTTTGCTAGTTACTTGCCACCTCAAGTTTCTAATATAAATAACAGATTACCAAGAGTGTTACAATGAAGCAGAAAAGGACTGGCAGAGTGATGCTTGATTGGAATCCCAGCATTCAGGAGAGTAAAACTATAAGAACTGTATTTCAAGGCCAATTTATTTTGTTGTAGCAAGAATCTTCCAAAAGAAGAATTTGAAAAAGAGCAGCATTCAAAAAAATTGGGCGGGGATTATTAATTATGCACTATTTGGTGCATATTAATTGTACATTGTAGGGTTTCAGTATATATGCATATAGTAGAATTTATCATGTTCACTTCCTATTACTTTCATATCTATCCAAAAATGTACTATTAATAGATAAGCACATAAAATACTCCATGAATAAACTGAACAAGTCTTCAGACACACTTTAAAATATTTCTTTTGGCCATTTGTTGATGTCTTGTGGGGGCCATTTCAAGCTTTCTTTTTGGCATGAAGGAGCCGCCAGATAGACACTTATTACAGATGACTGAATTTTGATAAACTATTAGACATTGTGCAATGACTATGAATGATATTTCTTAAGAATGAAAAACATTAATTTGAAATTTTCTAGTATAATTTAGTTGACAATTGTCATAAAGACAATTGTCTTTATGGTGCTCTCTAGCACTTTCTTTTACAAATTATGTGTTCTAGTTGCTGTACATATTTGATGTATTTCCTTAGAGAGCAGAAACTACAAATTGTATCTTAAAATAGTACCTAGGATTGTATATGTAATGGACGTTTAATGTATTTTCTAATATACTCCAAAAGGAAGTTAACTGTAAAAAGATAAATTTCTTGCCAATTTCTTGTAATCCTAGTTACTCAGGAGTCTGAGATCTGAGGATCCTGGTTTGAAGCGAGCCTGGGTGGAAAAGTCCCTGTGAGACTCTGTATCTCCAATTAACCACTCAAAAACCAGAAGTGGTGGTACACTCAAAGTGGTACAGTGTTAACAGTGCTCAGGCCCTGAGTTCAAGCCCCACAACTGACAAAAAAAGGATAAATTTCTTGAAAGGATATAGGCACTATCTGACTAAGTAAAAACTAACATCAAGCAAGTCTAATATGTTATAAAAAATTATGAAGTTAAAAAAGGGAGAGAGTGTTAAAAACCATATTTTATAAAAGCTCATCACTAGATGATGGAGATATAAATTCAGGAAAATACAAATTTCCTTGGTGTACTTTTTTGAGGATATTTAGAATATTGCTCTTATCTGGATATTATGTTTTAATTGTGCACATAAAAGAAAATCTGAAAATCACTTCAGTTAAAATCCTTGAAAATCAATTACATTGTCTATAAAAGAAAAGCAATAACATAGTTTATTACATAAAACTCCACAAAGTATTAGGTACACTGAAGTCTGCCAACCACCAAACAAGATTATAAAGTTATAAACAAACAAACATCAGGAAGGAAGTTGTTGCAAAAGTATTTTAGTTCTAAACATTCTGCATTTACCACAAGTACAGACTCCTAGTTTTGAGGAAAAAGGGAAAAAGAGTTTATTACCACTTTGTAACTAACTGCTATATTTATAAGTTTCTAAAGTCTTACTACTTTTTAATGCATTTGTTTGCTGCTGTGAAGTTTAAAGATGAGAGAGGTCAAGCATTTAAACTTAGTGTAAGAATTAAATGTATCTGCAATTTATGTCCAATATACAATTCTACCATCAAGTTGAAAAAGTAACTTTAGAGGTCATGTTACCTAATGAGAGATTTCAAACTGTGAAACTGTGATCCCCTGAATACATCTAGCTGGCAACTAGGGAGTGGAATGTGGGGGGCTGAGTTGCACACCCTAACCCCATGGATAATGGAGCCATTTAGGGGTTTTGAGTGTGTTTCAAACATTTTATAAACCATTGGGATTTGAAAAATGCTTGGTTTAGAGGAAGTAGCATGGGCAATTTTTTTAAGAGTGTAAACAAAGCTCAACTCCATTTTGCCTTCCCCTACTTGTTACAGTCTACAAAGTTTATGGTCAGTGATCACAGAAAATAAAACCGTAGCAACTTATTCACATCTTGAAGTACCTTGACATAATCAACACCACATGATCAGAAAAAAAGACTAGAGGAAAGCAGGTAAATTTAATATGCTAAGGGAAAACATTTAGTTTTGCATTCATGGTAGAGATAGGAAGAGAAAGACCTATTTTTTTTCAATTTGTTTTTATTGTGAAGGTGACGTACAGGGGAGTTAGTTATATAGGTCAGGTAATGAGTACATTTCTTTTTGAACAGTGTCACCTCTTCCCTCCTTTTCTCCTAATTTTTTCCCTCTCGAGACCCCTCCCTCCAAATTGTATAGCTCATTTTCAACATATTATCTTCTTGAACCCCCTGAACCACCTCCCTCCAAATTATATAGTTCATTTTCAACATACTAGCTAGTATGAGTATCATTGCCCTAACCCTCCCCCAAATAGATAAACTTACATACAAGACAAAAAGTACAGAAATCAGTAACAGTGACAAAAGGGAAAAACAAAAAATAAAACAAAAAGCACAAAAAGTAAAATTTTAAAAATCTACTGTTTTCCATTTCTTGGAGTTCATTTTGATAAACATTATTTTATATGATCATACGCAAATAGCTATTGAGCCTCTGTGATCCTCTCCTAAGACTATCCTCTTTTGATCTCACTGTCTGAATGTTTAGAGTCCCCTTTAATTTGTCATATCCAAGTGTAATTTTTGTCTTTTACCATTCATTGTGTTTACTTGTAGACTTATAGGCAGTCTATTTACTACAAATAAGGGAAAGCCTGAATCATGTGTTTCTTTGGGTCTGGCTTACTTCACTTAATACTATTTTTACCAAGTATGGTAGACACTTATAAAAAGATATCATTATAGGCTGGGAAGGTGGCTCAGTGGTAGAGTGCTTGCCTTGCATGCATGAGGCCCTGGGTTCAATTCCTCAGTACCACTTAAGCAGAAAAAGCCAGAAGTAGCACTGTGGCTCAAGTGGTAGAGCACTAGCCTTGAGCTGAAGAGCTCAGGGACAGCACCCAGGCCCAGAGTTCAGGCCCCACAACAACAATAACAACAAAAAGACTGATGAATATATTTTTAAAAAAGATATCATTATATCATTCTTTTATATTTTTATCTGTTTATTTTTTTAACTAAGGACCTTGTGCTTGGTTGGCTGGCACTCTACTATCTGAGCCATGCCTCCACCCTAGCTTTTCTTGACTAGTTTATTTTGAAGATGGAGTCTCATGAACTTTTTTGACCCAGCTGGCTTCAAACCACAATCCTCTATACTTCAGCCTCCTGTCTAGTATTATAGGCATAAACTTGTACCTGGCTCAATGTATCATTCTTTTAGCCTTTTAACAAAACAAAATGTTAATTCAAATTCAAAAAATGAATAAAATGAAGTGCAGAAAAGTTACAATTAACTTGACTGATATCCATTGAAATGGATGGTTTTAAGTAGTGATTCTAAATAGCAGAATCTAGGTAAAGACTTATTTTATTAAATTGATATTTACTGAGTATTTACTAAGTGCCATGTTGTTGTTCAGTGTTTTATATGTATGTGTAATCTTCAGAACAACTTTAGGAGTAACTAATATTATCTCCCACTTAGAAAAAGTGATACAGAGATCATGAATTTAGTAGTGGTATCAACGTTATTTTTCCCAGACACAAGAACCCTTTCCCTCTCTCTTTGTTTAAAGTCAATAAATTTTTATTTAATCATTTTCATATGTTGTGATTCCTTCTCTGTTCATCAGAATGAAGTTCAAGATTTCTCTTGAAATCTAAGACAGTCCCTTTTGAAAGAAACAACTCAAACCACACCATTGCTCTGAGGATTGATTGCTATGTCCAATTGACCAAGAAAAAAAAAAAAACAACTCCAGTGGGAAAGCACCAGGCCTGGAGTTTAATCTCTAGTACCAGCACACACAAAGACAGAACTGATCAGCTCTGCCACAAATATTTTATCAGGGCTTCTTTTATCACTATTGGAAATACTGATAGAAATACTGATGACAACTTCAAAGTCCCACAGCTAAAACCTTTTAAATGTCATTCCTCAAGCAAATTATCTGTGGGATCTTAGAAAGATGAATTATAGAAAGCTCTGAAATGAATAAAATCTAGACTTTTGTTCCTTACTAATAATACTGATTGAATACATTTCTTTTGTTGTATCTTTTGACCCATGAGCTTGAGATGTTACAGGTCTCACTGTCACCACTGCAGCACATTTACTGTGCTGAAAGCGCAACCTGTATCTCAGTTTTAGCCTCAGTGACCAATTCTGGACCCTGATCAACAGTGCCCATCCTCATCTGGAATGAGGCTTCCTTTTTCCTTTGTTTTTAGACATAGGAAAAAAAAAACCTCATTTCCATTTCCTAGGGTTCATTTCAATAAATATTATTTTATATGATCAGATGCATATAAACATTGCACTAAACCCTTTCTCTCTCTTTTTTTAAACCTTTTTATTTTTATAAAGGTGATGTACAGAGGGGTTACAGGTACATAATTCAGGTAAAAAGTACATTTCTTTTTGGAAAATGTCACCCCTTCCCTTGGCTCCAGAACCCTTTCCCTTAAGCATCCACTTTTCCTTCTGAATTTTGTGCAGTTTTCAGTTCAATTATATAGAAACTGGATAAGCATTTAAGAAAACTGAAAATATCAACTCCTCTCCTAATTACCTATCCTACCAATAGAAGTGCTTTCAATAATATTAAATGATTATCCTTAAAAGCCTTTATTTCTGGCTTTATAGCATGTTGCATATGCACATGAACGTGAGAGTGGATGGCACATGCCTACAATGTCCAAACTCTAAAAGCAGACAGAAGGATACTGAGTTTGAAGCCAGACGGGGATACACAGCAACTATTGCCCAGTTCATGCTATATAGACAGACTTTGTCTCAAAAAACTAAGGGCTAGAGATGAAGTTCAGAGGTAGAGTGCTTGCCTAGCATGTACAAAGCCCTGGGTTCAATTCTCAGCACTGCAAAGAAAAACTTGAAAGTGTTTCCTAAGGGAATATAAGGGAAACAAATTAATACAGTTGATGTAAATGTATTGTAGGGGAAAACATCCTGAACATTTAGTACTCAATGTTAATCACATAATATCATTAACTTTTTTTCTTATAGTTTCCAAAATTAAAGTACAAATAGATACTGAAGTAGAAAAGTAAAATATACTCAATGTCAAACTGCAGAAGTAGAAAAGAACTGAGATAAAAACTTCATTGTAATTTCATATGATACATATCAAATTATAAAACTGGTCAAGAGGGAATTCAGTATTAAGGTAAGTGATGTGTTAATTGATCAACTTGAAACAAATAGCATCTTGTTAAAGAACATGATAACTTTCACTGATTTAAGTCTGCAGGTTCAAAATGTAAAAATCTGGTGCCTTCTCTGAATTCTACTTGTAATTTTAAACATAAGTACAATCTATTATAAAGTTTATTTTTCCCTTTTTAAAACAAGCTTGGTCACAAACGAAAATACTTATGTAGCACACCTACCTTACACCTAAAATAAGACTAGCTTCTCGTCTACTCATTTTCTGTTCAAATCCTCCTCTATAGTAGGATGAAATGCTCTGCACAAGAAAGAAAGGGCAAGAAATAATTAGTTCCATGCATGAGGTGGCATGACCTCAATCCCATTACATAGCTGTAGTAATACATTTTACTAGAAATCTTGAAACTGTAGGAAGAAAAGTACTAAACGATTATTTTGAAGAAACCAACAAAAATGAATATTTTAAAAGTTAAGGTATTTTTTCACTTTAAAATGCATTAACTTTTCTATACTGAGATATAATTGAAGGAACAAAAATCAGTAGAAGCAAAATGCTCCAATGTTTTCTAAGCTCTACAGTATTTTTCTCATTAGATAACTTAGACCAAGCCATTTATGTTGTTATGACAATAATCATTGTGCCTACTAGAATGGCCAGCAGAGAAAAAGGGGGATTGTGTTATGAGATAGTGGTGAGGCAAGCCAAGAAACTCAGGAAACGGGACTGGTGTTATGAGCAAGTAAGCAACTATATTTGTTTTTCTCACCCCAATAAGAAGGTGTAAGTGAAAGGATCCTTTAAGCTTGATAGTACTGGATTAAAGAGGTAAAAATTGCAGACTATTTTTCTGACAGTACTGTTTTGGGCCATAGTAAATATTTCCATTTGTGAAAGTGAGATTATTTTAAGAAACAAACTATATCACCAAACAAGTGATATAGATGGCTATATTTTCCAATAGCTTTTCCCAAGAAGAAAAGCACTGGAATTTTGCTAGTTTTATGATGCAGTCTGAATGCAACCATACTCGAGACATTACAAATTATTATTCTGTATTATTCCATTTATGAAGCATACATAACCAAAAGAAATACAATTCATTTCTTTCTAAAAATTAACACTAAAAGAGAAGTGCTATATTTTATTCGAAGGAGAATAAACAACTCAATTAACAACTCAAGTTAACCAACCTTCATCAGCTAATTCAGTGGCTGAAACACAAAAGTCTTCCAGACAAACATACAAGAACCACATCACTGCATATCTGAGATGTTTATAATAAACTATACTATAAAAACCATACTATTATTTATAATCATCTATTTGAATTAAAGGGCAACAGAAGGATGACTGGAGTCATTGTATTTCCTGATTTCAACTTGATCATAAAAAAAATCTCATTTTTAAAAATTACATTCAAGTATTGGGACAAATTCAAAGTTGAAACTTAAAAGCTTAAACTATGCAGTTCTGTATATGTAAACTTATGACAATCCTGTAAATAGGCAATTTTTAAAGCATAGTAGATAACGTTACAATTTTATTTGACATTTGTTATTGTATGATTGCAATTTCTACTTTCTCAAACATATGTTACTTTAATAGTTTAAAACACTAACAAGGAAAATAATGTGAGGAAAGTTTCCAGAGATACTCTGTCATTTTTGTTACTTAGAAAAATACTGGTACATTAAATCTCATTAAACCTTGCTTCCCATGAGTATTTATAAATGTCCAACAATGGTTAAAAATAAAACTAGATTTTTAGTGATTACTATAAAGATTTTTGGTGGTTCAGAAAAATCCTGATTTAAACCAGGAAAAACAAATTGAAGACCTTAAAAATAAATGGCTTTAAATTCCCCCACCAAAAATTAGAAATAATTATACGTAAGTGGAAAACAATTATATTAATATATTGAAAACCAAAAGAAAGATCACTAATTAAAATACAAGAATGAATTATAAAAGTCCTCTGCTTTCTAAAAGTCATCTTTTGAAATTGTGAAATTCCAAGTCATCTTTTGAAATTGTAAAATACTTTCAATAAGCAAAGCCATTATGGTTTAAAAAGCAAAAACTGATCACTATACCACAATACCGTGAAATTTGTAAAATTCATGTAATCACTCAATCTCAATAAAAACTATTTAAAAAATAAAAATAAAAAGCAAGAAATGAGAGCACGTACCTATAACCACAGCACTCAGAAAGCTTAAGTAAGAGGATTTCAAGTTTGAAGGAAGACTGGGTTATATATGAAGTTCAAGCCTTTGATTACATAGTGAGATATTGTCTCAAAAAAAAAAAAAAAAAAAAAGGAGGAGGCAAGTAGCAAACCAGGAAATTCAAATAAATCACAGAAGACTGAAAAACTGGTAAGACAGGCAAGAAAAATCACAGCAATCCCAAACAACAGGAAAGAAGAAACTCATCTCAAGAATTCAAGAAGAAAATGCAAATTCAAAGTCTAAAAATGTCACAAAAAACGGTATTACATTCGTTTATTAATAAACAAAATCAGAAGTGACAGGCTAAATCTACTAAATACGCAAGGTTCTGGCACCCATCACTTTCCCCCTTAGGCTCAAAAAGAGAACTGTGTGAATGGGAGATCTCAAAAGGAGCAAAGGAGAGTATCAACAAATCCCAGTGCAGAACCCAGGTCAGGCAGGGAGCCATCCATGTCAAGGAGAAAAACATACATCATGTTCAACCTCTTCTAGAACCTGAAGTTCCTAAGCCTACGTCTGCTTTGCTTACTTTTGAAGGACATAAGGCACTGTTTGGATTTATAAAAAACAAGATTACTATTACAATGTTAAATAATACAGTTGTTTCATATAGCTTGAGAGGTTTGTATTTATAGTGTATATGAGTCTATGACAAACCCACCTATGTTCCCAGCCCACTGTCAACCCTCTTCAATTAAACTGCAGAAATAATCCTGCCAAATGGCTGAAGAAAACCAGGAATATTACTGATATTACTCACTTTAATACTCACACGTCTCAAACTAACAACTAAGATCACCAGATATTTTACACAAACCTAGGATGAATGGAGGGAAAAGTAAAAGAATCAGAATGAATAGATGAAAATTAGCTTTGGAAGGAGAAAAACTAGTAAACAGAAGAGAATTTGGCTATATTCTAATTAGTGTCCTTAGAGATATTAAAAAAATATCACAGCCATTAAAATGAGTTGTTAAATAAAAGAAGGAAAAATTCTTATCAATTTAAAAAATTACTCTAGTATAAAATTCAGGTGAACTGAATAGTGAAACAGCCATTACTAAAAGCCATCCAAATGTTATGGAAAATAAGCTGTGGAAAGAATCGTAGAATGTACAGCAAAAAAGATGGAGCAATAGGAAATAAGAGAAAACATTAAGAGACATAAAGGAGAGACCCAGATGTCATAAACCTTTCTAGTAACAGAGAAGGGAATTAATGAAGCTAAGAAATAAAGAATTTTTGAGATTTCAGAACATCAATTATAAAGAGAAAAATCCTAAAAACTTTCAGAGCTAAAAAACAAATACTGCAAAAAACCTGAAACTCCATGTAAACAACAAAAGAATACCGAAACCACAGATTGTCTTTAATGCAATAAGAAGGATAGCAAAAATCTCTCTGAGTGGGCAGCAAACAGATGCTAAGCACTGAGATGTAGTCTCAGCACACAGCTCTGTATATCTTCTTCTCAATTCATTTCAGAAAACTAGTAATGAAAATTAACAAAAGAAAACAAAACATCCAACAGAAAAGAAATTTAAAACATTTATCAAACCACAGGAACAAATTACCCTTGGCGGTACTCAAAAAATGAAAAATAAAATTGTGTGAAAGGGAAAGATAAGATTCAACAAGAAGATGATAAAGCTTAGAAGAAGCAAATAAAGTGTAAATAATAATGAAATAAAACTCACTGAAAATTGAGATTTCATCATTCTCTTGTGAATGAGAAATTTAGTGATACATGATTATAATTCCTATTATTTAAGTAGCCCTATTTAGTTCAGAAATTAAGCTACAGAATCAAGGCACTGTAAATGAGGTTTTTGAGGTTAAATTTTTGGGATTCATTAGCATGGAAAGAAAATATACACATTTATTTCTCAGTTTCTTTGGAGAATTGTTTTAAAAACTTTTATCTTTACTAAAGTATTCCTATAGTGATGATAATGATGATGATGGTGATGGTGATGATGATGATGATGATGATGATGATGATGATGATGATGATAAGAGTAAGAAAATATTCTAAGATGCTCCATTGCAAATTGTAAGAGTAGTACATTGTAGGGGAGAGGAAAAGCAGAGAGGACAGAATCTATGTTTTTTACCTTGAAGCCCCCAAAAGGAAGGAGAGATGGTATATCATTTTCCTCTCCTTAAGATAGGCAGGTACAGGCTCAGTGAGCCTTATCTGTAAGCCTGCACTAAGCAGTGAAAACATTCTCATTTTCATGTTTTCTTTCTTTACAATGTTTAATAATACAGTTGTTCCATGAATCTTAGGAGTTTTTACTTTTAGTATACATATATTTACTAAATACACCATAATGTAAGAAAGGTAATTTCCAAAATTCCATTTATTACTAATAAACAACATTATTTTAAAGAATGATGCCACTATTTCCATTACTGTTACTGTTTTGTACACAATCATTTATCACTAATCCTTCTGAACTCCTATTCTGTCTCATTCTAGACTATACTCTAAGAAGCTGGGAGAAAGATAACTTAAAATGTGCTCACATTGCCCCTGGCTCAAAATATTCCAAAGGCATTGTATCATGGTCTATTAGACTCTAAGTGTATCGACCTAAGCTAGTATTATCATCTTCATAAACTCCACTGGAGTTACTCTTGCTCTAAGCTCATTCCACCACAGGACCTCTGCAGTTTTGGCCACCCGAAGGGTTCTTTTTGCAAATGCTCACATGTGCTTGCTTCCTGATCTTCTAGAGAGCCCTTGCCTGGTCTAATACAATGACTTCTCTCTGCTGTTATTATTTAACCTCTTGCACTTAACATTTCAGATCTATCTTACGTCACTTGTTTATTTTGTTATTTCCACTAAAACATAAAATATAAAGTCTTGGAGGAAAATGTCTTTGTCTGGTTTGTGAGAATATCTTGCTGCTTACAACATTTGGCATATCGTAGGTAGTCGATGACTATATACTGAATAAATGCTGACAATCAAATACTTTAACCAAGTAAAATTGTAAGTAGAGAAACAGAAAATAAACCAACACTACCTCTCATCACAGACCTGCATACACAGTTTTATAATAAAATCTTTTGCAGTTCTTTTGAACCTGGGTTCAACCTGGGCTGTGACTGATCTTAGCTAGCTAAGCACCACATGCCTGTAATGCCTTTGCTAAAACAAGCCATTCATTCTCAAATTGCTGCAAGGCACATTGATCTATTCCAGATCTGCTTCTATTTCCTAAAAGTCAATGTTTATGCCTCAATACTTCAGTGAATCTTCTTTGCATACTCTTCAGTGGTCTCAGACTACAGTCCATACTGTAACTTCTTAAATACCTACAACCACTCATTCTTCACTTATATTCAGCTCATTGAATTATTTACAATGCTGCTAGATGAATCTATAAGCTGTAAAAGATTTCATGGCTGAAATCTTTAAGTTCTGTGCTTCAGATGGGAATATATCTCAATGTACAAAGGGGACAAGTATGTAATACAAGGGGGCTGAAATAAACTCTTGGGTAAATTCCATCAAGGCAGGAACTGAGTCTGTTTTGTTCACTAACTATTCCCAGATTCTGGACAGAAACTCGTAGATGGTGGGTATCCACTAAATGTTTATTGAATAACTAAGGTCATGAGTGATAATGCACACTTTTAATCCTCATGTAAGAGGATCCCCAAAGTGCTTTTGTGTCTTTAACTAAAAATCATATCTGGGTCCTTTGTTCTGAGCTATTCTCTACTGCAGTCACTAGCAACCAAACACCTTGGACTCCAGGAAAGAGAAGATTCACCAATAAGTGTCTTGTGTGGAAGACAAACTACTCCTCAAACAGTCAGTGTCATTTTAATCACCTTTAAGGAAAAAGCCAGAAACTCAGGAGAGATCTCTCCCACCAGGCAATATTTTCCTGTTCTATCCAGTGGTAAAGTGGTAACTCTCCAAAACTACTCTAAAGACAAAGACTAAACTAATGATAAATATGTTTGTGGGGAAGGGTATCTGGGAAGGGGAGGACAGGAGTCCAGTAAGAAGTACAATCATTATATTCAATGTACTTTATGTAAAAATTGAATTACAAAATTTGAGAGTAGGGATGGAAGGGGCAATGGAGGAGGTGGCATTGATCAAGTTGTATTGTACTTATAACCTGACTTAGGGAATTATAACCTTGTTGTACAACTACTTAATAATAAAATAAAAAAATAAGTTACCTAAGTGTGACATAACTTTATTGACTAGGATAAAAATTAGTTGTCAAAACCAGGAATAATGTTTATATATGACAATACGATCAAGAAAACTTAAATCAATAACTTAGACAAACTCATAAATGATTTAATAAAGGAATTAAAGTTCTATAAAGGTTAGAAAATTCAAGATATTTTCTGACATTTTCCAATATGACATGAATTTTCTAATCATAGACACATTTAACTTACAGGAGATGAAATCTTCGTTGCAGTTTCTGTAATTACTTGTTGTAAAGGTTTCCAGATCTGAAATGCATAACGACCTAAACAATAGAAGGAATAAGTTCAAATAAGGCTTTCTATAACCAATCTCAAAGTGCTTGCCATATTGTTTGTTTGCCATTTCAAATAAATATTTCAAACTTAACCAAGTAGATAGTAAAGTTTACTGAATGAATAGAATTTAATTTTAATGTCATGATCATAAGCAATGAATATATCAAGTTCTAGTTTAAGATCACGTTTGTGATATAATATCTTACACTTACAGAATGTTATAGGTTACAAAAAATAATATCATAATACTTGACCTATAATGATGTATATAGAAAAGGTTCCTTATATATACAAAAAATCCTGATATTAAAATATTAACTATTTTTATAAAAACATTGAAATGTATAGAAAAATATTGTTTATATATATATGCCATAGAAGTGCTTTAATAGTTATCATAATGTGAAAAAAATCAATTATTTGTGAAACATTTGCCATTTATGTGAACTATCACTTTTTGTCACTCTCTAAAAATATTATTTTAGTTTTGTTTTTTAAGGAACACTAATATTTGAAATTCCTTAAGTCTTAACAACTAATAATTTATAGGAAAATTGGTCCTAAAATGTTCTAAGGGCATCAGACAAGGATAAAGTCCCAGCTAGCAAATTTGTCCTTTCCACTCTAATCAAAATGTGTGCCTGCTAAAAACCTGTGTCTGATACTATGTACTTCAATTCAAATTCTAACCATAAATCAAGAGTGCCACTAAGAAAGCTCAATTACTTACATCTTTGTGAAGACCTTACTTATTGATTCTACAATAGTAAAAAGAATATATATATATATGTATATATATGTAGAGAGAGAGAGAGAGAGAGAAAATTACCTAAAAATTCTTCATAACTATAATCAGGCACAGCAACTGGATTCCTATTTCAGTGTTAGTAGATAAAGACTTCAAGAAATGGTATCCGGTGTTTATATTTAACCATAGGCAAAAAGATCTAGTTATAACAAACAGTAGTATTTTTCCCTCCCAAATTCTATTATTCAGTTTTATTTGGCTTAGCAGAGATCTGCTACTCTGATTAGTAACACTGACTTGGCAGTAGCATGGTCTTTTCAGAACATACGTTTCAGAAAAAGACCTAGAAAAAGTATGTTTCTCTCTAATTAAGAAAAAAAACTTATATTTGAATTTATAATTGCTAGACCTATTGTACTATGAAAATTAATAACCAGCCAGGTGCCAGTGGCTCATGCCTGTAATCCTAGCTACCCAGGAAGCTGTGATCTGATTGTAGTAGTTCAAAGCCAGCCCAGGCAAGAAAAGTCCTTGAGACTCTTATCTCCAATAAACCACCAGAAAACTGGAAGTAGCACTGTGGCTCAAGTGGTAGAGTGCTTGCCTAGAGCTGAAGAGCCAAGGGACAGCACTCAGGCCCAGAGTTCAAATTAATAACCAAAAACTATTTTATGTTCATGAACAAGTCTGTGAGAATTCTTTTTGAGATATGATTTTCTTTACAGGGACCTCCAGAATTAGTTAAATATAGTAGTATAATTGTCACTAGGTCCTTTTGGCCAAAAGAACAAGAGGATCTGAGCCTCAAGTTTTATTTTAAAGCTCTTCTTGTTAAAGTATTTTCAATGAGAACTATGTGAAATTAAAACCATGTAAAACAAAATAAAACTGTCATTTTTCTGTTAGAACTTAAATTTTAAAAAACACAATGGAATGAAGTTTTATCTAAAAATATCCAATTACCAAGATAAAATCCAGATTTTAGAAACAAACAAAAATCAACAAAAATTCTCAAATTAACATTTAACTAAGAAAACTAGGACTCAGATATTTTACTTCTAATATTTATGACTTTTTTTTTTTTGATCAGTTGTAGGGTTTGAACTGTGGGCCTGAGTGCTGTCCCTCAGCTCTTCAGCTCAAGGCTGGTGTTCTACCACTTGAGCCATAGCACCACTTCCGGTTTTCTGGTGGTTTATTGGAAATCAGAGTATCACAGACTTCCTGCCCAGGCTGGCTTTGAACCAAGATTCTCAGATCTCAGCGCCTGGCAATGACATTGTTTTTGAGACAATTTTAGTAGTGAAAAAAATTCTCCTGGATTTATTGAAGAATTATACCAATATGTTAAAAACTAAAATAACAAATTAGAGAATAACTGTGTTTCTTAGGAAGAACTGACAGCTTAAAAATGTGTAAACTCATCTGCAAGAAAAAAGAAAAGAGAGCATAAAGGAAGCTCCTATTACTTGGATTTCATATTCAAGATTCCTTACTATTATACATTGTAAATCAATCTTATAAAAATGCTCAAAATATCTACTATTATTACATCTTGTTTTCTTAGGTCATGGCCATTAATTTTATTTACTAAAGTTTATCCAAATTTTGTTCCACTGACTTGTTCAGTAATTATAAATAGCATAAAGAATAAGAATATATATAATGCCTGAAAACCCTTAGAAGATAAAGGGCCTACTCATGAATCACTATATCAGCTATTTGGAAATTTTTCTCCTATAACATGTATTGATATTTATTCTTTATTAGCCTTACCTGCAAATGCAAGAGTTGCAACACCCAGTCCTACAGCTATCACTCTTCTTGCCTGGAGTGGAAAGAAAAAAATATTACTTAGAGCATTAAATGTTATGGTTTGATACTAAATTTTTGTTGTTGTTGTTCAGCACTGGGAATTGAATTCAGGACCAAGGGTTCTACCACTTGAGCCATGACCCCAGACCTTTTATTTTGTATTTTAGATAGGGTCTCCTGTAAACTTTTCCAGGCATAGCTTCAAATAGTAATTCTCCCACCCCTGGAAGATGTGGTCTCAAGTGGCTGAGAGCACAGATGAAATCTATCAGACCTGGTCCTTACAAGTAAAAATTTTGTAATAATGAGGATAATTACACTAAATCTACATATTTTTCAAACTCTGTTGTGAAGAACAGAACTTAAAATCTTCAGTGTGTATGGATTATATCTCTCCTGTTCACTTTTTTCAGCTAAATTTCAATGAACTAAAATAATTCTGGATTTTCAATTAATTTCCATATGCTGGAATTCATTTTAATATTACCTATTGGTAAAATGTTTTCTGTAGACTATTCTCAATAGTGGGCTTAATATATTTATCTTCTATAAAGATAAAAGGGACATATTTTGGCAGTCCTGTGGACTGAACTCAAACCCTTATGCTTCTAGGCAAACACTCTACAACTTGAGCCTCTTCCTTAGTTCAGTCTTTGCTGCACTTGTAATTTTAAATTTTAATGAAATATTAGCTACAACTTTAGGAAAGAAGTCAAACTTGGTAAATAAAGAAAAATGATCATTTAAAAGTTAACTTTCAGGCTGGGAATGTGGCTTAGTGGCAAAGTGCTCACCTAGCATGCATGATTTGATTACTCAGTACCACATACACAGAAAAAGCTGGAAGTGGCGCTGTGGCTCTAGTGGTAGAGTGCTGGTCTTGAGCAAGAGAAGCTAATGGACAGTGCCCAGGCCCTGAGTTCAAGCTACAGGACTAGCAAAAATAAAAATAAAATAAAAGTTAGCTTTCTATCCTTTTAGACCAGGTTAAACATTTTTTTTTTTTTTTGGGGTCCGGTCGTGGGGCCTGAACTCTGGGCCTGGGCGCTGTCCCTCAGCTCTTCAGCTCAAGGCTAGCACTCTACCACTTGAGCCACAGCGCCACTTCCGGCTTTTTTTCTTTTTGCTTATGTGGTGCTGAGGAATCGAACCCAGGGCCTCATGCTTGCAAGGCAAGTGCTCTGCCACTGAGCTATCTTCCCAGCCCTAAACATTTTTTTAATAAAAGCAAAGGATTAGAATATTCCCAACCTAAAGTTATAAGCTAATTCTAATAAAAATCTATTTAAAATTCAGGCTAGATACATAGCTCAGTAGTAGATCACTTGTTTAACATACAGAAGGTCCAAGGTTTAATTTTTTAGTAGGTTATATTCATACTGCTCTAATTTATTCTCTGTAAACATCTCAGGAAATATATTTTAATGAGGGAGAAAGTTTTTTTTTTTTTTTGGGGGGGGGGGGGGTCCGGTCGTGGGGCCCTGAACTCTGGGCCTGGGCACTGTCCCTCCGCTCTTCAGCTCAAGGCTAGTGTTCTACCACTTGAGCCACAGTGCCACTTCCGGCTTTTTCTTTTTGCTAATGTGGTGCTGAGGAATCGAACCCAGGGCCTCAGGCATGCAAGGCAAGCACTCTACTACTGAGCCACCTTCCCAGCCCCGAGGGAGAAAGTTTTATAGTAGAGCTCTGTTGTTCTCTCAGCATCCATTCTCCTTTTCTTTGTCTGACAGTGTCAGGATTTCCATTTTTAGCCAAATATATATCCAAGCCTCCTTTACATTATTGTTATTAGGTATGTTAACTAAGTGAGGGCCTATAGAACGTACACAGAATGAGGTGTGAAACTCATTCAAGTCCCTAGGAAGGGTAATGGGATGGGAAAGTCCTTTTCCATTTTCCTTTCCAGCTGTCTGGAAGTACTCATTACAACTGGATTGGCCTTTTGAACAAAGGCGACAGAACAGTAAGATAACAAGAGACTGTTTTTCCCAGTCCTGCAGCTGCTAGCCCAGACTACCTCTAGTTACAAAGATCAAGATGAAAGTTATTTACCTTCCTGGGCTGCTATTTGTTTGGGCAATTGTGGCCCAAACAAATTTTTTTTTAATTTTAATTTTTATTTTTTGTGAACATACTGTACAGAGGGGTTACAATTACATGGGCAAGATAATGAGTACATTTCTTATCAAGCATTGCAGCCTCCTCCTTTGTTTACCCTTCACATCCCTTCCCAGCCTTCCCCTGCCCCCCCACCTAATCCTCCCCCCCCACACAAATTTTAATAGATACAGACATAGAATCACAGAAATGTTTTTTGTCTGATCTGTAAGAAAATCCTTAAGATTCTGCAGAAGATTCTTCAAAAAACTACAATAAGATGGATGCCAGTGGCTCAAGCCTGTAATCCTAGCTACTTAGGAGGCTGAGATCTGAGGATCACGGTTCAAAGCCAGCCCGGGCAGGAAAGTCTGTGAGACTCTTATCTCCAATAAACCACTAGAACACCAGAAGTGGCTCTGTGGCTCAAGCAGTAGAGCACTTGTCTTGAGCTGAAGAGCTGAGGGATAGCGCCCAGGCTGAGTTCAAGCCCCACCACCAACCAAAACAAACAAACAAACAAACAAAAAAACTACAATAATCTCACTAGAGAATAGAATATATATTTCACATTGGTGCAGACATTGTTGAAAAGGAGACTGAAGCTCAAGAATATTAAAACTATAAAGCCCTTCAGTTCACAGTGTTCATGTTCTATAAGGAAAGATGCACTGAGTGTTGGTAAATCAAGGCCCCAATCATCCAGGGATATTCTACAATGAGCAACATCAGGTCAGAAAAGGGCAGCTGCACAAAGGTGCTCTGACATTGAAGTCCAGTAACTCTCCCAGAAATCAAGAGCTCAACACAGCTGATGAATCAATTTCCTCTAGGCAACTCCTTCTTAGGGAGACAAGGTATATCCACCAGGCCATGACACTAGGACAAAAGCTTCAAGTTTCTCTTCTGATATTCCCTATTTGTTTCCTCAAATCCACTCTCTACACTTCTCTGCTTAGTTTTGTATTTCTGTTTTCCCTTATTGCTAAAGACTACATTATCCAGTATGAACATGACCACTGGTTTCTGGTAGGGTTTCACCAACAGGAAAAAGCATGGTAGAACAAAAGGTAGGAGAGTGAAATAATTGTGCAATTTGGTCCCCTGTTTCTTCCCTGCCTTATTTCTGCTCTAGCTTTTCTATTGTATGTCTTCTCTGTGTTTACAATTCTCAGAGTTCTGGAACACAATTTGTAGCTTTGCTGCTTCACCTGAGTAAACAGCAGTTCCCAAATCTTGCTGATGATTTATTTTCTCTTTTCTTTTCTTTCTTTTTCTTCCCTTTTCTCTTTCTTTCCTTTTCTCTTTTCTTTCCTTATTTCTTTCTTCTCTTTTCTCCTTCATTTTTCTTTTCCTTCCTTCCTTCCTTCCTTCCTTCCTTCCTTCCTTCCTTCCTTCCTTCCTTCCTCTCCCTCCCTCCCTCCCTGCCTCCCTCCCTCCCTCCCTGCCTCCTTCCCTCCCTCTCTGCCTCCCTCCCTCCCTCCCTTCCTTTTTCCCTCCCTCCCTCCCTCCCTCCCTCCCTTCCTTCCTTCCTTCCTTCCTTCCTTCCTTCCTTCCTTCCTTCCTTCCTTCCTTCCTTCCTTCCTTCCTTCCCCTCCCTCCCTTCCTTCTCCCCCCCCCTCTCTCTCTTGGCTTATAGGGGAGTTTGAACCCAGGGCCTTGGGTTTGCTCAGCTTGCTTGCTTGGCTGGTGCCACCACTTGAGTCACACCTCTAGCCTGGTCTTTTGCTGGTTATTTTGGAGAGGAAGTTTTGTGAGCTTTTCTTTCTGAATTGGCCTCAATCTTTGGTCTTCTAGAGCTTAGCAATCCTAAGTAGCTACAACTGCAGGTATGAGCCACTGGCATACCTCTGCAAATATTCCCTTCATTAAATTATTTTCAATAAAAATCATCTGAATACCTGTTAGGATCTATAAAAGATACTTAAACTACTTTTTGCAGCACTGGCTGTTACTTAGGCCCCCAAAATTAACTAAAAGCAGGCCAAAAGCTAAGTATTTATGCACATTGACTCGAATCTCTCTCATCTTGGGAATCCAGAAAGAAGTTATGAACAAGCAACTTTGAAAACAGGGAAACTGTTGAGCAGACAGAAAATGCCTTCTCATCATCTTGTCACAAAAGGTAAAAGTGCCCAAAATAAGGGAGCAGCCAGAAAGCTCAAAACAGAATCAACAGTAACTTGTTCACTCACCTCAAGAGATGATATCAATAACAACTTCTTTCTCTAGAACCTCAGAGAATAAAGACTAAGATGACCTAATGATCACCCAGGCCACAACCACAAATGTGACTGCTTTAACTAGGCACACCTCTCTCCCCCTACACTTAGTTCTTGGTGCAGAGCTTACAATTTGTGTCTGTGCTCAGAAGATGACTTAAGATGGGTTGAAGTGCTTACTTCAGTTCTTCCATGGATGTCCACACCATGTAATAAAACTCCTTTCTCTGCTCTTTACCATTACCATCGCTTTATTTGGTGTATGGAGTTAGTGGACAAATGCAACATGTAGAACTCCTGGAATTTGAGCCTGGGGTTTAAAGGCCCTTGTGTATGACATATAAGAATACATATAGCATGTCAGGTGAGGTGGCTCACACCCCTAATTCTAGCTATTCAGGAGGCTAAGATCATGGTTTGAAGCCTGTACAGAAAAGTTTTTAGGACTCTATCTCCAAAATAACCTGCAAAAGCTCAATTGGAGGCATGGCTCAAGTAGTAGTGTCAGCTGAGCAAGAAAAGCATACTTGGCCATAGGACCTTTATAAAATGAGTTTTATGTAGGATCTTGTATATGGTGGGCCCCTCAATGTTTATCCTATGCTAATTTCATAAGGATGTTATACCTGTAATAATATCTTAATCTTATAATTATTATAATATTTACTATACTAAATTATATGTATTCTGTCTCTTTTAGTTTTTCTTAAATTTGATGAAATATATGCACCATCTTCCCAGCAAAACATGCAAGCATATATATGTAAATACTTGTGTATATATGCATATACATATACACACATCAAAATTTTTATTCATACAATTTGAGGCAAATAATATGTTTTCCTTACATCCTTAAAGAAAGAACTCAGCCGGGTGCCAGTGGCTCACGCCTATAATCCTAGCTACTCAGGAGGCTGAGATCTGAGGATCACGGTTCAAAGCCAGCCCTGGTAGGAAAGTCCGTGAGATGCTTATCTCCAATAGATAACCAGAAGTGGGGCTGTGGCTCAAGTGGTAGAGTGCTTTCCTTGAGCTGAAGAGTGCAAGGACAGTGCCCAAGCTCAGAGTTTAAGCCCCATGAGTGACCAAAACAAAAAAGAAAGAAAGAACTCAACAAGCTTCAACATAAGAATCTTCTAGGGCAGAAAATCACTTGCTAAAGTTAAGGAAGGTTTTGCTTATCTTTTAGTTTCCACTGAACAGATTGGCCATGTATGTTTCTGTTTTTACTCATCCAACAATAGAATGAGAAAATATTTTTATGATATGTTAATAAAATTAGACTTAATTTTTACCTCCAACTTTATAGAGAGAAAAACACAAGACTCTACAATATTGAACAAACACAAATTAAGTAGGACATTAAACTAAGGCTGTTCAGTAAATAAATGACCAAGTGAGGTTGGAGGATGGGGAAAAAAGATGAAAGGAACTGCTCAAGATAAACTGTACTCATAAATTGACATGCTGACATAAAACCCCTTTGTACAACTACTTAAAAAATGAAGGAAAAAATAAATGACCAAAACTGTGCACAAATTTTGCTTATCCAGACAAAAAGGACAAGGTACCAAATAGCTAATCAGAACCCAAATTTCACTGTCTATGGGGGCACATGTCTCAGGATGCTGAGGTAGGAGGATGGAACTTTCATTCCAGCCCAGGTGTCATAGTGAGACTTTGTCTGGAAAAAAAAAATTAAAATAACAGGGTTGGCACAGTTGTTCAGGACTATAGTCACAGCTACTCAGGAAGCAGAGATTGAGAGGACTGCAGTTTGAGGCAATCCTGCACAAAAAGTTAGTAAGACTCTATGTTAACAAATATGCCAAGTATGTTGACATTTGCCTTTGATCCCAGCTATACAGGAAAGTAAGAAAATAACCATTTCATGCTTGCTCAAGCAAAATCAAGAACTTGTCAAAAAATAAATAGAAAGGACTGGGGCATAGCTCAAGTGGAGAGTGCCTGCCTAATAAGCATAAGATCTTGAGTTCAAACTCCAGAACTGCCAAAACAAAACAATAACAATAATGACAGCAATAAAAAGTAATTTATTAGAACTAAAGTTTCTTATTGTAAGGGAGTTGTATCTGATTGACCTAAGTGCTTTTTAATTAAATTATATCAGAATAGTTTTTACTTTGTGAATATAATTAATTGAAAATAAAAATATTTGGAGGTTGGCATCAACCTGAAATCCAAAAAACAAAAAAAAACAACAAAAAAACATATTCTAGACCACCTAATTTTCTATTCTGAAATTAAAAAAAAATCCTTTTCATCAATTTCTATGTGAGAACATTAAGATGTTGGATCAAAACATGAGTTAAAACTAACTGGTCTAGAATATGTTTCCTAAAAAGAAAGAAAACTTTACTACTTATCATTTTTTTCATTCCATAGAAAGCGATTGGCATTTCTTTTCAAACGCAAATAAATGATCAGAAATCTTCCCAATCTTCTACCTACCTGAATGATCCAAACTTCAAATGTGAAAAAAACAGCAAGTACAAGAGGAAAGTCAATCTAAAGTCTGAGTAAATCAGTCACAGAAACTATGTATTTATTTGAACTTATTTTATAAATAAAATAACATCTAAGTGCAATCTTTTAAACACCCATAGTTCAATTGGTAAACAGAGAATTCTATCAACACATTCTCTATTTTATGACAGTTGAAAAATAATTCACTGTTTTGTCATATGCTATTTCTCATTTAAACTTCATTACTGATCTTCAAGGTAAAATGGTCTATTTTGTTTCTTTTATTACTTATTAATGACTTATTGACTATCTTTGAGACAAGGTCTCACTAGGATGGTCTTGAACCCATAACCTTCTGTTTCTACCTGGAGTTCTAGGATTATTGACCTCTACTCCAATGAAGGAGAACGAACACAGGGCCTTGTATATGCTAAACAAGTGCTTTACTATTGAGCTACATATATCCTGAGCCCTTGGTTTCTTTGATACAAGCAATATCTTCTTTAGTCAAGTTGCAAGCATGAAGATGTACTTCAATTTTTATTTTGAATGTTTTTTTAAAACAACTGGTGTTTTAAAACTAAATTCCCAGTAACAGAATGAGAAAAATGACATTGAAATAGACAATATAAAAACTAAATGGTGATTCAGGCATAGTGTTAGTACCATAAGTATAGTACTTTTCTATCAACTAGGCAATAACTGGGTTAAATGCCTAAATTGTTCATGCGATCAGATACATATCACAGTACATTAAAGAATTTAACAGAAATAAAGAAATGTTATTTGGCTATTTGTTTGACTCAGGAAAATCAAGATATATGCTGAAAAATAAAAGAAATTAGGTGGTGTGATTTAAAATAAAGGTGGATATATTCCTGCACTCTGGCATAGGTGTCACGCAAGTACATTTAGCAGATGGTGAGTGGTAAATGTAGATGTCATAGGAAGCTTTCTTCCCTTTCCTCAGTGCCCACAGGCTGCCTTGAGCAATGGTATAGGCTCTCTTCTGTTGCTAATAACACAATACCACAGACTGGGTAAGTTACAGAAATAAGAAACTATTCATTTTTAGTTCTGATTCAAAAGACAGGAGCCACATCTGGTGATGGCCTTCTTGGACAGGGCCCTTAGATGTTGCATGTGCAGTTGCTACTGTATCCTGCCTTCCTCTTCTTCCATTAAACAAACAAACAAAAAACAAAACCTCAGGCACCTCTTGCATCCTTGTGCTTCCTTGCCAAGCAGGTGTTCTGCCACTTGAATCTCCACCAGCACCTCCTCAGTTCTGTCTTCTCAAAATGGCACCAGTATTCGTTCATCCAGGCTCCATCCAGATGAGTACGCCCTAATCCTAATCACCTTTCAATGGCCTGTCCTTAAGCACTATAGTCAGAAGAGGCAAATCGTAGCAGGCAAAGTTAGCTCTGAAACATCTCCTTTGAAGATTCAGATGTATATGGCTCAGAAATATAGCTAACATTTTTATGTTGCAGATCTAAGTAAATTTTAGGGGTTGGGGCAGAGTACACTGATATAGGGTTTGGCATGATAAATAAAATAAAATAAGCTGGGTGCCAGCAGCTCATACTTATAATCCTAGCTACTCAGGAGGCTAAGATCTGAGGATCATAGTTCGAAATCAGCTCAGGCAGGAAAGCCTGTGAAACTCATGCAAGAAAGCCCGTGAGACTCTTATTTCCAATTAACTACCAAAAAGAAAAAAAAAAAAAAAGCTAGAAGTAGAGCTTTGGCTCAAGTGGCAGAGAGCTAGCCTTGAGCAGCAGCAGCAGCAGCAACAACAACAACAAAAACAAACCTTCAAAGACAGTGCCCAGGCCCCAAGTTCAAGCCCCAGAACTGACATAAAAAATAAAATCTAGGATATGTTTTGTTGTTATTACTATATCAGTTAGGATATAGTTATATCTGTAGAAAAGGCTAATCTTTCTATGTATATGCACACACACATAATAAATCAGTTATAAACTTCATCAAAAAATTCTTTTTTGCCAGGTGCTGGTAGTTCATGTTTGTAATCCTAGCTACTGTACTCAGAATGCTGAAATCTGAGGATTGCTGTTCAAAGCCAGCTCAGGCAGGAAAGTCTGTAGACTCTTATCTTAAAAGGGCTATCTCTTACCCGCCAGAAAACTGGAAGTGGCACTGGGCTCAAAGTGTAGAGCAACTAAGTCTTAAGCAAAAAAAGTCAGGGGCAGTGCCAGGCCCTGAGTTTAAGCCCCATGACTGACAAAAAAAAAAAAAAAGTTCTTTTTGAGAACAATAATATATCTAACCTTTTCTTTTTTACAAACTTAAAAAAATCAGGTTTGGGGTTTTTTGTTGTTGTTGTTGGTCATGGTACTTGAACTCTGGGCCTGAGTACTGTCCCTGAGCTCTTCAGTTCAAGGCAAGCCCTCTACCACTTGAGCCACAGTGTACTTCCAGTTCTTTTTCTGGTAGTTTATTGGAGATAAGAGTCTCACAGACTTTCCTGCCCAGGCTGGCTTTGAACTGTGATCCTCAGATCTCAGCCTCATGAGTAGCTAGGATTAAAGGTGCCCAGCTAGAAATTCACATTTTAACAATCTTGTCATGGTCACTATGGAAAGACATTGTATTTTCACAAATAAATGGTATGAATGGACAATGATTTTTAAAATTTTTAAATCTATGTCTTTATACTTGCCCAAAATGCTGAGAAGCAGTTCCCATTGTATTCTGTCTGACCTTATATGATGCATGAACATTTTTAATTGAAAATTTTGCAGTCCAATGTTGTAGAAACAACAGATGGTGAATTCTCAATCAGAGAATTTATTGGTTTCAAAATAGTAGGAGAGGTACCACAGAGTATCCTTTTCTTAGACTGCTAAGCCTGGCTAGAGAAAAGTTTTTTTTTGCCAGTTATGGGGCTTGAACTCTGTCCCTGTGCTCTTCAGCTCAAGGCAAGCACTCTACTGCTTGAGCCACAGTGCCACTTCAAGTTTTATAGTAGTTTATTGGAGGTTAGAGTGTCACAGACTTTCCAGCCCGGGCTGGCTTTGAACTGTGATCCTCAGATCTCAGCCTCCTGAGTAGCTAGGATTACAAGTGTGAGCCACCAACACCCAGCACAATAAATGGTTTTGATAGCTGTTAATCCTTGAACCTTACTAAGTATCATCTTTTTCATTCTAATCAATAAATTCAAAACTTTCAGTGGTCTCACACACCTTTATATTTTTCTTTCATGCACCAAACATGAATCACCTCATCCTTCTACCCTTATATCCCTAAATATGTGAGGAGTATGTTATGGAAAGTCAATGGGCTTCAAAGTCAATCAGACCTAAGCCCCAATTCCAATTTAACATTTACCAGTTCTAAGACCCTAAGCTATTCTATGTGCATTGTGTTTTTCATCTATAAAATGGGTTATGAATATATCATACAATGCACACAATGAGTTCAAACAAAGTTATGAAAAATGACTGAGACTATGAATATGAGAGGCACTGTTATATTTTTCTTCACTCACATCTTTGTTCTTACTCTTCTTGTTCTACTGTGCCCTATTCCTAAAAATCCTCATTCTGCAAAAACAACTTCAATATCATCTCAGTGCAGTTTTCCTTGCTTACTTCTAAAACTCTTCCATGTTCTCATAGACTCAGTAGGTCTTCCTACTGCAGTAGGTAATATAGCACATTATTCAAAACTGGCTTATCTGTCTATTTTGAACCCCTTTCAATGTGTGAACTTCTGAAAATAGGGACTGTATTATCTTCTTGAATTTCTAAAACTCTTCTAAAGGACCCGATAAATCATATGTTTTTAAAAGGTTTGTAGAATGGAATGAAAAGGACCTAAAGGAGCTTCCTCACCATACAGATGTCTCTTGTAACTTGTATTATCTGTTTATCATATGGGTGAGTGAAATTATATTTTGAAATGGGAAAATATTATGGACAGTGTTAGCCAAGTTAAATTAAAAAAGTACCATGCAATCATGACTATGTAAAACTAAACTAAGTAAATGTATCCAAAAGTTTCATGGGCTACAAAGAAAATAGAAGGCCTTCTGTCTATTAAAGTTTCCTTACCATTGGACAAATAGGATTGCATGAAATTGCAGAGCTTCTGCATGGCAAAGATCAGTAGAAAGCCCACGGGTTGGGAGAAGATCTTCACTAGCCATACAATAGACAAGGGTCTCATATCTAAAATATACCTGGAAATAAAAAAATTAAATCCCCCAACAACAAATCCTCAAAGAAACAACTGCCCTATAAATAAGTGGGCTAAAGACTTAAAGAGAAACTTCTCTGAAGAGGAAAGAAGGATGGCCAATAGACACATGAAGAAATGCTCAACCCCCTAGCCATAAAAGAAATGCAAATCAAAACAACATTGAGATTCCACCTCACCCCAGTTAGAATGGCTATAATCAAGAACTCTAATAACAACAGATGCTGGAGGGGATGTAGACAGAAGGGAACTCTACTGCATTGTTGGTGGGAGTGTAAACTTGTTCAACCACTTTGGAAAGTAGAATGGAGGTTCCTCAAAAGACTCCATAGAGCTCCCCTATGACCCAGCAATCCCACTTTTGGGCATTTACACAAATGATCACATACAAGACCATACTGAAGCTACCACCACAACTATGTTTACTGCAGCCTTATTTACCAGAGCTAAGATATGGAACCAACCCAGATGCCCCTCAGTAGATGAATGGATCAAGAAAATGAGATATATATACACAAAGGAATTCTATGCCTCCATCAGAAAGAATGACATTGCCCCATTTGTTAGGAAATGGAAAGACTTGGAAAAAATTGTATTAAGTGAAGTAAGCCAGGCCCAAAGATACATAGGTCCCATGGCTTCCCTTATTTGCAATATCTAGTATATGTCTCAGACAAGCAGAAAAGGTCAGATAAGTTGATGTTAGGTGAAATGAACCCCAAGATAAGTAGTCAAATGCTTTTTCTTTCATGCGATTGTTTCTAACATATTTATAAGATGATTTCTTTGTTGCTTTGTATTTCCCTTTCCCATGGTATAACCCCCGTTTTCACTGTATTTTATGTTGGTATAATTTGTGGAGGGGAAGGGGAAAAACAAATCATTTAAACAGGGATACAGGTGGACCCATTGCAACAATGAGATGTACAAGTCATTGTGTCAAAAAATGAACTTTACAACTTTGGCCAGGGGTTGGGGGGGGGGGGGTGAGGGGGGTAGGGATTGGCAGGGGTGGGAGATGGGAAGGAATGGGAAGGAAACAAAGGAGGAGGCAACAATGCTTGATAAGAAATGTACTCATTATCTTGCCCATGTAATTGTAACCCCCCTATATGGTATTTTTATAATAAAAAAATGATAAAAAAGTTTCTTTACCAAAGTAAAATGATGATAACCCGTAGCGCATGAAGGAAAACAGGAATAATTATTAAAAGAAAAAGTAAGAAATTCTCAATAAAAAGGGTAGATAGCTGGGTGCTGGTGGCTTTCGTGTGAATCCTAAATACTCAGAAGGCTAAGATGCACTGGATTGTAGTTCGAAGCCAGCCCTAGCAAAAAAGTCCAAGAGATTCCAAAATAACCAGCAGCAAAAAGCCAAATGTAGGCTGGCTCAAGTGTTAGAGTGCTAGCTGAACAAACAAGCTAAAGGCCCTAAGTTCAAGCCCTGATAACAAAAACAAAAGCAATTTATCAAATAGTCACTTGAAGGCAATCATCTTGACTATTCAACTGATCATCTCTCAATTAATTTAAAAGCTACTAGAGAAATGTATGTGTGGCTCAAGTATTTTAAAGTGCCAGCCGTAAGTAGAAAAAAACAAGTGAGAGCGAAAGACCCCCTGAGTTCAAGCCCAGTGTCAACACACACACACACACACACACACACACACACACACACACACACACACACACACACACACACACACACACACACACAGCTACTAAAGAATGTCCGGTCTACCTAAAGACAAAGTCACCCAACTTATGAAGCCAAATTTTAGCAAGTGAAACAATAATCCAAATGAGAATACCAAGAATGGTTTACACAGTGTATGCACCATGGAGAAAAATACAGCAAGTAAAGGAATAGGTGTGTGTTTGTATAGGGCAGCCAAAAAATTCAAACAGAGCAGAAGGAAATGCTTCACTGCTTCACTGAAAAAGTGACTTTTGAAAAATATAAACATGGAGTGAAGAAGGCATGTCAACCTCTAAGGAGGATCACTATAAGCAAGGGGAAAAATGTGAAGGGGAAGAGGATGCTTGGCATACTTGACAGAAAGTGAGAGAAAAGGAAGAGGAATGAGGTCAGAGAGATCACATGGAGAGCAGATGGTGTAGGGCCTAACAGGTTAACATAAGGACTTCAGCTTTCCTCTGAGTGATATGAGACATTGTTTTGAGCAGACGCCACAGCTATCTTACTTAGAATTCTAAGGATCATTCTAGTTGTCATGTTGAGAAGCCTGCCAGGGTTCAAAAGCAGAGGCATAGAAGTGAACTATAAATGATCCAAGAAAAAGATGATGGTAACTTAGACCACAGTGATTAGTGCTAGATATGGAGAACATAATGTAGTGAAATTCTGGGAGCTGGGAAGGTGGCTCAGTGGTAGAGCGCTTGCCTTGCATGCATGAGGCCCTGGGTTCAATTCCTCAGCACCACATAAGCAAAAAGAAAAAAGCCGGAAGTGGCACTGTGGCTCAGGTGGTAGAGCGCTAGCCTTGAGCTGAAGAGCTGAGGGACAGCGCCCAGGCCCAGAGTTCAGGCCCCACGACTGGACCCCCCCCCCCCCAAAAAAAAAAAACAGTGAAATTCTGGTCCTATGTATTTTGAAAATAAAACCAGTATTATTTTCTGAGAAAAGGAGAATAAAATAGTGTGTTAAGGTTACTGTCTTCAATAACTGGAATAATGAAATTGCCTTTTGCTGAGAGGAAAGACTAAAAAGCTCCAGAGTGGAAGAAAGGAATGTCATTAGCTTTCTTTTGGATCTATTTTTCTAAAACCATGCCATGATAAATAAAATAAACCCTAAGCAAAACTGAACATGAATTTATAATACCTGGTGTGGCAAGGGGCAAGGGAGGAGGGTTACCTACTAATAGAAATAAGGAATAGCAGGATAACTTGAAAACATTCTTTCCTTGCTATCTTGCAGTGACTCAATTCTCAAGGGTTAATCACAAGCAAATCACTTTTTGCTGAACTCAGTGTTTTATGCTGCCTTATTATTTGGTTCAATTTCCACAAAGAAAGCTCTTTGAATTTAAACAACAAGTGAAAGGGAGAAAAAAGAGAGTGAACAAGAAAGATAACTACCAAATCAGCAAAATTTGCAAGAGAGAAAGTGGGGGGGGGAGGAGAAGTGGGGGCGCGATATATATGTAGATCAAAATAAGAGGCAATGTTCTGGGGAAGTAATGCTCAGTGGTAGAGTGTTTGCCTGGCAAGCATCAGGCCCAGGGCTCATCCACAGCAGCACAATAAACAAGCAGAGGGGGGCGTGTGTGAGAGGGAGAGAAGAAGAGAGGGAGAAAGGGAGCTGAGCTTAGTTCAAGCCACTGTATTGGCACAAAACAAAGAAAGGAGGAAGGAGAACTTTTGTTCAAGAAAAACTACCATCATGGAAAGATAAATTTTACAACTATCCTATCCCAAATTTTCATCTTGGCAGGAATTGGGAAGCAAATGTGTATAGACTACACCTCAATCTACTTTGTTAAGTTCAGACTTGCTTGCCACACATATAAGCCAGTATCTTGAAACACACATACATACACACATACATACATACACTTGGTACTGTCTAAGAATCCTTCACTGATATTTCTGCTGTTTCTGGTATACAAGTCCCCCAACCCTGGAGGATCAAATCCAGAGCCTCACACATGCTAGGCAAATGCTCTATGACCAAACTTCTCAGACCTTCAATTCTCAGAAAAGATCTTTAAGGTTTATGTTGATGATTCACTAATTAATTCTATATTTAAACATTTAATCTTGGTACTACTCTAAATCATGTACAACATTTGGCACAGAGACACAGATCAACAAAATGAACTCATAAAAGTTAAAAGTTTGGATAGGAATGTGGCTCAAGTGATAAAATTCCTAACAAGTACAAGGCCCTAAGTTCAAACCCCAGTACTGGCAAGACAAAAAAAAAGTTAAAAGTTGCCTGTCACCAATGGCAGACATCTATTATCCTAGCTACTCAAGAGACTATGATGAGATTGGAGGATTTCAGCTTACAACCAGCCTAGACAGACAAATCTGGGAGACTCTACCTCTGATTGACTAAAAAAAACAGAAGTAGGGGCCTGGTTCAAGTGGCAGAGTACTAGCCCTGAGCAGAAAAAGCCAACTCAGAGCTTGAGGTCTGAGATCAAGCCCCAGTTATAGGCATAGGTGTACACACACACACGTCCCAATTATAGGTATAGGTACACACCTACACTACAAATTGATTCTCAACTTCAAAATACATGACCTCGAAAACATACTAGTTTGCTTTTACTATCTCATTTGTCCATAAATACATTTATTTCTTCTTATTCTTTCTTAAAATTCTTAGGAATAATTTTTAGGATAATAAAGGGTGGGTACTATTATTTGCCAATGATTCTCAAAAGTCTATGCATCTGACACTTCCTTTCCTAGGCCTGTATCTTACGTTGAATTATGAATCAAAATACAGACTTATAGGATTGAGCTGTAGCTCAATGGCAAAGCACTTGCCCTAGCAAGTGCAATATCTTGGGTTCAATCTTCAATATGAAAAGGGAAAAAAAAATTTAAAAAACAAACAGATTTATTGTTCAAGGGGCAGGGTGGGGAACATCCAATCTGAAGATATAAAGTCCTCAAAATCATTGGCTATACAATAGGACATACATATATAATTCTTATAATCTTATTGGCTGCTCTGTTATGAGTCTATATTGACAATTTTGAATGGCCCTCAAGTTTCTTGGCACTAAAAATAATCTCTGCATGGCTGATCCGAAATAAAAATCAGAGGTAATGATGAACCATACCTTGTTCAGACCTCCATAGAAATGCTCAGTCCTCACCTTAGTTTCTCTAACCCTAAGACTGCTGAAGCACTCTGAAGTCAAATTTTTGTTCATTTGTCCTCTGTTCTTCCCCAGGTAGTCACATTGAGCTTAAAGGTTAAAGCTCTTGTCCTCACTGCTCATTTTTTAAATTAGATTTCTGGAATGGTGGTCAAAGCCAAGTGTACTGTGATTCCTTGGAGCTCGGGTATGTATCTGCCTTAACTCAGTAACAGTAGCAAGATCAAGTAAATATTTGCATATGGAAGAAGTCAACATCATTGTCAGATATCCAATTCTCTGCTAATTCTTCCCCTTTACTTTTCCATTATGAGTCCAGATCTCCAAAATTTGTTTCCATCACTACCACATCAGTCTCTGGAGAGTGCAAAGCAGGTTTTATGTACTTTTGTATTCTTGGTGTACAATATGAGCTCAATAAAAGCTAGTAGTTAACTAAATGGATAGATGAAGTGATGTGTGGATAAATAGTTAGACAGACAGCTGACCTTAGTATTCTTCTTCTGAGTTATAAAAGTAAAGCTTGAAATGAAGGATGAGATAGATCCAGGTGCCCTCAAAAAGGGAGGGTACAAGGAGAGACCAAAGATTTTATTTTATTTTATTTTTTGTTGGTCACAGGTCTAGAACTCTGGGCCTGGGCGCTGTCCCTCAGCTCTTCAGCTCAAGGCTAGCACTCTATCACTTGAGCCATAGTGCCACTTCTGGTTTTCTGGTGGTTAATTGTAGATAAAGAGTCTCATGGACTCTCTTGCCCCGGCTGGCTTTGAACTGCGATCCTCAGAACTCAGCTTCTGGGGGCTGGGAAGATGGCTCAGTGGTAGAGCACTTGCCTTGCATGCTTGAGGCCCTGGGTTTGATTCCTCAGCACCACATAAGCAAAAAGAAAAAAGCTGGAAGTAGTGCTGTGGCTCAAGTGGTAGAGCGCTAGCCTTGAGCTGAAGAGCTGAGGGACAGCACCCAGGCCCAGAATTCAGACCCCACTATCAAAAAAAGAAAAAGTAAAAAAGAGAAAAAAAAAAGCTCACAGAACTCAGCCTCCTGAGCCTCTAGGATTACAGGTGTGAGCCACTAGGGCCCGGCAAGAACAAGCAAGAACAAAAATTTTAAGTTGGGGTACTACATTCTGACTCAGGTTCTGCTCTCAAATAACTATACCATTAGGTTATTGGCTATTTAGCACATATACGTGCATAAGAGGCAGAATCATATATAAAATATCTGTTAAGTACAGATTACCTAATTATCTATGGAATAATTTGGACACAGATTAGACCAGATAACGTGTAAAGTATAAAGTAGATTTTCCTCTATCTAACATTATAGAATCGTCTTAAGATAATAATCACAGACAAGCTGAAGAGACAAATTTAAAACTAATTTCTAATGAGAAAATTAAGCCAGAGTAATATTAATATTACTTCAGTGTTTCAACAAGAGGTACTAGAAAGAAAGAACAATTAGTAGGCTCTCTATTTTTGCTTTATGGCTCTATATGGCTAGGTTCTATTTTAAACTCCTCAACCCAACTTCTGAGACTTGTTCTTTGGACTGAAGCTTCAGATATGGCTGTATTCAAAAGCTCAGTTTTCCCACCTTGAACATCACTTAGTTACAGGAGTTACTTTTTGATACTACCATTTAGTTCACTGGTCGCAAATTCACCTCTTTCAAGTTTAAATAATGTCTTCAGTATTGCTTTCTAACATTTGAAGAAAGGAGCTTTCTTACCTACTCAATAGTTTTTTTGTTTTATTATTATATTGACCTTTACTAAATATTTGTTTTGTCCACTGACTTCCTGAATTAAGAGTTCTAAGCTATGTCTACAGTTCCAACACTTGGAAGCATGAGAGAGGAATATCAAAAGTTCAAGGCCTGCCTGAGTTACATAGAGGTTGTCTCAAGAAAACCAAGGGGGAAAAGTTACAAACTATGTGTGAGTAAAGTTTTAAACTATTTTTCCTAAGTTCAAATTAGTTTTTCCTTTTCACCCACCATCCCCCATAACACTCCTTCTTTAACACCAAATCATATCCTGTGTTGCTAAACTTCGTTGTATCTTTCTGGTTATTTTCTATTTCTATTTTGAAAGATATAACCAGAAATGCATGTAGAATTCTAGGTAAAAAGCATAGTTTTATACAACAGTAGTATGGTTCAGTTTCATTTTCAATAGCTTTCACAGGATGCTTAATGCATTGCTGATATTTCTGACTGCAATGATATATTAAGTAAATGTTACAGAATCTTAGAACTGATAGAAAGAGAAAAGTTTGTCCCAAATCCGTATTTGAGAGAAGACACTTAAGGCCTGAAAAGTGAAATGCTTTCTGTCAGCTGCAACAACAGTTCTGGGTAAACAATGATAGCTAGAAGTTAGATACCCTCAATCCAGACCAGAATCCCTGCTTTTAAGCAGCAATTTGAAGCCACTCCCACACTCTTTCAATAGTCATTAAAATCAACCCATAGTTTTTCAGTGAACACTCACAATGAAATATCCCTATCTGATTTTAGCCCATTTACAAAAACCTTAAACAGTCTAGTACAATTTAACATTAGTAGGTCATTTCTTAAACTCCCTAGAGAATTAGAGAATTAATTATCTACAAACTAATTATCTACAAACCATTGTCCCTTACTATTCAGAATCTTCCCTCTCTGGCACAAAATTTCACCTTCTTCTCTCTCCCTTACCCAAATTGTTTTTCAATATTAGTATTTTTAATATAAAGTTCAAATACTCCAATAGGTAAAGAAGTAGAATTTCTAGTCCTTTTTAACTTTTCTTTTGGATGGCATCATGTGACAAATATGCCATATATCTCTAGTACAGAACTTGTTAATAATGAGAGTAATACATTTTAACCAACAGTTCAAAGCCTTAGAAACTGTTAAGACAGTATTCTGAGAACCATCACCTTGAAATCCAAAACTGGACAATGTATCTTGAGAGCACTTTAATCATAGGAATCAACAAACATAAATACATTCATGTCCTAAAGTTCAGAAACTATGATTCAAAAAATCTATCCTAAGAAAAAGTAATCCAGAAAAGAATATAAAACATAAGAATACACATATAAAAAGCAAAAACTTATTTTAAATGTCCCACTACCATGAATCAAAGTTTCTGAAAACTCGGACCATGGCCCACTCATTGCTGCTACTGATGAAAAGAAACAAATTTAAAGGCATCAAAATTGTTAAAAAAAATTCCCTATGGCATTTTATTTTCCCAAAACAATACAAGCAATGAATGACTTTGTAGATATAAATTGCCTGAAAGTATTATAAAATGTGAAAGAAAAAAAAACTATCCTGAGACTGTCCCATTTGAATTCCAGTTGTAACAGAGGGAAATTGAGAAAGGAAAAAATACGTTTCCTCCTCAAAACAAAGGTGCTAGTTGCAATGGTGAGAGGAAAAATGGAAATTATTCACTCATTCAACAAATATTTGTCATCTGTCACATAAACCTGCAAACATTTATTTGGCACAGATCTTGTGCTAAGTTCTAAGAAAAGAGTTGTGAAGGCTAGGTGCTGGTGGCTCACACCTGTTAATCCTAGCTACTCAGGAGGCTGAGATCTGAGGATCACACTTCAAAGACAGCCCAGGTAGGAAAGTCAGTAAGACTCTTATCTCTAAAATAAACCACTAGAAAATCAGAAGTGGTGCTGTGGCTCAAGAGATAGCCTTGAGCTGAAGAGCTCAGGGACAGCACCCAGGCCCAGAGTTCAAGCCCCACGACAGACAAAAAAAAAAAAAAGAAAAAGAAAAAAGAAAAGAAAAGAATTGCAAGACAGGAACAGATGCTTATTTTTATTCTCCCTTAGAGGTTTAACATGTAAGAGGAATACATGGGAAAATTTATGTGTCAATATGATATTAGAATCAAAGATATCATATTCAAACATCCACATTTATTTATAACTAAACTTCACAGTAACAAAAGTTGTATAAATAATTACATGAACACTATGCCCAGTTATACTAATTACAGAAGTAAATAAAAGCTTTTTCCTGGGGCCTTCAAATTCTAGGTACTTACACAAATATGGGTATTAGTAATCTTGATACATTGTAAGTATGCATAACTTTTCAAGGAAATACACAAGATGAAAACAACTTTCTTCTACTAAAGAAGAACTAGAGCAGAGAAGGCTTTGAATAATGTAAACTGAATATTCAAAAAGGACTAGGAGTTTGCTTCACAAAGAATGTCAGTCAAAATAGAGAGCTATCACAAAGCCACAAAAGTGTGAGATTTCAGAAAAGTGGAGGAATTTCAAGTAAGTACAGCATAGGGTACTTAGTGGCTAGGGGATGGGAAATGGGGCTGTAAGCCATTCAAAGGTCAGTCCGTGAAGACTTCTATATTCAACCCTGAAAAAAAATTGGACATTGGTAACTTTATAAACAGGTACCATTCATGGTGCCATTTGAACTTCACAAGAATACTATTTTTTATTGTCTGTACTGCAGAAAATTAACTGGTGACAATGGGATGTTCACACTACCAAAAGCAAGAGAATTATTTTTAAAGGCTTACCCCATATCAGAGCCAATATGAATATAGAAATACATACCAGAGTGCAAATAAAGTCCCTGCTGCCCCTAGAGCTTACATTCTAGCCTCCTAGTGTAATACAATGAATGGAAAGAATTACCATTAAAATGCGGACATACTATAAGCAATCCACATGACTGTCAAAAGAAGCAACAAAACTGTTAAAATATGTTTTAGGACAGTTGATGGAAAAATAGAAATGCTCTACTACTTTTGATAATGAATAAATTTATAATAGGTTTGATAGGCTTAAACCGCTGTGTATTAGGTTTGCTTATAATGAAAGATGTATGTGGCCAATTTTCTTACATGTTATAATACCAGAAGTTACATTAAGAAAATACTGGAAACTAAATGGCTAATACTTTATATACACTGCTTTACAAGTTTATAATATTACCATTTAAATGAAAAATTTTCTACTTTTCTGTAAGACCAGATCTGCTAGAACCAAGTTTGACTAAGACCTCTGATGATTCAACAATTAATTGTATCCAACCAACTATATAGGTATTTGTCTACGTTTAAAAATCCTTGTAGTTTTCTAAACAGGTATTTTTTCTTCTGCCACTACTGGTACTAGTCATTGAACTCAAGACCACACACACTTAATCAGCTTGCTTGTTTGGCTGATATTCTAACACTTGAGCCACACCTCTAGCTCTAATTTTTTGCTGGTTGTTTTTTAGATGGAATCTCAAGGACTTTGCTTCCTGGGCTGGCTTTAAACCTTGGTCAGTCCTCCATCTCAACTTCCTAAGTAGCTAGGATTATAGGTATAAGCCACTGTGGCACCCAGCTTAAATATTAATTCTTACTCTCTAAAGGCAAACTTAATCAAGATGAAAGCTTTTGACAAATACAGCCACTAGATTATTTTATGTGTTAAATCCCATTAATATTATATTTCATTGTATTTTTAACAACTATATACATTTTTACAATTTTCAAGGTCATTTTTTTCCCCTAACACCCACTTGTCAACCTCTTCATGCTTTCAGTACTTTCACGTTCCCTAAAGTTCTTATGAACTATGTTGTCTTCTAACTCACTGGTCGCTGGTTGGAAGAATGAGTCTCAATAGATGCAGAAGGGTTCCTAGGGGTATTCTGAGACCCTATGAGGGTTACCTCAGTTGCATAACAATTTAGATAAGAAGTAGTAGTCCCCAGATGGGGGCCACTGATCTTATAAGTTTTACGTGTATAAAACAACCCAACACAATAAAGAACTGTGTCTGTCTGAATAAAGTCATTAAGTGGGTGAGCAGCCTGTTTATGATGGTCTTAGTCTTGAAAACATACATACAGGCATACATACATACTACTTTAGTGTAGATGAAAATTTCCATAAATGCAACTATCATGTAAATTGAGAGGAAAAATTCATTTTTGTCCAAGATTTTACCTTGCATTATCACTTGGGAAATACCAATTTGTTGATTACAACCATGTTAAGTATTTGAAATGTCAAATTTGAGTGTGGTGATGCATAATTGTAATCCTGTCACTAGAGAGATGAGACAGGAAAATCATGAGTTTGAAGCCAGACTAAGTCCACAAAACAAGTTCGATGCCAGCCTGGGATATACAGTGAGACTCTGACTTAATAATAACAACAATAATAATAACAAATGAATTCTAATAAAAGTGTTTCACACTATAACCCTAGCTATTCAGGAGCTGAGAGCTCAGGATCCAGGTGTGAAATCAGCCTAGGCAGACAAATTCTTGAGACATTTATCTCCAATGAACCACCAAAGAGCCAGAATTGGAAGTATGGCTCATGGAGCATGCCAGCCATGAGCGAGAAAGCCAAGCAAGAGCACAAATCCGTGAGTTCAAGCCCCAGTATATGCACATAAATATATGTATATAACTATATATCAGTTTTTATTTATAGCTGAATGAACAGTGATTCTTTGTACTGTTGCAATACGCCTGTAACATGATAACTTCAGTATGTCCTCTAATGTAGTTTTGTCTATTTACAAATTTAAGTCATCATACTATTTTCTGATCACATACTAATTTCACCTTATCTTTTGATTAGAGCATTATACTGATCTTTAAATGTTTACATTTAACCTTATTTCAGATTTTCAGGGTATCACGGGAGATTTTACAATATTTGTGATGAGAGGCCTGTTGAGTCACTAGAACATTAATTAGCCTGCATGTGGCTGCACCACTCCAGAGGTGTGCTGCTATCTTCAACCCTACACCCTCTCCTCTTGTAAGTAAAATACGGACAAATGTAAAACCACTGTTAGTTTTATCTTCAAACTACCAGGGCTCCCAACTACCTTGCAAGTCATCTTAATACCGAGATTTTTACATCACTTTATAAAGCGATTCCCCCTACCTAACCTTACCTAGCTATAGCAGACTGAACTTCTCAGCCACAACTCCTTATTTCTCAGAAGTCAGCAAGTCATGGTGGCAAGAGTTTAGGCCTGCCGTTGATGAAGGGAATAAACCTAGGTACCTTACTTAAAACTTTCTGAAGCTCCCTTTTCTCGTGTCCTGTGAGGATTATAAAAGGCCTTCATGGGATTGTGGAAAGAAACGAACCCAGCCCTCCTCTCCAGTCTCCTCCCCCTCCCCCTCCCCCCTCCCCCCCTCCTCCCTCCCCTCCCCCTCTCCCCTCCCCCCTCCCCTCCTCCCCTCCCCCGAGGACAGGACCGCCCGCCCCGGCCCGCCCCGCCCCGGCCGCCCTCGCCTCCTCCGGGACACTGACGGGCCAGACTGGAAGCTCCCTGAGGAGGCAGAGGTACGGGAGGGAGCTGTCGTCCCCGCCGTGCCGGCAGCGGCCTCCCGGGAACCCCGGCGGGCCCGGAGGACGGCAGGTGACGGAAGGCACGAGGGGGGACCCGAGGGGGCCCGGACGGGACGCTCCGCGGCGCCCGCACCGCGAGGGCCCCCGACAGCCGGCCGCCGGGAAGGGAGGGCACGGCCGGCCGCACTCACCAGGTCGTGGTCGATCTCGGCGTCGGGCCTTTTGGCGGCGGGAGGCGAGTACTCGGCGTAGCGCAGCCCCTCACCCGAGGACGCGACGCCCCCACGGGCAGCCATGGCGACGCCGCCCGGGAGACGCGCGCTGAGGCGCGGGCTACGGAGCGGCCGCAGGAACAAACCGGTGAGGGCGCGAAAGTGATGTCACGGTTGCGCCGGTGCAGGGGCTAGTCTCTCGGTGGAGGATTTTGTGCTCACCCCACTTTGGCTCACCGTGCCCCCTCCGATCGCAGGACATCCGACCACAGACTCTTGCGTCTAGGGTGCTGGGACTTAGCAGCTTTTTTGTTTTGTTTCTGATTCACAAGCCAAAGGTTGAACCTTAGGTGGTTATTGTGGGTGCGGCCTCAGCCACAGGTGCCCTAGGGTCTGGGCTTATGCCCTGACCCGAGAGACTAGGCTGCTAAGGATGCAACGTGCCTGAGGCTTCCTGACCAATTCTTGGTGGGTTTTTTTTTTTTTTCCTCCCCACCTACAACTAAACACACATTTCTATTTAATTCTCCCGCCTAGGAAGAAGCAGTTTGCTTATGCTACCCACACAGAATGGCTTTTTTTAAAGTGAAATTACAGAGAAGAAACTTTAAGTAAATAAATATCTCATTGTCCACAATTGGCTTTTTTTGTCTTTTGCTAATTCGACTCATTAATTTTTTAACATTATAAAAAAAAGTTTATTTAGCTCCTAGTTCTAGGGCTTCAGTGGCACGGCACCAATTTCTGCTGGTGAAACTTCATAGCGAATGGTGTCAGGTGGCAAGAACATACATGAGGTGGAAAGATCATATCCCAGTCAGAAAGTCAATAAACAATTTAGGAGTCAAGCTCAAGCTGTTTTAACAACTTAGTCTTGGAAAACTCACTGAAGGAGAGCTGCATGACATCTGGAGGGCTGTCCTCATGACTTAAGCACCTCTTAACAGGTCTCATCTCTTAAAGGTTCTATCATCTTCCACATCATCACACTAAGAACTAAGCTTTCCTTGGAGCGACCAATTACCTCCAAACTATAGCACCATCCTACAAGTCTCTTTACTTGGAGGAATTGAAGCAAGTCCTCACCTGGCCTCACTGGAGGGTAAACAGTACAAAATTATTCTGAAAGTAGAGTTGTAGAGCCAGCTCAGGTGCCAAGTGAGATGGTATGTAGAGTTGGTTCGTTTTGAATTTAGTATTAAACTGCTTGCCTCACTGCAACAGCTCAGAGTTTTCCTAGATGCCAAGTGAAAGTTGTTTAAACTTAGAGAACTTTAAGATTAAGAATTAATCATCTAGGTAATGGAAGCTCCTGAAGGCAGATGAAACTAAATTAATTACAGTTTTCTCCTGGATTCCCTTTTAGCTATACACACAGAAAATTTTCTCCAAAATTTTGTGAAATGAATGACTTAAGGCTCATGACTCCTTTTAGAGCCCCCCCCCCCAACCATTCACAATAAAAAATATGTTAGGCTCAAAACAGAGACTTAAATACTTATTGACCAATGTGAGATTTCATTGGATAAGAGGTTTAGTTCATCTAAAAAGACCCTGAGAGAAGAATATGCTTTTCATAGTAATTAGGTCTCATTGTTGATGGATAGAGAGATACTAGCTACAAGTTTACAAGTTTCCATCCTTTAAACCAGTGAAAGAAAGAAAATCCAGGATCTTCAGTTTAGCTTTATCATGATCAGTGAACTTCCTGGTGGCTTTCAGCAGTGGAAGCTGCAGAGACTAGATGATGGCTTTGGTCTGTGATACTCCAAAACCTAGTTTGATTCCAAAGTTGATAAGTCTCTGGATGCAAAACTGATTGTTCAGTGCTGAAGGGAAGTCCTTCCTTTCAAAAGCCTCCGACATCTGGTTTATCTTTTTTTCCCAGGTAGCTATAGGTACTACCCATGTCTCCTGCTACTCCCAACATCAGACACTCAACAGTTGCTCATCCACCCCAAAGAGCACAGCAAACTATTGCTGCCGATTCTGATCAACACACTGCCCAAAGTCCAAGAGATCCCTGTCACTGAATTTCAGCCTTTGGAAGGTGGGGAACCTATTGTGAATCTCATCCAACAACTCCTCAGCACCAATCTTTACCCCTGTCAAAGTAGGAACATGATAGTAATAAAATGGTAATTCAGGGGCACTGGCAGCCACCTACATTAGGAAATTAACCAGGACATCTTTGCTATGTGGCTTGAGAAAGAATGGTGTAATGACAGCCATGCCATCAGCTCCTATTTCTGCAGCATGTGGGGCCTGTTCTTGTGACTCCTTCAAGCTCAGTGCCCCCACATGAATTACCACCTGGTCCAATTTGTTCCTCCTTTGCGTCACCTACTACTCTGCAACCAAATGATGCTTCAGACATGCTCAGGACAGGCCTTCGCCTATTGTGCCATTCACAAAAACATTCTTTACTCCATGCTCTTTCAGAAGGTAGTACACATATTGGCCAATGACAGAAAAGTTGAGTTCTCCATTCTCATCATCGGTGTGATGGTGGCAAGGACAAGACCCTGCAATTTCTTCTTTGGGAAAGAGCATGCCATGAGCAGCAGTTAGAAAGTCTGCCCAAATGCCAGGTGGTTGTGGGTCCGCCTCGCGTATGTGGGCTGCGCTTGCCGGGGTCCATTGCTGTATCCCCAGCTCATTAATTTTTAGGTCAAACTTTTGGAGCAAAAGTTAACCAACAATTGAAGCTAGTATTTTCCAGTTCCTGTACCAACATAGTAGCTCTTTTGCCCTGAATATTTATTGCAAAATCAGCTGATTGAAAAAAATCCCTTTATTTTTGTCTGTTCCAGAATTTAAAGTTTTAAGATTGTATTTATTTATGTAGTTAATTAGTATGCTTAAGAAGTTACAGTTGAGGGGGGTGGGAAATGGGAGAGAATGAGGAAACAGATATTATGTGAAAGAAAATGTACTTATTACTTGACCCTGCTGTATGTCACCTCTAAAACAATAAATAAAATTAGAAGAAAACAAAAGAAGAAATTAGAGCTTGGAGGAATTTACAGTAGGGAAGATAATAAAAGTATGATCAGATACAGGCTCAAACCAGTATCTTTTCTACTTGGGAAGCTGAGAATGGGAGGGGCACAGTTCAAAGCCAACCCAGGCAGAAAAATTTAAGAGACTCCTCATCCAGTAACTGAAAACTGTGGTACATACCTGTCTTTCCAATCTCCCAGAAGGCCAAGATTCTAGGCCAGCTCCAGGCAAAGAGTACTACAAGATTGTCTGAGTGGAGAAGTTGGATACAATGGTGCTCACCTGTCACTCTAACTATAAAGAGAAATCTAAAATATGAAGATCACTGGCCAGGCACACCTGGGCAGGAAGTGAGACTTCATCTCAAAAATAAACAGCAAATAAAGGGCTAGAGACTGGCTCAGCAGTAGACTGTCTGCCTAGCAAGCACAATACCTTGAGTTGAAACCCCAGACAACAACAAAAGTAATAATACATACGAGCAATTTGCTCTGGCAGTGTAAAGAGACCTAGAGAGGGAGGAAGGAAGAGGACTGACTTCTAGTGTGTGAGTCATCATTTTCTTTTCTTGGTTTCCTGAAAATGCCCATTAACTTCTCCAAATATCTTCTGTGTCTATAGAATCAGTAATGTTTGTCTAACATTTGGATGCAGGGAAATTGTATTACATAAAAAGAAAAAGAACTCAGTAACAGCCACAGTGTAGAGTTCATAGTTTGGCTGATCACTTTTATCAGGGACCATCAGAGAAGATTTGATGGGGACTCAACCACTGAGATGGTCAGTAAAGAATAGGAAAGACTTTAAAAAAAATTGTAGACGAAAGAGGAAAGGGGCCAGATATGTCAACTATAAACAAAGAACTGAAAAACATTAGCCTGTAGGACTGTGTTAAAAATACTCTAAACCTTCAGAAACATCTTACTTCAGAAATTAGTATTTATTAAGTTGATCCACAGTTCTAAGGGCACTTGTGCATAAAGCAAGTGAATTGGAATGGGACCTAAGGGTCATTCATTCACCTATTTATTCACTTAATAGTTATTGGGTATTGGTTGGGTATCAGAAACAATACTAAGCACAGGGCCTTTAGCATCAAGCAAACAGATAAGTTTACAGTCTTAGGAATATAAGAAGTGTACCCTAGCAGCAAATGAGTAATTAGAGTAAGACCTAGATGAACCAGAGCTTTTTTGTTTGTTGGTTGGTTCATTTTTTAAGAACAGATGCACCAGCTCAAGAACAGGAGAAAAGCTTTTGGAGCAGAATCCAGGAGTAAGGCAGCGCCAAACAGGGGAAGATAGCAAGGGATGGGGAATCAGCAGGGTTGTGTCTTAGGTCAGACTTCAACATACCAAGAACAGATTGCTGGCTTCTTATGGACTTGACTGAACTCCTTTCCACTGTGAACTCAGATATCTACTGCTACAGAAACAGTTGGACTGAAAGAAAAAAAAAAACTCTTATCCGCAAAAACTACTCAGCTCTCAATATTTAGTTCTTTGATTGGCTCGCCTTAAAAAACAAAAGATTAAAACCAGAGTAGTGAAATCCTTTTCCCTCCCTGCAAGGATCGCTTCCTGATTTAGAGAAACTCTTTTTTGTTTTTTAAGATTTCCTGAAAGAGCAGAGACTTTCCATTTTCGCCGGCTTACTTTCATTAGTTGTATCATTCCAAACACACTTTGTATTTGTTCAACAGGTTTTATAAAAGAAAGGTGGACATTAGGTAATATATTTTGGAAGCATCTCAGTAAAAACTAATATTTTGTTTGAAAGGACTTGCAGTAAAACCACAAAAACAAAAAGGTTGACTTTTCAGTACTTTAGCTGCTTTATCAGTAAAATGGATATCAATAGCACCTCTCTCTGAAGACTAAGTTGACTTTGTAAAGCAGTACCTATTATGGGTTGGCTAGGAAGTATCCCAGTAAGAGACAAATATAAAAATATAATAAATATATAAATAAATAATTATATAATAAATATATAAATAATAAAGGCTTGATCTCTAGCTAGTGCATCCAATCATTGAGAGGTCATTGGATCATGAGTTTTGACCTAATCTGTAGACTAACTCACTGTTGGATTCATAATTTAATGGTATTTTGGGGAGGTGGTAGAAATGTTTGGAGATAAAGCCTGCTTGGAGGAAGTAGATCACTGCAACGGGACAGAGGGTATTCTTGGAGGTTATATCTTGTCTTAGACCCCTATCTGTCTCAATCTTTGCTTCCTTGCTGATCTGAGATGAGTAGCTTCCTCTGCCACAAGCTACCACAACAATGATTTGTGACTTTCCAAAGTCCCATAGCAGTGGAGCTAGTTGACCATAGATAGATGAAACCTCTAAAACTGTAAACCAAAATAAATATTTCCTTTTAAATAGTTTCTCTTGGATACTTGGTTTTTTTATTAATAAGGTTTTTTTTTTATTGTGAAAGTACCGCATACAGAAGGGTTACAATTACATGAACAAGGTAATGAGTACATTTCTTATCAAGCATTGTTGCCCCTCCTTTGTTTCTCCTTACCGTCCCTGCCCTTCCATCTGTCCATCCCCTCCCCCCTCACCAAAGTTGTAAAGTTCCTTTTTGGACATAGCATCTTGTACCTTTCATTGTTACAATGGGTCCACCTGTATCCCTATTCAAACAATTTGTTTTTTCCCTTCCCCTCCACAAATTATACCAACATCAAATACAGTGAGAACAGGGTTATACCATGGAGGATGGACATACAAAGCAACAAAAAAATCACCTTCTAAATATATTAGAAAAAATAGCAAGAAAAAACCTATTTGAGTCCTTATCTTGGGGTTCATTTTGCCTAACATCAACTTATCTGACCTTTTCTGCTTGTCTCAGACATGTACTAGTTATTGCAAATAAGAGAAACCATGGGACCTATGTTTCTTTGGGCCTGACTTCACTTAATATAATTTTTTCCAAGTCTTTCCATTTCCTAACAAATGGGGGAATGTCAGTCTTTCTGATGGAGGCATAGAATTCCAAGAGAACCCTACTGCGTTGTTGGTGGGAGTGCAAACTTGTTCAACCACTTTGGAAAGTAGTATGAAGGTTCCTCAAAAGACTTCACATAGAGCTCCCCTATGACCCAGCAATCCCACTTTTGGGCATTTACCCAAATGATCACAAACAAGACCATACTAAAGATACCAGCACAACTATGTTTATTGCAGCATTATTTATCATAGCTAAGATATGGAACCAACCCAGATGCCCCTCAGTAGATGAATGGATCAAGAAACTGTGGTATATACACACAATTGGATACTTATTAAAGTGACTAATACTGCCTGAAACCTAGGAAGTTCTTCACAAGTGTTAGAGACACTAGGCATAGAGGCTTGCTTCTAATCCCAGAACAAGAGGCTGAGGCAGGAGAATCTGAAGTTCAAAACTAGATTGTGCTGCTGCTCTCTCTAAAAATAAATATTTTATAAATATTTTTAATACTTCTAATGAAGATGCTTTGTACACATAGATGTATGCATATGTTTATGTTAGTTACTGTTTTCTCTGTTATATTTGTATGTGTGTTACTATTTTTTGCTATATTACCTCTTTTACCTATTTATTTCCTTGAGTGTTTTCTTCTTAACCATTGTATTGATTCTCAATTCTTTAAAAGTATAAAATTTGATTAAACATTAAGTAGTGCTAAAGTACAAGGGAGGGGTTAGGAAAGTGAAATTAAATGCCTTAGAAAACACCTGATAAAATCAAGTTCTTATAAAGGAAAACCATTGAGGGTGGGCATGGAAAAAGAATTGAAAAATATGAATGTGACTCTATACTCAGGTTGTCCTTAAAATGTCCTGTTCCACATGATGATCTCTTTGTACAACTAAAGCTAATAAAAATATAATTTACAAAAGAAAGTAAAAAATCAATAAAAAGGAAAAACAAAAGTCTTGTTTCTCCATCATTTTAGACAAAAGCAAGTTAGCAATCCTTAGAGGGTGGAATATCGCTGCAGAAGAAATTTGAGGCTGAAGGGTTGAGGGCATGACTCAAGTGGTAGAGTATCTGCCTAGCAATCTCAAGCCGCTGACTTTAAACCTCACTAGAGAGAGAAGGAGTAAGGGAGGGAGAGAAGGAAGGAAAGCAGGAGCAGAAAAGAAAGAGGAAAGAAAAGAAGGAATAAATTTCAGGCAGAACTGAATCAGAAGACCCATATCAACACAAAAGGCTTTGGCCCTCTAAAAATATAGAGAGCACATGAATAAATATGCAGTGTGTCTGTTGTTGTATTAAATTTCACTGGAATAATGTGATAGCTGTTAGAAAAAACATCTATAAAAGCTCCTTGCAGGTGATAGAGAAATAAAGTGGTGAAGCTGATTTACAGTTGATATTAAAAATAATGTGTAAAGTATGTATCATTAGTATTACGATCCTAGATCTAATTGATTTTTCAACTAAACCACCAACCATTATCCCTATCTAGTCAGAAAAGAGACTGGACTATAGAACCAAGTCTAGGGTGCACAAAGGGAAAGGAAGGTCTAAGGAAGGAGTGAGAAAATGTAGGTCCAAGGCTTGCAGAAGAGGTGTGAATACAAATTTGCTGCACTGGTATGAATGAGGCAGGCTTAGGGCAAAGAGATAGGGAAAAAAAACTGTGAGTCTGTTATTCAGTTTTGCTAAAACTCAAATTGCAATGAAGAAAATAAAAATGGATGCAGGTGGACAAATAGCCAGAGGCCAGATACTGAACAGTTTTATATAATTAGCAAAGGCATCCATAATTTATCTCATAGGTGAATACAAGACCACAAAATATTATATTCAGTATTGACACAATGTGTTAGTTAGGTTCCATCATTGTGACAAAAATTCCTGAGAAAAACAAAGGAGGGAAGGATTCGTTTTGGCTTGCAGATTCAGGATTTCAGCCCATGGTCCTTTTCTTCTGTGGTTCCTGGGCTGTGGTGAGGTGAGAAAATCATAACAGAAGTGTGTGGAAGAGCAGAGCCATTTATACGATGCTGGTCAGGAAGTAGTTCTGCAAAGGCTCTGGAAAGCCAGGTGCTGGTTACTCATTGTCATTCTAGCTATGCTGAAGACTAGAGTTTAGGATAGTGGTTTGAAGCTAACCCAGGCTGAAAAATCCCCCAAACTCTTATCTCCAATTAATCACCAAAAAGCTGGAAGTGGAGCTGTGGCTCAAGTGGTAGAGTCCTAGCCTTGAGTGAAAACAAAAACAAATAAACAAAAAACTCGGTGTCAGCACCCAAGCCCTGAATTCAAGCCCTACAACTGGCATACACACACACACACACACACACACACACACACACACACACACAGAGTCCATTAAGGACAACCAAACCTTGAACACATGACACATGTTGCTAGGAAGATCATTCTAGTTAACAATCTAAAGTTAGCTCAGAATTAAGGAGCAAGATCAATAAGAGAATTATTATAATCTGAGTAAGAGATATTGAAGCCTAAACTATGGAAATAGGATGGGACATACAAAAGAGAAATATGGTAACCTTTATTGGTTTCTTCCCTATATTCACTCTCCTTTGCCCCCTCCCAAAATGGAAATCAGCATTATCTCCATCCTTGACATTCAGAGTTGTCCTAATTGAACTAAACCAACCAATGTATCCCATCACCCTTACCATTTCTGCTTCATAGATGGGTCATTTTCCTTTCTAGAACATTAGAATTACAAGGAAGGCTTTCTGGGTGTTTCTGGGGAAGCAGCTCTCTTCAGTTGGAAATGAGCAAAGAAGCATGAAGTCCTAATTGTGGATGACGTCTGTTTAACAACCATGAACTAGGGTGGCAGATTAATTTATCATCAAAAGCAAGGTCACATTTGGGAGGAAATATAGTGCTATAAATAATTCTTTTAGGATAGTGAATGTAACTAGGACTGACTAGTAAACTTAGCTATATGGTCTCCCTGAATTAGAAGACAGTCTTAAGATGGAATAAAGATTTTGAAGCCATGAGGAAATTCCAAGGAAACTGGATTCTTGATTCTGTTGTTTACTGGTATATGAAATTTTACTTGATGTTAACCCCATCTCTGAGCTTTTAATTATCAGTATCAGAACTCCCTTTAACTTTTTCCTTAATTCTGTACTTCAAAGATTTAAGTATTTGAAATGTAGGATAAGTAGCGTAATAAATCCTCATGTCCTCACAATCTAGATTCAACAAGTGTCAAGTTTTTATCAATTTTTTATTTTCATTTTTCTGATGAAATAACCAAATCAAGGGCTAGGAGTATGAATTAAGCAGTAGAGCCCCTGCCCACCCTTAAACAAATGGTAAATAAGCATGAGGTGCTGACTTCAAATTCAAGTACTACCAAAATAATGTAAAAATACATTTCACCCTGAATATTTCATTGTGTGGTCCTGCTGAATGTAGAACTATTCTCACATATTCACACAATTGTGATGCCTAATAAAACAAAAATTATCAACAAATTTCTATGTCATCTAATATCCAGTTCATATCCAAATTTCCTTGATTGCTTCAGAAAACAATAGTTTAGTTCAGAATCTAAACAAAGTCCATACCATAACCATAGTAGATGGTTATATCATATCTCTCATTTAAACAGGAAAATCCCTCTCCTATCTTTTTGAATACCAACAATTTATTGAGAAAACTGTTACCTTATTTTAAAGCTAGGTTTCACTTGAGTTTTCTGTATTTACAATCAAAGTATTCTGAGTCATGCATGTAGGTGAATTAGCTGGTATCCACCATTAATCTCAGCCCTTAAGGATTACATCAGGATCAGGAGGATCTAGACACAGATGAGACTCCTACCTCATGTCATCTCCCCCCATTCCCACCCCTTTAAAGGAGAATTGAGGTTAAGCAAAGAGGTTAAAGGGTAGAATCTAGAGTGATTGCTGCATTTCTCCCATTGTTAACTCTCCTACTAACTAGAAAAAAATATATTAAGAGGGTTATGAATAACTGTGGACAATAAGACTAAAGGATGGGACAGTGAAGGAAGGAGGAGGGAATGACAGAAACTACAAATAAAGAGCCAGAGTAGAAGAGACCATGAAAGAATAGGGTCATGGAACTCATGCAGTAATAAAGAATAAATGCCAAGTGCCCACAGATAACATATAAAAAAAATCTCTAGATTTAGCAGCAAGATGGTCTGAGCAAGAAAAGTTGGGTTCATTCTAGACAGATTGTGATCACCACCCAATATCCATTTTATATTTTAGAAAGTCTTTTTGTTTCAAAAAAATACAAGGAGGTTAATGTAAAACTGTATTAGCTGTGTACTGAAGTCATGCAATTTAGACAGAAAAAAAACAAAAGGGGAAATGGTCTCATTTGGATTTTATCATCAACCCAGATGATAAAATTAGATTTCTTTTGTATGCTAGTTTTGGGACTTAAACTAAGGGCCTTGTACTTTTGATTGATCCCTCTTCCCTTCCTGCACTAGACTGGCACAGTATCGCTTGAGCCACACCTCCATTTCTAGCCTTTTGCTAGTTAATTGGAGATAAGAGTCTCAGATTTTTCTGCCTGGGTGGACCTCAAATGGAGATCTTCAGATCTCAGCCTCCTAAGTAGCTAGGATTATAGGTGTGAGCTACTAACCCTTGGCTAGACTTTTAAAATGACTATATCTTATGTTGTAATCACGAGTATTTGCTAAAATATTTATCTCTTGAAACATTATTGGTACCGATGTGATATAGGAAGATAGTAAAATACTCTACCTTCTCTTTAATATGCATTGATCTACTTATAGGAAAATACAGCTGAGGGATGGTTTCAGGGCTTTATTTCTAATCTTACAGACAATTTTAAAAAGTAAGAAATGAACCTAAAGAAAATAACCAAGGGATAAACCAAACAAAAATGCATGTTCGTATTTTAAAATTTCAACATGTGTTTTCAGTTGACTGACAGCCAATAGTTAGCAAGTTCATTTTGGCCTATGGTAAAGGTAGTAAATAAATGTACTTCGTGGGCGAATACACTGTTGAATGGAATAAAGTAGGGATCTACACCATGTAGTTTTGTCGAATGGTCGCCCAGAGCAGCATCTGCTGCTCAGGTGCCAGCTAGAGATAATCCCATGAAAGAAGAACTGGCACCCATACACATAGGTTGTTTTCTGGAGCCAATTTGCATTTTGTGCCTTTGTCTATCTGAGCCAAAACAGCATAAACAATGCCAAACCTGGTTTTCTGATTATTTTCAGGCTGATTGAATCTGGCACATGACATAGTTTTATCTAATTAACCCACATGTGGTACAAAACAAAACAAATTTGAAATAAAAAGCTCTTTCTGTCTTCATTGAAAGAAGGAGGTGAATATATAATTATTTTGTCCTTGACTCTCAGCCAGATTTATAGTTGATGGGAGGAAGTCTTTCTACTAGACAACAAAACAAGTTCTGTTTGTTACTAATTCATTATAATTAAAATTTATTTTGTTTTACATGTTCCCAAATCCAGTCCTCTCCTTTTCTCTGTCGGTCCTGAAACAAACGTGTAGATGTGTTCCTAATTAAACACAAGGGTTATAGCAGGAAAAGCTTCCTCTCTCTGCATACGTACTTTTGACAACAAATGCATGTTTTCCTCCTAACCAACCAATTCTCCAATCCCCTGGACACCCAACTGTGTCCTATAATTCAATTTTGACACTGATTATTCTGGAATTAGTATAATCAGTACAGACCCAGGGGTTAAGATTTTACTCCCACAAGACTGCCTCCACTTCAGGGAGGGCAAGATAGTGGATTTGAAGTATCCTTGGTTTTGATTCTGAATGAGAGGTAACAGTGAGGTAACTCAGAACTATCTTTTGAAGAGAGAAAGGAGGAAATGCATTGAAAACTACAAAAGATGCAACAAAATACCATAAAGAGCAAGGAGAAGTAAAAACATCAGAGATAAACATCAAATAAACAGCAGATAAACCATTCCAGGGCCAGGCTCCTTCGCTCATGCTTGTAATTCTAGCTACTCAGGAAGCTGAGATCAGAAGGATCACATTTGAGGCCAGCCTAAGCAGAAAGGTCATGAGACTACAATCTCAATAGAAAAGTCTGAACATAGTTGCAAGTGGACTTATAAGTGGGAAGTATAAATAAGATGATCATGGTCTATACTGACCCAAGTGAAAAGTAAGAACTTAACTCAAAAACAATCAGAGTAGAAAATGAATAAATAAATAATAGAACCTGAGTTCTATTTCTATATGACATTTTGGGGAAGAAAGTTGAGATTTTTCAGTCACTTCTTTATTTAAATATTCAGCTTTTTTAGTTGTTGACTTTGTTAGTTCTATAGGCTGTCTCTCACCTGAGAAGTAAAAGAGAAATTTATGCCAACAGGTGCAAAATTTACAACAAAGCAATACAATCAATAGGAAAATAACAAGGCAATACCATGCCTCCAAAACCATACAACTCAATAACTGAATCCAAAGATAGTAAATTGGCAGAAATGTCAGATAAAAAATTCAAATGTCTGCTTTTAAAAATGGTTACTGACCTCAAAGAAAACAAATAAACAGATAAATGAAGTTAGGAAATAAATGTAGGGCCTAGAAAAGGACATCAGTATCATAGCTGAAAAATTCAACCAGGAAATAAAAATTGTGAGCCAGGTGCCAGTGGCTCACGCCTGTAAATCCTACCTACTGAGGAGGCTGAGATCTGAGGATCATGGTTCAAAGCCAGCCCAGGCAGAAAAGTCCGTGAGACTCTTATCTCCAATTAACCACTAGAAAACCAGAAGTGGAGCTGTTGCTCAAGCGGCAGAGTGCTCACCTTGAGCTGAAGAGCTCAGGGATAGCGAACACACAAGCCCAGAGTTTAAGCCCCATGACTGACCAAAAAAAACAATTGTGAAGAAAACTCAGAACAGAAATGTTTAAAGTGGACTGGGAAGGTGACTAAGTGGTAGAGTGCTTGCCTTGCATGCATGAGGCCCTCAGCACCACATAAGCAGGAAAAAGTTGGAAGTGGCACTGTGGCTCAATTGGTAGAGCACTAGCCTTGAGCGGAAGAGCTGAGGGACAGCACCCAGGCCCAGAGTTCAGGCCTCACTACCAAAAAAAAGAAAAAGAAAAAGTAAAAAAAAAAAAAATGTTTAAAGTGAAGAGCACAATAAATCAAGTGAAAATCAAAATGGATAGGATAGTATTAACAGCAGACTAGATCAAGCAGAAGAAAGAATATCAGAGATGGAGGAAATATTGTACTCAAACAGTAAGAAAGAATAATTTCCTTGATTTGTCTGACCATCAGCTTCCATCCCTGGCATCACCTAAATTAGCATAAACTCTGATATAGTTGTCTCTTCTTACAATTAACAAATGACTCCACTTCGATCACTCAGGAAATTCCAAGATCCATTCTATTTATGTCAATATCTGCCATATTTTTTCTATTGATGCTGCATCTTAGTGGCCTAAAAACATATTTATTAGCTCATAGTTCCATAGGCCAGAAATCTGAAAGGGCTCAGCTGGGTTCTACATAGTGGGTATCATAAGGTCAAAGCCAATGTACTAGGTAGGATGATGAGAATCTGGAGTCTCTGAGAAAGAAGCTGCTCCCAAGCTCACTCAGGTTGTTGGTAGATTTCAGTTCCTTGTGGTTGAATGACTGAGACCCCTGTTTTCTTTTTGGCTCTTGGTTGGGACCATTTAAATCTTCTGCGCTGACCTATGCTTTCCCTGTCATATTGTACCTACCGATTTTCAAGCCCCTAACAGTCAAATATCTTCTGTGTCAGTTCTCTATGACTTTACTTCTGCTCCCAGCTGGCTAAAACCCTGTTCAGACTTACTTGGACAAGATCAAATAACTGAGGAGTTTAATTATATTTTCAAATCCATTTGAACTTGTTCCTACATTAATGTTTGGTTGAAAAACCCAGAAAGCAGAGTCTTCAGGAAGCTATCTTTAGAATTCTGGCATGTTTTCTTTTTACCTATTTATATTAGTACACAAATGCATGGATAGATTGGTATAGCTATAGAGACCTTTGTATGCTTACCTGTATATGTACATGCATAAATTCATTTCCTATGTATGTCTTCTAAAATGGGTACAGAGGCAATGAAACTCTAGTAAAAACCGGGTCACCTTACACCTAGATCTTGTTTTCTAAATACTGTTTTTCCCTTAGAGAAAGAAAATTCCATGTCTGAGAAAAGGAAAGATAATTCTGGAATATATTGTACTAGAAAGTAAGGAAGTACTTAAAGAATGTTGAGAATATGTCAGAAGGATACAGGGCAGCACAATTGTATGGGTTACCAGATTTGCTTCCCCCACCAAAAAAAAAAAAACTTAGAACTTTTTCCATTCTCAGAATTACAGTATCAGTAACAAGACGGAGCAGCAATTGAGCAGCAAAGGAGACTGTTAATTCTTGGCCAAGAATAGAAAAAGTGGGAGATTCACAAATCAACTTCCCAGTCCTTTGGATTTGGGAGGCTATAGGTATGAAGTAGAAGAAGGTAGAAGGGTAGGTTAGTTGACAAAGAGTTAATAAAGAAGAATATTCATGCATTCTCTGGGAATGGGCAGATATTCTCCCCACCCCCAATATATGATGCTACCTGTTCTTACTCTTTTTATCATAATGCCTAGTCTTTACCATGACAAATGTTAACTGACAGGGCGCTGGAGGGTGTTTCATTTTGTGTGTGGGGATTATCATAAAATTAGCAACTATCTCTTTCTGGGTCACTGTGACAGGCATATTATATCCAACCGGTTTAGGCTAGCCCATGTGAAGAGAAACTATTGACTGACTTTCAGCCATGCTGTCCTCAAGGACAAATAAGATGAGGGTATTCAGATTGGCAAAGAGACTCTCAATGGTTAAATGTAGCAATCATAATAAATAATGATTATAATGGATCATAACCCATTAAGCAAAATAAATGTTTCCATTAATCCTTATTTGTACAAATGAATCAAAGAGGAGCAGAGAACACCCTTACTTGGAGCCAGTAATAAATGTAGAAGACATGACGAAGTCAGAAATTACTAGTTATACTCCTGAATAATTTAGGCAGAAAACATCCATGGATTCTAAAACTAGTGGGTAAAAGTGTGGTGCAAAGTATCTCTCCACAAATTGCATATCAGCTGCTTATTAATTATTCAATAGCCACACAGAGGAAAAACCCAGCATGTACCATCTTAACCAAGTAATAACAGTCAACACTTCCAGTAATGGGACAAACTGGCATCATGTCTTTCCTAGTGTCAGAAAAATATAGCATCTCTTCCATGAAAATCCTGCTTTTGAATCTTGAGGAAACATCAGACAAATCCAAATGAAAAGATACTCTGCAAAGTTACTGACCTGTGCTCTTCAAAACATCAAAATCATTAGAGGCAAGGGAAAACTGAGCTCTTCCAGCTTGAAAGAGATCAGAGTTGCAAGTAAATAACCCTGAAATAGATCCAGGGAGTAAAAAGAGAAGAAATTTGCTGTGCGCACACGTGTGTGTGTGTGTGTGTGTGTGTGTGTGTGTGTGTGTGTGTGTGTATGTGTGTGTTTGAGAGACATTTGTCCAGCCCAAAATGTTTTCTACTCAGTCCTCCTGCCTAAGCCTCTCAAGTTCTGGGATTACAGATGTGTGCCATTATGCCCAGTTGTACTTGATTTGTTATGAAAGATTTACACCTGAACAATATTGAATTGAGCCTATAGTAATATGTGCCAATACTAATTTCTTAATTTTTATGGGTATTTTATGGTTATACAGGAGGACCTCTTCATTGCTAAGAAGTCCACACTGAAGTTATTTAGAAGTAGTGGGGACAAGATGTCTGTAACGTATGTTTAATTTTTTTTTCCTATTTAAATGTAATGTAAAAAAAAATTGAAAGTCATTTGTGAGTTAAATTCTGCCTCCTCAAAAGACAAGTTGAAGATCTGACCTTGGTGCCTGTGAAGGGCCCTTGGTGTTAACAACCAAGTTGAACTGAAGTCATATTGGATCGGAGTGGACTCAAAATTCAATGGCCTGATTTCTAAAAGAAGAAGAGACATGAAGACAGACAGGCTATGGAAGCAGGCCATGTGCTGATAAAGACTGCAGCAATATGGTAACAAACCAAGGAATGACAAGATTTCTGGCAAATATTAGAATCTAGAATTCCAGAAAGAATTCACCCTACCTTAGTGCCTTGATTTTGAGCTCCTAGTTTCCAAAACTGTGAGAGAATAAATTTCTGTTATCTCAAGCTAGCCAATTTGTGATGCTTGGCTATGGTAGCCCTACAAAATGAATGTAAACGCCATATTTGACTTGGCTTTATAAGAATGTATTAACATGTACATATATGAATTCTTTGATCTGTTTTCTATGCACATATCTTTCATCTACATGCCTATGGTAGTCTTGTAGATAATACTACATGTTTCAATCCTCCCTTTCTCACTTGATTATATCTCCTTTAAAATGACCAATATGGCCAGGCGCTGGTGGCTTACAATCTTAGCTACTCAGGAGGCTGAGATCTGAGGATCGCAGTTAAAAGCTAGCCCAGGCAGGAAAGTCTGTGAAACTCATCTCCAAATAACCACCAGAAAACTGGAAGTGGCACTGTGGCTCAAGTGGTAGAGTGCTCACTTTGAGCTGAAGAGCTGAGGGACAGTATCCAGGCCCAGAGTTCAAGCCCCACAACCCACCAAAAAAAAAAAAAAAAGACCAATATGATAAAAACAGCTTTTATAGAATTCACAAACTTTATAGACCATGATAATGACAATTTGCCTTGTGAAGGCCAAATGTGTTTGTGACTTTAAGTATCACTATCCCACAATACTGTGAAATTTATGTAATCACTTAATCTCAATAAAAAATTATTTAAAAAATTAAAAAAATTGTAAGTATGATAAAAACAGATGCATGGTGAAAAGAGTGATAGAGTTGGTGAAGTAGATTGAAACCTGCTTTTGGAACTAACATGAGGTAAAAATGCCAATGATGTCTGACCCATGGGGTAGCCCAATAATATGCATTAAAATACATAATGCATATCAATTGTTACAAAACAGTTCTGAGCTTCTTTTTTATAATTAAAATTGAGACACTAACATTTAAAAAATAGAATAATGATAAACATAAATTTCTTTTTAATGTGAATTTTCTTCTTAATGTGAATGTGAATTTCTATTTAACCTCCAAACTCTCCTAATGAGAACATATACATTATCTAAAAAAAATGTTCCTATCTCATGAATGCAGGCTGTCATACTGTTTGCACACACAGATTATCAAGTATGCCATTGTTAACTTGTTGAATAATAACGATAAAAGGCATCTTTTAATACTCCAGGTGGAATGATCGCATTTGGCGAGGTTTTATCTGGAAGAAATTGATTTTAAGAAGAATAGACACTTCACTAAAGTTCCCAGAATACTGATGTCAGTCTTCACTTTTGAATGCAACTTAGCATTACTGGCCAGATAAGCACAGAGCATGTTGATTTTTTTAAATTTAAATTTTATTGTAAAGGTGATGTACAGAGGGGTTAGAGTTACATAAGTAATTATTATATTTCTTTTTGAACAGTGTTATTTCCTCCCTCATTTTCTTTCATTACCTCTCACCCCTGGCTCTCCTTAGCTCCAAGTTGTAAAGTTCATTGCCAATATAGTGTCTAGTATCACTGCTGAGTTGGTTCACCCTTTAATGACTTTTAAGACCTACTCCACCTATTACTGTTTATAACAGGACCAGTAGGTTGCTCCATTTGTTTCCCAGTTGGTTTAAAAGTCCATCTTGGCGTTTCATAACCGAGAAGTATGTTTATCTTGGATCAAATATTCCCTAATGAGGAATAGCTACATGATAAGCCCTATTTTTGTTTGGTTTGGGTTTTTTTTTTTCACTCAGGAAAAAAACCACTATTGATAAACACCACTAGGAAACATAAAACGTTGTGTTTTACTTGAATCGCGATCCTGTTTTTAAAGCTAGATTCTGAGTGTATACATGAAACCAAAGTCTGCTGGATTGTATTAAACATCAAACTCCACTACCACTTTTCAAATAGTTTTCTTGGTCTCCTCCATAATCACCATTTTTGTTTGAGACAAAGGGGACTTAGAGTCTGCCCATCAAACCTTTATTTTTCACAATACTGGGCCACATAACCCACCTCATCCAAGTGATGTCCCTTTATTGTAGCACAAGAACCATGTGGTTTTTGTTGGGTCAGTGACCTGGGGTTCAAATGGAATTACATGCTTCACCACTATCGATACAAGTTTGGAGGAATTTCTAAGCACTAGAAAAATTTCTTACATCAAAAAGTATTACCTTTTTTAATCCTTACATTTGCCACATTCTTTTTTTTTTTTGTCAGTCGGGCTTGAACTCTGGGCCTGAGCGCTGTCCCTCAGCTCTGCAGCTCAAGGCTAGCACTCTACCGCTTGAGCTACAGTGCCACTTCTGGCTTTCTGGTGGTTTATTGGAGATAAGAGTTTCACGAACGTTCCTGCCCAGGCTGGCTTTGAACCGTGAACCTCCTGAGTAGCTAGGATTACAGGGTGAGCCACTGGCACCCGGCTGCCACATTCTTGTGAACAAAAATGTTAGATATTAGATTCACTAGGATAGTCTGTAGACTAACTGACAATACTTCTGCTATATAAATTTGCCCAGATGCAAACTACAAAACTAACAAACCAAAGCAAAGATGTGATGTGCTTGTATAAATCTTTGTACTCTTATGTTCTTAGAACAGTCAAGATCTACCAGCTCTCTCTTCTTTCTGCCACCTGATGGAAACTACAGTCTTGACTGTGCTATGACACACTTGAATCCAAGTGAGAGCCTTGACCATTCTCAAGCACTGATAAAGTTATTTAGGTTGCTGCCCCAAACACTAGAACTATTTCCTTCCATGAACTAAATGCTTTAAACTCTCAACAGATTTCATACTCTGACCCCCCTTGCCCCCCCACATACACTCCTCTCTGTGGACATATACATAGAACATCTCTTTTCTCTCATATTCTGTCTACTGAAACACCATGCATCATGATTTTACCAGATCTCTCTGGCCTTCCAGTGATTCTCCCTTTGGAATCTCAGATGGCTCCATCTCTATCTGGATACACTGTCTTATGGGAATTTCCCTATTGCTGCTTTGGGGGTGAGCCCAGCGTTGGGTTTGGTAGGACAAAACACTGATCTACAATAGAAACAATATAAACAGATCTTCAATACTTCTTCCTATACTTTTCTATTTTTCAGCTTTCTGAACTGTCTTCTCACAACTTAGTAACTTTAATATCTTTTTGAATACTATAGTATCATTTTCAACCTTGGCTGGGCATCAGAGAATCCCTAGGTAGTAGTTTGGATTCCAAAAGTCCAGGCTATGTTGAAGAGCAATTTAATCAGAAACCTGGGGTGGGTTTTAAGCTTCAGTAATGCTAAAAATTTCCCCAGTGGAGCTAGAAGGAAAAGAACTGAGTTTGCAGCTATAAGTCAACAGCATTTCTACCATTGCTATGGAAATGTTACACTTAATATTTAGAGGTCCACATGTGTGTTTGTATGAAGTCAATGTTGGCATCACACTACAGGAATGTTGGCTTGGCTCAAGAATAGCCTACCCGTGGAAATCCATGCATTCTTATTAGCCTGGAAATAGAGTGCTCAGAGAGAAGTTTAGTTCACTTGTGATATCTCTCACTCTTCCTCTTTTCATTCTTTCTCTGTGACAGGGATCAAACTCAGGGCCTTGTACATGCTAAACATGTGCTCTACCACTGAGCTATCTCCCCAGCCCCTACATTTCTACAGTAATAAAGATATTTCTACAACGTAGATTCAGTGACAAGACCACTCAAACTCTTTTCAATTGAAACTCATAATCCTGGGCATCTCATCCAACCTTCTGGCTTTCAAGACATGCATTATAAACTGATACCTTCAAACTAGACACCTTTCCTGTACTCACACTTGTACTTCAATAATTTTCTGGATTTGGAGGTTGATCTTGTAGACTTTTAAAATGTAATAGGTCCAAAAGTAAGCTCTTAACAATACCTCTACATACTGTTATTAACAGAAATTCTCCCTACAGTCTTTCTCATTTTAGTTAATGGCAGGTCTATCCTCCCAGCTTTTGTTTCTACAACTCAAACGCAATTTGTTCCTGTTCATTCTATTTTAAACTTTCATTAATTAAAAAAATATACCCAGAACCAGGCACTGATGGCTTATGCCTATAATCCTAGATACTCAGGAGGCTGAGATCTGAGAATCATGGTTGCAAGTCTGCCTGGCCAGAAAAGCCTGTGAGACTATTTCCAATTAATCACCAAAAAAGCCAGAAATGGAGCTGTGTCTCAAGAGACAGAGCACTAACCTTGAGCAAAAAAATCTCAAGAGCAGTGTCCAGGCCCTGATTTTAAGTCCCACAACTGACATATATACATATACATCTATCTATCTATCTATCTATCTATCTATCTATCTATCTATCTATCTATCTATCTATCTACCTACCTACCTACCTACCTACCTAGCTCTTCATCTCAAGAATTTTACCACTATACTACTTAACATACTGGCCCAAGCTGCCACCATTTCTGTTTTTTTTTTCTTTTTTCTGTTGTGGAGCTTGAACTCAGGGCCTGGGTTCTGTCCCTCAGCTCTTCATCTCAAGGCAAGCACTCTACCACTTGAGCCACAACACCACTTCCAGTTTTCTGGTAGTTAACTGGAGATAAAAGTCTCATGGACTTTCCTGCCCGGGCTGGCTTGGAACCACAATTCTCAGATCTCAGCTCCTGAGTAGCTAGGATTACAGGCATGAGCCACCAGCAAGAGTGACAACCATTTCTAATCAGAATTATTCTAACAGGCTGCTTTCCTGCATCCATCCTTGCTTGAATCTTAGCTTTTGCTATCATAACAAATACCATAGACTGGATGGCTGTTCAAATTTATTTTTTTACACTTCTGGAAACTTGAAGACTCATATCAAGGTGTAAGGGGTTCTCCTTAGCTTTCAGATGGCTGCTTTTGTCTTTGTTTTCATCTGAATCACCCCTTCTCCCTCTAATAAAACCAATAATCCCATTATGATGGCCCACCTTCATGATATAATTGCTTCTTAAGACAAACTATAGTAGTGAAATACTATCACTTGAGCAACATCTGAATTTGGGGTAGACACAAACATTCAGTTTATTATACCTTGCTTTTTAAAACATGTTACAATACATCCTCTAAACACCATTTCAGATGAAGTAAAAACTAAAGGCATCACAGTGACTTAAAGGACAATATGTTACCTGCCCCCACATTACACTCTGTCTTTGTTTCCTCCTACTCACTCTCCCTTTCCATTGGCCTTCTGTTGTGTATCAGCATGAGCCCTTGCTCACCTCAAGAATTGCTCCTGCATTGGTGAATAAGCTAAGAATCATTCACTTTCTTCAGACTTCTAATACACTATTCTAACCATTTTCATCTCCCTTCCCATTGCCAAGATTGTCTTAATTGGTAGCTTAAGGAAAGGTGAAAGGCTGCTATAGCCCATGTGGAAGTTGAATTCTATGACTGTGGGGAATCCCAGTCCCCAAAACTACAGTCCTAGAAACATTCAAAATCAGTGGGAACTCCTAAGTTGACTACTTCTTTAAATTAAGGGAAACAAGAACTACTGGTATTATGCTTAGCATTGTAACTTTCATCAGCTTCCAGAACTTGTTAGAAATAGCCCCACATCACAAATGTCAGCGAAAAGCGCTCACTGTCTTCCAGTCATGACACCAGCATTCCAGTTTCACTAGAAATTGTATTTCTGTGTCACACTTTCTTTTTGCTTAAATAAATTTAGGTGATTTTTGGTTATCTTGAAATAACAGTACAAAGGTATTTCAATGGACATGTCAGGTTATGAGTACAATGCATCTTGCACAATATCATCCCTTCCATCCATCATCCTTGAAACTTTCCCAAACCTCAACTGTCCCCTCAAGTTTCCCAGTCTCATTTTTACATATATACATTGAGTATCATGACTATATTTGCCCATCATTCCTCTCTTCGTGGGTCCTCTAGTTATATAGCCCATAGCCTCAGCTTCCTGAATGCTGGGAGTACAGTAGGATACTTTGTCAAGCTTCTCCATGTTGGTAGGTGAAACCATAAGTACTGTGTATTTTTATTCTCAAAGGGATTAGAACATTACATACATTATGGAGATAGCTTTGTAATGTTTTAGAAATTGAAAGTCAAAAGCTACAGGAACTGAATTAAAGCCTCTTGAGGACGAATTTAAATATTAATAGTAAAAGCTTTCCTGAGGACAACTCAGAAACAGAAATGTTCATTTACATTGTACCAGGCTGCAATTTCACAAGTCATCTCAGCAGGTCCTCACAAATCCCTGTACGGAGATAAAGACACACAGGAGATTATGATTCATATTTCCATCTTACAAATGGAGCCACTGGAGTTCAGAGGGTTCCATGGTTATCAGAGGTCAACCATAAAGTTGACCTTGAAAGACCCAAGTTCTAGGCTGAGAATGTGGCTTAGTGGTAGAGTGTTTGCCTAAAATGCATGAAGCCCTGGGTTCTATTCCTCAGTACCACATAAACAGAAACATCCAGAAGTGGCACTGTGGCTCAAGTGGTAGAGTGATAGCCTTGCGCAAAAAAGAAACTCAGGACAGTGCCCAGGCCCTGAGTTCAAGCCTCAGGACTGGCAAACAAAAAACAAACCAAAAAAACAAAAAAAAGAAAGTCCCAAGTTCTGGTCTTTGATCTTTCTGCCCACTGCATTTCTCCTGTGCTCCATGTTTTCTAACCCACTTGGAGATTCTTACAATGATATTTGCCAACCTGTTGGCTTGAAATAAAAACATCAGCACTATAATGAGTTCCCTAAGAAGGGGGTAGTTTTGGAAAATGCGCAGGTATTAGGTAAAACCTGGACAGTGCTTTGGAAAGTTTCTGTTTGATTCATCTATCTCAATTTATAAAGCCCATTAGGGACTTTCCTTGCCAAAGTTGCTGACAAGGTCTACAGAACTTTCCTCAAAGTGAAGGGGAACTCCTTCCATCTGCAACTAGTGGAGAACTTGGGAGAGCCACTATTCTGCATGAGAACCCAGGCATGGAAGCTGTCAGCTGATCCTAAGATAGGAACTGACAAACAAGGAGATTTAGCTGCTTATTGGAGAAAAGATGACTCAAAGTCCATTTCTACATTCCTCATTTTCTCAAGTGACACTATCCATTGTCATCTGAAAAACAAAGACCACCAATATGTTTCCATTCTTAAAAGAATTCTTTGTGTTGTTCTATAAAGCTTGCCATTTTTTAACTGTTAAAGAAAGAGAATTTCAACACAAATTTAGTATGCTTACTAATGTAATTATATGAGTAAATGTTAGAGTGATAGGTTGGGTTTTTGTTTTGTGCTGGGACTTGAACTCAGGGTCTTACTCTTGTTGCATAAGCATTCTACCACTTGAGCCACTGTGTGAGCCCTTTTTGGGTTGATTATTGCTGTATGCCTAGTCTGTACTGCAATCCTCCTATTTGTATTAATGGTGTTTCTGAAATTACACCACTCTGGACAGAGCCGTTGTAGTCTCATGAACTGTTCTTTGGTCCAGGCTGATATTGAACCACAGTCTTCTGATCTCTGCTTCCCAAGTAACTAGGATTGTAGGATTAAGCCCCCTTGCTTTGGATAAAATTCTTATTAGTGTTGATATTTGACAGGTTTGGAAACTTTTGAAACAACTGTTTTAGTGTGGGACAATAATAGATAGCTAATCATTGGAAAATTTATGATAAAAAAATTTCAGATTGTGAATTTTGTTAAAAGATATATTTTGTCTCAATTGTCTTCCAAAATCTCAACAACTAGACCTCTGTCACTAATTTGTCCACAGCCTGAAAAGTCACTTGGCTTCTCCTAGTTTTTGCTTCCTCATTTCTAAAATGAAGTGCTAACCCCACAGCACTTGTGAGGCTGAGATAGGAAGATGGTAGTTTTGCAGGCCTGTGTTAAATTAGTTCCAGGGTCTGATATAGCAAGTAGTATATACCATTCAATAAATATTTTTTGCACAAAATTATAGTAACTTATAGTTGTGGCACTTTATAATTTATGGTAGACAAGTTTTATAAAAGATGAAATAATCATGAAGTAAACATGCACACACACACATGTGCAGAGATACTAAGAATTAAGTAAAAGTTATATATTCCTTCTAAGAAGGTAGTTAAAAACTGTTAGAGTAACTGCTGCCCTAACTTCACAGTAAAAAGCCAAACTTAAGGAAGAATAATTTTTTAGAATTTTCACTGAGACACTAAGAATTTTCACTGAGACACTATGGCAAAAATGGGATTCATTTCTACATGTTCTGTCTTTACATATTCATGCACACTAAGGAAGGAACTATCCAAGGGAAATAATTTAAAAATCAGATATGTATTTCCATTTCTTTCCTTGGAACATATAGACATGTTAGCAGTAAGACAAATTGATGAAGGGTATTTTGATTTGATGTTATCTCTTAGTGCTCATTAGACCCACTAAAATCACTCATTTTATTCCTGAATTTCCACTCCCCAACAATACTTCATTTTGTAGCCTTTTCTTTTGCAAAGTTTTTGAATTCTCCTTTTCACTCAGCTTCTCTCTTCTCCAATCAAAACAGTCTTTTACTCAGATTAAACTCATTTACCTAAAGGAATGATTAAATGATTATTTCCCAGAAGGCACTGATATTTTAAAAGAAAACCATTTCCTAAATGAATGTCTAATTGGCCAGATTTCAGGCAATTTCACAATCCCACTAGATTTTAGGTGTGTCTCAGATCACTTACAACATTTTCCTTGGTAATTATCTAGTACAGTGATTCCCAAATCTTAAATGCCACAGAATTCTTGCATGAAAGAAAATTCAGACAGCGGTATAGTGTATAGAAAAAATGAAGAGTGAAGGCTCTTGGTTGAAATGGGGATGAGGCTTTTGAAGCTACTCCTCTTGACCTTGTTTCTATCAACTGTTTCCACCCTGGTAAAAAAGCAAGTGCATGTTCTCACACAAATGCACGCATGTAAAGTGAGAAAATGGTTGATATACAGTTTATTCTTGAGGATCCTTAAGAAGCCTGTAGCTATCTACCATAATAATAAATCACAGTCACATTTATTTATTGTTTTGAGACTGTGGCCAGTCAAAGAGTGAACTGTGTAAAAAAATTGTTTTGGCCTATTGTCCTCCAGTTTGCATGCACATTTAGACTTGGATATGGGACATGTTTTATAACTATGTCAACTAGATGTATTCTTTTGGAGAACTGGATTTCCCCCAACCTGGCTTTTCCCTTATTCAAATGTTAGATTTAAACCAACCATCAAAATAATTGCTTTCTCCTTTGAAGCAAGGGTTACAGTGGGATTTTCCCAGCAGAAATGATTTTGAAGATGATCTCCAGAAAGACCATGTTGAGTCTCTTTTCTTTGGACTCTAATTCTGCATTTCTCATGCCACAGGCACCTCAAATCAAATAGCCCCTAAAGATACTGTTACTTTTCTTTCACACTTGTTCCTCTGGTTAAATGGTTCTGCCATCTGCCCGGTCATAAAGCTAAAACCATAAAGTCACCATTAAAACAGCTACTATTAAATTAGTGGGACTCTGAGAGAGGCATAACACTGATCAGGGCTATTTTACTTCTTTACTCTGGATGTTCAGGTGCTAGTAGCCCCACCCTCTTCTAAGTTGCACAATAAAAAACAAAACAAACAAACAAACAAAAACCTTACTACTGTCTGTAGATATTGCCCTAATATTGGTGGAAGCAAAATCAACACCATTTGAGATCCACTGGGGTGATTTACCTCCCTGCTCCTCACAATTCCCACTAGGTAAGCATTGCAACTTTAGGTCATATTGTGCTGATGAGGTAATGGAGTCTTTGAGAAATTCAGAGACTTCTCAGTTATGTGGCCATTATATAGCAGAACTGGTCTCAAAGTACACCAGAAGCTGTCGCTCTTCTCCTTTCTTCCACTGATGATCAATCCTTCCTTGCATTACAGTTTTCATCTATGTTAACCTTTGGGACCTCTGGCCCACTTACTAGAACTCTAACATTTTTGGGTGGCATAGAAACCCTGGTTCCTTGCCACTACCTTCTCCCCTCTGTCTCACACTTGTCCCCCTTCATTTCATTAGCAATCAAACATGTATTTGTCTTTTTTTCTAAACATCAATCATAAAGCAAGACAATCCAGCCCTAGATTGGCTGGGTTTCTACCACACCACAGCACCTTGAGTCAGATCATTTTAAGCCATATATATCTGCCCTAATGTCTCCTTTCTGATGAGCTCTCATGTCTTTTATGGCTCATTCATTTGTGTGTGTGTGTGTGTGTGTGTGTGTGTGTGTGTGTGTGTGTGTGTGTGTGTGTGCGTGCGTGCGCCAACCCTGGGCCTTTAACACAGGACGTTGCGCTTTTGCCTGGCTTTTTCACTCAAGTTTGGTGTTCTACCTCTTTAAGGGTGGCTCTTTTTTCAATGTCTATTCTTGAATTAAGAGTTGTAAGGCTGTATCCATTAGCCTTCCATCCTGCCTGTCATTTTATATACAGCATGTCAGCGTTAGCATGTTTACTTGTCTCTTAGAAGAAGTTCCTTACATACACAGCCAGCCACACACATCAGAATTACCTAGGAACATTTTAAAAATGTGGTGCCACACTCATCCCCAGACCCCACAGTTTCATAAATCCATATTGTTAAAAATCACCATACTGTAGTTAGATGCTTGATCTATTGCTCAACAAGGAAGAATCAACTGTACTGAACCTCAGCTTGCTTCTGTAGTTTTGTGGAAGTTTTTTTTCTTTTGATTTCACTTTCCATTTCCTGCATGGTAACAGTCAAACTTCAGTCATTAATGTAAGCTGTGATATTTTCTTCAGTTGAGTTTAGGCCTAATCTCTGGCACCTCAAAGGAACTCCTCACATTTTCAAACATCCAATAGTCACCTCCAAGTTAGGGATTCTTGTGAACACGTTCTTGTTTTTTCCGGATTTTAGTTATTTTGTGGGTCCTTGTTCACAAGTTGTCTGTGGCAGATCATGTTTCTCCCAGGTGGTTGTGAGGCTTTCAGCCAATTCACCTGTCTCTAGGGGATCCTGTTTCCTTCATTCACCATCCCACCTGGGAATGCAGCAATGACTGTTAACCCTCAGTGGGGTCAGAGGGCACTTGGTGGAATGAATGGGGAAGTGGGGGGGGGGGGGGGGGAAGAGGGCGGGACTCCCTGAAACTGGTTAAGGAGAAATCGAAACTCAGCTGTTAAAAACCGCTGCCCCTGCACTGTGGAATCTCCAGAGTCAGAGCCTCCTGTCCTGAATCCATTCCTCCTGCATTCCTCCTGCAGCGGCCACCACCTGGGACCAAGAGTCTGAACCATGTATACTCACAGCAAGGTGGTAGGCACCAGGTCCAACACTTCTAACGCCTCTGGAAACCCCAGTGAGCAGCATGGGGGGCTGGACCCACTGCAAAGCCAGAAACAGGGTTTGGAGAGGGGCCCCCAGGGCCCTGCACTGAAGAGCTCAGGGCTTGTTGGCCAGAGGAGGTAAGTGTGGAAAAGCTTTTCTGGATGGTAAAGCCCCGTTCTTAAACATTCTCTGGCTTCTTAGAGTTCCCTTGGACTTTGAAACTATAAGGGTGGATGGTTATCAAGAGAATGAAATATTATTTGCCTAAATAAACTCATTCATAAATTCCCTTATGACACCTTTAATCTGCCAGGTTTCAGTTCTTTTTCTTTTTTTAAATGTTCTTGTCAAGGTGATGTACAGAGGGGTTACAGTTGTGTAAGTAAGGTAGTGAGTACATCTCTTGTCCAACTTGTTATCCCCTCCCTTATTTTTCTCCCTTTCCCCCCAGGGTTTCAGTTCTTGACTGAATATCTATGTCCTCACTTTCCAAAACTACTTGTAGTTTTTCTCAGTGGCTACAGGATTGAAAACTTTAGTTATGTGGAACCCAAGTGTTATTTTTTGTTTTTGTTTTCTAATTTTCAGGTGTCTTCAGAATTTATACCCTAACAAATTGTGCAAGGGCCTAGGTACTATCCCTGAGTTGTTGGGGTTTTTTTTTTGTGTGTGTGTTTTGTTTTTTGTTTTTGTTTGTGTGTTTTTTTTCTCAAGGCTACCACTCTACCATTTGAGTTACAGCTCTACTTCCGAGTTTTTAAATAGTCAATTGGTGATAGGAGCCTCCCACTTTCCTTCCTAGAGTTGTTTCAAACCATGATCTTCAGATCTCAGGTCCTGAGTAGATAGAATTGAAGGCTTGAGCTATGGGTCCATCAGACTTTTTTTTTTTTTTTGCTGGTCCCTGGGGCTTGGGACTTGGGCACTGTCCCTGAGCCTTTGTGCTCAAGGCTACTGCTCTACTACTTGAGCTACATTTGCTTTGGTGATAATTGGAGATAAGAGTCTCATGGTCTTTCTTGCCCAAGCTGGCAAAAAATAGCCAGCCTTCTGAGTAAATAGAATATAGGTTTGAGCAACTGAGCTTGGCTGTGTTTGTTTTTGTTATTGTTTGTTTTTAATTTTATTAAGCAGTTGTACAAAGAGGTTGTGAGTAGTACAATGTATCTTGATCTATATCATCCCTTCTTTTGTATGCCCCATTATTCCTCATCTTAACCCTACCGTTTTTTTAGATGTTTTTGGAAGTATCACACCATTTATATTATTGAGGTAGGGTTACCTTTGATGAGTCTGGAAATCAATTAGAAATAGCAGAATTTCTCTGAGAGTAATTGGCTTCTTGCCACAACAGAAGCTCATTAGCTTCAAGTAACCTACATGTCTATAAGCTGCAGCATTTAATAGCAACAGAGGTCACAGACAGATGGCCTCTTGTCTATGAGTGGTTAATGATAAAAAAAAATCATTTACATGATTTTTTCTATTAAGAAGCATCTATTTCCCCAACTATGGTGGCTCATACCTGCAATTCCAGCACTCAAGCCTGAAGCATAAGTATCAAGAGTTTGAAGCTAGCTTGAGAGCTACATAGGAAGACCTCATTTTTTTTTTTTTAAAAAGCATCTATTTAGATGTAGCAAATTGCTTGTATGATCTTACATTCTCATATGCATTAACAGTTGTATCCATCTATCTTTTTATTGGATGGTAATTACTTCAGCTTCCAGCTGGACCAAATTGCTCAGAAAGGTGTGGTTTTCTCATAATTACCCAGGCTTCAATATCTTAAAAACCTCAGTGCATGCTATTTTGTGATTCCGAAGATCTGCAAGTGGAGAAATTCCTAGAGGAATTTCAGTTACCTCCACAAAATGCTTCCCCCCCCCCCCTCATGTGAATCATTTGCAGTAAATATAGTATTAAAAGATTCATTCCTTTTTAAGCATTTAGCATCAAAAATCCTGATGGGAACACTGTGAATGCTTACATTTCCATTATGTGTGTCTACTTCCTTACTTGTCTCCTTCAATGGAAGCAGGAAATCAAGGAGTTGTTGAGTGACAAATAATATCTCGGTGAAAACAAGAGTTAGAGGCTTTATTTATTTTGGCGAGAGAAATCAGAAGTATTTTCTGATAAGATATTTGGAAAATAGGGAGGAAGTGCTTTAATAGTGAGATTTTATTTGTTCATCCACAGTATGTTCCTCCTTATAGGGCAAAGCTGGAATTTACCTTATTTATGGGCAACCTGTTGACTTATTTGGGCAATGGATCCAGTGTGGGGGTCAGAACTATGAACTTTGATGCTGGGGATGACTGAGGTTTGAATTCTGACTATGCTGTCACTTGCTCTCTGAATAAGAAGCTTGTATACTTTATGCCTCAATTTCCTTATTATTAAAATGATATTGTGATAGCCATGAAGAGAATATTCAGTAAACATTGGGAACTAATAGCCTTGAGTTCATTTGACAATGAGTTATTAAAAAGTACTATCTTGCCACCCTAAAAATGATATTTGTACCTTGAAAAACTCATTTACAACACCTGCCTACTCATAAACAAAATATATTAGTAAAAGTGGAGAGTAATCTGTTACCTCTGACACATTAACAGGCAAAGCTTAGTACTTGATAGCATCTGGATTTCAGTAATTATGAGCATTTACTAATTCATATAGACTTTTCCAGCTATTTTTACCCAGGGATTTTTATTGAGTCTCTAAATACTAGTAATTATCATCACAAATTTAAAGAAAAATAAATCTTAAACAGAGTTGTAATCCAGAGATCTTTTATCCTCTTTTTCATTTCTGCTTTTTTTGAAAAATCTTTCATTTATATCATAACTAGGTAGATAGGAGCAAAGGCATGGATTTTTACTAGATAAAAACTATTATTAAAAACTATTGCCTAGGGGAAATAGGCTCTTGCCTATGGTACTGATAAAAAAGGTTTACTTCATCCAGATACCTGGCTATTATCATTCCATAATGTGGTCTTTTAGTTGGATGCTGTTTGAAGGAAATAGAAAAACAAATTCTGAAAATGAACCCATAATATAGAATCTTACTATACAGTTTACTTTGTAATGTTTACTTTGTAATTTAATTTATGTATAAATTTTTATAACCTTAACATTTGTGGCTTTCTTTTTTAAATTTTTTTTTATTTTATTGTGAAAATACTGTACAGAGGGGTTACAATTACATGGGCAAGATGAGTACATTTCTTTTTTAATTTATTTTAATTTTTTTTGTGAACATTCTGTACAGAGGGGTTACAATTACATGGGCAGGATAATGCGTACATTTCTTATCAAGCATTGCAGCCTCCTCCTTTGTTTACCCTTCACATCCCTTCCCAGCCTACCCCCCTCCTCACCTAATCCTCTCCCCCCCCCCACCAACGATGTAAAGCTCGTTTTGGAAATGACAACTAGTGCTTCTCATTGTTGCAACAGGTCCACCTGTATCCTTAAACGACTTGATAAGAAATGTACTCATTAAAACAAGTCTTTAATGAGTACATTTCTTATCAAGCATTGTAGCCTCCTCCTTTGTTTCCTCTTTATGTCCCTTCCAATCCTCCCCCCCAATCCTCCTCCACTCTCCACACCATCAAAGTTGTAAAGTTCGTTTTGACATAACAACTTGTACGTCTCATTGTTGCAATGAGTCCACCTGTATCCGTATTTAAATGATTTATTTTTTCCCTTCCCCTCCACAAATTATACCGAGATCTAATACAGTGAAAGCAGGGGTTATATCGTGGGGGAGGGACACACAAAGCAACAAAGAAATCATCTTATAAATGTGTTAGAAACAATTGCATGAAAGGAAAAAAAAACATTTGAATACATATCTTAGGGTTCATTTCCCTAACATCAACTTATCGACCTTTTCTGCTTGTCTCAGACATATACTAGTTATTGCAAATAAGGGAAACCATTGGACCTGTGTTTCTTTGGGCCTGGCTTACTTCACTTAATATAATTTTTTTCAAGTCTTTCCATTTCCTAACAAATGGGGCAATGTCATTCTTCCTGATGGAGGCAGAATTCCATTGTGTATATATATACCACATTTTTTGATCCATTCATCTACTGAGGGGCATCTGGGTTGGTTCCATATCTTAGCTGCAATAAACATAGTCGTGCTGGTAGCTTTAGTGTGGTCTTGTTTGTAAACATTTGTGTAAATGCCCAAAAGTGGGATTGCTGGGTCATAGGGGAGCCCTATGTGGAGTCTTTTGAGGAACCTCCATACTGCTTTCCAAAGTGGTTGAACAAGTTTACATTCCCACCAACAATGTAGTAAGGTTCCCTTCTGTCCACATCCCCTCCAGCATCTGTTGTTATTAGAGTTCTTGATTTTTGCCATTCTAACTGGGGTGAGGTGATATCTAATGTTGTTTTGATTTGCATTTCTTTTATGGCTAGAGAGGTTGAGCATTTCTTCATGTGTCTATTGGCCATCCTTCTTTCCTCTTCAGAGAAGTTTCTTTTTAAGTCTTTAGCCCACTTACTTATTGGGCAGTTGTTTCTTTGAAGATTTGTTGTTGGGGGATTTAATTTTTTGAGTTCCAGGTATATTTTAGATATGAGACCCTTGTCCTTTGTATGGCTAGTGAAGATCTTCTCCCAATCCATGGGCTTTCTATTGATCTTGCTAGCTATGTCCTTTGCCATGCAGAAGCTCTGCAATTTCATGCAATCCCATTTGTCCAACCTTTCTTTGATTTGTTGTGTTTCTGGGTGTGCCAAGGAGACCTAGGGTTTCTCCTATTCCATCCTGTAATGTTTTCAGAGTGTCTACTTTGACTCCAAGGTCTTTGATCTATTTTGAGTTGATGCTGGTGATTCTGGGTGATATATAAGGATCTAGCTTTAGTTTTCTACAAGTAGTTAACCAATTTTGCCAGCACCATTTACTGAAGAGGCTGTCTTTCTTCCATTCTACTTTTTTACCTTGAAGAATAAGGTTGGAATATTGATAGGTATCTCACTGAATTTGTAGATAGCCTTGGGAAGTATTGCCATTTTCACGATGTTGATCTTTCTAATCCAGGAGCATGGGAGTTTTTTGCCACTTTCCAAGTTCTGTTTTGATTTCCTTTTTCAAGTTTTTAAAGTTTTCGTAATAGAGGTCCTTCACTTCTTTGGTTAAGTTAATTCCTAGGTATTTTATTTTTTGTGGAGCTATTACGAATGGAGTTGCTTTCCTAATTTCAGCCACACTTTTCTCATTGTTGGCATACAGAAAAGCCATGATTTTGGGGGGTTAATTTTATACCCTGCTACTTTGCCAAAGTTTTGAATCAGTTTGAGTAATCTGGGAGTGGAGTCTGTGGGATTCTTTAAATACAAGATCATGTCATCTGCAAAGAGGGAGGGTTTTACTTCTTCTTTTTTTGGATCCCTTTTATGTTTGCATCTTGTCTTATTGCTGAAGCTATGCATTCTAATACTAGATTGAAAAGAGGTGGAGAGAGTGGGCATCCTTGTCTGGTTCCTGAGTTTAGAGGAAATGGCTTTGGTTTTTCACCATTAAGTATAATGCTGGCTGTAGGTTTGTCATATACAGCCTTTATTGTATTGAGGAATGTTCCATGGATTCCTAATTTTTCCAGAAACTTCATAAAGGGGTGCTGGATCTTCTCAAATGCTTTTTCTGCATCTATTATCTAACCATGTGGTTCTTATCCTTGCTCCTGTTGATTTGATGAATTGTATTAATTGATTTGCATATATTGAACCAGCTTTGCATCCTTGAAATGAATCCTGTTTGATCGTGGTGTATGATTTTTTGGATGCATTGTTGAAGTCGATTGGCCAAAATTTTGTTGAGAAGTTTTGCATCAATGTTCATCAAAGAAATGGGTCTATAGTTCTCTTTCTTTAATGAGTCCCTGCCTGGTTTTGGGATGAGGGTTATGATGGCTTCATAGAATGAGTTCGGTAGTGAACTTTCTCTTTCATTAAAGAGTTGGAGGAGTATTGGTGTGAGCTCTGCTTTGAATGCCTTGTAGAATTCCACTGTAAAACCATCTGGTCCTGGGCTTTTCTTAGATGGAAGGTCTCTTATTGCTGTTTCTATTTCAATGCTTGATATGGGCCTGTTAAGATGGTTTAACTCATCTTGGTTTAGTGTCGGCATGTCAATATTTGCTAGGAAAAGGTTCATTTCTGCCAAGTTTTCAAACTTATTAGCCTAAAGTTTTGAGAAGTATTCCCTTATAATGTTCTGAATCTTGGTTGTTTCTGTGGTGATGTTTCCATTCTCATCTCTGAGTTTATTTATTTGGGTGTGTTCTCTTCTTTTTCTGATAAGATTAGCTAAGGGTCTGTCAATTTTGTTAATTTTTTTGAAGAACCAACTCTTTGTTTTGTTGATTCTTTCTATGGTTTTTTTGGATTCTAATTCTGATTTAGTTTTAATTATTTCTTTCCATCTACTGGATTGGGGTTTATCTTGCTGCTCTTTTTCAAGGAGGCTCAGATACCTCATTAAATTGTTGGTTTCAGATCTCTCCAATTTGTTGATGTAGGAACTCAGAGCTATAAACTTGCCCCTGAGTACTGCCTTTGCTGTGTCCCAGAGGAGCTGGTAATTTGTGTGTTCCTTTTTGTTGAATATCATGAACATTTGAATTTCCTTTCTAATCTCTTCTATGACCCACTCGCGATTCAGCAGTGTGTTGTTCAGCCTCCATGTGTTACCGGACTTTCTTCGGTGGCTTTTGGTGTTGAGTTCTAATTTTATTCCCTTGTGGTCTGAGAGAATGCAAGGTATAACTTCAATGTTTCTGAATTTTGACAAGCTTGTTTGTGGCCTAAAATGTGGTCTATTTTGGAAAATGTTCCATGTGCTGCTGAGAAAAATGTGTATTTTGATGCTGCTGGGTGAAATATTGGGTAGATGTCTGTTAGATCTAGTTGATCTATGTAGTTGTTTAGATCTACAGTTTCTCTGTTGAGTTTTTGCCGAGTTGATCTATCTAGTGGGGAAAGTGGTGTGTTAAAGTCCCCAACAATTAATGTCTTTGGATTTACGTTGGATTTGAGGGAAAGTAGTGTTTCTTGGATAAATTTGGGTGCTCTATTGTTTGGCGAATAGATATTTAGAATTGTAATATCCTCCTGAAAGAGAGATCCCTTAATTAGTATGTAGCGACCTTCTTTATCTCTTCTCACTAATTTTAATTTGAAGTCTATTTTATCTGATATTAGGATTGCAACTCCTGCCTATTTATGGGGGCCATTTGCTTGGTAGATTTTGTTCCAGCCTTTCACATGGAAAATGTGTTTGTTTTTATGGGCAAGATGTGATTCTTGAAGACAGCAGATAGAAGGATCTTGCTTTTTAATCTAACTAGGCAGTCTATTAAGTCTGTTAATGTTGAGAGATTGGACTGAGAGGTATTTGGGAGTTCCTGCCATTTTATCCACCTTCTTGGGGGTGTGACAACTGGGTTCTTCCTATGGTTCTTGGATTCTCAGTTTCGGTGGGGTTTCTTGACCTTTATTGTGGTTTTGTTGGTTTTATCTGTGTAGGACAAGAATCTTTTGTAGGGCTGGTTTGGTGGAGATATATTGTTTCAATTTTTCTTTGCTATGGAAGGTTTTTATTTGATCTTCGGTTATGAAGGAGAGTTTAGCTGGGTACAGTCAGTATTCTTGGTTGATAGTTGTTTGTCTTTAGGGCATGGCATACGTCATTCCAGGCTTTTCTTGCTTTGATTGTCTCTGCTGAGAAATCTTAGGTGATTCTAATTGGTTTCCCTTTGTATGTGATTGATCTTTTCTCCTTGACTGCTTTAAGGATCTTTTCCTTGGTCTGAATAGATCCTGTGTGGATTATAATGTGACGGTGGGATGTCCTATTCTGGTCTGGTCTATTTGGAGTTCTAAAAGCTTCTTGTATCTGAATAGGCCTATCTTTTTCATGTTTGGGAAGTGTTGCTTTTTTTTGAGTACTGTAAATAGGTACTTAAATAATGCTTTCTATTTAATTGTGTATTACATCTGCTAACTCAATCCACACAACAACTCTATAATAGAGGAACTCTAAGCTATAGGTAAGTATTTTAATTAAAAAAACTTACAAAGTTTATGATCTCAGTGATGGACAGACATTTGTCAAGTAATTATACATGTGGACTCAAAGCTGGCATCTGACACTTTTGCTCATTGATGACATCACTTTTCCACCTGACCCATGCCTCTAACTCCACACATAGACCATTATGTACTATAAAAGAACCTCAGGGTCTTAGCTAGTCTTGAGAACAGGAAAAATCTTTCCTAAGAAATGATATTTGAACTTTGACCTATAGGATGAGAAAGTTGTGTGTGTGTGTGTGTGTGTGTCACAATCCACTTAGCTGTCTCCCAAGTACTAAGATTACAGGTGTGGGCTACCATGTCTGATCTACATTTGTTTTCCAACATCAAATCTTTTCAACACCAATTAACTGTGTGACACCAGCTGTCTTCCCCACAATTCAATTCTGACACTAACTACCCAGAGTGACTACAGATCCCCTCAAATTAAATGCTCAATCCTATAACACTGCTCCCAATTGAGACTTCAGAGACCAATTACAAATGTGATCTCTGTCCTACCTGTACTTATGCTCATCAAAACTATACATCTGGAGGGATAACCAGTTTTCATGGCCCTTTGCTCACTCTTTTGAGCAGCCTCCACTTCCTCTTTGTCAAACAAACTTGTTTTGAACTTACTATACAAAAACCTATAAATTTGGAGATTCCCAAACACTTTTCTCTTCGTCTCGGGTCTGATGATTCACCAAAATGAATCACAGAACTCACAGAAGCCACTCCACTTAGAATTCTTGTTTATTATAAAAGATTCAACTCAGGAACAGCCAAGTGCGAGACATTCACAGGGTGATGTACTGGGGAAGAGATGGAGGGCGGTGTGCGGATAGCTTGTATGTTATCTGGGTTGCTCTACTCTCCTATACCTTATGTATTCACCATTCTGGATCTGGAAGCTCCCCAGATATGAAGGCCCTTCATAGAGGCTTCCTGTGTATGCATATTGGTTAAATCATTGGCCATTGGTAATTTTATTCCACCTCCTACCCTTCCTCTGCTCAGAGTTGGGGTGGGGCTGAAAATTCCAAGCATTTAATTATAAAATAGATTTTTCTTGATGCCAGATTCCATCTTCAAACTATCTAAAGACCCTTAGCATCTTGAAAAAAAAATACCTATTCCAGAAATTCTAAGGTTTTGGGAAATTTGATGCTAGACCAGAGACAATAACTGAATATTATTTATTTGTTTCTTTATTTATATAATACTGGGGTTTGAAATCTGGGCCTGGAACTTGCTAGGTCATATCTCCAGCTTTTTTCCCCCTTCAAATAAGGCCTCTGATATTTTTGCTTCGAGTGGCATAGACTTCAATCCTCCTACTTCTACCTCATAAGTAGTTGGGATTACAAGATTATCTGGGATTTACAGATGTCAACTTCCGTGCCTGGCTTGTTTTATGAGCTGAGATCTCACTAAATTTTTGCTTGGGCTGATCTATAAGATCAACCCTCTCATCTTCTGCCTCCATGTCGCCAAGATTACAGGTGTGCATCAACACATCTGGCTCCAAATACTCATTATTTAAATAGTAGTTCAATTGGCCTCTGTGGCAGCCAGAGAAACTTGTTTTGCAGAGATAGTGCTTTAGAATTTACTGTGGGGAACATACCTATTTTCATCTCTTCTATCTTTTGTTCTCACTCTTCTACTGCCCTCTTGCCAACTGCCCTGTTCCCAGCCTGTGTCTACACATAGGAGCCCCATGTGCCAGCCTGTTATGTGCCATGTTCTAGCCTCATGGTAATCTGTTGGACTCTTCAGCCCAAAACTGTTCACTAATCTGTCCATGATATCCTGAGCATTGTAGCAGTTTGAGCCTCTTCCTGCTCAGTCTTTCCTCCTTATAACCCTTTCTTAGGTGCCAGCTCAGCTCATGTTTTCCTGCCTGTTTTTTCTCCCTCCTCCTCTGTTTTTTACAAGCTATCCTCCCTCTCGCAATACAACCCTAGTGCATCTCTTATACATATAACTTCACATTGGCATTTGCTTCTTAGGAGACTTAGAGTTGATATCACCTTTATTTTTTATGTTTTGTTGTTTGAAATAAGGTCTTGCTACATAGGACATTCTGGTCTCTGACTCACTAATATATATAGTCCAGGCTGGCCTGAAGGTTAAATGGGGGGAAACTCCCATTTGTGAATGTCTTTCATTTCTTACAGTTACCTTGTGGGATTCTTTTAAAGAATTAGAGTCTAAGTGGCTTTTCTAAAAATTCTACAGCCAATCCCTTAGTTGTAGGATAGACTTGTAAATGAAAACTGGTAATTATGTGACAGGCGTGCTGCCTAGTGGTGCACTGTGTCCGTGTGGGGAGAAGATTTGTAGGTACTCCTCTGAGCGGCGTCTTGAAGAACAGGTAGGATGTAGCCAGGTAGATACTGAAACTTACTATCTTACCTCAGACTTCTAAGTGCTGGAATTAAAGGCAGGTGGCTCCATACCTGCTCTAAGGGTTTTACAACATACTCTATCCTGACCACAACAGTGTCCTCCTATTACCTCCTGTCCAATACTCACATGCAGATCTATGCAAATTGGGTTTATGCATTGCTCTTTTTTCCCTTATATTCGCATTGTAGTCTAAAGGTATTCTCTAGTCCTGTTAATTCAGCTTCAGTGTTTCTCATTAGCTCATTTTGCTTTGGGGAAGGAAATAAACTTTGTTATTGACACTTCTTTCTTCCCAAACTCTCAAGAGAGGTAAGGGAAAAATAAAGGACAAGCTTTGTAAGAACACTTATTAAAAGCCAGTCCCTGATGTGTTACATTTTATAAATCGTGTTATATAAGATAGGATATAATTTAGTCATTATGTTTTAATATTAATTCAACTTTTATAAATAATGCTATTTAATGAATGCCAAAGCCTCACAGTATGGTTTCTAATGGCTAAGCTAGAACTTGACTCAACTTAGTTACATCAGAACTAGTCATATGAAATAGTCTTAAATTAGCTGCCAGGTTTTACAAAATCATCAACACCTATAAAAACTACATTCACTGTTTCTTCCTCATTGCAGCATACCAGATTTCAATTTCCTCTCTCCATATGATTATGAGAAAATAAGCTTTCCCCCCTAGATTCTAAATGGTAGGAAAGCATTAGGCTTATTTTTCTTTCTGGGAAAGGCAGTAGTTCCTTTTAGTGTTGGGAAATGATAATACATTGGGAGAGAAAATGGATGATTGGTTCTGGCTAGTAATTTTTCTGATGGCTCAATATAGGTAGCTATCTATTAAGAGGTTAGTTAACTCAATCGCTAAGCTCAAAAGTATTCACAAAGCTTGAAAAGATAACAGTGAATAGTTCACTCTTCACAATAATAGTACAGTTTAATGAGCAGGGTAGGTATCTCAACTATTCCTAGTATCAAACTATCCTAAATAATTTAATAATATCCTAGAATCAAACTAATTAGTAGCACTTTTTTATTTTTTTATTTTTATTTTTTGTTTTTGATTGTGGGGCCTGAATTCTGGGCCTGGGCACTGTCCCTCAGCTGTTCAGCTCAAGGCTAGTGCTCTACCACTTGAACCACAGCACCACTTCTGGCTTTTTCCTGCTTATGTGGTGCTGAGGAATTGAACCCAGGGCCTCATGCATGCAAAGCATGCACTCTACCACTGAGCCACCTTCCGAGCCCCACACTTCTTTATTTTTGAAACAATAAACATGGTGAAACAATGCAAAACTGTTGTAGGCACAAAGTATATTAGTTGTGACTTAGAATAAACTGAAAACTGCTGGAAAAAAAAAGAGTAACAGTTCTTCATATATCATCTCTCCTTGCCATGTTGAGGATTGAATTCAGGGCTTTGAAGCATACTAGCCAAGCATTCTACCACTGTTATATCACCGGGCCATTAGTGCTTCATGTATCTGAATAATTAACCATGCAGGAGACCTTGTACTAAGCATGTCATCCACCTTATTGATTCTATCTTCAAAATAAACACTTGGCTACTTTACAAGTGATTGAATGATTTTCCAGGTTCGCGTTGCTTTTCTTAATCACAGGACCTGTACTCCAGTATGAGTCTATTAGCAAAGCCAGGGTCCTGACAGTGCTCAGCAACTGGCGGAGGATGTGAATTGCAGCCAGCCCATATGTCCAGTCTGTGGTTTCCTATTCATTCCATGACAAGGGAAATGTCATAAGCTAAAGAGTATAAAGTAGAAACATGCATGTGATATTTATTTATATATGCAAATGAGAACTGTAACTTTTCCTCACACATCCCTATGCTTATGGCTAGGGCCCTATATGAAAAGACAGATGAAGACTGTAGTGGGGAGGAGCAGTGAGACCACTCAGTCCTCAGTGAAAATGTAAAAGATTTTATTGAGCGAAAAGTGCTGACTCGCCAGGACTGCACCTGGAGTTGGGATCCCAGTGCCGGCCCATATGGGCTTTTAAGCATTTGGGGCTAGGGCGGGGTAAGAGGGAGGCTGGGTGTTGGTTTTAGCCAATGATTGTTACAAGAAATGCACACCTTAAGTTTAAATTTCCCGCCACGGTTTTGCTTGTAAGAAGCAGGGGAGTAGAACAAAGTGTGGTGATGGGCCACTGGGTTAGGGCTCCCATTGCTCAGAAAACAGCAGAAGCAGAGTTACAGAGTGACAGGGTTATGGAGTTACAGAGTTACAATTACAGTTACTCACTAAAGTAATGAGTTACCAGGGAAGTCTTATCCACAGCACACTTACATTTATATCTTAAAAACCATTCATTATCCATTTTATACAATCCAAGTCAAATACCATATTCCATCTTTACATCCTCCACCATTTCAAGACAAAAGCATTCAAGTTTATTTGATGTAATTTTATGTGTCATGAGAAGTTTGGATCTTCAGAAATGAAGACCCATACATAGAAGGAAAACATCATCATTTATTACTATTATATTACTTTGAGACGGAGTCTTGACCTCATCACCAGTTCAGCTACCTCAGCCCCTCAAGTGCTGGGATTAGAAGCATGGACTACCATGGCTGTCAAGAAATTTTCTTTCGATGCTTAGGTTTGATGAAGCATAGACAGTTTTGTGGAGGTTATGACTGGTTAGACAGTAGTAAGACTTAGTGGCAATAAATTATAGACCCCTGACAAGGCCTTTTTTTTTTTTTTTCAGATTCTTCATGTTTCTAGATCCTCATTCATTTTTTCTGGGTATAGGGTGGATTTCTTCAAAATGAGGTCCTGAAGGCCTTCTTTGGAGAAAGTTTAAACAATTCTACGGCCTACTTCAAGGGCTAGGAAAGATCAGATAGACCTTCTTGCTTCTGCTGTTTTCTCAAATGCCAAGGCACTTCACTTAGGGGCAGTCTATCTTGAGCCCATCACAGCTTTAAAAATGATTTAGTTAAAAAAATGTCTACAAGAATCAAGTTTCTATGAGAACCGATTTTTTTGTTGTTGCTGTTTTTCACAAGTGTCAGAGTTTTGTGGTCTCCTGGCTAGACCAGTTCTCTCACTGTCGCCATTTCTGACTAACCTCAAACACACAATGACTTCCTGTAAAATATTTTCAGATCTCACCACCATCCTATTGTGAACAATTAATCTGTCTTACATTATGACCCTGTACACTTCTGGGTATAGAAGGTGTGTGTGTGTGTGTGTGTGTGTTGTGTGTGTGTGTGTGTGTGTGTGTGTGTGTGTGTGTGTGTGTGTAGAGACATTTTCAAAACAATTCTCACCCTTATTACATGTGCTATACTCTGACATTCTTTATTTTTATTCACTACAAATAGATCCATTGATTTGATTTCATAACCCATGAGAGGTAGGTTACCACCTACGGTTTGAAAGTAGTTCTATGCGTGGAAGAGTTGTTAGAATTGCTGGAAAGAAGAAATTTCAGTTTGATTAAATAAAATTTGCCTTTCTGTTTGTGGGGGAGGGTAGAAATTGGGGTCTTGTTTCTACCTTTTGGGGGGCTGCATTTTGCTCCTTGATATGATGTGCATTTGTAAAATGCCAAGTCTTGGGGAGCAATCATTTTTCTTTCAAATACTGTATCATCAAAAATGAATGGATATTTTTCATGAAGTCTTTGACAGCTAAACCAGTGAAACAATAAATCAACAGGATGATGAAAGCTCAAAAACACATAATACCTATAATAATCAGCTGAAGTACAGCCGAAATGAGAAAAAAATGAAACTTAGCTCAATTACACAGTAAGGTTACTTATTCAGAGTCAGTAGAGTGCTGAAAGGTGATACATATTGTTAAGGTTAATTGCATCTATTCAGAATGTATTTGAATCTGAAACAAAAGCTTAAGACCAAAAAAAATAACCAAAGGGAAAAGATTGCCTTTGAAGGATCTGTTCTATTTAAAAAAAAATCAGTTGATGAAGGTTCCTTTGTTCTGTAATGTTTATAATTCTACCTCCCCCTCAACCCTGCAATATGAAGCCTTGAAAGGCAATCCATTAAAGTCCTGTAGAAAAGCTGATGACTTTTAGCAGTAGTAAAAGTCAAGGACTAGAATAAGATGGGATGTTTCATGCCTTTAATCCCAACATCCAACATTCTGGAAGCTGAGACAGGAGAATCCTGTCATAGTCAGACTCATCTCAAGCAAGACAAAACAAAGAAACAAAAAACAACTAACCAACCAAATAAAAAAATCTTACAGCCATTATGCCCTTTGATTTGCACTGTCAAGGGGAAGGCATGGTTAGGAGAAGGTACACTCTGTCTCATCTGTACTTTAAAATGTGATTGCTGTGTATTACACATCCAGGTACTGGTTTGTACATTCATTCATTATTTCATCATAGAAACCACTGTTGTCCTCACAATGGAATCCTAGATAACACCACCTGGTTAGTACTCTTTCTAAAAAAATGCTTAACCTAATCCCTAAATCACTCTGTGGTTCAGTCTGTCAAACAGTTCACCTGAATGCTACAATGACAAGTGTCAGAGAAAGATAAAAGTCAAAAAACTTGTCCTAGACAAAGAGTTGAGTTCCTGATAAGAACCTGGATGAGGTGAAGTGGAAGGAATATTTAGTTCAAATAATTTGGAAAGTGGAATATAACTAGATAATGTCGTGTTAATAATAAAGAGAATATCTGTCTTCTTTGGAGATACTTGCTAAAATATGTGATCCTGCAGTTAACTTTCCCACTAGAAGGGAAGACAGGGGAGAGGAGGGTAGGAGAGGGAAAGGAGGGCAAGCGAGACAGGGAAGACACGCGTGCAAAGTATTGAGATGAGGTAAATACAAGCAGATAGTAGCTAGGGACTCATTTTACCAATGTTTTAATTTTGCTCATTAGGCTTTTGGAACCTGGAAACATTGTCAGAGATTTGTATGTTTATTATTTGTTTAATATTTGCAAGACTGGTGATCTACAATTTGAAATATACCTCCAGAGTTGATTTTTTGCTGGTTATTTCTGAGATGAGGACAGCCTGGGCAGAAAAGTCTGGGAGACCATACCTGATCTCGAACCAAGATTCTTCTTTCTCAGCCTCCCACGTAGCTAGGATTATAGTCTGGAGCCATTGTTACTCTGTCACTGTCACTAGGTATATTAAATTTTAATAAACTAAGGAACAAAGCCTGGGCTTCGAACTGTGCTAACATCTGCAGGATATGAACACTTCTGTATGTACGTATGTATTGGTGTCAGTACTGGGGCTTGAACTCTGGGCATGGTTGCTGTCCCTTGAGCTTCTTTTGCTCAAGGATAGTGCTCTACAACTTTAGCCACAGCTGTATTTCTGGCTTCTTTGAGTTAATTGGAGATGAGATTGTCATGGAATTTCTTACCTGGACTGGCTTCAAACCTTGATTCTCATAACTCAGGCACCTGAGTAGCGAGGATTTCAGGTATGAGCCACTCTCACCCGGCTTATTTATTTCATTTTGAAGATGTATTTCACTCTGTGAAATCACTCCTGAGATCCAAAGTAAAGAATCAGATGTAGAAGGAAGAGTCGCCAGTGAGAACCACATGTAAAAAATATTTAGAAAAACTAAATTACACACACACACACACTTGCAAAAAGATGCAGCGTAGGGATTAGATCACAGTGTAAGAGAAGTTGTAGTAGTGGTTCAAGATGAGTCTCTATTAAACTTTTGTTATATATAGTTATATTTGTTGCAGATAACATCAGATCCTCTATAGGTAGCCTGAGCAAAGCTTTGTTCATTTATCTCCTGTAAAGTAAAGGCTCTTGGTCCAGGGCTGACACAAGTAATAGGCAATTAGAATAGGGTATTTGTTATGTACTGGTATAGTTCTAAGCATTTTTAATTGGTGAGGTATATAATGGTTGTCACCATTTTCATCTATAAAACAGATGAAACAATAGAACAGTTAAGCCATTGATCAATAGAAATGAACATAATTAGGGTTTGAAGCCTGAAAGGCTCCTGGATTAGCACCCATGTGTTTTTTCAGACTATTTCTGACTTTCCTTATTGCCAGTCTTAAGGTATAACATATATTAAACTTCCTTCATTGACTAAGATAGCTGCTTGAGCCCTCCACGAAGGGAAAAAGCAACAAAATGCTTTCCTTGCCTATATGACTGGGTGTTCCTCTCAATTTCTTTCATTTAATTACAAGATTATATTTAGCTATAAAGACTAGGACCTGCTATATTGGCGCATTGTCAACTTGAATAAAGAAAGGCATATATTAATCAAGAGAAAGTGTAAAGGAAAACTGGGATGGTCCAGCATCTCTTCTAGTTTAAGAACTGAAGAGAATCAGCAGCCATGAGTGGACTATATAAGCACATGATCCACTGTCTATGGGACATGGAAATGAAAATGGGAGATCTAAGGGAGAGAAATTGAAATGTAGTTCACATTTCTGCCCAGAGAATTGACTTCAGAGAATTGTTAGAGTTTCTTTCCAAAAATTGCTCGCTGAAAAGCTTTATGCTTCACAGAGCCTGCAGGATTATTTATAATAGAGACTATCTGAAACAAATGCAGCCATGACACATCCAAGCTGAAAAATATTCTGCAGCCATTTAGTACTAAACATGCTATATATATATCATTGAATTGGGAAAACCATTTACAAAGACATAAAAACTATAGTTAAAATATGATTGCAAGCTGGATTATGATAGGGACAGAGTATAGACTGGATGGAAATTTAACCCAAAGAAAACTCTTCATTGAAATCCTCAAGAGTTGGGATTACAAATGACTTTTAAAGCATTTTTTAAAGTATTTTTTTCTGACTTTTTGTATGAGTATGCTCCTTTCCCAATAAAAAATAGAAAGGATCTTGGTTTTAGATAGTCATATAGATTTAAGTATACTCCATGCTACATCTAGAGTTTTTATTAAGCTATACATAACGGGAGCAATGCCTAAGACCTGGTCGCAGTCAGCTTTACTAAATAGGCATTTGATAAGTAAATAGATTTGATGATGTTGTCAATTTTTTATTAAGCTATTCTTTAAAAGAACATTCATCTGCCCTATTCTCAGTGGAAATGACAGTCCTCCAAAGGGCTTTCTGAACTCAAATGTTTTGTTGGATGTCAAAATCCTCTACTCTTTAACCTGGGCTATGTTTTTTTCTTCTTCAAATTTTTGTTGTTTGTTTTCTTTCCAGACAAGGTCATCCTATGTAGTTCAGGCTGGTCTCAAAACTACTGGACTCAAGCATATCCAACCAACCCGGATGGGTTTTTAGGGTTGTTTATTTTATAGAGCACATGAGAGATGGGATATGAACTTGCCCAGCTAGCTGAAATGCTAATTGAACCATGATCCTTGGTAGGGGTTACCTTCACCTGAAAGCCAAGGCACATTTTTCTAATTTACGTAAACTTGCCATGTCTCACTGACATGAGAATCCTGGGATGTGTGTGCATGAACCTGTGCACACCTATTTTCTTGATCTCCATCAAGCCATCAGATCAACCAAGGCCCTGGTGATTTGTTGCTAGCAAATCTCTACCCTCTGGCTATCAATTTTGGCCTTCTCATAGAAGCTAGGAGTTGTTCTCATTAAAGAATGAAGCAACTACAAGTATGTATGAGCTTCTTGGGTGGTAGTGAATAGTTTAGGTTTCACGAGTTCTGGGACCAAAGAAGAAAAGTAAGGCCATTCACACCCGAGGAGTGGAATGCTGGGTCAGGGGTTGGGAGTAGCCCTGGTGAAAGATGGGTGTGTCAGAGGGTGATTTACTCAGCCCCATCTTGTTATTTTCTTGTTTTGTCTGGGAATTTAGTCTGTTTTCTAAAAAAGGAACTTCCAGCAACCTAAGTTTTGACTCCTGTGGATTAAAAACAGTAAAGCTTCTGGTTCTTACATTAAAGATCACATACTAAAGGCAAAATAGAATCCTTGTTATTTAGAAAAATATCTAGTACCTTTCATCACTCCAAAATCCTTTTTTCCTCCAATCATGACCAAAGACAAAATTTTCTTGAACTATAAAAACATCAAGCCAGTGGTTTTTGTTTTTTTGTTTTTTTTTTTTTAAATAGGACAATAGACTTGATATATCTACTACTGGGTTTGAAGTAATCTATAACTTTCTTGACCACCTCCTTCTGAATTTCTATTCTTGACTACATTTCTTTTTCAATCAGACCAGTACTGTTTCTAATTAGAAATTTAAATTACATCTGGTGCAGTTTGCACACTCCAGGGGATATGTTTATGTAATACCTTTAGCCAGCCAAGATATTTTTCATAACTTCAATATAACAGTTTTTCATAGAGTGCTTACGGATGAGATTTTTATAAAAACAGCACAAGAATGTACATGTGAGAGGCAGTTGTGTAACTCAGAGGCTTCACAGGGAAACGTGTCTTGCATCCTTTTTCCTTTCTTTTTCTTTATTGTGCAGAAAGACATTTCTCTTTGTCTCGAGTTACTCTTTCCAAATGTTATTTGGTCTGTCTCAGTGCTGTTAAGAAGTGAAAATAATCATACCAGTTGAGACATTTCATTAAATTTCAATGAGATAATTAAGGCAACTCATTAAAAAAAACATATATTTGTTTCAGTAGTTTGAATGTTGCTTAATCAGGAAATGACCAGAATGCTAAAACTAGGTAGCTTGGCTTTGTCCAGATAAGTAGCTTTGGATAGAGGGAAAGCTGCAAAGGCTAGAATGGCAAAGGCCTTTGCTGTGGGTGGAAACTAATTGGTTGATATCATTAATAAATGATGCTTCCTATTCATGTCAAGAAAAAGCTAAGAGCAAAGGGATGAATATTTTTATCATGGCATTATACTCTGACACACAATATTTTTTTAAAGCATATCCTTAGATTTTATCTCCTTTTCTTACTGCAAGTAAGAGGAATGAAAGCTAAATTACTTGGCAATACTTTCTTGTGAATTTTATAAGATGTTTTAGATTTGGCATTATTAGCCAATAAAATATTGCTAAGGAGTTTGCCAATGTATTCCCTAACAGAGAACATATTTTACTAGGACCATGAGTAAAAATATGGTTGATCAAAATCTCTCCTTCCTGGTCTAGGTAATTCATTTCATTGCTCTGCTGTCTTTGGGTGCCGTAAGCCTCTACACACTGGCCAGAGATTGTATGCAGTCCTATATCTAAGATTGCCCCCATAAAATCTGAGACCAAACAGAACAGAGGAAAATAAGCTGATAGTCATGCTGCTGGCTGTGCAGTAAGCTCTTTGTTTCCAATCCAGGAGTCTGTGTCTTCTGCCAGAAGGTCCAGTATCAGACTTAATTACAGATTTATTCTTCTTTTCAAACCTATTCCAAAATTTTCATAAGAATTAAAATTTCTTTGCAAATGTTTGGCCAAGAAACATTTTTTGCTATTCCAGGGTCCCTCTAGCTTTAACCTGCTCTTCCCTGAAGTTTTCTTTTAAATAATTAAAAAAAATTATCTTGGGGCTGGGAATGTAGCTTAGTGGTAGAGTGCTTGCCTAGCAGGCATGAAGCCCTGGATTTGATTCCTCAGTACCACATACACAGAGAAAACTGGAAGTGGCACTGTGGCTCAAGTGGTAGAGTGCTATCTTTGAACAAAATAAGCTCAAGGACAGTGCCCAAGCCATGAGTTCAAGCCCCAGACTGGCAAAAAATAAAGTGTCTTTAAGTAGTTTTACAAAGGGGGTTTCAATTCAGCCTGTCAGTTTATTAATATGATGCACCTTGATCAATGTCACCCCTTTCCTGAAGTTTCTTACCCCTTTGGGTCTTCTGAAAATCTTCTCTGCCATGATTTCTGACTCCTTACATCTTCTCATCTTAACACTTGTTTGGACAGCTTTGTGCTCTGGTCTGATGTTTTATTTTGTTTTGTTTTTAAATTGTTCCTTACTAAAGTATAAGTTTTGTTACAGAGGTTGCTTATGTATTTTGGTAGCTCCCCATTAGCCTTTGGCATAATAAGTCCCTAACGAATATTCAGATAAATGGTCACATTCTTTAGAATCTATTAAGGGGCTGAAGTTAAGGGGTTGTCATATTTTATGCCTTTTATGTTGAATTGCAAAGCTTACTGCAGACAGTTTACTTGTCTGTGTCAAAAGTCCTGGGTTGATTCTCAGCCTGATTGTTTAATTAGCCTAGAGATCTTTAGGACATGATTTATCTCTGTGTCTTCATCAATATTTTAAAACTTGATATATATATATATATATATATATATATATATATATTTAATTCCTAATACCTTTATAATATATTAATATATAATTTAATATAAAACGATCAATTTCACTATATTAATATACACTAATATATAATATATATCATTATATATGTGACATTAATTAATCCCCAAGTTCCCTTTTAGCAGAAGTGTTCTTTATTCATAACTTTCATGCTGCTATAACTAAATACCCAATATTGGATAATGTTTAAGTAAAGAGGTTTATTTAGCTCACAATTCTGGTGGGTAGAGAATTCAGACAGCATGATGCTGGCATCTCATGAGGGCCTATGGCTATATGTCATCACAGGAGAGTAGCAGAAAGGGAAGTAGACACATGCAAAAGACCAGACATATGGATGGCACCATTTTATAACAACAGTCTCAATTCATCCAGTCTAGTGAGTCTTAATCCATTTATGAGATATGGGCATAAATTCCTTCTGAGAGTGGGGTCCCCATAGCTCACCTGCTTTTCAACATGTCTACCGAGCCCCTCAACATGAATCTTGATGGGGACCAGTCTTAATTTGAACCATCACAGACAATGTACCTGATCTACTGTAATTGTTTTCCAAATGTGGTGGTATCTAGGCCAAGGATGTCGGCATCAGCTAAGAACTTGTTGAAAATGCATGTTATTGAAACTTACCACAATGCTACTGAATCAGAAACTCTGCCCTTTACTACACATACCAGAAAATCCTCTGGGTGGGTCTATGAGTAGTATGAGTAGTCTATGAGAACTGGGGACCTGAATATAGGCAAATCCTGCTGTAGCGAGAACCTCGGCACCACTACCTTTGTAGCATGCATTGAAGATGGTGCAGCAATTTCATGGTTAATCTTAAACCTAGCATCCCATGTTTAAGGCTCTGTGGAATGGCTCACCACTGCATCTAACTCAAGTCTCCAGGTATGAGCGATAGCAGAATTGCAGCTCCTGAGCTCCTGTAAAGAACTGGCAACTGAGGAGTGAAAAAAAGTCTTTCTTCTGGTGAACAAAGAATGTGAAATGGATAAGGGATTAATTTCCAGTGGCAGTCTTCTAATTCTGTATTCATTACAGTGTGTGCATGCTAGGCTACCCATGCAATTTCTGCTGATACACGTTAGGTAATTGGGTACCCAGTAGCCCCATTTGCATGCAAAGGTGTTGCTCACCTCACGTGTACATGGCTAAAATGAAAGCCCACTTTAATCTGGCTGAAGGCTATATGCTAGGAAAACCATGCACTAAGGAAGGAAACAGCTTCGGTTAATCAGCACTTTTGGCTTCTGCTGTGCTGCCTCTCAGCCAATTTGCCCTATTGAAATGGTTCATTCCAAGTTGAAGAGAGACTTCAAAGACCATCTAGCTGTGTTCATCTACAGCATTTCCTCTAAAACTGTACCCACATGTATACTACAGTCTGTGGCTGTGCTATATTTCTGCTTTATGAAGTATTCGTGTGCTAGTGGGACAGCACACATCAGCCACCACCCAGTCCAGACTCACAGCCGGCATCTGCGGCATCATTTTTATTTCATTTCTGCCCACATCTCATCATGTAGGCATTTTGTTCTAGGCACTGTGCCACAGAGCTGGCACATCTTATCAATCAGTCTTACCTTCTGCCCTCAAAAGCTCCCTGTATTTTAAGTATTTTAGTGTCTCTAGTATCACGATGTTACACAAAATCTCTGCTTCTCTGAGCTCTTGATTATTCTCCACCTGTGTCCAGGTTTATAAAACTCCAAGCCTAAAAGCACAAGATTGTGGCCAGTTGGCTACTCATCTTCAAGAGGGAGCAGCCGCAGGGACACAGCTGGTAACCCCAGTTGATGGGAACAAAGGAAGCACCAGGGTTTTCTGTTCTCCCAGTATAGAAGAGGTCATTGTTTAAAGGACTTTAACTACATAGGCCACCTGGAGGAGCAATGGAGTCTTCAATGGGCAGTCTACCAAGAAGCAATGGAGAAGCAGTGCTCCCAAAAACTTGTCCATCCAGCTACTGCTTTATAGGTCCATACCTGACAGTGTACATTTGAATGACTTTAACAACTAGAGCATAAACTGTTCCCAGAGAGCAGGCCTGGATCTTAAGATTACCTTCCATTTCTTCCTCAGTGCCTACCTAATGATGAGCGGACTAAATCCAGTGTATCAGGAGAAAGATGGTGGCTTAGATATATTAGTAGCTTTTTGTGACAATAACCATTTTCCCCTACTTCTTCATTCTAGTGCAAACGCATATACCTTGATAGCACCGAATGAAAAACGGAGACAACAGATACAAAGGAGTATGTATACGTATTCAGCTGCCACTTAGCATGCTTTTGGTGTTCTTTATAGTTGGTTTATTTTTGTTTTCTCATTTACATACACTTTCCAGATCTTTCCCATGTCTTCTTTTATAATATTACTGGTTTTAATTTTACCTCTAAAGTTGTTCTGTTTTTAGCCCTTCTAAATTTATTTATAGTAGTAATGGAACCACACGATGTGATTATAAATCTTGTTTCTCTGTTGGGCCTAAGTACAGACATCTTATTGTGGAAATAGTAAGCTAACTGCTCATATTTTTATGGCACTGTGAATACTTTTTTTTTTGAGGTGGATTGTGCTCTATAGCCCAAGCTACTTTGTCCTCCTAAGCGCTGAGATTACAGGTTTGAGCCACCATATCCAGCCTTTTAATTCTTTTGATTTGTGTAATTTATCTTGTCTTTGGATTATAACTTCTTTGAGGGAAGGGACCACATTTTACTTATTTTCTACACAGTTAGTGTTTTATTAAAATACAGCAAATATATATGCTACCTTCTGTCATTATAGTTTTATCTTTTTTTTTTTTTTGGCTGCTGTGGGGCTTGGACTCTGGGTTTGGGTGCTGTCCCTGCACTCTTCAGCCCAAGGCGAGTGCTCTACTGCTTGAGCCATAGCACCACTTCCAGTTTTCTAGTGGTTAATTGGAGATAAGAGTCTCACAGACTTTTCTGCCCGGGCTGGCTTTGAACTCAGATCTCAGCCTCCTGAGTAGCTAGGATTACAGGCATGAGCCGCCGGGGCCCAGTGAGTTTTATCTTTTTAAGTATAGGCATGAGAGCTAAAGTTCTTAGTTGATAGGAAACTTTGAGACTTGGGTGTGGTGCCAACACTAAAATTCTATGCTCTCATTGTAGGAAACTCAGTATTTTTAACTAATGATAAGCCAGCATCAAAAGAATCCTCACCAACAAAGAGGAGGCAACAATGCTTGTTAAGAAATGTACTCGTTATCTTGCCCATGTAATTGTAACTCCTCTGTACGGTTTTCTCACAATAAATAAAAAAACTAAAAATATATAAAAAAAAGGATCCCCACCAGACAAGGGACCCTCTGGTGGAACAGTGCATCAGCGCTGAATATACCCATTATAGCTCTTCAGTGGGAACTGCAGGCATCTGCAACAGAGCCCCAAAGATTTTGGCTCCTTACAAGCCTTTGCCTTAAATGCTTAACAGGAGTTTACATCTCAGTGTGGCCTTAAGTTTGATATATTTTGGAATTTTCCTTTTCTAGTTAAAAAATTTCATAAATGGGCACTAAAGAATAATGGATTCGCCATGAGGGCCTAAGCTGGAGGAACAGAACTAATATCTCCCTGGCGCCCCCTGCTGTCACAAAGAATAAGTTCTTGCCAATGAGCTCATTCCCCTGGAAGCAAACTATTTGACCAGTGGTCCAGAATGCTGGGACCCAGAGCAGAGGCAGAACTCTCACTCCCATATGGTTGTAGTGGGTTTGGAGAACACTAAAATGCATCTAAATGCATCAAATATAGGCATAGGAATTCTCTGGAGATACATATTGACCCATGTGACATGCATATTCTAGTTTCACACACATTTGCTATAGGAAACCTTTAAAATGAACTTCCTGTTGGGCTTGCAGAATGCCAGAATTGGGGGAAAAACTGTGCTCTTGTTTTGGTGGGACATCAGGATGTTTCTCACCTGTGTACACTCTTCACAGACACTTGGGAAATGTCTTAGGTGTGAGTGACTCCCAGAGGGTAGGGCTGACAGGTAATTTTCTTTTCCTGGAAATCTTATCCATTCATACTGGTATGTGATGGTTGCTATCTGGTGGCTGTTTCTTATGCATTAAAACAACTCCATTTTCTTTCAGAACCCTACTAATTGATCTGATATTTCTTACCTGGCTTAGTTGCTGAGCAAGAGCTGGTGAACCTTGAGAAATGGAAGCAGCAGAATAGACCAAAACCAATTCACTTGGTGCCACGGCGGCTGGGTAAGCAGCAGAACTGGGGCAGGTGGGGGCAAAAGGGCCACCTACAGACCTTGTGGGCACCTGTGTATGTCTGCCTTTGTATATTAGAGAGATGGTTTGGGTAATCCTACCGTTTGGGATGGGATGCATTTGACTCTGAAACATTTCAGTGTGCAGGCATATTATTTCTAGTCTTCTGCAAGTAACAAATGATGAGGCCACACTTGTATGAGAATAAACTGATGGCTTAATTGCTAAATAATTTAGAGCCTCTTTGATGATCAGCTCTGAAGAAAGCTTACCTGGGGCGCTGCATATGCCCTGTCATAGCACCAGTCTGAGTGAGAGGAAAAGCTCTCACAGCATATTAATCATGGCACTTAAATGCTAATGTGAAGAAAAATGAAGGGAGAGTCAATTCCAGGAGCAAGAGGAGCGTGAACTGGGGACACAGTGGTTGGTATAAAGATAAATGTGACTTGGGTGTTCATTGTGGGGACAGAAAGAGACCGTTGGGCTATGCGAACAGGTGCTGCCAGTGTGATGAATTGTCTGGGCCACCTCTGCAAGGGTCTGAGCCATTCAAGAGGAAGCTACCTAACGGGGACTCATTCACCTCCTTTCTTTCTTTTCTCTATCACCACCAGCTAAAGGGCTGGACACAGATCTCATTGATCAAATTCATACAAACTTGTCTTGAGTCAGGTCAGGTCTATTTACTCTCCTGGTAGTTTTAAAGAAGAATTTTTTCTAGGATCTCAGGAAAATAAGCTATTTTGAAACTACTTAATGAGTGAAAGAAATAGTATTATCATGAACATCCCATTGCATTTTGTGAAAAAGATTAAGGTCAAATGTCACCTTTCCTCCTTGTTTCCTACCATCTCTCCTTGGTTTCTCTGATAGAGATGATATACTCTCGGGCAGCTCTGGACATTATGAGTGGCTCTTGGCTGACTCTTTGTTCTCTAGATGGTGCTCAGAGATGTATTTCTCTAAGATGGCTTTAGATTGGCACTCTCAGTCATGAAATCCACATGGACATTCCAAAACATAGTATACCTTTCTCTCCACCAACCATGAGAAGGCAGGCTGTTTACAGTGTGGCCACTGCTTGTTGAACATCACCAGAGTAACCAACTGAAAACCATCTTATACCTTCTAGCATTGACTTTTCTTAGCATCACTCATACTCTGAAGAATGCTGGGCTACAGCTGATTAAACTTTCTTGCTTATTTTTTTCCACACGTGCCTACAGGGGAGATGGAATGCAGAAAGACAAAAGACAAAAAAGTTTTATAGGCTGAAGGCTGTTGTCAGTGAAGACTCTCCAAACAGATTTTTAATTCCTTTTGCAGATCTTTCTTTGTTTCATTTTGGAATTTGGAGCAGTTGGGACCTATTGTCTTTTTAGCCTTGGCAGACAATGAGCACAATTCTCATTTTAAAATTTCTATTAATAGAATATTTAGAATTGGCCAGGTATTATGGGCCAGGGAAGGGACCAAAGGAATAGAATAAATTCTAAAGTATGTTGGACTTGGCAAGGAGGTTTGAACAAAACTTGAAAAAATTTAGACACTTAGACTTTCTACTTCTCTCAACTTCCCCCCTCCCCACTTTTCTACCACTTAAAACATTAGAGTAGTTTAGGAAATAGAGAATAGCTACAACAATAGATAGAGGACTCAATATTCATGTTCTTTCTGTCTGATGTCCCACAAAAGTGACTGAATAGCCCCAACTAAATAGGATTTGTTATATCTTCTGAGACTCAGAAGAAAACTTTACTGTGCCTTTGTCAGTTCAATGATAAAACCTAGATTGACAGCAAATGGTTTTGAATGCATCTTCTGTGACAGTGACTCTCAGATCTGACACTTGTCATGACCAAAGCCCCAGAATGTGATTTCAAAGGTGTCTTTTTAATATGAATGCCAAGCTTGTATAAACACAGAGAAATCCCTAAGTGTTCATGCTTAGGAGATGTACAATCTATGAGGACTTCTGGCCCCAACATATTTTAGTTGAAGAAAAAGAGCAAGCAAATATCCTTCTTTCCTTGTTGTCTTCTTGAATACCCAATGAAAGAACAATAAATAGTATGGATTGATAGTTAGTTACTAGCTGGAATATTCCCATTATATTTTGGAAGACTAGATTATGAAGAGTAAATACTTGTATAGTAACAGGAGCTGGAGGGTTTCTTGAGCTTCACTACATGAACATAAGACAGTAGAGGTTAAAGAAGTAAAAGCACACACAACACTGAAGCACTATTGGGCCCTATTTCTGTTAGAATAATGAATGGCCATATTTAAGTAGGAGAAATATTATAGAATCTCTAAGACTGGATATACTTATTACTCTTCAGGATAGTGCTTCACTTATGATATCCATTTAAGAAAAAACTTTAATGACCTATTGGCTGAAAATCCTTGGCATTATTATCTTTTTAAGACATGATCTCATCATTTTTTGTCTGGCTGTATTTCTCTTTTAAAGGAGTGACCATTCTTTATCTTAACTAAGATAACTGGTTGCTGTCTTATTTCCAGGGGTAGGGAATTGTTAAGGAAGCTCATGCTATAAACTTAACTTGTACTTGTCTTTAATGACTGACATCCATGTTTTGCCTTCATGGCTTTTCCCTCCTCAATTAGGGGGAAACCAATCAGAGTCTGAAGTGAGGAAGAAGCAACAACTCCAACTGATGCAATCTAAATATCAGCAAAAGGTCAGAACTCATCTCTTTTGGTTTAATTTTGTCAAAGAATTTGAGTACCATAATTTAATGAACAACCATAAAATAACGTGGTCACTTTATCAGCTCTTGGCTTTTTTTCACTCAAGGCTGGTGTTCTACCATTTGAGCCACAGCTCCACTTCTAGCTTTTTCTAGTTAATTGGAGATAAGAGTCTCAAGATTTGTCTGTTTAGACTGCCTTCAGACTGTAATCCTAAAATCTCAGCTTCCTGACTAGCTAGGATCACAAGAACTACCAGTGCCCAGCAAAAACATAAAATCCTTAAACCAATGCAAAATACAACTCTTAAAATGGAAGTCAGAAAGTGAGAAGCAAAGAGGAATACCTAGAGTTTTGATCCAAGCCATGCATGTGTTAGCATGACCTTTGATTAAGGTTAATTTTTCCATAAATAACTATATATCAACAATACTATATTTTAAATGTGTTTGAACTGATTGAATTTGCGCTAGTCAATCGTGGAAATAATATGTAAGAAAAATTTTAAGATACACAGTGATTTTTTTTATAGTGAACACTATGAAGGTTTTGTTGTTGTTATATGCGCACATGCGTGTGTGTGCTGGTCCTGTGGCTTGTATTCAAGGCCTGAGTGCTGTCCCTGAGGTTTGTTTGCTTAAGGCTAGTCCTCTACCATTTTAAGCCACAACTTCACTTTTGGCTTTTTGGCAGATAATTGGACTTGGAGTCTCATGGACTTTCCTTACCAGGTTGGCTTCAAACCACAATCCTCAGATCTCAGCATCTTGAGTAGCTAAGATTACAGGCATGAGCCATCAGCAACCAGCCACTGAGTTGTATAATCAGGAACTATTATCTGTTCTTTCCCCTTCCATACAGACAGACAGACAAAAAGACAGAGGCAGAGAAAGAGAGACAATGACAGAGAGAGGCAAAGGCAGAGACATAGAGCAGACAAGAGAGACACAGAGACAGAAAGAAATCAAGAAGCAGAGGAAAATAGAAGCAGAGAGACAGACAGAAAGAGACAAAAAAGACATGGAGAGACAAAGACGCAAAGGAGGAGAGAGACAGAGACTGGAGAGAGAAAAGAGAAATGGACACACATGTTTGCACACGCACACACACACGCACACACACACACACACACACACACACACAAGAAGCACAGATATTTCATAGGCAGGAGATGTAGTCTGGCCATTCACTACAGTCTTAAGTAGCTTGAAGCAACAACCTATAATCATGGTGAGGTACAGCACAAACAATACTGTAATTTGCCTTTCATCATAATTTTGTGTTCCAGAAGTTCAGACTGAAAAATGGTAACTGCTTTTTTGTCCTCTGTAATCTCAATACAATTTAGCTAAAGAGAGAAGAATCTTTAAGAATCAAGAAAGAAGCTGAAGAAGCCGAGCTCCAAAAAATGAAGGCCATTCAGAGAGAGAAGGTAAGAAGGTGAAGAGTATGATTAGGTACGATTTACCCAGGACCGTGTGTCAGATTTCCTTCTAGACAGTGTCCATTCATTCACTCATTTAATCCTTGTTGTAATCTGGGGAAGTAGATATTATCCAATTTTGCAAATGAGGACACAGATCAGGATGATAATTTGCCTGAGGGCCCAGAGCAAGTAAAAGGATGAAAACTGATATTCTGGCAGAGCCTTGTGGCTTGATTTCTGAGTCAGTACTGTCTCACCCATTGGATGAGTAATAAAATTATTAATTGTATATTTGGCCAGAAGACAAAATGAGGCTTTGTGATTATTAGTAATGGCAGTTCGTGACATATTGTCATATTCATATTGTATTTTCCAGGGCGATTGTGACCTAGGTAACCATGTCTCTTATTGGCAGAAGGAAAAGCTTGCATTACAATGTCAGTATGAATGATACGATTGTCATCATTTCCTTTCCCTCCTGCTCTTACTCTCCCTCCCTCTTCTCTTCTACTTCTCCTTAGACAGAATGTAGCCCAGATTTGTCTTCAACTCATTTACCCTCCTGTTTCTGCCTTTGAATGGTTGGAGTTACAGCCACTATACCCACCTTGAGAGAGTCTATTCTAAACCTCAAAGCAATGTTTTTAGTTTTGAAACAATTTTCATGTTTAGGAAATGTATTCATTACCTTACTCATGTAACTGTAACCCCTCTGTACATTATTTTTACAATAAAAACATATTTAATAAAAATGCTATCTGCTAGAGAAGAAGAAAGAATGTAGAGGTGTTTCATTCCTATTCTCTACAAAGTCCTCAGCAGAAATAGATTTTCTGAGTATTAAAGAGACAGGGAGGACAGGGAGGGTGACTGTTGATACTAAACACTACTGTGTAAGGCCTGCTCCAGCTGTATGTTACAGAAATACAATTCCTTTGCCTGACTGCTTCCTCCTAATTTTTTTCTTTTAAAAATTAAATCTCAGCCCAAAATGATCAAATAATGGATGGTTTTATGAGTTAATGAAGCAAACACTGGTGGTTATGTAACACTGGAGATGCACAGGCGTCTTGCTGTCCCCTGAGGACTTCTGTTGGCTGGAACTTCTGTCTAGTCTTCCTGGAAGGTTTCTGTTGTACTATGTGACCTAGGGAAGACACCCAGTCTTCTCTGAACTATTCCTGTCTATAAACCTACCTCATCAAGTCCACCAAGAACTTGTTATTACTGTAGAGATATAGGTTCTGGGGGCAAAAGTAAGACTGGTCTTGCACAGGAAGAGCTGTCATAAAATGCTGGAGATACATAAACAGAGGATAGGGAGCTGTGAGAGTATCTCAAGTGGTAGACTCCCTTACCAGCAACTGTGAGGCCCTGAGTTTAAGGTCCTGCACTGCTAAAAAGAAAAAAAGTGTAGAAACTAGATTTATAAATTTTGTTTCAGTCATTTTGTAAAGATTTTTTATAGCAATCTTGTTTTTATTCATCTTTCTCTTTCTTTGTATTTTTTTTTCAACTATCTGTTCTTCAGCTCTCTTTTCCCCCTCCCATTTGCTCTTCCAACGCCTTTGGTCTATGATTGGGCTGGGAGGACATGCTCCCTTTATGTAGTCTGCCTGCATTTCAAGTGGGACCAAAAAATAAAAATCCACAACCAGGAATTGAACTAAGAAGCTTGCAGACCCGAAAGAATTACTGTGTTATACACTCTTGTCCTAAAAGTCATTTATTGGTTGTCATTTAACCTCTATAATTGGCCACTTGTGGGTTGTTGATAGCTTAGTTCTTTGTGGGTCAATAACAGATACTTTTCTTAAATGTTAGTGCTGAAAGTCTGTTAACATTTAGTAAAAGCAGTATTTTGCCCCTTCTCAGTTCAACTATAGCAGTAGACATTCAGTGACCCATTAAATACGGAAACCTTAATTGGCTTGCATTTTCTAAAATGATAACTATAATGCTTACTGTCCTATATTTGCTGGAGAGTAAGGGATGGGGAGAGAGACTTCTATTTATTTTTATTTTTGACAGTGCTGGAATCTGAACTCAGGTGGCCTTGTACTTGCTAGGCAAGTGTTCTTGACTTACTTCCATATCCACGAGAGAGACTTGACCTTTAGCTCTTTCCCATGCAAAATGTGACCCTGGGATGAGCAGCCTAGATTTTGCTCAAGTACAGAATCTTGAGCCCACCTCAGACCTACTGAATCAGAATCTACATTGTGCCATGCTCTCTGATTCCTGTGCACATGAGCATTTGAGGCATATTCATTTACATGATGTTACTAAAGAAAAAAGAACCATTCCGTTTCATCCTTTTACAGACGTGATTTCTGTGGCTGGTTAGCTTGCACTGTCACTGTGACCTAGTGTATAGAAATAGGCAGCTTTCCATACTAAATATAAGCCTATTTAGTAGCTTGTGTCAGATAGCAAAGTGGACATTAGCCATTTAGAAGTGACATATTTTACATTGCTAGTGTGATAATGGCCAAGGGGAAGAGATAATGATGAAGCTTATGGATCACTTATTCTTTACAATGCACAGCAAATACACACACCAGCCTGCAACCTACTTACCTCCACTCCAAACAGTGGATGCTGCTAGGGAAGTCTGAGCCAAGCCAAGCAGAAATCAAGCAGCTACCCATGAGCTGGTCCCACCTTTCATTCCCTGCTAACCTTGTCCTTTGGGTTTTCCTCCCTCAGGGAAGGTCAAGGGGAACTCAGCTCTCTTTCTGCTATATTGTTAATTGTGTATGTGACATGAGTAAAGGGAGACTAAACATAAACTCCTTCTCCAAGTCTCCAAGTTTGGGGATGGGAGTTGGGGGGAGGCTTGAACTCAGGGCCTGAGTCTCTGTCCTTTAGTTTTTTCACTCAAGGATGTTCTATCACTTGAGACACAGCTCTACTTTTTGTTTCTTTGTTTTGATGGCTAGAGATGAGAGTCTCACAAGCTTGTATGCCCAAGCTAATTTTGAACCATGATCTTCATATCTTAGCCTTCTGAGTAGTTAGGATTACAGGCATGAGCCCCCAGTGCCTGTTCATTTATTTATTTATTTATTTCGCTGGTTCTTAGGCTAGAGCCCAGGGCCTGGGCGCTTTCCTGAACCTCTTTGTGCTTCTCGCTAGTGCTCTACCACTTGAGCCACAGCATCACTTCCGTTTTTTTTTTTTCCTGAGTAATTTATTAGAGATAAAGAGTCTCATGGACTTTTCTGCCCAGGCTGGCTTCAGACCACAATCCTCAGATCTTAGTCTCCTGGGTAGCTAGGGTTTCAGGTATGAGCCTCTGGTGCCTGGTTTGATTTTTAATAAACAAGTTTAAAGGAGCCATCTCCTGAGCACCTATTCTCGCTAATGGAGCATGGGGTTTGTCAACACTGTGGATGAAAGTGGGTGTCTCCCGCCCCATTTGTTAGGAAATGGAAAGACTTAGAAAAACTTATATTAAGTGAAGTAAGCCAGGCCCCAAAAAACATAGGTCTCATGGTTTCCTTTATTTTCAATAACTAGTATATGTCTAGGACAAGCAGAAAAGCTCAAAAGCTATGTACACATGACCATATAAAATGATGCTAAGTGAAATGAACCCCAAGATAGGGACACAAGTGGTTTTATCTTTCTTGCTGTTGTTTTAAATGTATTTATTATGTGCTATGTGATTTTTTTCTTTTGTGTGTTCTTTTCCCATGGTATAACCCCTGTTTTCACTGTATTTGATTCTGGTGCCCTTCATCTTGTATATACATTTTTCTAATTTGGGGAGGGTAAGGGAAATAACAAAATGCTGAAATAAGGATACAGGATGACCCATTGTAACAATGAGATATACAAAACACTGTGTTGAAAATGAACTTTACAACTTTGGGGAGTGGGGAGGGAGGAGTTGGAGTGGTGGGGAGGGAATGGATGGTAGGGGAAAAACAAAGGAAGAGGTAGCAATGTTCAATAGGAAATGTACTCATGACCTACTCAGGTAAACTGTAACCCCTCTATGCAGTATTTTTACAATAAAAATATATACAAAAAAGAAGGTGGGTGTCTCAAGGAGACACTGGGATTTAAAATTTTTTTTTATTATTGTGAAAATACCATACAGAGGGGTTACAATTACATGGGCAAGATAGTGAGTACATTTCTTATCAAGTGTTGTTGCCTCCTCCTTTGTTTCCCCATAACATCCCTTCCACTCTCCACCCCCATCCCCATACCCCTACCACCCCTACCCCTACACCCCTCACCTCCCACCCCGCCAAAGTTGTAAAGTTCATTTTTTGACATAACGTCTTGTACATCTCATTGTTGTAACGGGCCCACCTTCTCTTTCCCTCCACAAATTATTTCAACATCAAATACAGTGAAAGCAGGGCTTATACCTGGGAGAGGTACACACAAAGCAACAAAGAAATCATCGTATAAATATGTTGGAAACAATCACAAGAAAGAAAAAAAACATTTGAACCCTTATCTTGGGGTTCATTTCGCCTAACATCCACTTGTCTGACAGTTTCTGTTTGTCTCAGACATATACTAGATATTGCAAATAAGGGAAACCATGGGACCTATGTTTCTTTGGACCTGGCTTACTTCACTTAATATAATTTTTTCCAAGTCTTTCCATTTCCTAACAAATGGGGCGATGTCATTCTTTCTGATGGAGGCATAGAATTCCATTGTGTATATATACCACATTTTCTTGATCCATTCATCTACTGAGGGGCATATGGGTTGGTTCCATTTCTTAGCTATGGTAAATAATGCTGCAATAAACATAGTTGTGCTCGTAGCTTTAGTGTGGTCTTGTTTGTGATCATTCGTGTAAATGCCCAAAAGTGGGATTGCTGGGTCATAGCACTGGGATGTTTTGATCAAACTTACATTCCCAAGCTGGAGGATGTTAGTATTAAGTACTTCCAGTACTATCCTAGAACAGCCTCAGATGGCTTGAGAGAACAGATTGTTAAATTTTCAGAGATGTTGTTAGTTATTCACTATGTGTTGGTAGTCTGCAATGAGTGTAGTGGGAATATTTACACTGCAGGGATTGGCAAAAGCCATAAATCAACATATCTTCCTCCTTTGTTAAAACAGGTTATTATATGTCTATCAGCTCTAGCTGCTTAGTACTAAAATGAAAGGGGTACGTACTTGCTTACCCACATTCCAAAGTCAAGCTGTAAAAGGGCAAAGATTTTATGAGGCACCTGGCATATTGTTCCTGATTCTTATTGATTCAAAAAATTATAATTCATGGTAGGAAGAATAATCCTTCATCTTCCCTCAAGATATTCAAATTCTAGTTCTTAGAATATCAGAATATGTTACATGGCAAAGAGGATTTAGTTCACAAATAAAACTAGGGTTGACGATCAATTGGCCATAAGGCATGGAGAATGTTTTTTAATAGCCAGGTAACTCGGGCCAATGTCTTTGAAACTGGAAGAGGCAGGTAAAAGAGACAGAAGATGATAGAAGAAAGACTCATCCTATTCATTGATGGCTCTGAAGATAGAAGGTGCCAAGGAATGTCAGAATGTCAAAGGGCTCTAGAGGTTAGAAGTAAGTAAACAGATTTCCCCTGGAGCAACTATCACAAGTAATTTTAGCCCAATCAGGCTTGTTTTGATACATGGTGAGATTTTATTAATTTTTAATTTCATGTCTTTGGAGTGCAAATGCTATTTCTGAAGTGCAAATGTGGCATTCTTCATGCCTACCTTTTGCTTTTGTGAAATAGGTATTATAGAATTTAGATTAAATAGACTAGAACAACTACTGTCTGTGTAGGAATTATCATTGCAATATCTACACTAAACAACTGGAGAAACTTAAGTTCTATTTATTAAATGACATGCTTAAGAACATTATGTATTGAAGTCCCTTATTATAATGCCTAACGTTTAGTGAGCACTCAGTACAGATGTGCTAATGTTATAAATATAAAGAAGTCTTTAACCACCATCTCTCTTTAATGTATCAACTCCTTATAATGAAGGCATAGAAACATTCAGATTTAACACATGAATCTGATGAGCTTAATCATTTCATCTCTATTAAACCACACAAATGAGGTTGTTGGAGGAAAAGCACACAGGACTGTTTTTGTCTTCACTAGATTTCTGGGATTCCAACTTAACTATGTCTATAACAATGCCTGATGCCCGGCTCTGCTTTGTAGATCCAGCCCCCCAAACCTAGGTCTTCACTCACTTCATGTCCTCCTGATCTTCTTTCATTTTCAGCACATGACTTCATCTTCTACTTTCTAGGAAATAAAAGCCACCAGGCCTCAAAATGCCTTTATTTTTTCTGTTTTCCTACTTTTTGTGACCTCTATTCCTCTGTCCTCCTTAAGGGGAGTAAGAAAACACATTTCTGCATTGCTCTGATGGGTTCTTTCACCTGTGTTCTCCATCTTGCCTTTCTTATCATCATCTCAGGGGCTTTGCTGCTTTAAAAGTTAAGCCCCCATTTTTTCTTCTCACTTGCTTGTATTTTTTCCCTCTTTTCATAGATAATTGTCGTAGTCAAGTCTCTTGTATTAACAAATTACACATACACACAAATACTTTACATTCTTCTGTCCCAAGTATGGTGGGACAAAAGGCTTTCAACTTCTTGAAAGTCTTCTCTTGCCACCTTTGGTTTCTAAGTGTCAGTTTATGACTGACTCTTTTTTTTTTTGGTTCCGGTCATGGGGCCTGAACTCTGGGCCTGGGCACTGACCCGTAGCTCTTCAGCTCAAGGCTAGCGCTCTACCACTTGAGCCACAGCGCCACTTCCGGCTTTTTTTCCTTTTTGCTTATGTGGTGCTGAGGAATCGAACCCAGGGCCTCATGCATGCGAGGCAAGCCACCTTCCCAGCCCAATGACTGACTCTTTGACCTTCACTTAAACCATAGGTTCAAGTGCTGGCCAGTTCTCAGCTAGCTTAGGAAATCACTTTTTCAAGCCCCTCTCCTTACTTTGTTCCTTGGTGGACTGAGTTGGGCTCCTCTCTCATACTTCTCTAGTACAGATCTAAAAAAGATCTGATGGAGTTCTTCAGTGGAGACTCTTCCAGTTCTCAGATTATTATTAAATACTCTGTCCCTTAAATTTAGAGGGCGAGTCCCTCTAGACGTCCTATGGATTCTTTCCCTCCATTTGTTTTTGCCATTACTGAATGTCTACCAGGTCCATCCATTGGTCCCTTCTCTGTGTCTGGGGGCCCCATCCTTGGTTAAAAGCACCCACATTCAAAGCCTTAGCTATGATTTGTGTTAATGGTTTCTGAAATCCACATCTTCTAATCAGACCATATTTCTGAACCCAGAGCCATATACACACACTATATGCTTGGTCTTTTCCCTTCCTGTTCCATATGTATACTTTAAATATAGCAAGTTCAAAATTGGCCTCTATTCACATTGATACTGTAAATGATAGTTTTCCTTTTCTTGGTGTGGGGTGGGTCATGGGGCTTGAACTCTGGGCCTGGGTGCTGTCCCTCAGCTCTTCAGCTCAAGGTGAGCGCTCTACCTCTTGAGCCACAGCGCCACTTCCGGTTTTCTGAGTGGTTTATTGGAGAGAAGAGTCTCTCAGAATTTCCTGCCTGGGCTGGGTTTGAATTGCAATCCTCAGATCTCAGTCTCCTGAGTAGCTAGGATTACAGGTGTGAGCCACCGACACCCGGCAGTTTTCCTCTTTTTATATTTTTCCTATTTATGCACAGTCATATCTGTTGTTCTATCAACTACATTTTTGTAAAGTCCATTTTTTCCCTTTATTCATTCTGCTTTAATTTTGTAGCTCTCATAATTTATGGCCTAGGTTACTGTGAGAATTATGTGTTCCATGCTGCTATCAGAATAAGTTGTCTACCATCCTGCTTTAAATAATGTAATGGCTTATTATTGCCATTGGTGAAGTTCAGATTTCTTTACTTAACATCTATATTTCTTCATCATCTCCTCTTCATACTTTTCCAGCCTTATTTTCCGCTCATATATTTACAAATATCTTTTAGTTTATCCACGAGACTCTCTGGATTTCATGAACTGGCATACTCCATTATGTTTCTGTTTTGAAGACATTGTAATTTCTGGGACTGGCCTTTTCCCATCTGGGGCCATTATTGACCCATCATTGCCTTTGTGCAAATTAGAAAACAGTTCTTTGACCCAGAGTCAATTCTATTAAGAACAGAAGAATAGAATAGATCATCCAATGTCATATATTATTTTTCAGTCATACATCTATGTGGAGTAATGATATAAAATGTATTTCTATGGGTCACAGTCAATAAAGTTTATAAGCAAGTAGAATAAAAAAAAACAAAGTCAATTCTGTATGTGCTCCAATTGGTGATAAATGGCATTTTTGTGAGAAACAAAAGAATACAAACCAAAACAAATAATCCCTCCTCTGTGCTGAGGAAACCCCATGCTGGGTACAAAGCTAGAGGGGCAGAATGCTATCTTCATTTCTGTCTTCTGGAACCCCCTTCAAGGTGAACGCCTGTACAGTGTTGTGCAGTATCTCTGTTCCCATCCCTTCCAACTCTTTCTGGCAAGCTGTTACTTGTTTGAGACTGGTTTCTATCTAGAATTTCTCTTTACACCTATGTTTGTTTTTTCTTTAATCCTTTAAGTTGTTCATCAGCACCTTGAAAAATCTGAAGAAAGCTCTACTATCATTCTCCACAAAAGCCCTGTACTCTTTACAGCTCACCCATGAACCTGAGATTAGAAAACATACTCAGGATGCTTTTTAGGTTTTTAGCTCTGTCCAGGATAAGGAGAATGACATTTTGTAGTCACTGAATTACATTTGTGGTACTACGTGTGAGCATTTCCTGACAATCTTCTTTGTATTCCCTTCTATGTTCACATGGCCTCACTTGCAATCTATTCTCCCTAACATATTTAGCATACTGCACCTCATTGTTTTTCTTTTATACCCATAAATGTCAGGGAAGGAACTAGTACTAGCTGTATTGCTAGCATCTAACAGAATCAAAGATACTAATGGGATGTTTGTTGAATAAATGAGATTCATGATAATGAAATTATTTGTCAGTGACATTAGGCAGGAGCTGAATCCATGTCTTCTTTTTCTGGATTTCATGGTTTTAGTTACATTCTATATTTGCAGGTGTTTCTTAAGTGTGTTTAAATCAAATAAAATTAAATAGTTTGTTTCCATTTTGTTAAATGGAAAGAAAATGATCTGACTAAATCTAAACATTTGGACTAGTATATTAAAATTGCTGCCTACAATTTCTTTAAATACCCTTAATATTTTGAAAAAGACTTCTCTGTTGGCTTCTGTTGAAGGATAAGAAGAATTTCATTGTGGAAAACTAGCTGTTTTAGCAGTGATTTTGAGAGTTGGAAGCTATTAGTGAAGACATTCAAACTGATTTTTCTCAATTTCTGACCTTGCTAAAGGAACCCAGGCCTTGTCTCTAACTGCTTATGTGTCATTATTCATAAAAAAGCATTCTTAACATTGATTTCATCAAACCTACTTCTTGGGTACTGTCTCTAACAGTTTTGATCTTCTCCATACCCCACCCTCATAATTGAGCACCTTTGGAGTCGATGATTCATGATGTCTACAGTGGAATCATGTTTATTGGTGTTTATTGTTCTTATTGGTTTTATAATGTTCTCTTAGTTTTTCCCCCCTACAATTCTGTTTTGCTGACAATCCAGTTGCTTACTTTATAATTGATTTCCTTTGATTCTAGAAAATTTTCTATAGCTTACTTTTTTAAGCTGAAATCATCATCCATTTTGCCTGTCAAAATGGGAAAGAAGATTTTCATGGAAATAAACAATATGAAAACTTATTTTCCTCTCCTTGAAAGATGAAGCCAAACTTACGAGTTTAAAAGTGATGACTTCCATTATTCTCTTTCATAAGTCCTTCTCTGGGCAGATCCAATATTTTATTAAACCCAGTGGTTTGCTTGCTTGCTTAGATTCATTTACAATTCTCATTTTGCCTATGTTGTAGAACTTCTTTCAACTCCCCATTAAACTTGTTATCTAAGAGTTTTGCTTATTTTTCTCAGGCAAGTTAAAAAAATAACCGCTGTGTCATGGTGAGCAAAGAAAATCTTACTTGCTTCAATTAAAATTGAATTAAAGTAAGGCAGAGCCATGGTGATAAGTAATATCAAATATAAAATTCTTTTTGTCTGTAGGCTCTAAACAGATAATTTTTTAAAAGTAGGTTTTCTATTCAAGTGGATGAGCTTTTTTTTTTTTTTTAGAACATATGCTAATCAGTCTGTCAACAGCTTTTAAATATCTGATACTAAGTCATAAGGGAGTTGGATTGGGTTATTGAAATTCTTTTCCTGAATGCTTGAGTAGAATGTGATTTATGTATACATATATACATACTATTTAATCATTTATTATTTAATCATTTATTATACATTTAATTTAATATACTTGGTATGGACAGTTCTTGTTTCCAGTTGGAACATTTTGAAAATACTGCTTAAAAGTAAATGTTACTATCATTTGTTGGTTCTATGATTTAAACCAGTCCAGTTGGGAAAAAGGACTAGGAAAAGAACGTTGGGCTCCTGATTTTACATGTGGTAGTCATGGGTTCTGAGAGGGAAACTATCTTGAAAGCTTCTGGAACCCAAGAATTTTAGACCTTAGATGACTTCCAACATCATAATTCTACCTAATGATTCCTTAAAAGATCACATTTTGATATTCATAATTTCAGAGCAATAAACTAGAGGAGAAAAAGCGACTTCAAGAAGACCTCAGAAGAGAACGACTTAGAGACCACCATCAATCGTAAGTTTCTTTTCAGAACTTAGTACCTTTATAGGTATGTTATATACTATTTTTTTGGTGCTGGCCTTGGGGCTTGAACTCGGGGCCTAGGTGCTATCCCTGAGCTTTTTTTTTTGCTCAGGGCTAATGCTCTCCCACTTGATCCAAAGCTCCACCTCAGCTTTTTTGGGGGTGTGGTTAAGTAGGGTAAAAGTCTCATGGACTTTTCTGGCCAGGCTGACTTTGAGCTGTGATACTCAGAGCTCAGCCTCTTGAGCAACTAGAATTACAGTATGAGCTATCAGCTAACTCAATTTTTGAATACCAGATGATGGAAACTTTTCAAATACCTGGCAAATCGATTATTGGCTGTTATATTAATTATTCTCAATCTAAAAATGGAGGTTTCTATAATCATCAAAGTATTCTGTAGTGGTGAATTGATTAGCAGTAATACTACTAAATTTGAGGGATTTATCATCACAAGTAACTTGGAGCAATTGATTCTTTGGTGATCCAAATACTTCTGATTATGTTGATGTCTAACATATTGACATAAGGAAGAGGGCACTTGAAATAAAATACTGAAACAAAATCTAAACTAACTAGGGTCTTACCTAATACATTATATTTTTATTGCCAGCAACTGAGGTATCATTTAAAAGTTACTGTCAAAACCATGAGTTTAGCAGGGTGCTGGTAGCTCACTCTTATAATCGCAGCTACTCAGGAAGCTGACATCTGAGGATCACGGTTCGAAGCCAGCCCAGACAGGAAAGTCCATGAGACTCTTATCTTCAATAAACCACTAGAAAACCAGAAGTGGCTCAAGTGGTAGAGCACTCGCCTTGAGCTGAAGAGTGCAGGGACAGCATCCAACCCCAGAGTTTAAGCCCTATAACTGACAAAAACAACAACTCCCCCCAAATCATCAGTTGGTGATTATATGCTGAGATAATTGTTCCAGTTTGATTTGCAAATAGCAGTAGTTAATATGTTAATATGTTAGAGTGACTATAATCTGTCATAATGCAGATGATCTACATAGCCCTTGAAAATAAGTTCATTTTCTAGGTTACTTGACTACAGATTTAAAAAAGAAAAAACCAAAGGACCATACTGCTGGTCCTATGTAAATTATTTTTATAGGTATGAAATTTTATTAATATTTTCTTTCTGTGACTATTCAGGGCAGTACACATGTTTTTTTCATTCCATGTGTTTGTATTTTTACAGAATTTGTATTTTATATATATATATATGTATATATACATATGTGTGTGTGTATATATATATATATATATATATATATATATATATATATATATGAGAGAGAGAGAGAGAGATCTATGCTAATTCTAAATGTGGTAGAATTAATTAGAGCCAAGCAGATCTGAGTTGAGTTGACAGATGCCAGGAGAGAGAAACTAGATTAATGGTATATTAAGAGTGTATGTATTATTTTATCTTTCTTCATGAGTAGGGAGAACACAAGAATTAATTTTCTTCTTTGAGCCATAACTGTAACCATCCTTTGGCATAATCATTACATACTGGAAAGAGAAGATCAAATTGTTGAACAGAGGGTCGTAAGGACAAGGCAGGGAAGTTGAAGGAAGTTCCTGCTATGGAAAGTTTGAAACATGGCAAGGTGGAAGGTGGGGAGATTCTAGAGTTTTCAAAAGTGGGAAGCTGTGCTGCCCAGCCTCCTTCCTTTCCTAGTCTTCCCAGCTCCTTGAGTTCGTGTTTTACTAAATACTAAAGATCAATCACTCCTCTTCTATATAGAAGGCTTTGCCCTCAGCCACCTTGTACACTATCTGTGCAGTTAGTTGAATTCAATTACATGCGAATTTCACTCTTTCTCTTTCTTCTTGCTTATCAGGAAAGTCCCAGTTAGCCAGGGAAAAAAAAGAAAAGTTGGCTAAAATTGAGAAGTGTCACAAATTGATTTTTAAAGCCTATTGAGAAACACAAGAAGAGGTATAAATGTGTTCGCTTTTTTTTTTCTTTTAAGAACATGGTGTTTTAAATTTCTTTCAAAATCAGAAGGCCAATAGCCCCTGAAATGACTGACCATTATAGTGCCCCAATTATGAAAGAGGCTTCTTAGAAAGTTGGACCCTCTGTATCACTAGAAGTCATCACGCTTTCTTAGAACTAGTTTAGGGTGGGGAAAAAAATGTCTAGGAAAGAAGCTAACATTCTAGCAGCACAAAGAGTTCATCAGACCAGCCAGTCTATCTGGCTCCTACTCCCCAAATTAGATTCTCCAGTAGCTGTCAAGGGAAGGTACACAAAATAGAAACCCAAATAAGTTCTCACAAATGAGTCGATCTATTGCTGGTTTCTGCATGCTGTGATGTGTGGTTCACACAGCAGACTAGCAGCAGTGTGTTTTTCCTGTAAAGAAGGTCATCCGTGGACTTGAGTAGACTGTAAATCCAAGTTGCCAGAGAAAAGGCGCATGATGGCCACCTGGGGTACCACTCGTGCATCCTAATATGCTCTTCTTCGCACCTTGCTCCTGACTCTGTTCATTTGCTTCTGATTATTTTTAGTGTTGTCAATTATTTAGCTAACAGGCAGAAAACTAGGCTTTTATTGACATCCAAAGGGACTCTCCTGAGTGTAATAATGAAGGCAGTTTATCGAATGCCTGTGAGGTTGCTTTCTAATTGTACGCATTAATCTGCCCATGCAAGCTGGCTGAAAATACACAAGCAGATTGTACATGCAGATGGAGCACACAGGATAGTTTTTATGAAAAGACCTCTGGAAAGTACTTCCGCAGCACTGTCTTTTCCTTAAAAATCGAATGGCTGTGACTATTGCAATTGGCGGCTAAGAGCAGACCGGATTAATGATGCATTAAGTCTGCAACTCTGGCTGGGGACGGTCTCCAGTTTCACAATTCAGAATTAGTTCTAGGATTCTTGAGCCTGAAAGGAGAGAGTAGAAATAGACATTTAAAGATGTCATAGTTTTCACCATTATTTTTGGCCTCCAAAATTATTTACGATTTATTAAAATTTAAATGTGATGTTCATTGGGATGGCCTTTTCTGTGAGTCAGTTTTTACTGAAAGATACCAAAATCTGAAAAAAAAATTAAACCTTCTTTTTTAAATATCCAAATGTAGATTGTTTACAACATTGGGTGAAACGAATCTCAGCATTTTATATGGTGATTTATGAGGGGGAGGGAGTATAGTCATCTTTCTAATTGTTTTTGGATGAATGTTGAGATGAGTTTGGATTCTGAGACTGTTTAGCATTGGGGTGAGGGAAGGGTGTGCAGAGGCAATATAAATGCAATTTGTGTGCAGGTGTTAAGAAAAATGATACTATCAGGACTTTGAGGAGCCATGAAAATTTGGTATGTTTTCCACATTTAAAATGGTAATTCACACCTAATAACCATCTAACACAAGAGTGTACACATGTACATAGTTTAGCAAAGAAAAAGGACTTGCTCCTTAAAAAACAAAACAAAGGGGCTGGGAAGGTGGCTCAGTGGTAGAATGCTTGCCTTGCATGCTTGAGGCCCTGGGTTCGATTCCTCAGCACCACATAAGCAGAAAAGGCTGGAAATGGAGCTATGGCTCAAGTGGTAGAGTGCTAGCCTTGTGCTAAAATGCTCAAGGCCAGCACCCAGGTCCAGAGTTCAGACCCTATGACTGATCAAAAAAAAACCAAAACAAACAAACAAAAAAACCCAAAGCATCGAGAATCTCCCATGAAGTTGAGAAACCATAGGTTGTCTGGCTTAATATTAAGCATATTATATAAACCTTTTTCCATCTAATTTCAAATCAATGATATTAAGGATTTCTCCATTTTGCAGGTGGAAGTTGGGTAATGAAAAAATGTCCAGGGGCTGGGAAGGTGGCTCAGTGGTAGCGCACTTGCCTTGCATGCATGAGGCCCTGGGTTCGATTCCTCAGCACCACATAAGCAAAAAGAAAAAAAAATCTGGAAGTGGCACCGTGGCTCAAGTGGTAGAGCGCTAGCCTTGAGCTGAAGAGCTGCGGGACAGCGCCTAGGCCCAGAGTTCAGGCCCCATGACCAGACTCCCCCCCCCAAAAAAAAATGAAGAAGAAGAAATGTCCAAAGCAAGGTTAGGTATGAAGCTTCTTATACTCTCAATACTTGGGAGGAAGCTGAGGGAGGAGGATTCAATTTGAAGGCAGCCTGGGCTACATAAGGACCCCCTATCTCAAAAACAATATTTGCAAAACTCACAGATAGTAAGTGATGCCTCCAAATTCAGGTCCTGATGTCAATATAGGCAATTAAGGAGCATAGGGCACTTTGGAAGCCAGGACTATCAAAGGGTCATGGTGAGCAGAACTGTGGAAGAATCAGTGGAGAGGGCAAGTCAGCTCAGAAACAGACTGGGCCAAAGCTGATTTCTATTTCTTCCTTCCAATACCTAAGTGTTGCCTAGAGTAGACAAAAGAAGCCTGGCGATATAAATCTGTTTTTCCTCCTATCATCACATTGAATTCACCTCATCTTTCCAGCGTGGGTTAGTTAGTTCCCTAACTGATCTGAACAGAGAGGATGGATTTTTGTGACCTTCAGCTGTGTCTTCTCCAAGGCAGTTTCCAACATTGTTTCTAAAGGAAAGAGCACTCCAATCGTTAAAACCTCAACTGGCGCTGGGTGCTAATGACTCAGGCCTGTAATACTAGCTAATGACTCAGGCCTGTAATACTAGCTAGAGGTAGAGATCTGAGAACTGATTGGCTCAAAGCCAGCATGGAAAGGAAAGTTGAGACACTTATCTCCAATAAATTACTCAGAAAAAGCTGGAAATAGCATTGTGGCTTAAGTGGTATAACACTAGCTTTGAGCACAAAGAGGCTCAGGGACAGCATCCAGGCCCTGAGTTCAAGCCCCAGGACTGGCAAAGAAAAAGAAAAACACCAAAAACCTCGGTTGGAAAAGCTCCTGGAATCAAGCCCATTCCTGAATAAAAGCCTGCAGCTCAAACCATCAATTGTAACTTTGGGAAGCTTTCTTCATTCTAGCTATCGGGACCCATGCGTCTCTTATACTTCCAGTTGAGTAATAGCATGCTTAGTTCCTTGGAGGCACATTTCCATCTATTTTAGTTTCCTAGAGTTGAGAATCTGGGCAGGTCTGCTGAATATGCACACTTTGGCCCCAAGTTTGCTTTCTGATGTGCTCACAAAACTTCTAATGCCCTTCATGGGAACTTCTGAAAGACACTTAAGGGCTGCATTGCTCCCTTATCCATATGCTAGGCTTCAATCCAACCTAGAATTTTATAATTTAGGTAAGCCGAATAGAAAAACAACCTATTCATAACTTTCTAACTTTTGTTAATGAAGCCAACTTAGAGATACACAAAAATCCTTCTTTTGCTGAGTGGTGGCGGCTCACATCTATAATCTTGACTACTCAAAGAAACATCTTAATATCTGAGGATCACAGTTCAAAGCCATCCCAAGCAGTAAAGTCTGTGAGACTGTTATCTCCAATTAACCACCATGAAGTGCTAGCCTTGAGAAAAAAAGCTAAGGAATAGTGCCAAGGCCTTGAGTTCAATACTCCCTTCCTTTACCCCCTCCCCCCACAAAAAGAAACACACATATAAAATCCTCTATCTACTTCATAACAATAGTGACCCAGCCTATTATGAGAAATCTGGTCTGAGGTACTCTGAACTGACTGCTAAATGCAGTGATTAAAGCCAGAGCAAAATTTCTACCCACTACCCACTGTCAATTCTTCCCACAGATAGCCTATTGTATTTAATGTATGTTAACTTTGTGCATGTGTGCATGTACTACTACTGGGGTTTTTGTGTTAGTACTCAGGGCCTTACACTGTCACTTGGCTTTTTTGCTCAAGACTGAAACTCTGGAGCTATGCCTGAATTCTTGCTTTTTTCTTTTTCTTTTCTTCTTTTTTTTTTTTTTTGCTTGTTAATTGGACATAAGAATCCCACAGATTTTTCTGCCTTTGGGGTGGCTTTGAACTCTGATCCTCAGATCTCAGCCCCCTGAGTAGCTAGAATTACAGGAATGAGCTGCCAGCACCTGGCCTGTTAACTCATTTTATTCTCCCTGACACTGCTCTCATGTTGGTATCTGTCACATGTCCCTTAAGTTATAGCTGGTGTCCTCTATGTCCCATAGTTATTCCCTGTTGATGGCTTCATTATGTCTTTGCCATCAACTTCTCTTGGCTCACATATTTCTAAAGCCATAGTGTTGATCGTATCACAGCTCTATTTAAAAATATTATTGCCTATTCCTGTAGCTATTGAAATGAATTTGCAAGTCTTTAGTCACATTCTGGGAAATCATGGGGTAGAATGTCTTACTGTGTCAGAAGGGTCTTAAAAGATTTGGGCCTGTGTTACATGACTTGGAAGAGAGTTTAAGAGCTTTATCTTGCACAGAAGAAGTGGAACAAAGGGTAAACAAATACAACTGTGACACTCACTAGGCAATATGTGGAAAATGAACTGTACACCTTGTGGATGGGGATGGGAGAGAAAAACTGGGAGATAGTGTGGGAAGAGGTGACGCTGTTCAAAAAGAATTGTACTCATTACCTGACTCAGGTAATCACAACCCCTCTGTATATCATCCTTACAATAACAATAACAAATTTTCAAAAGATCTTTGTTTTGGATTGCATATTATTGTGAAATAGTGACTATTATATAATTGTGTGTGTGTGTGTGTGTGTGTGTGTGTTTCCTGGTCAACACCACGAAAGTGTGTGTGCTTCTTTTCTCCTCTAGTTGAAAAATATTTCAAACACACAGAGGAAATATGCATCAAGCACTGAGGCCATACGGCTGAGATTTTACTTATAATATTTTTAACTTTTAAGAATTTTATTGTAAAGATGCTGTACAGAGGGGCTACAGTTACATGAGTAAGGGAATGAGTACATTCCTTGTCAAGCATTGTTACCCTCTCCTTTGTTTTTATCTACTTACAATTTTTAAAAAGAAATTAGCAACGGAGACTGTTGAAAGGTTGTCTTTAAACTCTCATTCCTTTCTCTTTTGTCTTTTTCTACCAGTAACCGCTCTCCTGGTATGAAACATCTGCCAGTGACTTTCAAACAAAACTACCAAACTCACACCTATAGTGAATAATCTAAACAAGTTCAATTTAATCATTGCTGCAGTGGAAAATGAATGCCATGGAGGAGAGTGGAGTATCTCAGTAAGGCAGTGTTAAAGCTGATTATAGGATTTAGATGCTCTTTAGTTAGATAGTTCTGGAAAAGGTCTAAGGAAGAAAGGAAGTGCCTTGGATTATGTGTCACCAAATTCACGGACACAAGGATAATCTTGAGTGTGTGTGTATGTGTATGTGTGTACACGAGTGCATACATGCATGCATGTGTGCTGGTACTAGGGCTTGAACTCAGGGCTTCAGTCACTCAAGTAGTGACCTAGCACTTGAGCTATGCTTTCAGTTCTGGAATTGCTGATTAATTGGAGATGAGGCTCAGAGTTTTCTGCTCCAGCTTTGAACTTTGATCCTCAGATCTCAGCCTCCTGAGGAGAGAGGATTATCAGCATGAGTCACCAGCACTTAGCTATGATTGGGAATGTTGATAAATCTTATCTACAGAGAGGACAGACTACAATGAGGATGTAGCTGTAATTTGTAAAGCAGAGGCGATTGTTCAGTGTGAGAGATGGAAGTTCAATAATGTGTGGATTGCATAATACCTTTGGGACACAGACATAGCTTTATTTAAACTGTACTTCAAGTCTTAACTCTGCAGGTTGGATCAGTTTGGAATAACACTGAGGTAGAGAGGTGGGCATCAGATCAATTTACTTTTAATACTTCAATACACTTACTCATTCAACTGATAATGCATCACATATACCATGTGTAATACACTGCAGGACATTGATCACACACATATGTGCATAAAAATGTTACTACTCAGCACTAACAGATAAGTATTATTTTTATTTTTGTTTTTTATTTTTTAGCAGTACTGAGGTTTGAACATAGCGGCTCACTTACTTGCTTTTAGAAAAAGTACTGTACTATTGGAGTTGTGCTCTCAACCCAGGTCATAGATGACAAACTGCCACAAATTTTTATGACAACTTGACAATATCCTGATCACTTTCCTCTGTTTTTTTTTCATGATACCAGAAGTTTAAATCTCTGTTAATCTGAAAAGAATTGCCATCTGGTATGGCTATAAGACAACCTAGGGAAATCGTTATAGGGTTATCCCTCTCTCCACAGGAAGCTCTGAGCCTATCATCTTCTTTTGGAGTTTCTTCAAGATCAATTCTTGAATATTAGGAGTTGTTCCTCTTCTCTCTTACCCTGAAAGTTTTTTTTTTAACTTTTGCTACATACATAGCAGTTTACAAACTGGTGGAAATTAGAAAATACTAATGGCATAATTTTTGTAAATTGAAACATACCCATGTTAATTCATGATGAGAATTAATTCCCTTCTTCCCTCTATTTTTCTGCTCCCTACTTTTTCTAATTTCCTTCTTTATCTCTGGATTTCTTACAAGTAGTTTGGGATGATATCCTCTCTCAGGTCTCCTTATTGACCTATGCCAGAGTTTCTCCGATATAAGCACCTAGACACTGTGCCAGGTGGTGTCAGTTGCTTTCTGAAGTGTAGAGTCCAATTTGTTTTCTCACTAGTAATTATTTTTTATTTTAATATATTTTTATTATAAAAATACGGTATAGAGGGGTTATAGTTACATGAGCAAGGTAATGAGTATATTTCCTATCAAGCATTGTTGCCTCCTCCTTTGTTTTTTCCCCTACCATCCCTTCCCTCCTACCTCCACAACTACACTGTCCCCTCTCCCCTGCCTAAATTGTAAAGTTCGTTTTTCAACATAGTGTCTTGTACATCTCATTGTTACAATGGGTCAACCTGCATCCCTATTTAAGCATGTTGTTTTTCCCTTCCCTTCCCCAAATTAGAGAAGTGTATATATAAGATGCAGTGCACTGACATCAAATACATTGAAAACAGGGGTTATACCATGGGGGAGGAACATACAAAGAAACAAAAACAATCACATGGTACATTATAAATAGGTTAGAAACAATAGCACCTGTGTCCCTATCTTGGGGTTCGTCTCGCTTACCATCATCTTATCTGGTCATATATATATAACTTTTGACCTCTTCTGCTTGTCTCAGACATATATTAGTTATTGCAAATAAGGGAAACCATGGGACCTATGTTTCTTTGTGCCTGGCTTACTTCACTTAATATAATTTTTCCCAAGTCTTTCCATTTCCTAACAAATGGGGCAATGTCATTCTTTCTGATGGAGGCATAGAATTCCATTTTCTTGATCCATTCATCTACTGAGGGGCATCTGGGTTGGTTCCATATCTTACCTATGGTAAATAATGCAAGAAACATAGTTGTTCTGGTAGCTTTAGCTTTAGTATGGTCTTGTTTGTGATCATTTGGGTAAATGCCAAAAAGTGGGATTGCTGGGTCATAGGGGAGCTCTGTGTAGAGTCTTTTGAGAAAACTCCATACTGCTTTCCAAAGTCCACCAGTAATTCTTAAGAGGAAAGAAAGCAAGGTCCTCCAGATGTCTGTCCTGCCCTAAAGTATGACAAGGTTTTTACATATTGGTTTTTTTCTTTTTGCTTTCCTGGCAGGTGTGTAATGATATATTGTTTCTATTTTCATATTCCTAATTACCAGTGGGGTTGAAGATCATTTTTCATGGGAATCACTCAGAAAAAGGTAGTCAAGTGTTACAGTCACAAGTATGGCCTCTGGGTGCCTGGGTCTGAGTTCAGGTTTGGGCATTTCTTGGTTGTATGACATTGATCAACTTCCTTCTATAAACTGGAGATGATAATAGAGCCTTTGCAAAGTAGTCACAAAGATAATATATGTGAAGTGCTTTCAACAGAGCTTGGTGCATAGTGAACACTATAAATTCTAAGTTACCTCTCTTTATTATTGCTGTTGTGTTTATTTGTATATGAAGCGTCCTTTTCTGTTGAGTTTTGTCTTTTTAAAAATTTAATTTGTTAGTGTTCTTTATATATCTTGTACCTTAATCTTTATAAACATCTGTGATTCATCTTTATATCTTATATAGTACTACAATGTTTTATTTTTCATGTGTGTTTGGGTGTGTACATGCATGTGCACACACATGGACATGCATACATGTGCACACACATGGACATGCATACAACAGTACTGGATCTTGAATTCAGGGCCTGGGTCCTGTCCTGAGCTTTTTTTGCTCAAGGCTGGCTCTCTACCACTTGAACCACAACTCCACTTCCAGCTTTTTGGTTGTTAATTGGAGATAAAAATCTCATGGAATTTTTGCCCAACCTGGCTTCAAACTGTGATCCTGATTCTCAGCCTCCTGAGTTAGCTAGGATTATAGTTGGTTTCAGTGTTTCATCTTTCACATATTATAGAGTTATAAGCTGTAAATCAAATGATGCACTTTGGTGTTTGGTGTGAATATAAAATATGGCATATGACAGTATTTCCTGATGGACATAAAGCAGCATAGTGGTCAGTTCCCAGCTCTTTCTTGCATATCAGAATCCAACAGCACAATCCACAGCACAAACAAATCAATGGCTCATAGTCAGGAGGCCTTTGTGTCCCATTTTGGCTGAGGTATTTGTTTGTTTTTGACCCCATACAATGTAGGTCTGTGGTATATAAAAAATTTTACATTAGTTGCCAAGATGTTTAAAATGGACATTTTCAGCATTTTGATTATAGCAGTAAAAACATGGACATCTGGCATTCCTGGCCTGTGTCTCCATGGACAGCAGTGGTGTGGAACTAAGTAGCATCTGACCCTTGATATGCAAGATCACTCTGTAGTTTGTCTAAATCCCCAATGCTCTCTCTGGTCTTCTATCCTTGACCCATGTGACTGGTGCTATTTATCACAAGGTTTGAGCTCCTATTTTGCTGACTCATACTCAAATGTTTTGACTCTGTATGTTAGCTACCAGAAGATGAGAGAAGGTTAACTGCCCTGGAGACACTGAGTAACATACAAAGTACTAAGAAAAATGTTTATAATGATTATTTACCAATGGCAGTACCTGCCTAATTATGACTGCTTACAATCACTAGTTTAACATTTTGGTTAGAAGATTCTTAGGTAGAGAAATGTTTAAGGCCTTGTAGCAGGGTATGATAAGTGGCAGCCTCCCGACTCATAAACTTCTGCAATTCCATGTTAATTTTGATATATTTACAGATTTTTCTTTTAAATTTAAAAAATTCTAACTTTTTTTTTGCCTTTTTTGTCAATGCTGGGGTTTGAACTCAGGATCTTATATTTATTTATTTATTTATTGGGTTTAGGTTGTGGGACCTGAACTCTGGGCTTGGGCACTGTCCCTCAGCTCTTCAGCTCAAGGCTAACGCTCTACCACTTGAGCCACAGCACCACTTCTGGCTTTTTTTTTTCTGCTTATATGGTGCTGAGGAATCGAACCCAGGGCCTCATGCATGCAAGGCAAGCGCTCTACCACTGAGCCACCTTCCCAGCCCTGTCAGGATCATATACTTACTAAGCAAGTACTCTACCACTTGAGCCATGCTTCCAGCCCTTTTTGGTTTTGCTTTTCTGTGAATATGATCCTAAGGCTTGATTGAAGTTAGGGCCTATGTACTGTTCCTAAGCTGTTTTAGAGTTCAAGGCTAGCGCTCTACCACTTAAGCTACAGCTCCACTTTGCGTTTTTTGGTAGTATATTAGAGATGAGAGTTCCACGGACTTTTCCAGCCAGGCTGGCTTTAAACCATAATCCTCAGCTCTCAGCCTCCTGTGTAGTTAGGATTATAGGCGTGAGCCACTGGTCCCTGGCTTGCTTCTAGCCCTTTTTCCTTCAATTGACAGATAGGAGCCTAAGCTTTCTGCCCATGTGCTACCACACCTAGCCTTTTTTTTTTTTTTTGCAAAAGCAAATTACTGATGATTTATTAAACAAAAATAGACTTTTTACCCTAATAACTATTGCCCTTGAAGGAATATTGTGATAATAATCGAATTCTAGGTGATTTCCCTTTTCAATGGTTGTTTAGGTATTTCTTTCCAATATGCTTTGCACTGCAAAAAAAAAAAAAAGTCCCAAGTAAACCGTAAAAAATCTCAGTAGAGAGAAAGTAGGAGTGGCCTATAAGAGCTGACAGTAGCTGGTCTGTTACATCTCTGTCCTGGTTCTTACTCAGCAAGTGCAGCTCCATCCAGCCTGAGGATGCAGGAAGGGTGATTTATTGCCTGCTGTCTTCAATGCCTAGCTTGTTTTTTGAGATAAGCTCTAACAGTTTTGCTGCTGTTCCTTGAATCCATAAAACTGCTATCTCTGCCTCCTAAGTAGCTGAGGTTACAGGAGTGAGCTATTATGCTTGGCCAGAACCCCAATTTTCTAGCTAATCAACCTTATGGGAGTTGTCTTTCGCAAAGCTGGGCTAGCCACATAAATGGGCAGATAAAAATTTCACTCTAGATTCCCCCCGCTTTTTTGTCTTTTATGAAGGTCAAATTTTACTGATGAATCTCTGTTAACATATTTTAAGTATTCCACCAAATTGCAATATAACAAGGCATTTTTCTTTTCAATATTCTCATAATGATGCTTCTCATCTCAGTCCCCCACGATTCTTTATTTTAGACAAAATCCTAATTATGTTAGCGTAATTTACTTGCTAATTTCTATGTTCTGTTTGCCAGGTCTAGGTATTTTCTAGATGCCACAAAAAGACATTTTGAAGATAAATTTTACCCCTTTCCAGTTTTTCCTCCCCCACCTAAATTTCTGAGATGACCAAGAAGCCAAATGGATCCTCGGAGAATCTTATTTTAAGATACAATTTTTTACTGGTATTATTAAAGTGTTGTACAGAGTGGTTACCATTTCATAAGTCAGGTAATGAGTAGATTTCTTTTTTTGGACAATGTCATCCCTTCCTTCACTTTCCCCCCAGTTTTCCCTTCCCGGACCTACCCACAAGTTGCATAGTTCATTTTCCACATTGTTCATGCTTCCTCTCTTTCTGTGCCCATCTTTTGCCCCACCTAAAAATATTTTAAAAGTAATCCCCAAAGTTTGCCAGGCGATTGTGCCAGTGGCTCACGCCTGTAATCCTAGCTATTCTGGAGGCTGAGATCTGAGGATCACTAAGCCATTCTAGGCAGGAAACTCCATGAGACTTTCCAATTAACCACCAGAAAACTGGAAATGGCGCTGTGGCATAAGTGGTAGAGCATTCGCCTTGAGCTGAAGAGCTCAGAGGCAGCACCCAGGCCCAGAGTTCAGGACCCTCAACCACTGACCAAAAAAAAAAAAAAATCCTCAAAGCAAAAACAAGCACCACTCCCACCACCAACAAAAAAACCCCCATGTTTCCATTTCCTGGAATTCAAGTAGTATATTAAGCGTTCCTCCCATAAAGGTATCCTCCTTTAGTCTGACAGTTTGTATGTAAATGCCTAGTCTTATGTACATTGTCATGTCCAGTTATATTTTAGATGATAGAAAACATGAGCCATTTGTCTCTCTGAACTTGACTTAACTTCACTTAACATGATTTGTTCTAGGTCCATCTATGTCCCTGAAAATGACATAATATTATTCTTTCTAATAGATAAGTAAAATTCTACTTTATATATGTATCACATTTATTTGCAGTGGATTATCTTTTATGGGGCATCTGAGCTATTTCCATAACTTGGCTTGTGAATATTGCTGCAATGAACATGGATGTGAAAGTGTCTTTACCATATCCTGACTTGCAGTATTCTGAGTATGAGATGGAATCTCAGAGTTGTTTTGATTTGCATTTTCTTTATGGCCAAGGATGTTGAGCATTTCCTCATGTGTTTATTTGCCATTCTTCTTTATTTGAGAAATCTCTTGTGCTCCTTTGCCCTTTGATTAATTGGCTTATTAGGGTTTTTTTTTTTTTGTTTGTTTGTTTTTGGTTGGTCCTGGGCCTTGAACTCTGAGCTTGGGCGCTGTCCCTGCACTCTTCAGCTCAAGGTGGGTGCTCTACCACTTGAGCCACAGTGCCACTTCCAGTTTTCTAGTGGTTTATTGGAGATAAGAGTCTCACAGACTTTCCTGCCTGGGCTGGCTTTGAACCATGATCCTCAGAGTAGCTAGGATAACAGGTGTGAACCACTGGCGCCCGGCTTATTATTTTTTTTTTTATTAATTTTATGAGCTCTTGTATATTTTGGATGTATTGGATGTATTGCTTGTAAAGATGTTTTCCTAGATTGTTGGCTGTATTTATGTCCTTTGCTCTGCAAAAAACACTTTATTTTGCTGTAATCCTATGTGCTAAGTTTCTCCCCTATTTCTTGTGCCCCTAGGACTCCTTTCAAAAAGTCCCTGCTTATGCCTGTAAGTTCTAATATTTCTCCTACTCCGTCTTGCAGTAGTTTCCAAGTTTAGGTCTGCCATTGAGGTCTTTAATCCATTTTGGGTGCATGGTAACACAAAGGGATCCAATTTTGCTTTTTACATATGGATGTTCAGTTTTCCCAGCATCAGTAATTGAAGAGGCTCTTTTTTTTCCCACTATACACTTTGGGCTCCCTTGTCAAATATCAGATAGCTATAAGTATATGACTTTATTTCTTGATCTTCTAGTCTGTTCCATGGATCTTCATGCCTGTGTTGGTGCCAGTAACAAACTGTTTATGTTATAATATCTGTGTAGTAGAACTTGAAGGCTGTGATTGTGATATCACCAATATTGCCTTTTTTGCCTAAAATTACTTTGGCTATTCAAGGTTTTTTGTTGTTCCATAGGAATTTTTGGATTGTTCTATCTCAGTGAAGAATGTCATTGGGATTTTGAGGGGATCACTGTTGTCTGCATGGCCATTTTCATGATATAAATTCTACCTATCCATGAATGTAAGAGGTCTTTCCATTTTCTGATGTCATCTTCAATTCCTTTCTTAAGATTTTTATAGTTTTCACTGTAGAAATCTTTTGCTTCCTTGGTTAGGTGGTTTATTCTTTTTTTTCCTCTAGCTTTCCTTGATTATTATTGACCTTTTAAGATATACTTTTGGAATTGAGAAGTTTCTCTTTATAGATTACTTTATACTGTAGGCAAATTACTGTGACAAAGAAACCCTAAATATGTAAATAGCTCGATCACTATATGTTTTTGTCTTCTTTGTCCTTTCTTTTCATTTAATATGTCAATAAATACGTTTGAAAAGAAGCCCTTCCAATCAGGTATTTTAGGGACCAAAATAGATAGGGTCTCTACCATCTTTAATATAGAATTTTTCTTGCAGATTGTTCTACTCTAGCCAATCAGCAGGGAAGAAGTATGTGGTGACACAAGCATGGGACATTTATAATGAGTGAATCCTAGGAATGGTGTCCATCACTTCCTCTCATGGTCCATAGGTCAGAACTCAATCATATTGCACCACTTATCTGTAAGGAACACTAGGGAGTGAAACCAAGTTATAGGGACTGATTAAGGGGATAAATTTTGACTGAGAGCCAGTGACTTACGCCATAACTCTAGCTACTCAGGGGGCTGAGATCTGAGGATTGCAATCAATGCCAGTGAAGGCAGGAAAGTCCATGAGAGTCTTACCTCCAATTAATCACCACAACAGTACAAGTGGAGTGGGGGCTCAAATGGTAGAGTGCTAACCTTGAGTAAAAAGTTAAGAGACAGCACCCAGGACCCAGTACTGTCAAACAGACACACACGCGCACACACACACACACACACACACACACACACACACACACACACACACACACACACCATACAAATATAAATTTTGATGAATATTTTCTATCCTTGTATAGCTGAGTTATGTTTAGGAGAGCTAATCCTGAAGAGATCTTTTAGATGAAGCCAGAAAATTACCCCTAAAACAATCACTAAGAATCCGTGAAGATCAAAATTGGAAATGTAAATCTTCAAAGCCAATCTAACTAATTATTATATGGAGAACAAAAGGGGTCCTCTATTCATGTTTGTGTTAGAGTGATACAGTGTTAAGAGTATCTTCTGCCCCAATAGGTAACAGAGTCACAGTGCTGATAAAAAGACATTCTAAGGAAAAGGTGGTGCATGATACTGAAGTTTAGATTCTCAATCTAGTGGTACTTCCCACCAAGGTTTTTTCTTCTGTTTATCTTCAGAGGCTTCTCCTTCTCCCCCCTCCTCCTCCTATTATTATTATTTCATATGAACACACTTAGAGAGATTACAATTCAGTCAGCCAATAGATGGAAATTATATACCAGGCACTGTGTTGACAGTAGAAAAGTACCAGTTAGTTTAGTCACTTTGAAATTTCTCTTTGTACAATTGAGTACCCAGCACTCAGGAATAAGCCATATTTGCCATATTCCTGTACTTATATTCCTATGGGAGTCCTGTGGCCTTTTCACTATGCTTTACTCTTTTTTTGGTCTGTTGTGAGGCTTGAGCTCTGGGCCTGAGCACTGTCTCTGAACTCTTTTGCTCAAGGCTAAAACTTTACTGCTTTGAGTCAAAAGCACCACTTCTGGTTTTTGAGTGGGCTGTTGTGGAACCATGGAAATGCAATCCTCAGATCTCAGCCTCCTGAGTAGCTAGGATTACAAGCACGACCAGTACTGGCTTTGCTTTACTTTTGTGGTGTGAGTGGGTCCATATAGCTTTAGCTCTCTGTTGAATTGGCTATGTGCTTGGCATCAGCAGCTAAGAAGCAGGGGCTGCTAATCAACTTGATTTAGATTCCCTCCCCTCCCTCCCTCCCTCCCTCCCTCCCTCCCTCCCTCCCTCCCTCCTTCCCTCCCTCCCTCCCTCCCTTCCTTCCTTCCTTCCTTCCTTCCTTCCTTCCTTCCTTCCTTCCTTCCTTCCTTCCCCCTTCTCTTCCCTTCCCTATTCCTTCCTTATCCCTTTCCTTCCCTTCCCTTTATTCACTGCTATGGGCTGCATTCAGTTAAGGATATATAGAAATTTCATCCAATGTCCTGGTAACTTTCTTCTCTTTATGACTCCACAAAGCCCAGAAGGTGGAGTATCTTCCAGGCTGTGTGGCTTTATTAGTATCCTTGTCAATTGTGGGTGAGAGAAGTAATCCTAGATAAATGGAGAGGCTGATTGTCTCAACTGCTGAAGTCTTATGTTTCTCACAGTTCTAGGCTTTGCTTTACTTTTAGCTCTTCTTTGCCCAATTCAGGGTAAGCCATGGTCTACCTAAGTAATTATTCACCATGATGTTCACATCTTTATTCAATTCCTATTTGTGTGTGTGTGTGTGTGTGTGTTGACACTTTTCCCCATTGGATATCACATTGGTTCTTCCCAAGTTCTTTGTGCTTCCTTTGATGTCCTTGTTCTAAGTACTTGATTCCTTGGTCTAAAGTAGGAGAAAATGAGCAAAGTTAAGAGGAAGGAAGAATATGGTAGCCGATTTTAAGGAGCTGGTACAACATAAATCAGATCTCAATGAGATGTTTGATTGTAAATGTGGTCAGACAGGTAGAAATCCCCCAGATTACATGGGAAAGGACAATGAGGTTGAATCAACGTTTGGCAGAATGGAGCAGCCATTAAAATAAAGACTAAGAAATAATTTTCGTGTTTTAAGGTTGACCTAAGTGACAAGAGAAATTAAGGTGATTATTTGGGTTAAAGTAAAAGCAGTTCAAAGCCAGCCCAGGCAGAAAAGTCCATGAGATTCTTATCTCCAATAAACTACTCAGAGAAAGCCAGAAGTGTTACTATGGCTCAAGTGGTAGAGTGCTAGCCTTGAGAAAAAGAATCTCAGGACCAGAGTTTAAGCCCCAGAATCAGCCAGGTGTTGGGGGATAGAATGGGGAGAGGGAGAATGGTAAAAGTCAGAGGACATTTCTAGATCATCAATCTTTTAGAGCTAAAAAGAGATATCAGAAATGCAGGCCACAATCAGCAGAGCTATTCGGTCTCCATGGAAGGTTGTTCAGCACAACCCTTGAATCAAATGCAAGTGTGTGTGTGTGTGTGTGTGTGTGTGTGTGTGTGTGTGTGTGTAAATGTATAAATGTAACACTTCTTCTTTCTGAATCACAAAGGATTTCTGATCAATAGATAGGAAAGAGCTCCTGGACTCTACCCACGTATCTTGGGTACAGCCGAAGTCCTAGGGAAATAGACCCATGATGGGTGAAGAACTTAATGTAAACCCAGTATGAAATGGGATGTTGTGGAAGAATAATGTTTCATATTCTATACTGAAGTCTGGTGTCAAACTTTAAACATTCACAAAGAAATTAGGTCCCAAACTGTAGAGTCTGAGGGAGTGTTTATCTTCCAAGTCAGTAACATGATATGGAAAAATGAAGTGATAGGTTCATATTTCACAAATCTTATATTTTTCAAAATAGTGTTCATGAATACAAGCTTGCAAAAGTATTTTGTTTTGATTTTATTCTCAACCTTTTCTTAAATCAGTTTTTTATTGTGAAAATACTGTACAGAGGGGTTACAATCACAAGAACAAGGTAATGAATACATTTTTAATCAAGCATTGTTACCTCCTCCTTTGTTTTTCCCCTACCATCCCTTCCCTCCCATCTCCACAACTACATCCCCCCTCCACTGTCTAAGTTGTAAAGTTCCTTTTTTGACATAAGGTCTTGTACATCTCATTGTTTCAATGGGTCAACCTGTATCCCTATTTAAACAAATTTTTTCTTTCCACTCCATAAATTATACGAACATCCAATACAGTGAAAACAGGGGTTATACCATGGGGGAGAGACATACAAAGCAACAAAAAAAATCACATGGTACCTTATAAATATTTTAGAAACAATAGCAAGAAAAAAAAAACACTTGAGTCCTTATCTTGGCGTTCATTTCACTTACCATCATCTTATCTGACTTTTTCTGCTTGTCTCAGATATATACTAGTAATTGCTAAGATATATGGAATCAACCCAGATGCCCCTGGATCAAGAAAATGTGGTATATATACACAATGGAATTCTATGCCTCCATCAGAAAGAATGACATTTCCCCATTTGTTAGGAAATGGAAAGACTTGGAAAAAATTATATTAAGTGAAGTAAGCCAGGCCCAAAGAAACATAGGTCCCATGGTTTCCCTTATTTTCAATAACTAGTATATGTCTGAGTCAAGCAGAAAAGGTCAACTTTTTATATTGTAATTTTTTATTGTTATTTTAGAGTTGATATACAGAGGGGTTGCAGTTATATGAACCAGGTAATGAGTAATGTATATAATTCTTTTTGAACCATATCTCCCCTTACCTTGCTCTTTCCCAGTTTTTTCTCTCCCATCCCCACCCACGAGATGTACAGTTCATTTTCTACAGAGTGTCTAGTGAGTACCACTGTTGTATTTGTTTACCCTTTGTCCTGCCTTATTGCCCTCCCAAATACAAGCAAACTAACAAAAGGAAGAGAAAACAACAGCAACAATGGCAACTAAAAATGTCTCTTGTTTCCTTTTCTTGGAGTTCATTCATAAAATATTATTTTATATGACCATATGCATATAGCTATTGAGTAACAAATGCTGGTGGTGATGTGGCAAAAGGGGAATTCTATTACACTTTTTGTGGGAATGTAAACTTTTTTAAAACTCTGGAAAGCAGTATGGAAGTTCCTCAAAAGACTAAACATGGGGCTTCCATATGACCCAGCAATCCCACTCCTGGGCATTTATCCAATGGACCACAAAAACCAATCCACACTAAAGCCACCAACATAACCATATTCATTGCAGCATTGTTTACCATAGCCAAGACAAGGGAATCAACCCAAATGTCCCTCAGTGGATCTAGAAAATGATATATATAATGGAATTCTATTCATCTATCAGAAAGAATGATATTGTACCATTGTAATGAAATAGAAAGACTTAGAAAAAAATATATTAAGCAAAGTAAGCCAGAGCCAAAGAAACAGAGACTGCATGGTTTCTTTCGTTTGTGGTAACTTGAATGTGCTTATAAATCTACAAATAAACACATTGAAGGATTTTAAAAATACACATGCATATGAGCACATGTGCACATGCACATACACACACACATACTGGGACATGATAAATTATATAGAATTCTATACTGTAAAAATTATATAGGACTCTATACTACTTTCACATACTATTCACATAATGAGGCCAAAGGAGGATATGCATAGGAGTGGTTGACAAAGGCTCAAAAACTATGTGCATATGACCAACCTAACTTTTTATTCTCCTTCGGACATTTTTAGTCATCAACCCAATAAAGTCTAGGCCAGTATCCAAGGCACAGTAAAGAATGGTATTTCATTTTTTATGAAGGCATTAATACCTATTTTTATTCTTGATAGCAAAACTGCTGAATTCTTGAGCAAGCTAGACACAGAACTGCCAAACAGAAGGACCTGTCAAACTACTTTCCATGACCTGCAATCTGCAACATGGGTAAGTACAACATCATACAAACAACCATCTGGCAACTTTCAAAGAGCTGTTTTGAGACTGGAGATTAAAGGCACAAAATGACTGGCATAGCACCAAATGCTAAAACTATAGGTTGATGGAATGAACTAAAATTTAGATCTCATCTCCTTCCTGAGCTATATTTAGATATGTGTTAAGTGATGATTGTATTTGTTAGCTACATTATGAGCATCTGAATGTCCTTGATCTCACCCAGTTACCCATTCATCCCTCCATCAGAGTTTTTATGTGTACATAAAAGTGTACAATGTGTCTTCTTCCCTGAAGGACTATAGTAGAGTGATGGAGAAAAACAATAGGAGCAAAGTGCAGAGGGTAAAGCATCTTGTAATTAGAAAACACCATTGCTGTATCTGGAAGAAACATCTAAACCAAACTTTGTGTCTGTGTTTCTATGTGTATGTATGCATATGTGTATATGCTTCCTATTAAAGATGGCACCTGGGCTAAAGCTTAAAAGATGAGCACTAGTGGCTCACACCTGTAATCCTTGCTACTGAGGAGGTTAAGATCTGAGGATCATGGTTCAAAGCTAGCCCAGGAAGAAAAGTCTGTGAGATGCTTATCTTCAATAAACTACAAAAGAAAAAAAAGCTGGAAGTAGTAGAGCATTAGCCTTGAGCAAAAGAAGCTCAAGGATAGAGCCTAGGCTCTGAGTTCAAGTCCCATGACTTGGATGCATGTATGTGTGTGTATGCAAAGATACATGCACACGCGTGCATGCGTACACACACACACACACACACACACACACACACACACACCACAAAGATGAGTTAGTAGAGTCATTCCACATGTCAGAATTCACTGAGACACAGAAGATATAAAAGCAAGCAAAACAGCAAGGCCTATGTTGGGAAAAAAAGGCTTAAGTAGTAGTTGCAGTAGGTAAAAGTGAACTAGAAGTCTGGGGAAGTAAGTAGGAGCCATAAGCAGCTTTCCGCTGTTCACTGATGGTGGGAGGCAGTTTAGTGTTCAGGTTGCCAGGGTACTATGGAATGTCTCTCATCCCTAGGCTCTGGGAACAAAAATGTTAGTGGTATCACTTAGACATAGAGACATCTAGAAGCACCCCATATTGGAATTAGATGGAATACCTCGTAGAAACAACTGAAGGCATTTCTGTGCCACATTGAGGAACTCACGTTATTTGTTCTGTAAGGACTGAAGGTACTGAAATGTCATAAGAAAGGAAGGCTCAGAGTCAAGTTTGTATTTTCACCAAATCACACTGTTAACCATTTCAAGGATGAATCTAAAGAAATAGAGGCTTTTAAGTCTTCTTCCCTGCTCAAGGTAAAGTGTGAAAACACCATCAAAGATGGCAGGTGAGAAGATGGAGATGAAGATCTAGGTAGGAAATTGCTTATAAAGAGAAATCAGGCTGGGAAGGTGGCTTAGTGGTAGAGTGCTTGCCTAGCATGCAGGAAGCCCTGGGCTCGATTCCTCAGTATCACATAAACAGAAAAAGCCAGAAGTGTTGCACTGGAGAGTGCTAGCCTTGAGCAAAAGAAGCTCAGGGACAGTGCCCAAGCCCCGAATTCAAGCCCCAGGACTAGCAAAAAAAAGAAAAAAAAAGAGAAATTAGCAGGGCTTGGTTAATGACAGGCTAACTGCAGACAACAAACTAATGTAATTAAGGATTACTTTGGGTAAGGCTTGTGGATGAAAGAAAAGTTAGGCTTACGTCCTAAAACGTCCAGAGCTTTTTCAGGGTTCAGACAGGTAAAAGCTAAGTTGTTTAGAGAAACTTGATCTTCATTCCTCCCCAGTGCCTTTCTCAATAGGGACCAGGTTTTAAAATGTCAAGGAAACATTATGATACTCAGAAAAGGTCATCATACTCCTACCCACAAGCTTTAGGTTTGTCTGTTTTCTCTGCTTATAAAATCATGTTTCAGAGTCTAAATTTTTCAATTTATACCCCACAAATCCACCATCTCTCCTTACTTCAGGGCTCTGGGAGAAAGAATTGGGAAGCTTTCAATAGGGAAGTGAAATCATGTGCAAATGCCAATTCTAAACATCTGGGCGATATCCTTGTGTCTGGTTAAGGATAGGGAAGAGCCAGAAATTGAGCAGCTTACTGACTGGGTTTTTGCCTGCCAGGATTTCTTCCTTTCTCTTTGAGGGCTTCTGCAACCTATGATTTGAAACACCTGGCTGAATTGTGTATGCTTGCTCTATTGATTTTTGCTCATTTCTTCAATTTAGCAAGATCATCCTGAATTTTAATATTGTCCTCCAAAGCATTAGCAGTCTCTCCAGAGCTGCATAGTTGTGGATTGATGAGTGCATTTGTCACAAGATTCTCAGAGCTATCAATAGAAAATATGGAGCATGATTGGCTCCGGAATGGTTCCTTATGAACCACATGCAACAGCTTCTCTCATCTTGACACCAAATTATTAATAAGTTGCTGGCATTCAATCCATTTAGTTGACTTTTTACCTATATTATGCTCTTCTCATTCTATCTAATCCATATGCATGGAATTCTTCTGAGAATGCTTTGTAAAGCCATTCCTGATGCTGTAGGGGAAAAAAATCGAATATGTACATTGCACTTTTGTGAAGAACATGTCTTCTCTGCTCAAAGAGAGCACTTGGCTTTTACCTTAGTGGATAGCCAGTGTATAGAATTTTTAAAATGTGTGATACCTATTGATCTGGGGTTTAAGAAATTGAGAGGTTTTCAGTTATTTTTCTCCCCCCCCCCCCACAATTTTAATTATACTATCTAAAGCAGCTTTTCTGGGAACCAATTTTTTTCTTATGTACTTCTCATTTGAATGTGGACCTACCATCAGAAGATCCTTGTCTTCTATAATTTTGTCAAAAAGGGCTAAAATAAAATTCCTTTAAAATGTTACCGGAAAACTTCAGGTTTAGGAATCCAAACAGTATATTTATAGTTAACTTAAGTAGCTCTCTCTCTCCTGTAAGAATGTGGTGTTTTGGTGGAGCCCAAAGTACTACCCTGCTCTGCCTTAGCATTATGGATTTCCAGGTATATATTAAAAGCTTTCAGCCCTTGGTTTCTTTCCCCTTCTTTTGCTGAGAGTAACAGTATTTAAATATAGTTGCTGCTCAGAGTCAACTCTGGCTCTGTGTGTGTGTGTGTGTGTGTGTGTGTGTGTGTGTGTGTGTGTGTGTGTGTGTGTGTGTGTGTGTGTGTGTGTGTGGTCATGGGGCTTTGAACCCAGGGCCAGGATGCTATCCCTGAGCTTTTTCACTCAAAGCTGGAGTCTACCACTTTAAGCCACAGCACTACTTCCAGTTTCGATTGGAGTCTCATGGAGTTTCCTTCCCCTGGCTGGCTTTGAACCACAGTTTTCAGATCTCAGCCTCCAGAGTATCTAGGATTACAGGCATGAGCCACCAGCACCCAGCTTGGCTTTCCTTATCTCAAGACTAAGTTAAACTACCCTGGATTAAGCACAATACCCCTTCTAACTTTCCCTCTGCCTGTCTACTCTTTTTCCTCTATTCTTTTCCTCCCCTCTTCTTTCTCCTCTTGATTCATTCTCTTTAGCCTTTCCTTGTCCTCCATAGTGTGGAGGACTAGCCTTGAGTGTAGATCTTTTGGCTGACAGCATCAACATCACCTGAGAGCTTATGGGAATGCAGACAGGTGTCAGGGCCTACTGAAGATGCTCATTGAAACACCGTCGGTGGGTGACTTAGGTATACAGGAATGCTACCTCCCTATCTATAGTTCATGCCATGCTGGACCTATACTCACAATGGCTCTGCATACATAATGAGATCATTTTTCATTTGTGCCTTATCACATATTTTTAAAATAATCTTTAAGTTGTACAAGGCATTTCAGTTTGGGGGTATGATGAATCTTGATCAATGTCACCCTTTTTACTATTCTTCCTCATCTCTGATATTCATTTTTTAAAATGTCAAATGATAGGAAAATGTCTGAGTCACATGTACCCCTTCCAATCCGACCTTACCATGTTAAATTCCTATAACACTGCTGTAAGAAACTGCCAAAAATTTAGTAACTTCATACAAAGCAAGATTATTCTCTTCCATTTCTGGGTCTAGAAATTCAAAACTAGTCTTAAGGTGACAGGTCCATGTGTCTGCAGGCTAATTCCTTCTAGAAAGTGTCGGGACAGGTAACATCTATTCTTGGCCTCTCTCAGCCCCTCTGCCACTGGAATTCCTTAGCTCTTGTCCACATCTCACCAGTCTCTGCTTTGCCTTCACATCTCCTTCTTTCCCCTCTGACCTCCTTGTCTTCCGCTAAGAAGGACCCTCATGTGTATATTGGGCCTACCTGAAAAGTCCAGGCCCATCTTCCCATCTCAATATTTTCATTTTCTGCTAAATCCCTTTGGCTACATAAAGTACTGTTAACAGACTGCCAGGTTTAGGATGGGGGCATTTACTTGAGATGACTATTCAGAACACCACTTGTCTTTGTTGTCTGCTATTTGACTCTTAGTACCATTAACACACACACACACACACACACACACATTTCTATCCCTTGTTCACTTCTTTTTTGCTATTTTTTAAAATTTTATTTTATTGTAAAGATGCTGTACAGAGGGGTTACAGTTACATGAGTAAGGCAATGAGTACATATCTTGTCGAGCATCCCTTGTTCATTTCTAAACATTGTTAACTCATTGCTTCTTATTCTCTTAGTGTAATGACTCAGTACTTCAAGCTTTCCTTTATTCCAATTATATAAACATGTTCCCACAGCCTAGCCAGTTAACATATTCTAGTTCCATTTTCCTTCTTCTTTTATAACGTTTATAACATTTTACTTTTGCATTTTCTCAGTCGAATGTCCAAAGGAAACTGTCTTCTGTTTTTGTGACTGGTCTTGAAACTGCCTCTGGATGCAAAGCTGCATACACTCTTCCATTTTGTGCCTGTGAGATAGCTTGTCCATTCTGACCACCCCGTCCCTTCCTGAATCCCTCTCTTCACCTGCTCAAAACCACACTGGCTGTGCTTCAGTTCTGCAACCCGGCCATCATCTTGGGACTCACCGTTATCACAGGGGTTCGTGGCCTTCTCTGTTTTGTGGTCTAACCTGAGGAGCTTTAGAAGTGGCTGATACCTAGGTCATACCCCCAGAGATCCTGCTGTACTATGGCCTGGGGCTTCAGTGCTTTTAAAGCTCCCAAGGTAGTTCTAAAGTGCAGCCAAGGTTGAGAATGACTTCTTTGAAGTCAGTTTGGGAATTGCTCTTATAACTTCCTTATCTATTGTTTATTTGGTTTCCTTGTATATTTTTTATTTCTTTTGGTGGAGCATATTATTTAGTTGTTCCTCAAGTAACAACTCACTAGGCTGAAACTATCTTTATTCAGCCTTCATATTTTGCTTGGAATTTAACTAGTCACTTCCAAACTGGAAATAATTTTCCTTGATAATTTTGAGTGTATTATGCTCCTACTTTTGAGCATCATCTCCTGAGAGATCCAAAGCAATTTGAATTTCAGTTCTTATATAATGGCTTTTTCAGACTTCCCTTGGAAATATTTTAATATCTTTTCCTTTTCTGAGACTATGTACAGATGTGGCTTAGTGCAAGGATCTTTTTTTAAAAAATTCATTTCTCAATATGGAAACTCATCTCTAGTTCTAAATGATTTTCTTGTGTTATTTCTTTGATTTATTTCTCTTCATTTTCTCTTTATGGAATTCCTATTACTCAGATTCCAAGCCACCTGGATTTATCTTCTAACTTTATTTCTTTTAAATATTTTTCCTTTCTAGTCAGACATATATTGCTAACTTCTAATCATTTACTGATTTGGTTGTTTTCACAGAGAAAGGATTGAATTATTTTTCCCCAAGGGCTTCTTTTCTTTTCCTTTTTTTTTCTTTTTTCTTTTTCTGTTACTTAAAGGAAACAGAACAGGAAACAAAATAAAATTTCCCAGAGGGCATTGGTGTTACAAGATTTTATTCCATTCTTTCCTGCTCAGCCTGGAATTTTACAACTACCATCTGCTGTGTCTGGTGTATCTGGGCTTGTTTTCCCAGAAAACAGTTCTGATATCCTACTGGGGCTCTGAGAATTAGTACTTGAGTTCTCAGGACAAGAGCAAGTGTATGAAGATAAACAGTTTTTACTGATATTTCCCAATAATTCCTTTCTTTCATTTTCGTATCATTCCCCCTGGTTTCCCCAGGAACTGATGCATCCATTTCTTGGGCCCTATGATGCTCTATGGAAAAAAAAAAAGGCTTCCCCTGTGTGTCCTCTGTCCCTTTCCAGCAAGTCTCCAAGTTCATCCTTTCCCTAAGTCACTAACGATTTCATCTTCGTGGATTTTTTTTTTTCATCAAGAGGTATCTGTAATGTATTCAGATACCTCTCGGCACTGTGGCTTGAATTCAGGATCTTTTGCTCTTGCTTAGCTTTTTGGCTTATGGCTGGTCCTCTACCAATCAGGCCTCATCTCCATTTCTCCATTTTCTGCATTTTTAGAGATGAGAGTCTTAAGGATTTTCCCTTTCAGGTTGGCTCCCAATGACAATTCTCAGATCTCAGCCTTTTGAGTAGTTAGGATTATAGGTGTGAACCACCTGAACCTGACTATTTCTTGGTTTTTAAAGACAAGAGTTTATGTTTGTTATATCCTCTCAGTAGGGGTAAATTCTGAGAATAGAGAAGAAAGATCTGTTTTTGGAAGTTAGATTTATTGCATATCATGGGTCAAATTTTGGTCTCCCCTTCAAATTTATAGGTTGAATCTCAACTTGCAGTATCTTAGAATGTAACCCTGTATGAAGACAGTATTTTTACAGAGGCAATCAAATGAAAATGAAGCTCATATTTAATATCAGAAGGGAAACTGGAACATAGAGATATGTAAAAGGAAGGTGACAGGAAGACACAGGAGATGATGATTGTCTTTAAGCCAAGAGCACGGCCTAGAATAGAGATCCTTCTCTCTCAGTGTTCAGAATCAGCCGACCCTGAAGATATTTGGATTTTGCCTGTTCCTAAGATAAGAAATTTCTGTCTGGCAAGCTACAAGAATGTGGTTCCTGTTGTTCTTATCTTAAAAACTTACAATGCTATTTGTTGCTTCTTTATAGGATGTCCTGCTAGTGATTTCTTTCACTATTTGACACACAACTCTGTGTCACCCACTCAGAGAAGGTGTCCTAGACTCTGTTTAATGAAGAGTCCTTTTTGGTGGCTTCCGTCACGACAGTTATCACATTATGGCACTAGAATCATTAGTCATCTTGTCTGACTTCCATATGAGGTGACAATGACCCAAGGTCTGGGCACAGTGCTCACTCCCATTGCATTTAAGTATGATTTATTGTTATGACTGAATACATCATAAGCATACTTTGAGAGAGAACTAGATAAAAATGTGCTTTAGTTGAAGAACAAAGTCCTATCATCAATATTATATATATTATATTCATATATATTCTCATATATATTATATTCAATAAACATTTAATGCTGGGAAAAGTATGGGACTATGGTGAATTTAATTATGTAGTGTATTAGGAACTACAGAAAATAGAGATAACAAATATTTACCCTCCTATTAATTTTTTTTAAACAGAAACTTCCAGTCCTGTCTAGGGATCCCAACTGGGTATGTATGCATTAAAATTGCAAGTAACTTTCAAACTCTTCCTAGCTAAAGTATGTAACTTCCTAGTTTCTGAAGCCTTTTATATGGTACTTTATCTCTTTCTGTCTCTGTCTCTCTGTCTCTGTCTATCTCTGTCTGTCTTTGTCTGTCTCTGTCTGTCTGTCTCTCTATGTATAGCTAATAACCATTTTATTTCCCAGTCACAAAGTAGGACCCATATTCTGATAAAAGAACAAAGCAGTTAAGCATAAAAGGAAAGTATTGAAATAGAATTTAGGTTTCTTGCTCAAATCATAGCATTTGCTTTATCTGCACATTTTACTCTACCTCTTAACTTCTTAAATAGAAACCATCTATTCTCCTTCCCTTCTTTCTTTTTTATCCATGTTACCTGGGTCTCATGTGGAATATCTGTGAAAAAGATTATTCTCTCCTGTAAAAAGTAGGGATCATCAGAAGGCTAGACCTCATCTGTGATTTACTGTAGTCCTCTTGGGTTAGGGGATAAGAGAAAATCAAACTGTAGAGGTTTGCCCATTTGGTGTAGCAGGCTTTAGATATATGAGGGCTTTCTGTATACATCGCTTTCTAATATTCTCATTGGTACTGTTGTAAATAATATAATTCCAAGAGTATCCCTCCCCCTACAAAGTGGGGTCTTGCTGTTTGATGGCATATGGATTTTCATCATGACAGGAATGGAGCAATGAGCTAAGAAGTGCTTGAGAAAAATTATACTATGGGAAAAGGGGGAGCCAGCCTACATAAGCTTTATGGATTATTAGTCCAGAGAACGAGGCCTGAAATATGGAACCTGCTGCTGCAATGCTGCTGGGAGTTTTATGAGATCAGTGGAATTTCCTAAGCATTAGATGCTCAGGCTGGCCTCTTTGCCTTACAGAGTCAATGTGAGGTCGAAAGACAAATGAACCGAATACAGATGCTTCTCAGCTCAGAATGGAGTTCCCTCCCAATAAAGCCATCATAAGTTGAAAATATCGCAGGTCGAAAATCCATTCCATACATCTCACCCACCCAGCATCTTAGCTCAGCAACACAGCACACTGTGGATGTTCATTGTTTATCCTCATAATTGCAGAGCTGATGGAAGCTGCAGCTTCTTGTTGTGCTTCTCAGCGTCTAGAGATCATATTTTACTGCATATCTCTAGCCAGGGAAAAGATCAAAATTCAAAACACAATTCCTACTGAACGTGTGTCACTTTGGCACTGTGATAAAGTTGAGAAATCATAAAGTGAAGCCATCCCGGGTCAGGACCAATCTGTACTTGAAATCTAATACATTCAGAACACTGGGTTGGCAGTCACTCTGATGGGGTGGATTGGGAAGACTGAAAGACTGGCTGGGGCTGTCTCTTCCAAGGCTCTGTGCACCTGGACAGGCTTTGTTTCCTCTCTCAGTGTGCTTCAGGTACAGATTAGGAATGCAAAGACTTTAAAATAGACACCCATCTTTGGAATTGCATGGTATCAATCACCAATTGGCAAGTATAATAGAATGCCACTGATGAAGTGTGGATATGTCAGTGCTTTTAAAGACATGGCTGCTATTGCTTATCTTTAATAGGGACTGATCAGCCAGTTGAAATATTCTTGAAAATATCTTTAGCTTTCCACCAGAGGGAATAAATTATGTTGGTTATCTCTGAGGGAAAATTTTTAAAGCTTAATTAAACAAACATTTAAATCATCCTTTACAATGTGCTGGATGGTTGTGCTTACACTAGCCTTCTTTTTATATATCCCAAGGGATGTCTTCAGACATGCATAAATCACTCAGTAAGCAAGTGTGGATAGGGAGCTTAGTGTATGCTCGAAACAGGTTGAATTATTAACTCCAGCCCCATGGTAGACAGAGTTGTTTACTGTGCTAAAACTTTTCCATGGACTTTTCCACTGTCATTTTATAGGCCAGGATTTTCAAAGGGAGGAAGACACAAGAACTGAAGGCACAGTTAATGCAATACTTAGATATATAAAAGCATCTTTTAAAAAAATACCCACTGCCACTGGAAATAAAAGCTGCGTGCTGGGTGTGTTTTGAATGTATGGTAATAGCTTCTGCTGGTCAAAATTCCATGGTAAGATAGCCCTGCAGTGGGCCATCTGTGTTGGCATCAGCTGGTGCTGGAAGCTCTTAGAGCATATGTGAACTTGTGATCTGCCACACAAAACATGACCAGCATCTCATTTAAACCTAAGGCATGTGAAATTACAGATGGAGGCCAGAGCAATCTCTGGTGGACAAAAAGGCAGGCATACAGACTTACAAAACTAAGACTGAACATATTTATATGCAGGTGTGGTGTATCTTAATATACCATATCTGCATGCCAATGTGTTACATTCCAAGTATTTTGAGCAATGCAACTCAGTGAAATAAACTCACAGCTTCCTGAATTCTTAAATGTGAGTCCTCATGACTGTATGGAGTTGGCTATGACGTGATAGCCATACCTACCTTTGATAAATAGGCTCAAGATCCCCAGCAGGAGGTGAGGGTGAGGAAGACCAATGTTTAACTTCAAGGTGCTGCTTCTTCCCACATCCTTGCAATGAGCAAAATAGTGATCTCCAACTAGCTGGGTAACTTACTGTCCTTATTTTTCTTGATTTTCTCTTTGCCATTTTGGTGGCTGACAAGTACTGTCAGTACTTCTTACAGAAAAAGCTCTCAAGCTTCTTTCTTCCATTACACAATTAATTGGAATTCGAACTACCCTTTGGATTTCCTTGATGTTCGTTTTTGCAGGTCTTTGGAAAATAGAGATGTTTGTTGTAGAAATCATGTTTAGAAAGGTGCATTATAAGTGGAGTATCTTTACCCATTGAAGTTGCCATGGTTTGATGTTTTTGAGTGCTAAGTCCTTCAAACAACGGCTAGCCCTTTCCTGGCTCACAGTTCAGCAAATATACAGTGTCCACGGCTGCCAGTCACTAAGTCGGCTTTGTGCTTTGAGGTCATTAAGTTGTTGAAAGAAATAATTTGAGTTGTGAATTTAGTGGTTAAATTCACAATGCAAGCAATAAAGAAACAGGAAACATTTTTTTCTCCCTTAGTGCTTTTCTCAAATACATTTTATTTTGACATGTCTTGGAAATCCACAATTAAATAAACAATGTTATAGTTAGACTCTAGTAATTAGTAAGTAGAAGCTAAATCTAGTGTATGCTCATACTGTATTTTTAATCATGTTTCTCAGATAAGGTGAAAGTATTTATGTGTTTGTCTGAGCTTCTAATTTAATATCAAGTCCAGAGGTACTTGGTTACCAAGGAGAATGTTGTCATATCAGTCTTAGACTGATATCTTTTAAAAGAACTTCCAGTGAATTTTAAATAATGTGTTATAAAGCTTGATATATATATTTGGGTCATGGAAACCATTAAAAGTAGAACATTCCACAAACAGAATGCTCAGCAGATTAGAAAAACAGACTTAATTTTCAGGCTGAGCTGTAAAACAGTTATAAAATGCTTCCTTCCCTCCTTCTCTTTCTCTATCCCTCCCTCTACTCTTCTTATTCTCCCTCCTTCTTTCCTTCTCTTTGACTTATTTATCTGAGGTTTATCGGGACTTCAGTAAAAGCAAGAGACATAATGGGAAGCTATGCAAAGAAGCACAGTGCTTGTGTTACTGATGCCATTTTTCATTTCTTATTAAACTATGTTTACTTCTTGTTTTTATTTTACAGCTAAGCAAATATTGATGTGTACATATTTTTTGGCTATTGATTGAACATGGTTTTATTGCATATTCTTTTGCATAACTTAGTTTCTTTTATTACTGTAGCTGTGGCTAAAATAAATAGCTTTCATGTTCAGATCGTTGTATCTGTTGGGATTTCCCAACAGTTGAATAACAACACATCATGATTTTTACCCATCTGTTCACTCTACCTTATTTTTGGTTCTCTCCTTCGTTGCTCAATCTGTTGTTGGGAAATGTCCACTGATGGCATTCCCTGGTTGGGAGAATCTGTCATCCCTGAACACTTCAATGATTTACCTTAACACAAGGGGATTGTATAAATGGTAAGATGGTACAGAATAAAACAAATTGATACCATTGCAGCTATTTGTATGTTTGCTAATTCTAGTCATTCGACAGACATGTAGTGAATGCATACGGTGGCATAATTTGTAAGTAGTATAAATTCATAGTAAGTTAAATTGAAGTGACAAGACAATTATTTTGTTCTGGGCATCTATAACTTCCTCATTCTTCTTTTATGGTGGCCTCTGAGGACAATCGTTTTTTTTTTTTTTTTAATTTTATTTTATTTTATTTGAGAACATACTGTACAGAGGGGTTACAATTACATGGGCAGGATAATGCATACATTTCTTACCAAGCATTACAGCCTCCTCCTTTGTTTACCCTTCACCTCCCTTCCCACCCTCCCCCCTCCCCCCCACCCAATCCCCCCTCACACCGACATTGTAAAGCTGGTTTTGATATGACATTTTGTACTTCTCATTGTTGCAACAGGTCCACCTGAATCCTTAAACGACTTGTTTGTCCCCGTCTCCTCCACATGTTATACTGATATCAAATATAGTGAAAGCGGGGGTTACACTGTGGGGGAGGGACATACAAAGCAACAAAGAAATAATCTTATAAATGCGTTAGAAACACATGCATGAAAGAAACAAAAACATTAAAATACATATTTGAGGGTTCGTTTTCCTAACATCACATTCTCTGACTTTTTCCGCTTGACTCATACCTATACTAGATATTGCAAATAAGGGAAACCATGGGACCTATGTTTCTTTGGGTCTGGCTTACTTCACTTAATATAATTTTTTCCAAGCCTTTCCATTTCCTAACAAATGAGGAAATGTCATTCTTTCTGATGGAGGCATAGAATTCCATTGTGTATATATACCACATTTTATTGATCCATTCATCTACTGAGGGGCATCTGGGTTGGTTCCATATCTTAGCTATGGTAAATAATGCTGCAATAAACATAGTTGTGCTGGTAGCTTTAGTGTGGCCTTGTTTGTAAACATTTGGGTAAATGCCCAAAAGTGGGATTGCTGGGTCATAGGGGAGCTCTATGTGAAGTCTTTTGAGGAACCGCCATACTGCTTTCCAAAGTGGTTGAACAAGTTTACATTCCCACCAACAATGAAGTAAGGTTCCTTTTTGTCCACATCCCCTCCAGCAACTGTTGTTAGAGTTCTTGATTTTTGCTGTTCTAACTGGAGTGAGGTGATATCTCAATGTTGTTTTGATTTGCATTTCTTTTATGGCTAGGGATGTTGAACATTTCTTCATGTGTCTATTGGCCATCCTTCTTTCTTCTTCAGAGAAGTTTCTCTTTAAGTCTTTCGCCCACTTACTTATTGGGCAGTTGCTTCTTTGAGGATTTGTTGTTGGGTGGTTTAATTTTTTGAGTTCCAAGTATATTTTAGATATGAGACCCTTGTCCGTTGTATGGCTAGTAAAGATCTTCTCCCAATCCGTGGGCTTTCTATTGATCTTACTAGCTATGTCATTTGCCCTGCAGAAGCTCTGCAACCTTATGCAATCCCATTTGTCCAACCTTTCTTTGATTTGTTGTGTTTCTGGGTCTCTATTCAGAAAATTTCGGCCTGAGCCAAGGAGACCTAGGGTTTCTCCTATTCCATCCTGTAATGTTTTCAGAGTGTCTGCTTTGAGTTCAAGGTCTTTGATCCATTTGGAGTTGATTCTGGTGCAGGGTGATATATAAGGATCTAGCTTTAGTTTTCTACATGTAGTTAACCAATTTTGCCAGCACCATTTACTGAAGAGGCTGTCTTTCTTCCATTCTATTGTTTTAGCTCCCTTATCGAAGATTAGATGGCTATAGGTCTGTAGGTTCATTTCTGGGTTTTCAATTCTATTCCATTGGTCCTGAGGTCTGTTCTTATGCCAATACCAAGCTGTTTTGATTACTATGGCTTTATAGTAGAGTTTGAAATTTGGTATTGATATTCCTCCAGCAGTGTTCTTTCCATTGAGGAGCGTTTTTGCTATTCGGGGTCTTTTATTGTTCCATATGAATTTTTGGATTGCCTCTTCTGTTTCCTTGAAGAATGAGGGTAGAATTTTGATAGGTATTGCGTTGAATTTGTAGATAGCCTTGGGAAGTATTGCCATTTTCACGATGTTAATCTTTCCAATCCAGGAGCATGGGAGGTTTTGCCATTTTTTAAGTTCTGTGTTGATTTCCTTTTTCAAGATTTTAAAGTTTTCATCATAGAGGTCCTTCACTTCTTTAGTTAATTCCTAGATATTTTATTTTTTGTGAGGCTATTACAAATGGAGTTGCTTTCCTAATTTCAGCCACACTTTTCTCATTGTTTGCATACAGAAAAGCCATTGATTTTTGGGGGTTAATTTTATAACCTGCTACTTTGCCAAAGTTTTGAATCAGCTTGAGTAATTTGGGAGTGGAGTCTATGGGATTCTTTAAATACAAGATCATGTCATCTGCAAAGAGGGAGAGTTTTATTTCTTCTTTCCCTGTTTGGATCCCCTTTATGTCTGCATCGTGTCTTATTGCTGTAGCTAGGCATTCTAATACTAGATTGAAGAGAAGTGGAGAGAGTGGGCATCCTTGTCTTGTTCCTGAGTTAAGAGGAAATGGCTTTAGTTTTTCACCATTGAGTATAATGCTGGCTGTAGGTTTGTCATATACAGCCTTTATTGTATTGAGGAATGTTCCATGGATTCCTAATTTTTCCAAAACCTTCATCATAAAGGGGTGTTGGATCTTGTCGAATGCTTTTTCTGCGTCTATTGAGATAACCATGTGGTTCTTATTCTTGCTCCTGTTGATGTGATGAATAATATTAATTGATTTGCATATATTGAACCAGCTTTGCATCCCTGAAATGAATCCTGTTTGATCGTGGTGTATGATTTTTTGGATGAATTGTTGAAGTCGGTTGGCCAAAATTTTGTTGAGAAGTTTTGCATCAATGTTCATCAAAGAAATGGGTCTATAGTTCTCTTTCTTTGATGAGTCCCTGCCTGGTTTTGGGATGAGGGTTATGATGGCTTCATAGAATGTGTTCGGTAGTGAGCTTTCTCTTTCAATTTCATTGAAGAGTTGGAGGAGAATTGGTGTGAGCTCTGCTTTGAAGGCCTTGTAAAATTCTGCTGTAAAACCATCTGGTCCTGGACTTTTCTTAGCTGGGAGGTCTCTTATTGCTGTTTCTATTTCAATGCTTGATATGGGCCTGTTAAGATAGTTTAACTCATCTTGGTTTAGTTTTGGCATGTCAATATTTGCTAGGAAGAGGTCCATTTCTGTCAAGTTCTCAAACTTATTAGCATAAAGTTTTGAGAAGTATTCCCTTATAATGTTCTGAATCTTGGTTGTTTCCGTGGTGATGTTTCCATTCTCATCTCTGAGTTTATTAATTTGGGTGTGTTCTCTTCTTTTTCTGATAAGATTTGCTAAGGGTCTGTCAATTTTGTTAAGTTTTTCGAAGAACCAACTCTGTTTTGTTGATTCTTTCTATAGTTTTTTTGGATTCTAATTCATTTAATTCTGATTTAATTTTGATTATTTCTTTCCATCTACTGGATTGGGGTTTATCTTGCTGCTCTTTTTCAAGGAGGTTTAGATGTGTCATTAAATTGTTAGTTTCAGATCTCTCCAATTTGTTGATGTAGGAGCTCAGAGCTATAAACTTGCCTCTGAGTACTGCCTTTGCTGTGTCCCAGAGGAGCTGGTATTTTGTGTGTTCATTTGTGTTGAATAGCATGAACATTTGAATTTCCTTTCTAATCTCTTCCATGACCCACTCATGATTCAGCAGTGTGTTATTCAGCCTCCATGTGATTCCGGACTTTCTTTGGTGGCTTTTGGTGTTGAGTTCTAATTTTATTCCCTTGTGGTCAGAGAGAATGCAAGGTATAACTTCAATGTTTCTGAATTTAGACAAGTTTGCTTTGTGGCCTAAAATGTGGTTTATTTTAGAAAACGTTCCATGTGCTGCTGAGAAAAACGTGTATTCTGATGCTGCTGGGTGAAATGTTCGGTAGATGTCTGTTAAGTCTAGTTGATCTATGCAGCTGTTTAGATCTGCGGTTTCTCTGTTGAGTTTTTGCCGAGTTGATCTATCTAGTGGGGAGAGTGGTGTGTTAAAATCCCCAACAATTAATGTCTTTGGATCTATATGGGATTTGAGGGAAAGTAGTGTTTCTTTGATAAATTTGGGTGCTCCATTGTTTGGCGAATAGATATTTAGAATTGTAATATCCTCCTGAAGGAGAGATCCTTTAATTAGTATGTAGCGACCTTCTTTATCTCTTCTCACGAATTTTAATTTGAAGTCTATTTTATCTGATATTAGGATTGCAACTCCCGTCTGTTTATGGGGGCCATTTGCTTGGTAGATTTTGTTCCAGCCTTTGACATTGAAAATGTGTTTGTTTTTACGGGCAAGATGTGACTCCTGCAGGCAGCAGATAGAAGGGTCTTGTTTTTTAATCCAACTAGACAGTCTATGTCGCTTAATTGGAGAGTTCAGTCCGTTAACATTAAGAGATAGGACTACGAGGTATTTGGGAGTTCCTGCCATGTTTTCTACCTTCTTGGGGGCTGCGAAAACTGGGTTCTTCCTATGGTTCTTGGATTCTCAGTTTGGGTGCAGTTTCTTGGCCTTTATTGCGGTCTTGTTGGTTTTCTATGTGTAGGACATCTTTAAGAATCTTTTGTAGGGCTGGTTTGGTGGAGATGTATTGTTTCAATTTTTCTGTGCTATGGGAGGTTTTTATTTGGCCTTCAGTTATGAAGGAGAGTTTAGCTGGGTACAGTATTCTTGGTTGATAGTTGTTTGTTTTTAGGGCATGGCATACATCATTCCAGGCTCTTCTTGCTTTGATTGTCTCTGCTGAGAAATCTGAAGTGATTCTAATTGGTTTCCCTTTTAGGTGATTACCCTTTTCTCCTTGACAGCTTTAAGGATCTTTTCCTTGTTCTGAGTTGATCCTGTGTGGATTATAATGTGGCGGTGGGATGTCCTACTCTGGTCTGGTCTATTTGGGGTTCTAAAGGCTTCTTGTATCTGGACAGGCCTATCTTTTTGCATGTTTGGGAAGTTCTCTGCTAGGATCCTGTTAAACAAATTTCCTAGACCATTAACTTCTGTTTCTAGGTGCTCTTCTACACCCATTATCCTTAGATTAGGCCTTCTGATGGTGTCTTCCAGGTGTTGGATAGATCTATCATATTTCTTGGACTTGTCTTGGATGGTTGTATGTTCTTTCTCTATAATATCTAAGCTGTCTTCAATCCCTGAGGTTCGATCTTCTGCATGGTCTAACCTGCTGTCAAGACTCTCTACTTTGTTTTTTATCTCTTTTCCTTCTAGTTGGTCAGCTTTGATGGCTTCAAGTTCTTTGTTGAAGCTCTGTTTTAGGTCTTGTATGAATTTCTTTACTTCCTTAATTTGGTGTTCAGTGTTTGTCCTCAAATCACTTAGTTGATTGGTTATGGTTTCTTTGGGCTCCCATTCCTTCTGTTGGGTTCCATTCAGCATTCCCTTTGTGGTCTCCCTGACTTCCTTCAGCTCTTTGTTAATGGATTCCATGAATGCCTTTAGTGATCTTTGTGTGTTCTCTACCTGGTCTCTCAATTCCTGTATTACTCTTTGATTAGCTTCCTCCCGTTTGTGGGATTCCTGCAGATCTCTTTGAGTGTTCTCAGCCTGCTCACGCCATTCCTCCCTTTCTCTTTGAGTATTCTCAAGTTGTTCACGCAAATCCTGTATCAGTTTTTGAGTAGCTTCCTCACGCTTATGATATTCCTGTATAAACTTCTGGGATGCCTCCTCTCTCTCCCTATCACGCTCATACAGAGTCCTTTGTACGTTGTCAAACTTCTCATTTATCATGTTTGCCAGCAGTGTTTGTAGAGCTATTTGGGATCTCTGCTCTGGATTATTCATTATCTGTTCTAACCCCTGATTATCAAGATTGGGAATTGAGATACCCGAATTTGCCATTTTTCTTGTGTTTTTCCGGCTTACTCTGCCCATTTGAGATGAAGATAGCACCAGTTTTGTGCTAGAACACTATCTTAAGGCAACCATCAACCAAAGTTTGCATTTGTACAGTAAATAGTCTACAGATACAATCTAGTTCAACAGATACATCTATTCGACATCAAACAACTAAATGTTAAAGGACTTTGAACCGCAGAGAAGAATTTGGAAAACCAGAAATTATTAGGGTTAGGGAGAGATGTGGGTAAAAAATAGGAATAGATTGGTGTGGGGAGGCACAGGGAGAGTTAACTAAGTCCTAATCACAATGCAGGAAATAGGTTGGGTAGGATGCAAGTAGAGAGAGAGAGAAAAAGAAGAAAGGGAAAGGGGAATGAAAAGAGACCAGAAAAAAATAGAAATGTAAAAATTAATGTTATTATAGAGATTAAAAGACCATCTATTTAGAGAGGAATGTGAATATGTTGAGAGAAAGGGAGGGACATAGAGATGTGAAAAACTTTAAAAAATGCTTAAAATATTATATAGGTATAAAGAGGTAGTACTGCTATTAATGAATTTAAGTCTCAGAGGTTTTGAATTGAGTAATAAGTTTGTGGATTAAGTGTGTACACAATGGGGGATAGGGTCTACTAGTTAACTACGGGTTTATCTGAGGATGTGCAGGACAAGAGTTAAGTCACATAAAGAAGAACAAAAGAGGAAAAGGTGGAAAGGATAGGAAAGTGAGAAGAAAAGATCAGAAGTTCAGTAGAGCTAGACAAAAAACAAAAAGATAGTTAAGAATGAAAGAAAAAGAGAAAGAAGACAAGAAAAGAAAGGGAAACACACATTCACGTATTCCTAAAATAAAAATTATAAGAGGAGAAAAAAAAAAGTTACTGGAAAACAATTATTTTTTCAGAAGAGGCAAAAATTAAAGATTAATAAAAGTTTTAGAAAAGGAAAAAAATTTTTTTATATATATAAGGTAACAAAAAACGAAAAAAAAAAAACAAAACAAAAAAAGAAAAAAAGAAAAGAAGAAGAAGAAAAAAAAAGTTCTTTGATTTTTTTTTTTTTTTTTTTGGGAGTGGTGGGAAGAGTCCTGTATCTCCCTTTTGTCTGTAACTGGAGTCTGGTTGGAGTCTCTGGTCAGCTTGAGGTCCTGTGGCTTGATTGGTTTCTTAAGTCAGTTTGTTGGAACAGGCAGAAAAATGCTCTGCTTTACCCAAGATTTTGAGATCCCCCTCCCAGGTTAGTTTACTGGGAGGGTGATCTGCTTTGAGAATCACAAAAGAGGGGGATGCAGTGATGAGGCTAGGTTCTGGGTAGAGTTGAGGCCTTTCAACAAACAGTAGCTTTTCCCTGGGGCTATTTTGTGAAAAAAAAACTCACAGCACCCAGCCTGGAGCCATTCTCAGGGTTTCTGTTTTTCAATTGATTGTGGTGGCTGCTAGAGGGAGGGGCAGCCTCTGGCTCTGGTTACCCGGTGAGGAGAGCCACTCCAATGGCTGGCGCCTGAGCTGGGTGACTTTTCCCTGGATGGAACTGAGTCTGTGAGGTCACTTCGCCGTTAAGTTCTTGTGACCTGCTAAATGACTCGTTTTATTCCAAGGCCTGAGCTGGAGCTAGCCGCTCCTCCGAGCTTTGTCGGTATCCAAGATGGAGATCACCGGTGCTGGGGGGGGGAGGGGTGGCCTTCCCTCCTCTGCTCCCGGAGAAGGAGTGAGGAAGTCGGGCTTCTACTCACGCCGAGTCTTGGATCCTGGGTCGTCTCTGGTCTGCAAAGTGCAGGATGAAGTTGTCTGCTCCTTGTCGGTTCTTGCTGGTGTTGAGTAGAATCCGCTCGTCCGCTGCGTCTGGCTCCTTCGTCCCGGACTGTGTCTCAGGTATGCTCCTGCGGCGGTGGTCGCTGCCGCGACCCTGCCGCCGCCGCGGCAGCTGCTGGCAGGGGCTCAGATGTGTCTGCTTGGCTTCCCCTCTCTTGACTAACTCTGTCCTGTGATGGCACACTTGGTGTGATTCTCTGGCTTGGGACTGTTCACTGGAACTCTGAAACTGTTTTCTATGCAAGAGCTTGTTCAGATTCCAGCTTCTCCTCCGCCATCTTCCCAGAACTCCGACAATCTTTTTTTTTTAAATGTTAACTATCCAGTATCTTATTTTTGATTTGGTTCCATCCTTTTCTACCAATTTATTTACCTTCTATAGTTCCCTTTTCATCTCAGCATATTATTTTTCATTGGTTGCTTCCTCTTTGTCAATAATATACTTACTTGTACTATACTAAAATAAGTGAGGTATGGCACAGATAGAGAGCCTGCCTTGGGAACACAAGGCCCTCAGTTCAATCCTTAGTGCCATCAATATAACTAAACTAAAATAAAAGGAGCCAATTAACTATTTTCTTTTGTTTGGGTTTTTTTTAATTGTATTTTTTTGTCTTTTCTTTTTTGGTACTGGGGATTGAACCCAGGACGTTGAACTTACTAGGCAAGCAATTTGCCACTGAGCTACATTCCAGCCCCAACTAACTTTTTTCTTGATACTGCTATCTCCAGAGAAACCACATCTTCTTTTATCACATTTAATGCACAACAAAGGTAATCTTACTGTAACCATTTTCTTATCATCCAGTTCATCCTTAATTCCTTATGATCTGCTTTATTATCACAAATGCCTTTTATGAAATTGTTTCCTAAAAGTAAAATAGCTTCTGAATACACAATTCATCGTTTTTTCCTCTTTTGGCGATACGTATCTTCCTATAACTATCACACTATGTAATATTTTAAATATTTTTGGGCTTTTTAAAGCTATAATTCTCTAGTTGATCTAGCTGCCAGCATTTATTCATTCATTCCCTCATTTTATCAACATAGATGTATTTGGTTTCTATCATGAAGTGAGCTTTGATCAAGACAGTGAAACTACAATTACAAACAGGATGAGCAGGGGAAAGGGAAGGAGAGCTGTACAAATGTTAATTATTGGTTACTTAAGTTATGGAGGGGTAAGAAGTTCTGCCGAGTTCTTGCACAGTAGGCAAATTATAGATAAAAGTAACATACTGTTTATGTCAAGTCTGTGCTACTAACTCATGACTGTAATTCTAACTACTGAGGAAGCTGAGGCCTACAAGATCAAAATTTGAAACCAGCCTATGCAGAAAAGTCTGTGAGACTCATCTCCACTTAAGCAGAAAAAATGCCAGACTGGAACTATGGTTCAGGTGGTAGGAGCACCAGCTCTGAGGAAGAAAGGTAAACAAGAGGGTGAGGCTTTGAGTTTAGCCATGGCCCTGGCACACACAAAGACTTATGTACTTTATATTTCAAGAAGCTAGAGGAAAGGACTTTGAATGTTTTACCATAAATAAATGATAAATATTGGAGAAGTTAGATAGGTTTGCCATGATTTAAGCATTACACAAAGTGTAAGTTGGGCACTGGTGGCTCACGCCTGGAATCCTAGCTACTTAGAAGGCTGAGATCTGAGGATCGCGGTTCAAAGCCAGCCCGAGCAGAAAAGTCCGTGAAACTCTTATCTCCAATAAACCAGAAAACCAGAGCTTGTGCTGTGCTGTATCTCAAGTGGTAGAGCACTAGCCTTGAGCTGAAGAGCTGAGGGACAATACTCAGGCACAGAGTTCAAGCCCCATGACCGACAAAAACAAAAAAAAAGTGTAAATGTTCCAGGATATCATATGGCACCTCATTAATATGTACATTTTTTAGTCAGTTAAACTTACTAAAGAATAAACTTCCTACATTTATGAAAGGGCGTCAGCAAAATAAAATAATAATAATAATAATTTTTAAAGAACAATATAGCCCAAGTCCTGACCAGAATTTACGTTTTCATAAAGAATGTAGACAATTTACAAGGAGGCAGATAAAATATTCTAATTTTTATTTCATAGTGATTGACCACAATGTAGTAATTAATCATGAAATTAATTACTACAGGGTAGTAACTTCAGGGTAGTTAGTGTGTCAAACATCTTGGAATGCCTTCATTTCTTCTACAACCCTGAATTCTTACACTAAAGGTAAATGCTTCCCCAATAACAATAATTCAGCCCCATTGGTCTCACTATTTATAGCAGCTCTCTTCGCCATGACTGTAATTGGTTCTACTATGGTCATGTGCTGTGGTTTCAACCAATGAGAGCGAAGCAAAGCTTTCCTCTCAATGTGGGGTTTTAGTAATATGAATTATTCTATTTTACATCTCATGGTTTTCTGCTTGATTCCCTTTTCTCTTCCTTTTTGGTCTGATCCCAGTATTTCTTATACTTGGTTTTTCTTTGTTTGGGTGGTTGGTTGGTTGGTTGTTGTTATTGCAATTTGTTTGGTATTTTCTATCACATGATTTTTGGGGGGAGGGGAATCAAAGACTATTATAAATGGTCAACATTAAAACTATAATGTATGGAAGCTGTTGCTTATGAAGTCATTTGTGAACTGTAGTTTTAGAGCTGGTTTACTGCTCTAAAGAAGTACAGATTTTCTTCCTGGGCCATATGTTTTGGAGTTTCATCTTTCAAAAAAAGAAAAGGTTCGATAGGGAGAGAGATTACTGGTTGAAATATTCTCAATTGTTGAAAAGAACTGTACTGAAATACTACATCTCTCACTTGATTTTTTTTATCTCTATCATTTAAAGACAAATTCTCTCAGTTTAAGGTCAATTCTATCTCCCTCTCTCCCTCCCTTTCCCCTTTCTCCTCTCCCTTGGCCTCTCCCCTCTCCCTTCTTTTTCTCTTTCTCCATTTCTTCCCAGAAGCAGCCTTTAGCTAGATCATCTACTTATTAGATAATTTCAAAACTTTATTTTATGCTTGGCTCACATATTGAATTCATTTACCAAGATTGCTGAGAGTTTATTTCCCCCCCCCTAATCATATTATGAGTGCAATAATATTTCTCATCTTCCCATTGATAGTAACTCCACAAGCATTAAAAATTTCTATTTCATATGCTAGCTATATTTTTCCTTTCCTCTTAAAACTACATCTCTCATTCATTTCTCAAATATTTTGTAATACTTGCTTATTATCATCTTATGTTCATTGGGACATAAACGAAGCCTCTGGAGTGTGGAGGCCTCTTATCCTAGGCTCAGTGAGTTCTTGGGGATATTATCCTGTAGGTCCAGGATGACATAACTCTTTGTGTGAGGTACAGGAAGGGTAGAGCCCAGCATGAAGCTGCCATCAGTGCCTCTGTCTAGTTGATCTTAGTGGCTGCTTCAGCATTCTGTCCTGGGCTCCTTGTATGCATGATTACCCCTTAGCTCCAGCTATCCTGACCTATGTTCTCCCAAGGATACTTAGCTATCCCCTTTCTACCTTTCGGCAATATATTGAAATCTCTGATAGGCTGATGGTGCTTACTGATTTTCACAGAATTATTGATTTTAGTCATTTACAAAGTACAATACCAATAAAAATCAGCTTAATTGTTTGACAACAAATAGAATTATTCTAAGAAAATGTGACAATCCTAAAGAGAACATTTTTGGGGGAAGCATGAAAAGCTTGTATTCAGAGGAGTAAAACTATGATTTTTAATCCATTTAATACTAAGAAAAAAAGGAATAAATTTTATATCCAATCCAAGACTTTAGAGTGGAAACAATAAATGAAACTGTAGGAAATAATTAAGATAAGAACAGAAATTAATAATGAAACTTCAAGAAACAGCTGTTATAAAAATAAAGCCGCTTATAATCTTTCATAAAGTCAACAAATCTATAGCAAGTCTAATCAAGAAGAGATTAGGAAAAAACAGACATACACAATATTAAAGATAAGGGGCTAGAACCACAGATGTTCTAAAGACTAAATTTATTTTTATTACTTTAAATCTTTTTAAAAATTCTTTTAAGTAGTTACACAGAGAGTTTTCAATTCACCATGTCAGTTTATGAGTACAACATCTGTTGATCTATGTCACCTCTTCCATCCTTCTCTACCCATTCATCTCAACCCCATCCCTCCACTCAAGTTACCTGGCTCCATTTTCACGTGTAGACAGATGAATGGAGAGAGGAGGGGTGGACTAATGCAGTCATAACCTTCAATGTACATATGTAAAAAAGACTATGCTTGTATTGCTATGGAGAATATTATGCCAGTAAATTGAAAATCTGAATTAATTAAATTATTTTTCTAGGAAAATATGACTCTAAAATGGCCCAAAGACTTAAAGTACATAAAAATTAATGAAAATGCTGATGGTTGGGAAGGTTTCCTGCAAATTATTTTCTGAGAATTACCGGTGAAACTTGAGTTATTGTCAGAAGCAAGATCTTCTGAATTTTCAAGGACCAGATTTTTCTCCTGCTGGGCTTTAAAAATTGTTTCACAGCAAGGAAAAAGATGAAAAATTTAGAATTTTATTTGACTACCATCCTCATAGCATAACAATCTGGTAAAAGAAGTATGTGCCTATGTCTACACACACACACACACACCCATACACACCTCATAGATAGAACAAACTCATAAAGATAAAGGTTAACATCTCAGAGTAAATTTGAGCAAGGGAATTTTTCCTTCAAATAGTAATTTGCCAAGGCAAATTAAGGTTTATTTTTAGAGCACAAACATAACAAACTTTACATTCTAACTTGTCATATCTTATCACTAGGAGAGAATATGTCATGAGAGGAAAACATCAGCTATCTCTTTAGTTACACAAAAAAGTATTGGTATGCTTTTTTTTGGGGGGGGGGTGGTCCGGTCGTGGGGCCTGAACTCTGGGCCTGGGCGCTGTCCCTCAGCTCTTCAGCTCAAGGCTAGCGCTCTACCACTTGAGCCACAGCACCAATTCCGGCTTTTTTCTTTTTGCTTATGTGGTGCTGAGGAATCAAACCCAGGGCCTCAGGCATGTTCTCTATCACTGAGCCACCTTCCCAGCCCAGTATTGGTAAGCTTTAAGAACTTCTAACAAGGAACTGCTGGCTCATGTTATAATCTTAGGTACACAGGAAGCTGAGATTTAGAGGATCATGGTTTGAAGTCAGCCTGGGCATAAAAGTCTGGGAGCCTCTTCCATCAAAATAACCAGCACAAAGCTAAGATTGAAGCATGGCTTAAGTGAAATAATAGTGTCAGATGAGCAAGCAAGCTGAACATGCTCAAAGGCCTGAGTTCAAGCTCTGTTACTGGCAAAAAACAACCCAAATAATAACAAAACCCCCCTTTTATTTTTATATTTTTTATTGTAAAGATACTGTACAGAGGAGCAATAGTTACACAAGTAAGGTAATGAGTACATTTCCTTTTGAGTATTGTTACCTCCTCCTTTGGGTACTAGGGCAAATTTTTTTTTTTTTTAATACACGTAGCCTTTCAATCCAATAGCCATAGCATCTTCTGTGGTAAAATACTGAAACAGTAAACAACATGAGTGCCTACCACCTCTTAACCAGTCTTGTGACAATTCCAATACATCTCCAAGTTACTTGATAGAAAACTATAAAAATATACTGCTAATATCTCATGGAACAAGATTTGGAAATTGTTTCAGTAAACTGGTAAAGATGAGAAATAAAAAGGAGCTTTTCCAATGATTGGAAATAGTAATTATTTTTATTATTATAACCTATTTTTAAGTGGATGAAAGCCATTTTCCAGTACAATCCCAAGAAAATTAACTAAAGCATGATTAGAAAACATGGAGTTCAATGCAAGTGTTGGTTAAAAAAACAGATATAAGTATGTATCAGCTCTCTCAAATATCAGCAAAATTTTATTAGAAAATATAATGGAATTTAAAGGGCCCCATGAAAAAGCAGCTATGAAAATCACTCAGTAATTGAACTGAAGGCACAACAAAACTTTGCCAGAACCCATAAAAGTCAATTTGAGTAAAGCAGAGATGACTAGTATTTTTGACAAGGAAAGCTCAATGTTGCAATAGCCACTATCCTCACCAAATTAATTTGTGAGTTCTATGCAATTCCAATAAAAATTCAATGGAATTTGAGATCACTAAAGCCTGTCTGCAAACCTTCAGCAAGGTGGATACAACTATGCCCTCTAATGTGTCTCTGGCCTTTCAGCCACACTGAATCCAAGTTTGAAATATGGCAACTTTGAAAGATATTACTAAGGCAACTAAAGTCAATAGAAAAGGCTAGAAAATGGTATCTCCAGTACCCACTCTGGAATAATGAAAATTAAGTTCCATCCCCAGGTAACGAGGAAGGAAAAAAGAAGGAAAACCTATGATTTTAGCTTATTGTCATCTTTGGCTGAAGAAACTTGGTCCACTGATTTTTTTCAATAGATAACAAGATATTCATAAATTATTTTATAACAAAGAACATACAATTAAAAAAACTATAATGTTGATTGTATCTGTTTTAGGTAGATGATACAGCTCTGTAAAATTCAAGGTTCATATTAAAAGGCTAGAGTTAACAACAGCTAGTGAAAGAAGTGTTACTTTTTTTTTGGTGCCATTTTTTAAAACTTCTCTACAGATGAATATTTATTTCCTTTGATTCATTTGGTCTTCTCTTAATTTTCCAAAGTTGTTTCTCTATTTCTGCTAGTCAGCACCATCAGGGTCTTCCCAGACAAAGGCATCACAGTGAGGAGCCTCAGATCCAGGACTTCTTTAAACCATCTTTCTCCTTAGAAGATTGTCTGTAGTCAACATTCAAAGCCAGGAGTCCTTTATTCTGCACGGCCTAGGCCCTCCTGCTCCGACTATCCTGTTCCTCTCAAGTTGAGAGGACATCCTCTCCTGGGAGAAGTCTGTGCTGCCAGGCAATGGCCCTTTCATGTTTACATGAAGCAGTCAGGCTGAACCATGTCAGCACACATCCCAGTGGGATTCAGACATGTTTTTAAAATGGCCCCTATTCATATCTCCAATTACTACACTTAACGCATGCTGTGGAACCTGACTTTTACTTCTAGCCTCATTTACCATAGACCACTTGGTCAATGATTACAAGTTCTGTTCTTGGCATCTCCACGAGGACATTTTATCTTGTCACTGACGTGCCCTCCCTGAGTGCAGGCAATTGTGTAGCACAATGAAAATCCCCACCCCCTTCTGTCTCCTTGACCGGCTTTTGTGGATGGACTTAAAATGAGGAACATCCAATTTCATGTGCATTTCTCTTCTTTTGTAGATGCACATCATTGCTTGTATTTGCATTCAGTAATGGGATTTTTTTTATTATTCTTTTTGCATGGTATCATGTTTGTTGCTGGGTCTGTCTTCCTATTTATAATGTACTTGCCTTCTGGGAAGAGCTCAACTGACCTGCATCTCTATCTTCTACATAAATCCAGTTGTCTGGAAATTGGTTGGTGTTAACAAGTAGATGTTGAGTGCAACAGGACTCGACAGTACTCCTACTTAAGGCATTTTGATTCTCTTCATGTCCCAAGCTCGGTCCTTAGAACCAGAGAAGCTTACTTTGTCATTGTCAATTAGATATTGCATTTCCTTCTACAAACATACAGAATGAACCAAGAATATGCTTACAAGACATTCTCAGTGGCTATCAGTTCATCAGACCAAATCAATTTGTTGACTTTATCCTTTTTAGAACCAAAGAAAAATTATACTCTCCCTACTAAATGCCCTTTGCTGGTTATAGGACCCTAGGTGTAGTAATGGCTACATCTCCCTTCTATGTTGTACAACAACATTCTTGCTTGGTGGTGCCTTATCCCTGACCCTGTTTCCTGCCAGGTCTTCATCTTCTTTACCCTTCCGTGCCTCTGTAATAGGATGATGTACATTGCCCTCTTCCCTTCCTCATTTCTTCCTCTCTTGCAGTTCTCAGCTTCATGATACAATACCTTCCTCTTTTTCATATCTCAAAATGTTTAAAAGTATATACTTATTGGAATTTTTTCTATTTTTTTCTTGAGTTCTAGGGTTTAAACTCAGGGCCTCCCTTTTGCCTAAGCAGGGCCTCTACTGCTAAACCACACCTTCAGTCTTTTTTAAGACTGATTATATTTAAGATAAAATCTGGCTCTCGTGCCCAGGCATGCATCTGGACCACAATCTGCCTATTTTAGACTTCCTGTGCTAATTGGGATCATAGGTATATGTCACCATGCCCACCTTCCTGGGAAATAAAAGAAAATATAAAGGAACAAAAATGACCTTCAACTTGACTAACAAATCCTTCTAATGGTACAAGCAAGTAATATGTACACTTGTTCAAAGACTAAAAAATAAAAAGTATATCTAACCGTAAAGCTTCCTTTCTCTGTCAGTCAAGTCTCCAAGTTTTTCTACTCTGCAGTAATTATAGCTAATATTTTCCTATGTATGTATGTATGTATTTTGTGCTGGTACTGGGGCTTGAACTCGAGGCCTGGGCACCCTTAGCTTTTGTGCTCAAGGCTGTTGCTCTACTAGACCTCTACTGCTGGCTTTTGCCCATTAACTGCAGGTAAGTTCCTCAGGGACTTTCCTGCCTGGGCTAGATCTTGATCCTCAGATCTCAGACTTCTGAGTAGCTAGGATAATAGACATGAGCCACTCAAGACCTGGCTTTAGCATGTATTTTATTTTGATTTATCATATATTTTAATTTGATTTTAAATATATGTACCAGGAAATAAAAGTTGAAATGGATATATCTATATTTTCTATTTATATGGAAGGGTGCCAATAAGACTCTGGATTTATCATTGATCATATTTTAACAATCTTTCTATAGACCCATCCTCTCCCAGAAAAAAATATATCTTATTCTTTTTTGAGGTTATTTTCATTATTATGAAATTTTATTTAGTTTTAAAAATTATCTTTATGGAGTTGTACCAAGTAATTGTCTTATTCCTCATAACTGTTTCATAATAATCTGTTGTGTGGGTAGTCTAACTTATTATTGTTTCTTATTGGTAGACATTGACATTGTTACTTATGATTAATAATACAACTATTAATATCCTTATCACATGCTAGTATTCTGCTAGATATGCTCCCTGGATATAATGTACTTTGGTCAAATTTACCTCTCTCTATTTCTTTTAGCAGCCCCTTCTTTTTAAGCAATAATGTATTTTTAAATGCTATTTTCATAAATGTTTATAATATACTTCACTTATGGTCCCCCCACAGTTCCCTTCCCTTCCCCCCAGCAACTGTATCCCCCCTTTTTATAGTCATCTCTTACTCACCTTTCTTCTTTTCTCCCACTGCTCTTCCCTCTCTCCCTCTCTCTCTCTCTCTCTCTCTCTCTCTCTCTCTCTCTCTCTCTCTCTCTTGTTATTCATTGTAAAGGTGATGGGCTGAGGGAGTTACCATTGCATAAGTAAGGTAATGAGTATATTTGTTCTTTTTTTGGGGGGGGGGCTGAACTCCGGGCCTGGGCGCTGTCCCTCAGCTCTTCAGCTCAAGGCTAGCATTCTACCACTTGAGCCACAGAGCCACTTCTGGTTTTTTTCTTTTTGCTTATGTGGTGCTGAGAAATCGAACCCAGGGCCTCATGCATGCAAGGCAAGCACTCTATCACTGAGCCACCTTCCCAGCCCCAGTATATTTGTTCTTAAACACTGTTACCCCATCCCTCATTTTCTTCTGCTTACTCCTCCCTACTCCCCTTATGTTGTAAGGTTCATATTGTTCCTCTTCCTCCTCATATTATTCTTAGGTTTAGATTTTGTATATGAATAAACATATAAAACATGTTTGTCTTTCTGAGTTTTTCATCCAAGTTTATTTTTTCCCTTTTATGGTTTCTGGATCTTCTCTAACACAAGTTCATAAATTTACCTCTGCATCCTTTGAAAATATCTGTCTTTTAGATTCAAATCTTAATCCACCCTTGGCTCTAACACAACATGCTCATGATAAGCCACATTTCCATATGCAGCAGGTCTCTTCCTAGATTCAGATTGTTTTCGTGATACATTTCATGATACATTTTCATGTTTAGGATCTGATTATTGCTATTTTTTTTTGTATTTTTTTTTCATGGCTATGATTGCATACTTGGTAATTTTCCCTAAGTAAATTTCACAATCATTTTTCTTTTTTTAAAAAATGTTTTTATTGTGAAATACTGTACAGAGGGGTTACAGTTACATGAGCAAGGTAATGAGTATATTTCTTATCCAGCATTGTTGCCTCCTCCTTTGTTTTTCCCCTACCATCCCTTCCCTCCCACCTCCTCAACTACACCCCCACCCCTCTACCCCTGCCTAAATTTTAAAGTTCGTTTTTCGACATAGCGTCTTGTACATCTCATTGTTGCAATGGGTCCATCTGTATCCCTATTTAAACAATTTGTTTTTTGCCTTCCCCTCCACAAATTATACCAACATCAAATACAGTGAAAACAAGGGTTATAGCATGGGGGAGGGAACAATCATTTTTCTCAAGTTTTAAAACATTATACATTATTTTATGCTGGCCACCCAGTAGATTATGCTTGTAATCCTAGCTACTCAGGGGGTTGAGATCAGTTCAAAGCCAGCCAGGGCAGAAATGTCTGTGAGACTCTCATCTCTAATAAATTATGCAGAAAAGGCTGGAAGTGGTACTGTGGCTCAAGTAGTAGAGAGCTAGCCTTGAGCAAAAAGAAGCTGAGGGACAGCACCCAGACCCTGAGTTCAAGCCCTAAGACCAGCACCAAAAACAAAACAAAACAAAACAAAAACCCCAAACCCTCCAAAACTTTAAAGTGGAAACAAATGTTAGATGAGTACCAAGGAATAGTATTGTGTGATACTTGTCCTCTTAAAAGAACTAATTTGATGTGTTTTTCTTTGTAAGACATAGATGAGTTTGAGCTATATTGTAATTTTCTGTTTATCTTCTACTACTTGCTCTAACTTCTTGACATTGGCTTTTTAATCTGGTAATTTTACACTCATGGAGCTGTCCTGTTTGACTAAGCCACAATTATTTTTGCTACTTACTTATATAGGAAAATAATTTCACATCCAAATAGTACTTAAGTAAAAACTTCAAAAGTGAAATATTGCATCAGCTAAGGTTAAATGTGTAATTGATTTGGGTGTCTTCTGTACAACCGTGTTAATTGAAAACCATATTTTTAAACTTTTATTGTTCCTAGAATAAATTACTGGAGCCTAAACGACAGCAGCAAGAGGAAGAAAGAGCCAAAATCCATCAAACTGAGCACAGGAGGTATAACTGGCTAATAAAATAAGCATCCTTGGTAAAAATCAATTACTTATAAAGTTTTGCAGTATGCTAGGGAAACACTACGGTAATGATGTAGAAAAAGATTTTGGTATCTATATCACCTTTAAATCTTTGTATGTATGAAATATACATACTGTGTGTACACACCCAAATACACATACATATGTACGTATATGCATTTATAATATCCTGTTTTCATGACTAGATGACACTGTAAGAGCCTATATCAATACAGGGCTGTTTAGTTACATTTAACTCTCTGGAACAAAGCATCATGGAAATGTTCTGTCTGAGACCTCTGTTTTCAGAGTACCATCAGAAGATACTCTACCATTTGTAGAATAATTAGATTAGTATACTTGGGTCTAAAAGTTCAGAAAAAAAGCTTATTAATGTTAGTTTATGTGGACTAATATATCAATAGGTTAGACAGAACCAGTAAGTAATTTAATAGGGCAAATACCCCCTGTCTTATTTATAATATCAGATGTAATTACTTGATAGGACCCAGTAAATACTATGTTAACTTTAGAACAACACTAATAACTACCAAATTGTCAGTCATTATTTTACTAGGGTTTTTCTTTTTATTTATTTATTTATTTATTATTGTGAAAATACTGTACAGAAGGGTTACAATTACATGGGCAAGATAATGAGTACATTTCTTATCAAGCATTGTAGCCTCCTCCTTTGTTTCCCCTTCCCATCCCATCTTCTCCTTACCCTCCCCCAACCCTCCTCCCCGCCATGAACCCTAAGATATGTATTCAAATGTTTTTTTCTTTCATGCGATTGTTTCTAACACATTTATAAGATTATTTCATTGTTGCTTTGTATGTCCCTCCCCCACGGTATAACCTCTGCTTTCACTGTATTTGATGTTGTTATAATTTGTGGAGGGGAAGGGAAAAAACAAATTGTTTAAATAGGGATACAGGTGGACCCATTGCAACAATGAAACTTACAAGTCATTATGTTGAAAACAAACTTTACTAGGGTTTTTCTCAGAGTAAGTTCATTAGAGGTATGCTTGAGTGTCTTAGGAGAAGAATTTAATAAAAGAGCCTTTGTTATTTATCAAAGCAAATTCTTCTTTGTGAATAGCTTCTCTCTCTCTCTCTCTCTCTCTCTCTCTCTCTCTCCTCTCTCTTGTCAGTTATAGGGCTTAAACTCTGGGCTGGAGTGCTGTCTCTCAGCTCTTCAGCTCAAAGCATATGCTCTACCACTTGAGCCACAGCTCCACTTCTGGTTTTCTGGTGGTTTATAGACTGGCTTTGAACTGCAATCCTCAGATCTAAGCCTCCTGAGTAGCTAAGATTACAGGTGTGAGCCACCAGCACCTGGCTCTTCTTTTTTTTATTTTAATTTTATTGTCAAGGTGATATACAGAGGGGTTACAGTTATACAAGTAAGGTAGTGAGTATATATCTTGTTGAACTTGTTACCCTCTCCCTCCATGGCTAAAGCCAATCTTTGAATTGTGATTTCATTATCAAAGAGACTAAAACATGTCAATAGAAGCTCCCAATTTCAAAGGCACCACTAACTGTGGGTGGGTGTTCAGGCTGGGCATTGTTGTGCCCAACATGAAAGAACCTGAGGCAGGAAGATACATAGTTTTAGGCCATCTGGAGACACAGATCAAGACCTTGTTGGAAAAGCAACAACCCAAAGTAGTCTTTAAGTGTCAAATGTAGTTTTAGGTTTTTCATTTGTTTATGGAAACATTAAGACAATGAGACAGTGGCTAGTCAATTTTGTTGGGTAACTTGGTTTGGGAACTATTGCTACATATTTATTATAAAGTACTCAAATTATTTAGCTCTTTTTATTAGTTTTGCTTATTTTTATCTTTATATATTCATTTTGTATTCATATAACCGTGGTTGCTTGAAGTAGCCAATTATTTCTTTGAATTTTAGAAGATTAATTGGATTGGGAAGCCTTAAACATCTTAAAGATACCAATATACCATATTAATAGGTCCCTTTGCTAATAAGTTCATCTTTGATGGTAACCCATTAAAAATATGTGTTGTTTGATTAGAGATGGAAGGGATACTCTTCTTATTGTAGGAATCTTGACCCTTGATTTTTTTCTATATCCATATTTCTGAACAATTAAATATTGGTAAGGTCGTTTATTTTCTATCCCTTATTTTCTATTTTATTGATTTTGGTTAAATGTAGATCCAAATTTAATGCATGAGGAGGTGTTCCTAATAATAAACTCAGTTATCAGTTTTAAAATAATTGATCAAGACTTATAAATAACCATTTTATGTTCTTAATTTTTAGAAAAAGTTTACATTTGTATTTCCCTTAAACTTTCTATAGAATTTTCTTTCCATTGCCATCTAGATACTCTACCAATAAGATCTTAATGAATAAAATACTGGCGTCTGTTCTTAGAGCAAAAACACAAGCTATATAGTATGTGCATAAGGGGATATAAGCTAGGTGTTCTCCAGGGGCATAAATTCGTTAGAGTTGAGAAAAGCAACATGTTCTTTCCTGTTTAGAAGTTTGCGAGCAGAACACTGACCCTTGAATTCATAATGGAAAGCTTGAGGGAGTCCTCACAAGGTTTTCAATGAGTCCTGTAATGAGCCTGAGTGTGAATCTACCCCTGAGCCTGACCTAGTGTAACTCTATAAGCAAGAGAAGACAAGTAGAAACTCCAGAGAGAACAAACCGAGCATGGGGTCGGGAGGTGAACATCAGCTAGAACCAAAACAATGGATTGAAACTTGAACCATCTCTGAATCATACTTTTGCTTGTGAATTAATACTCAGAGGGAAACCCAGAAGCACAAGTTTGACAGCAATAAAATGTATGTTCTGTCTTAAATCAGTAAGCTAAATATAAATAGGAACTTTTCCTGCCTATTGGAGTTCTTGATAGAAATTGAGAGAAACAGTCTCTTTTACAAACATCTCTGGTTGATCCATACCATGGATGGCAGGCTAGTTGTGGACAATCCTAAAGCATCAGACAAAACTCTTGTCTCTTGCCACTCTTGCCTCTCTTGGTAACTGATAGTCATTTGTGAACTGTGTCATCTTGCTTCAAGAGAAGCCTTGAAAGCAGTTGGCATTGAGCAGCATATTTTACATTCATCACCAGTGGTTTTGGTGTTATTGTTGTTTTTTTTTAACAATGCAGCTGCTATCATAGCAGTGGGCAAGGCGGTAGGGTCATGTTGCCCAGAAGACAGAATCAATCCGTAAGTATATTATCAGGGTACATCTGCCAAGGCTTTGTTCCAGGTACCAAGAATGTGGTTCACAAGGAAGAAAAGGTCCCTGACCACATAGGAATTAGAATCTGGGAGAAAGAAACAAGTCAATGGCTAAACAACATCTGAGATGGTGCTAGGTATCCGAGGACTGTATCACAGAATACTCAGGAAGCCATTGGAGGTGGTCAATGACTAAAGACCTCCCAGAGTATCTGACACTGCAGGACAAGGAAGAACCAGCCAGATTGAGGGCAGACACATGTAGTCCCATGTAATCTAGAGGATAAATGCTAGGGCTCTATATAACAAAGTAGACAGACTTTGAGTCAAAAGTGATTGGGCTATAGTGGATGAGAAGAGAATGATATACATGAGATCTGAAAAGCAGTCTGGAGGGGAGGCAGTATAAGACTGGATAAATCAGCAAAGTCATGGGAAGGTTTCAGGTAAAAAAGGCATGTAACCTTGGGAGATTGTCATGTAGAGAATGAATTACAGGGGGTGGAAGGAGACAGTAGACAGGAGCGGTGATAGTGATTAGCTCTGAAATGGCATTCTGCAGATGAAGCAGGTGAAGTCAGGATGTGTTGAATAGATAAAGGAGACAGCACCTTTAGGGACTGAAAAGTTTAGGAGAAGAGTAACGATACAGTAAAGATACTGAGGGAATGCCCCTCTTTGATACTGACAAGAAGACCATATAAGGACAGCCATAGGCAAATAGGCAGCTGCCCAAACACTTGGTGTATGGCTTGTGGAAGAGGGAGTTAAGAGAGAATGTGTGGGGAGTTAGGACCAGCTTTCCTCATTCTTTAGCTCTGTAAGCTCCTGTAACTTGTTTTCTGGGAGATTCAGAAAAGGCAACTTACACATGGAATCCTGAAATAAGACCAGTGTATAATACTTGGAGAGAGGAAAAAGCTCTATCAAAACTGAAATGGAACTGCTGAACATGGAAGTTGGTAGAGAAACAGCAAATCAATAACCCAGAGAGCAAGATGAATCCAAACACAATGAACATCTTGGCTAGTACCGAGTCCAGCCCTTTGACTGTCATCCAGCCATTATTTATTCAAAGTTCTCAAATCTCTAAGAGCCAATAACTGGTAGCACCTATCATGACCACATTCTGCTAATCTTCTTGACTTCAAGAGCAGATAACATGACTTGGTGGTTCCCTTTGTCCTTCTTCCTATAAATGCACATCAAGTGGCTGATCTGTGCCAGGTACTTTTCTACCTCCAAAAATCTTAGAGTCTCATTTGCAAAGTTCCTAATGAATCGCTGGTATTTCTCTAGCTTCCAAGTACAAGTGCATAACAGAAGATGAGGTCAAAATGCCACTAGAAAGGGAGCCTTCAGGTAGCCAGCTCTAGAAAAGGAATACAGTCAACTCTCCATATCTGTGAGTCTGCACTTATGGATACAACCAACTGTGAATTGAAAATATTTGGAAAAAAATATTGCACCTGTACTTAATGTGCATAGGCCTTCTTTTTCTGTCATTAAACCCTAAAAATACTGTGTAATAACCCTCCCCATATCACTTCTATTGTGTTATTACAAGTAATCTACAGATAATTTAAAAGACGGCTTATACTGGAGGGTACATGTAGGATATATGCAAATATCATAACAGTTATATCAAGAATTTTAGCATATGGATTTTGGTATTCACTGGGGGGTCTCAGAACCAATTTCCTGTGAATACTGAAGGACATCTATGTGACCATAACTATACTGGAAGCATTTATCCTAACCTTTGAGATAGTAACTTTCACATTAAATCAGAATTTACCTTCTGAAATTGCTGCAAAAAATGACAGAACTCTGTTTGTTTGTTTTAAAGCTTGAGCTTCTTTCTCTTCTGATATTAACTTTTCCCATACTCTTCAAATTTTCCTTCTACTTTCTACTCTGGGGGGTTATTAGCAAGACTGGCAGTAAACTACACAGAATACATGAGGATAATGTCTTGCAACAGTAGTGCCACTGAGCTGGTTTGGCTGATTTTTTTTCTGTTTTTGTTTTTGCTGACTCTTCTGTCACCCTCAGCCTCTGGATTTCATGACCCCAAGGGGTGCAGTTACTTAGGTGACTAAGGCTCTTGCTGAACTGGTGGAAAATGGACAAACTATAGAATTAAGAATCCCTGCCCCCTTTGGATTGTGCCCAAGAATTGGCACCAGCCTATGCAAAGAATGGTGAATGTGAAGAATGATTTCTTCTAAGTAGAAAGGGAGGAAGCAATCCCCACCACCAGTTCACACAGCACATTAGGGTCTCAAAAATCTCTTAGCCCTGCAGCAGGCTTTCCACTCACACATATTCTTCATTGTTTTAAAGGGTAAATAATGCTTTTCTGGACCGACTCCAAGGCACAAGTCAACCAGGTGGCCTGGGGCAGTCTGGAGGCTATTGCAATATGAATAGTGCCAACAGCTGGGTGAGTTTTTTCTTTTCTCTTGAAAAAAATACCATCTTCCCAAGTTGAAGAATAAAAACAGTGAGACTTTCTTAAAAATGTATTGGGACCTTCTCCCTAGATATTATTTTTTTTCAGGGGAGGGAAATGCTGTTCAGCTGTGTAATGGGCAGTCGGCCATGGTGATTACTGTAAATTCCACACCAGCTTCTGAGAGTCTTGATTTTAGTTGGCCAATTGCAATATTAAAAAAAAAATGATGCCTGCCCTTTGTTCTCAGCATGGTTGCCTAGACTCGAAGGCCTTTTATCCACCCTTGTCCAGACCTACAACAAAAATAAATGAACATTTTTCCAAGAATTTAAAAAGCGAGATATAGTTATAAAAATAGTAAGCATTTTCTTTAGTAATATGTTCCTTTCAGTGAAACTAGCACATCAAAGAAACTAATATTTAATTTTTCACTCAAAATGTTTTTTTAAAAACCTTGCAGCAAAAAGCACTTTTTGAAAATGAAATGTCCTTACTTATTTCTCTGAATAAAACCTTGAAAATATATTGTAATATGCATTTATTATATTTTGTGTGCATGTACTGTTAAACTAGCACCAAAGTTTCAGAATGTGCAGGATTATGTGATTATGAAGATCACAATGTGTACAGAGACAAACTAATTAGTTTTGTTAGTTTAATTGAAGCCTAAGTGCATATGCATATCTACACACACATATTCTATATGTACTTCTACACATACATATGTGTGTGATAGACAGAGATCAGAAAGAAATCTTCAAATTAGCAAATCCACCAAATAATCCACAATTCGCTAATTTGGAAACTAAAAAAGATCCTCCTATGTTAAATAACTGCAGGACAAAAGACAGATTTTGAGTATTCTATTTGTTAGAAATCTGATATGCATGCTTCTTGGGAATAGATCTAGTAGCTAAAATAGATCAATGGGTTGTATACAAGTATATACATTTAAGATAATTGGACAAAGGCAAATTTGCAGAGTAGGCATCTTGTATGTGTCTATTTTTCCCGTAATGTGTTTTTATGTGCTTTACCATAGCATTTAGAATAGGGCTGACATGGAAAAGAGAGAATAATCAAAACATACTATCTCTACATTGTATGAAACACTATACATAGCACTGACTTATTCATGATAATATGCAAGTCAGAGTCATATGGAAAATGGAGCATTATGAGTAGAAGACATCATCCAAGTTCATTAGCTGTGAAACATGATTGGAATACAGATTGGGTTGACTTGGAAGCTCATTGTTGATTGAACATTTCTCCACTACTTGAATAATTGCTCAAATTTAGAATGCACCTTAACAAAAATAGCTATAGTTGAAGGGAAGATGATGGGACATGTATACCTACCACATGGGATGTGGCTAAGAAGATGGTGATTTGACAATAGGATGCTTAGGAAACTAAATCCTCTGTGTTCAATGGCAGTTAAGCATTTGCCATGACTGGTGATAAAACCTGAGATTGGGTTCTCAGAGTGTTACAAAATACAATAATTGTCTGTATTCCATGTATGGCTTGACCCTATCTTGTGGAAGACTCCAAGGATATTTCTTGACCTTTTCAACATGATAGAGGTGGAACTTATTAGTCTGTCTCCCTTCCCCGAGAGCCCCTTTGAAGCCACTTTTCTTCTGTAAAATGTAGCGAAGCTCTACTCAATACATTTCCATATACTCTGCTCCACCTTGTGTTCATCCGTTCCTTGCTGCTGTTGTGGGGGTTGTGTAACAACATTCATGAATTCTATTATTTGTGACCTATGTTAGCCTATCTGCAAGAGCACTGCCAATAAGATGTTATTGGTAAGCTATTCCGTTGTTCAGAGAGGTTATTGTGAATCAATTACAGTATGCCAAAAATTAAACCATTTCACTCATATTTTAAATCATTAAAAAATGGCCATGTTAGCCTGCGTATTATTTGAAGGAATTTTTTTTGGAGTGCAAAGGCATTGCATTTTATTTTGCTTCTTGTGGTAATTAATGTTTTCTTTTACTTCCAGGATATATGAGAAAGATTCGCTTCCATCTAGCCGTGGACTCTGACCTTGACAAACCTCATGAAATGCTTTTCCTTACTCTGATTTTGTTCAACTTCACAGTTTTTGCCTTAACATCAACTGCCCACCCTCTCACCTGAGTAGTTAGAGATGACCAACTTTCCCTGCCATTAGTAATGCATGTCTGTAAGAGCTGATTGCTAAACTCACATTTAATCTACTATTAGCAAAAGCACACGTTGGTTTTCTAATTGGTTTGACCTCCGATGAGAAGAATAATTACAACAATGTTAGTATGACAGAAAAAGAGAAAAATCACTCGGTACTTTTAGGTTAGAGATATGGGTGCTGTCTCATGTCTCCTAAGTGACTAATTCTTGCTAATTCTCAGATCAAGTTTGGGGAAGCTTTTGAGTTTTTAAAAGATTTTAGTATCTATTCACTTACTAAATTTCTCCTATTTCTTATAAACAGATTGCTAAATAAAGTTTGAATTGCTTTGAAATAATGGATCATTTCTATTTTTATTGATAAGCCCTTGGGTTTTCAAGAAATCTCCTTTAATATTCTTTTTTACAGTCTATGTAGTTCAAATGTAGTCATGTAAGCACTATTAGATCTTACTTTTTTGTATCTCTAATATAATTAATGGTGACTCTTGTTTACAGAATGGGGCAATATATTTCCTAAAGGCTTGTATTTCTGTACAAATCAACTTCACACAAATGTGGAGACTTTATATGGTTTGAAGGCTATATTGGAAACTTACCCTCTTTGTTCTACACAACTTAGCTTGCTTGATAATTCAATAGACTTTCCTTTTCAATTTTTGTGACCTTGACCCAGTTCATAAATCCCAGAGTAAAAAGTATTGATTTCCCATGGTGGGTAATCTGGTTTTTCTCCTCCCTTCCTGTCCTTCATGTGACCTGGGGAAAACATTCCTTTATAAATGCTATATATATATCCATTTATATGATATATATATGGATATATACATATGTACATGGACATATAAGTACATATACATGTATATGCATGTATATACATGTATATATATATATATATATACTTAAGAAATCTTCTGTGCTACCAATTACTCTGTTGAAATTAACTTTTCAATCTCTATGCTTTTTGAAGCTCTGGGATTTGAAGTTCTTGAGCCAAGACACATGACTAGGGCACAGGTTTCCTGCAGAAAGGGCATGCTGGATAGGATAAAGGTGAGTGAGAGCAGATGGTGTTAAGGCAGTTTCTCTAAAATAAAAAATGCAGATGTTCGTGCTTTCGCTGTCCTCTGCCAGCTGACACTGTGTTGGTGCTGTTGACACTAATATAAAATGTTTGGTCCATTTGAAATCTTTGTTGTTGCCTTACATGGGGAAAATAAATCCCGCAGCCAGTCTTGGAAATATCGCCAGACTGATTGTAAATGTTTGGCTGAAGCAGGCATTTTGCTGCTGTGGCAAGCAGCCATTTCAGCCCCACACCTGCTAGTTTGGCTACCTTACAATCTTGTTTTGCTTTTTGTGTCTTGCCTTGATTTTTTTTTTTAACTGTGGCTTTTCAATGTGTAACCAGAAGTAAGGGACAAGGATGATTTCTTACTTTGGGACTCTTGGGGAAGTTAATGCCAATATATCTTCCACTGTATAGAGGAGTCTGTACCTCCAAAGAAATTTTATTCAGGTATTTGGTTCCAGTTTTAAAAGGAGTGCACATTGTGATTTTGCGACTGAAATTCTCTAACACATAGATGAGTTGTAAATATCTGTCCTGAACAATTTCTATGTAAGCACAATGAATCAGGAAAGAGAGGAGATTGGGTGCCTACAATAACTTGCAATTTTGATTTTCAGATTTGATCAGCCCTTTAAAATCAATGGGAATACAATTTGACATATAGGCAACTTTGCATTGTAAATCCCAAAGTTCTAGTCACCAATTCTGGGCTGTTAGAGTGATTTCATTTTTCTGGAAAAGGAAAAACAAGAAGAACCAAACTGTTATGAAAGCAACATGTACATTATAGCAACATTAAATAATAAAGATGAATAATTGAAGAGGTAAATTTTTCAGGTTTTACTCATGGATAGTCATACTAGTTTGGTGTGCAGCCTTCCAGATCCTTTTCTATCTGCAGGAATATCAAAATCTTTATAGTCATTTGTCTAATATTTAGATGAGAACTATCACTTATAATTAGAACTGCTATAAATTGCTGTGGTGTTAGGCTCCTGTAATAAAATTCCTTGGACTGGATAGTTTGTAAACACATTTATTTTTCCCATTTGTGGAACCCAAGATCAAAGAGCCTGCAAATTCACTATCTGGTGAGGGTCTGCTTTCTTGCTGTGCCCTTAAATGGTGGAAGGGCCAGAGTCTGCCTTGGGCCTCTTTTATGAGGACACTACTCCCATTCCTGAGGGCTCTTTCCTACTCCAGTGACCTTATCACCTTCTAAAGGCTCTGTTTTCCTATGCCAGCACCTTATAGGATGGAATTTCAACATAGGATCTGGGTGTGGAATGGGAGAACACAAACATTTAGACCACAGTTTAAGTGCTTTGATAGATAGTCAAGACATCAAAATACTAATTAACATAGAAGCATGCCACAGTATAGTATCTTTGTTCCTATTTCCTCTCCAGTGCTATTAGTGAATTAAAAATCCTTGCCTATAGGTTGAGTTAAAAATGTTATTGGAAAGCCAGGCACTGGTGTCCATGCCTATAATCCTAGCTACTCAGAAGACTGAGATCTGAGGATAGCAGTTCAAAGCCAGCCTGAGCAGGAAAGTCCAAGAGACTTTTTTTTTTTTTAATTGTGAAAATACTGTACAGGGATTTACTGTACAGGGGTTACAATTACATGGGCAAGATAATGAGTATACTTCTTATCAAGCATTGTAGCCTCCTCCTTTGTTTCCCCTTCCCATCCTCCCCCCCACACCCCCACCCAAACCCTCCCTCCCCCCCCCCCCACCCCTCAGGAAAGTTGTAAAGTTCATTTTCGACATAATGACTTGTACATCTCATTGTTGCAATGGGTCCACCTGTATCCCTATTTAAACTATTTGTTTTTTCCCTTCCCCTCCACAAATTATACCTACATCAAATACAGTGAAAGCAGGAGTTATACTGTGGGGGAGGGACATACAAAGCAACAATGAAATAATCTTATAAATGTGTTTGAAACAATTGCATGTTATCTCCAATTAACCACCAGAAAACAAGAAGTGGAGCTGTTGCTCAAAGTGGTATAGAGAACTAGCCTTGAACAGAAAAGCTACAGGACAGTGAGCAGGCCCTGAGTTCAAGACCCATGACCAGAAAAAAAATATGTTAGAGAAGTTAACTTTCTTTGTTTCCATATATTTGCTGGTCATTTCCTTTTTGTTTGTAGCTAAATGGTGTGTGTGTGTGTGTGTGTGTGTGTGTGTGTGTGTGTGTGTGTGTGTGTGTTGTTATTGTTGATTTGTAAGAGATCTCTCTTTGTCATGGTATGATGTTACTAATATTTTTCTAATTTTTGTGTATCAGCATTTAATTAGGTATCAAATTTTTAAATATGCTTTTATCTTTATCAGTCTTTTTTTTCTTGTGGTCTCTTCTTGCTATAAGGTTGATAAATTTTAAAATGTGCAAAACAACAAACTGTCTAGTGGCTATCCTAACAGAAAAAAAGATGGCCCCTTCCCTGATGAGCCACATTATAGGGGGTGACAAGATCTCATTCGCATAATGCATAGCCCTGAGATTGGTTTTTGGGTGTGTGTGTTTAGACTAGAGTCCTATTTTGTACAATCCTCAGATACTCTGTTCAGGTCAAAAGAAGCACTGGATTGTTTCTTTGGATTGCTTTTGGCATTTTTATTTAATAAGAATACATACATTTTTTAACTCCTGAGGTTTGATTCTTTCAGAAAGTGTCTTCAGGATATTACAGAATATTACATATTCAGGAAATATGTTAACATATTTGCACTCCCTCCAAAATAAAACATTTGACATAGATATGAAAATTAAGTCAAAATTCATAAATTCTATGATAATTCTTGCTAACATACAATGGAATTCTATACTTCCATCAGAAAGAACGACATTGCCCCATTTGTTAGGAAATGGAAAGACTTGGAAAAAATTATATTAAGTGAAGTAAGCCAGGCCCAAAGAAACACAGGCCCCATGGTTTCCCTTATTTATAATAACTAGTACATGTGTAGGACAAACAGAAAAGGTCAAAAGCTATGTACATATGACCATATAAGATGATGTTAAGTGAAATGAACCCCAAGATAGGGACACAACTATCTTTTTTCTTTCTTGTTATTGTTTTTAATATATTTATAATGTACCATGTGATTTTTTTTGTTTCTTTGTATGTTCCTCCCCCCACAGTATAACCCCTATTTCCACTGTATTTGATGTCGGTGCCCTGCATCTTATATATACACTTCTCTTTCGGGGAGGGGAAGGGAAAAAACAAAATGCTTAAACAAAGATACAGGTTGACCCATTGTAACAATGATATGTACAAAACATTATGTTGAAAACAAACTTTACAACTTTGGTGGTGGGGGAGAGGGAAGGACGGAGGTAGTTAAGGTGGAAGGGAAGGAATAGTAGGGGGAAAACAAAGGAGGAGGCAACAATGCCCAATAGGAAATGGACCCATTACCTTGCTCATGTAACTGTAACCCCTCTGTACAACCTTTTTTACAATAAAAAACATACAAAAAACCCAACTTTCTGATTGGTTTATACAGCTTATAACCACAGAAACAGTACCTATATGGTGAACGTAAATGCCAAAGTTATTAAGGCGATGGATAAAGTGGATCTATTTATTCCTAGCAAAAGATATGCCTGGCAAAGGAAGAAAAAGGAACCATTTTCTAACAGTAAATGGGAGAAAAAAGGAATAAGGTTGTGGGTTTGTTTCAACATAAATGAATGCACACAGTGATTAGCTCTGGGCTGATGTGGATGGGGTAATACACACATGATGTGTAATAAATTTATGCTAGTTTAAAAATATGCCCTTCAAATAACCAACAGGACTGCAGAGAATAAACACATTAGGATTTCTTGAAGGAGCAGGCTCTGCTACTTAAGAAAAGGATTCTTTCTCTTTTACAAATACTTCATTGTTTTACAATGGAGTTGGAAAAGGATGGTGAGAGAGAATCTTCTTTGCTTTCCTGCTCTCAGATTATGGGTTCAAAGGTGAAGGATTCTTTTTTAAAGACATACAATGGCAAATGAACAGATACTTTCATTACTTTTATTGTCAGGTTATTGTGCCATCTGCTGGGGCAGAAGATGAAGGAAGACTCATCCTGCAGCATACATGGCTGCTGGTCAGCTGATGTATTTCATCCTCTTGGCTTTGCTGCTCCACCACAGGACATATGCAGGGCTCTGCTTTTCTCTGTCCCCGAGGAGCACTGACTCCAGCTGTGCTGTGGGGACTGTTCTATCAGCTGTTAGAAGGTGACATTTCATTCCCTACAGAACGTTATACAAATAACCAACACTCCATTTCAAAATTAGTTAGAATTTTTACCTTTTGTACATTGAACTTATAGTTGAGTGAAAAAGAGATAGAAATGATAGTTTATTATTGAACCAGGAACCAGGAGAAGGCTATCTGAAGCTGGATGTGGTGAATTCTGTTTTGAATATGGCACTTGACAGACACAGCGGTAAATGGTGTGGTCCTGTTCTCATGGACTTCAGCTGTCAGGACAAACTACTGATAGGTGACTACAACAAACCATCCCTGCATCTCCATCCTCATATTTTGTCTCTTGCTCATGTAATTCTTCAAGCACAGTAGGAACCTCTTTTCCAGTTAGTCTCTCAGAGACCCAGGCTGATGAAGATCAAGTGTCCTGCAGCAAGAGTCAAAGATGAAGAGTCTAGAAATAAGGCTGTTAGACTAGGCTGCCCGGTAATGAATAACCTCAGGCCCTGTAAAGGGCAGTTGTTGGCACAACTACCTTTTGTAGTACAAATGTACCACAAGAACTAACCTTGCCAATTTGTGCTGCAATGCCTCATATCATTCCTGTGGATGGTTCTCTGTGTCCTGAGAAATAATACTTTGGAAGAGAAAGGAGAATCACTGGGCTTCTAGGAGATGTCAGATTCGAACCCTGCTATTCACTAGTGTTTAATCCTTAGACAAATTTCTGATTTCCATGTCTGTCTTGCAAGAAAGTTCCTGCACAAACTGGTAAGGTAAACAGGAGGATAAAGCAGAAGAAAGTCCTCAACTGTCTGTCTTCTCCCTCATCCCTGAATAATTGCCTGGTATGATTCCCACTTCTAGAGCATCTCTAGCTACCACTTCCCCTATCCCATTAACCTCATTTGGGAGCTCAGAATGATCTAAAGAGACCATTGTCAGTAAGAAATGCCTGGCTCTCCTCTCTCTTGCTTCTCACATCTGTGTCATTACAGAAGAGATAGTGGGAAGGAGGAACTAGCAAGGAAGTAATCTCATCCTTATGACTTCAGGATTTGTGTCAGCCAAGAAAAGAAGGCTGCAACAGCCTTTCTCCACACTTGGAGAAAGTAGATTCCAATGAATCCTTCAAGGAAGGATCACTACAGTTCTGAAAAGGGGACTCAAGGGAATTGGTAAGCTTTCAAAGCTATAATTCCGTCTCCAACATCACAGATGTTATTCATGCTGAACATCAGAGAAAAGGGTGGCTGCACACCCTCACTAGGAGTTTCAGGGCATATGCCTAAAATTGGAAAGACAGGCAAGGAGACTAAAGATGTGCAAGAGAAGCAAGGACCAGTAACAGCTCAGACACAAAGGGCAGGGTGAACTGAGGTGCATGAGAAAAAAGTACGGGGGATAATGGAGGGCTTTTAAGTTTAGAGCAGGAACAAAGAGGCCGGATGCTTGAGGCCAACCGTGTGATGTTGATGGATGTCGTGAAAAAAACAGAGCTCCTTTTCTCCCATCTGCTCCTGTCTTCTCTGTCAGAGAGAGTGATCTTTGGACCAAATGGGGTAGAATGAACATTGTTAAAAGAAAATTGAAGCCCAAGATGGGTAAAGAGATTATGCAAGAGCATGTATCTCCTGTAAATGAGCCCAAGTTTCTAGTTCTGAATGAATCACAAAGCAAGACTCTGAGGAAAAACTCTGAATGAGTTTAACCACCTAAATATGGAGAGCTCTGATGGTTGAAGGAGGGGAGAAAAACAGGTGGACTGGAGATAAACAAATGTTCTAAACAGGGAATAGCATACACAAAAGGATCACCGGTCTATCTTTTCTCTTTCAGAATTATTTCTGTTCCCCCTCTCTCTTCCTCTCTCTCTCTCTCTCTCTCTCTCTCTCTCTCTCTCTCTCTCTCTCTCTCTTTTTCTCTCTCTCCTCCCTCTTTGCCTTTTAAAATTACTTTGCTATCTCTAAGTAGTCTTACACAGGGGATTCAACTTAACATGACACTTTATGAGGGCAATGCACCTTGATCAATGTCACCCTTCCATCATTCTCCCCTATCTCTCCCAACTCTTCCTCTGTTCTTTTTCATATATGTAAGACTTTTTAATGGCTAAGCTTCATGTCTGCCTCATAATTAGAAGTGTTTCCTCCATGATCTGAGAACCATCTCTTTGCAATGAGTTGTCAAGGAAGACAAGTCTGTTATCTTCAACTGTTCAGATCCCTAAACCTATCAATGCAATGGGCTCTACACTTAGCTATAAATGAGCCTGCTTTATTTTTATGGTCTCCATGGCAGATATTCTTTCTTTCTTTACATTTGAACTTAGCTTTAAAAGTTTTAAGTAGCATCTATTAGATATACAAAGGTGTTTCACTAACGTTCATTTATGGATATGATGCATCTTTATCAGAGTCACCCCTTTAAAAGCCTCAAACTCCTGTGATTGAGTTATTGTTTAAAGGGACCAGGTACAGGTGACTTGGCAGGGGCAGATGGGGGTCTCTCACATGAGGTCCTGCCTCAGAGGGTACCTCTCATGGTCAAAGTTGTGAAACCATATCTAACTTCCATCTGACACCATACAATGTCTTCCTCATTCACTCCTGGGATGCCATGACCCTAGTGGTTGTCTCACTAGAGAACATTCTGCATTCTACCTACTGGCATCATGTGGCAGATTTTCAGTGATGTACATCATGCTATTTTTGCTTATTCAATATTCAAATAGTTTTCTGTATTTTTTACATTTTATGGAAAGAATTTCTGTGTGGGTGGTTTTGTTTTTAATTAAAATTCTTTGAGACCCTAGTATGTACCAAGCACTCATCCAAGAACTAAGGATAAACCATTAACTTTGCTACACTACCGGTGGGAATGTAAACTTGTTCACCCACTCTGGAAAGCAGTATGGAGGTTTTTCACAAGACGGAACACAGAACTTCCCTATTACCCAGCAACTCCACTCCTGATCATGTATCCAATAGAACATAGAAACCGTTATACTAAAGCTACCAGCACAACCATGTTCAATGCAGCATTTTTTTAACCACAGCCAAGCTGTGGAATCAACTCAGATGCCCCTCAGTGAATGAATGGATCAAGAAAATATGATACACACATGCACACACACACACACACACACACACACACACACACACACACACACACACACACAATGGAATTCTATTCTTCCATCAGAAAGAATGATATTGTACTATTCATAAAGAAATGACTTGGAAAAAATTAAGAAACATAGGTTGCATAGTTCCCTCATTTGTGTAACTAGAATGTGCCTGCCTATAAATGTACAAGTAAACAAACTGGATTTAAAAAAATACACTGAGACATGATAAATTATACAGATCTCCAGACATTTACACAGTGGCACCAAAGAATCCTCATGGGAGTGGATCACAAAGGCTCAATAACTATGTGCATATTATCATATAAAATGATGTTTATTGGAAATGAGATTTTTTTGTTTTTATTGTTGTTTTGTTGTCTCTTTGTCTTGTTTGATAGCTTATTTGTCTTTGGGAGGGTAAGGGTAAGCACAGAAAAGGTGGGACAAAGGGTGAACAAATATAGTAGTAGTACTCACGATACTATGTGGAAAAATGAACTATACAACTTGTAGGTGGGGATGGGAGGGAAAAACTGGGAGAGAGTGAGGGAAGGGGAGACATGGTTCAAAAAGAAATGTATTCATTACCTGACTTATATAACTGTAATCCTTCTATGTATCATCACTACAATAACAGTAAAAATATTTTTTAAAAAAACTTTTCATGATGCTTTAGGAAGATAGACCCCTAGCAATAGTAATATCTAAGTATATTACATAGCGTATTAGAAGCTAGAGATAAAGAAAGTCAGCTAGAAAAAAATGTGCATGGAATGAGATGTAAACTTTCTATGGACAGTGGATATCCAAAGGAGAGAGAGGTAATTGCCTTTCTGTAACTCAAGAGATTTGAAGACTTGCTGTTTGAGCTAAATCTTGAAAGAGAAATGGTTTTGAAAAATAGTTGCCTGTGGGGAGGGGTGAAGCTGGTATTCCTAAAAGTAAAAGGTATTTGATCAAAGGAGTGGTGTTATTTGGCAATGGGAAAATTCTGAGCAACTGATAATCATTTCATTTGATATATAACTTTTCTGTTTTGCTTTTCTTTTTCCTCTCTTCACCTTCTCCTTTCCACTCCTCTTGTTGACTCATAGAGTTTCATATCATCCCAAGCTGTAACCTTTTCCCTATATATTGTTTGTGAGAGCTAGCACTCTGTAATCTTCGATTGTTGAAATATTTCTTAATCTTGTGTGTGTGTGTGTGTCTGTGTGTGTGTGTGTGTATGAGAGAGAGAGATGTTGTGTTGGGTCATGTTTTGAAGAAGAAATAAAGTAATAGAAGTAGACTGGAGAAAGGAAAACTCTTGAAATATATGACCAATTTCTCCCCTATTTGAAGGCCAATCAGGGTAAAGAGGACCTTTGTGGGGTTTTGTTGTTGTTGTTGTTGTTTTCCAATGTGACTGTTAATTACTTTAGTAGAGATGTATATTTCTATGTCAAGAAATTTAGAGACTGACTACATACATTTCTCATCTCTTAGGAATAGAGGAAGGCTTGGTTAAAAAAATTATAAAAAATATAGACTCCTGGCCCCCAACCTAGATTTATTTCACAAATCTTATTATCTAGATTAGAAATTTACATCATAATAGGCTCCCAAAGAAACTCTCATAAATGCTGGATTTTGAAAACTTTAGAGAAGTTAGTGTCCCACCTTTGAGAACCTATTAAACCCTGGGAGACTTAGATCCTTTTGAAGTCCTAGGAAAGAGAACCAGAAAACATTTTGTTTTGGACTTTGAGATATCTGATCACCAAAACTTTATCCTTCAAACTGAGATATTTACTTCTGAGGGTGAAAGGAGGTACAAAGCAAGCTGCAGTGGTGAGAGGTGTGTGCAGGAAGATCATGAATTCACAGCCAGCCTGGGTCACACAGTGAGACTATGTCTCAAGAGAATAAAAGAAATACTACAAATAAATGTATATGTTGGAAATGTGTATTAAGGGACAAATCAATTACATTCGTGGTCTTAAAGATCATTGATATTTTTCTTACAAATTTGAAAACATACTTGTGTACAAGGTAAACTTATAAAACTTCCTAATTTTGAAAAGTAAAGATTGAAAACTGAAAATCAGAAGAATTATCCCCAATCCAGTTTTAAAATTACATTTGTCTATAATATCATGCCATTGAATTCTTCTAAAGAGTTGTTTCTTCTTTTTTTTTTTTAATTTTTTATTTTTGTCCGGTTGTAGGGCCTGAACTCTGGGCCTGGGCGCTGTCCCTCAGCTCTTCAGCTCAAGGCTAGCGCTCTACCACTTGAGCCACAGCGCCACTTCCGGCTTTTATTCTTTTTGCTTACGTGGTGCTGGGGAATCGAACCCAGGGCCTCAGGCATGCAAGGCAAGCGCTTTACAACTGAGCCACCTTCCCAGCCCTGTTTCTTCTTTTAATATGATTTTTCTATGTCAAATCTGAACTTTCTTCCAAGTTATATTTCATGGATAAAATATATTAAATAAACCTTCAGTTGACATTCTCTCTGAACGATCTCATGTTTGAGAATGTATTCTTGATACTGTACTTAATAGGATCAGAACAATTCTGCTAAGAGCATGACATTCTCAATTCTAATATATCTTCAAGGACACGTTCTTTTTGCCTCTATTCAGTATTTTTCTTCAAAAGGTATTTTATAAAGCAAAGCTTGCCAAATTAATTTTGCCTATTCATTATTCTTTTTCCTAATGTATATTTAGTTCTTCTTGGCTTACTTTAATCTCAAATAGTTTAAAATAAGAGCTTATACAAAAACCCACTCCAAAATCAAAATTAAATCTTGTACATCATTAAAAGAGTGAACATTTAATTATGCCCTATGTATTTACATATATAAATTTACCTATATAATGATATGTAATTATGTGTAATAAATTATATATGTGTATATAAGTTATATATTTAAGTATATATATATATAATAGATGTTACACATACACGTTTATGTGTCTTTTACATCTAGCTTCTACAAAGGAGTGAAAACATGAAGTATGTGATTTTGTGGTATTCACTTAAAATAATTCTTTCCATCTCTCCATTTCCTTACAAATGGCACAATATCATTCTTTCTAATGGATGAGTAAAATTCCATTGTGTATGTATAACACATTGTCTTAATCCATTCATCCATTGACCTGGAAGGGACATGGAATGTCCTTCAGTGGAGCCATTCAGCTGCTGTGTCTAATCCTGAAGAAGCTGTCAGTTTGAGGCTGTCAGTCCACTATATGCTTGGCTACAAATCCTTCCTTGGAGAAAATCTATGCATTACACTGCATTTAGATAGGATTGTGAAAGATGGGCTAGGTTGTCTCTGGCCATCATCTAATCTAATCAAAATGACTACTCAATTCATTGACTATGTGCCATAATGTTGTAGACTAACACTACAGGGTGATTGTTACAGGTTGTGGATAGCCCAGGAAGAAGTTCTGAAACAATTATTGATATGCAAAATGTTTGGTAAAGAGAGTGCTGAGGATTATCACCTCTGGAAAGGGAAAGCAGAGCAGAAGATTGGATAGGAAAAGCTGGCCGGTTCAGCCTTAACGGACACTAAGCCCTGGTGAGCTTACCTAATCTGTAATTTGATATGGGTGTTCTGGCAAAAGGATGTAGTCATGGTTGAGATGACTTTCCTCAATCCAAAGTCATTCTGATGAAGGCTAATATGTGAGGCTTTCTCTAACAGAAGCCTAGGGGTCCACTGGGGGAACAGTCCTCCAGTCCTGAAAGGGGTGCTAAGAGGCACATCTTAGCCCTCAGGTCTGAAGACTACTGAGCACATTAACCACCCTCTACCTCCCTCTCTTCCTCTCTCTTCCCCTCTCCTTCCCCCTCCAACGCTCTCTCTCCCTCTTCTCTCTTTACTCAAGCTTGGCACTCTACCACTTGAGCCCCATTTCTATTTCCAACACAATGATTAATACCACTCTCATTATTAACACTGCTTCTCGTCATCCTGGACAAATGGCTGAAAGTGATAAAATGCTGACAGAACATAGATAAGCTGAAATGGTCCCTAAACAAGTCAGGAAAACATCACTCTCTCTATAGGGAAGTTCAAGTCATGAATTCTATAGAGAAAACAGTTTATCAGCCTTGAAAGTAAGTGGCTAATCTAAAAATATTTTGAGCTGATTTTCTTGGTGTCAGTCAAATACAAAGGGATTGACGTAGATTCTTTCTGTGTTGTATATAACGTAGTATTCAGTGCTTTCATATTTGCAGTATTGCCTTTCATTCTCAGCCACCCCTCCTCTCCATCTATAATCATTGTGTCTGCTGCCCAGTTCTGATCACTCAGCAGACACCACTTCTGTCCAGGGCAGTCTGGCTGCAGGTTCCAACATGCCCCATGCAGGATTATTTGGCCTCACTCTCCCTTAGACTATGAGCAGAGAATTTTTCACAGCAATTGTAAAACATAAGAACTCATCCTCACCAATCTTTTCAAAGAGCCCAGGGAGCCCACCATGTAGTTCCAGATGAAATCCTTCTGCCAGAGCAACAGGGCAAGAGACTCTGGCTACCAGAGGAAAGGCTGGTGCATCCCGTTTCGTTATCAGCTCCAACTGGGTTGAGAGAAGGCTAAAATACCTTTATCTACTTCTCAATCATTGTCAAACCAGGTATGTACACAATGCTGTAGAGTTGGAAAGGAGGAAGACAAAGCAGGAGTAGTCTTGAACTAGTGTCCTTAGTTCAAGCCCCTTGAAGTACCTGAGATTCTGATTCTCCAGAGATCTGATTTTATTCATTATATGGCATCTATTGCTGAGGCATGACAAAAAAGTGGTATGGATCAAGAGCTAGGGGACTATAGAAATTCTTCACTTCCATACAACATATCCACCAACCTCTGCCACCATGACCCAAGGCAGAAGACCCTTTTCTTGACTTTGTACCTTGCAAGCCATTTTAGTAACCCAGTGAAGAAACTAAGCATTCAGCAGGGAGGGTTTGATTTACTTATTTGGACCTGTGCTCTGCCTTGGATCAAATCTTAGGTCCAGAAAAATAAAATTGTATGAATACTGCTAAAACTACAAAACATGATGAATACTACTTTTACCCCTGTTGTCTACTTCTTGCTGACCTAAGGATAAATCTTAAATCTTTCCTTCTATTCATGTTTCTTAATCCCTCTTGCATAGTTCATATTTCTTTGTATATTGTTGTTTTCAAATATATCTTATAGTTGACTAATTTCTTCTTGATCTGGTTCTCATCTCTATTTAACTCACTTGTTCAGGTTTTAAATTTTAATGACTAAGCTTTAATATTTCAAAGTCATGTGGATATTGCTTTTGTTCTTCATTTTTTTGCCTTTCTTTTTTCATAATTCCCAGAGTTTTCATTTTTATTTCCATTCTTATTTTATGAGCTTTTTCAGATTGCTTTATCAACCCCTTTAGAATTTGTAGAGCTCCATCTCCTGATTATCATGTGTGATTCCCCATTGGTGATTTTATCTCTGGTGTGGGTTGTAATTTCTATTGTAAATTGCAGCCAAAATGGGGTCACATTTCTGTATAACTCATATACTCCTCTGTGGCTCAATTCTGCATTTACTTTTGGTGAGGCTTTGGGGGTTCAGTAGTACTAAAGCAGTTTTATAATTTTCTTTTGGTTTGAATTTATTGTACAACTTGGGCATCGTAACTTTCAAATACCATATCCACTGTGGGGCTCCAATCTCTGAGAAGATTTTTTCCCCATTCAGATGCCCCACAATTCCTGGCTTTTCTTTTGTTCTTCTCTAAATAATTAGATGCTGCTTTACTGGTTTCCTTTTTTCAACAGAATTGTTCTTTGAGGGGCCTCACTTGATGGAATCTGGGATCTTGTTTCCAGCATTCTGCCTCACACTGCCTAGGGTCTTGTCTCCCTTTCTCAAGTAAAGGTGTACCTTTGCTACTCAGGGCAGATACAGCTAGCTTTGCATTTTGGGTTTTTCTCCCATTTGTCAAGATTAACAGTCTGTTTTTAAGGGTTTTTATGTTTTCTTCATCCTGGTTTTTTCAATGGTTTCCTCTATTCTATCTTTCTCATTCCCTCTCTTTTTCTACCTTCTCTCCATTGCTTCCTGTTTTGAGTAATCTGTATTTTTCTCAGCACTCTTATTTGGTTGCAATACAATTAATAGTGTCTGGCTCAACTGGGCATAAGGTACATACCTGTAATCCCAACTATGAGGGAAGAAAATTTCAGTCCAAGGTTAGCACTTCTAAAAGAGGAAGACATTATTTGAAAACAAAACTGAAAGCAAAAGGGCTGGGAGTGTGACTCAAGAAGTGGACCACTTGCTAAATAAGCTCAAAAAAAAACATTGAGGGTGTGCCTTCTGATGCACATCAATTTTTCCCACAGGTGGTCCAAGCTTCTACAGTGAATTTTGAAAATAGAAATAGATCATGCTGCTCTTCAATTTAAGGAATTTTCTATTACACTAAAATAAACTCTGGATTCTTTATTTTGGCTTAAAAGTCCTTACATGAGTTGACCCTTATCTCCCTGCTTAGCCAGGGCTCCCGCCACAGTCCATTCTTTCAAGCTGCCTTTTGTCACTCTTCAACTGTACAGTGAAAATGTAGGTCCTTTGGACTTTGAAAGCCTACTGCTACCCTGATATCCTTTTCATTTTCATTCAGTAATACTTATTGAACCATTATTTTGTAAGGTTTAGACAATCAACTATGATTACTGATTACTGTTGGTGCTCTTAAGCAAATAAAATATCATACAGGCAAAACAAAAAAAATTCACAAAATTACCCCCTACTGTGGTATCATCTAACAGAGAGTTTAAAAACCAAAACAGAAAAAGAAAAAGTGACAGAAAGTACCAGATGCTTAGAAAACTTATCTGAGCCTCCTATATGAGTTTGCTTTAGGTAATATACCCCTGATATTAGAAGAGTGCTATATCTCCACACTCTGCTTTGGGGAGATGCCTTTCATTTACTTGGCTTGATGAATAAAAGTCTTTTGGCTTTCTATCTTGTGTCACATCCTGAAATGAGAGACAAGGACATACACAGGCCATGTAGAAGTCTTCTTCCTTTTGGGGACCTTCTTGGCTTTTTACCAATCTCTGGTGACACTTTGAATTTTTATTTATCTTTTATGCTTCAACCAATGTTATTTTTCCCTAACAAGTATTTTCCCACTATTGATGCCCTTTTGAAAAGTATTTTCTTCATTCCTAAGATTCTGGGGAGGTAGAGGCAAGGGGACAGAGAGCTTTAGGCCTACCTAGTCTATGTTGCCAGACTTTGTTTTAAAACAAAACAAACCAGGCATTGTGGCTCATCTCTGTAATCACAGCTATGTAGAAGGTAGAGATTAAAATGATCATAGTTTGAAGACAGCCTGGGCAAGAAAAAGATCTGATGATTCATGTCATCATCCCAGCTATGTGGCAGGGCCTATAGTTCAGGATAGAAGGGATAGGTCCCTAGGGAAAGACCTCAATTAAAAAGTAACAGAAGGGGCTGGGAAGGTGGCTCAGTGGCAGAATGCTTGCCTTGCATGCATGAGGCCCTGCATTTGATTCCTCAGCACCACATAAGCAGAAAAGCCAGAAGTGGTGCTGTGGCTCAAGTGGTAGAGCACTAACCTTGAGCTGAAGAGCTGAGGGACAGCGCCCAGGCGCAGAGTTCAGGCACCACGACTGACAGAGAGAGAAAGAGACAGACAGACAGACAGACAGACAGAGACAGAGAGAGAGAGAGAGAGAGAGAGAAGGAGTCCAAAATTACTCTGCCATGTAGGACAACATGGACAACATGGATGAAACTTGGGGACAGGAATATATTGGCAAGAAGCAAGTTGCACACAGAGATAAACACTGTATGATTCTACTTACTGAGGACTTTGTAATCTACACTAATCATTTCCTCTCAGGCAAAACAGAATTCAAATCTCTGCTCCAAGACTACAGACTTTATTTACACTTGAAACCTACTTTCTAGAAACAAAGGTCACTCAAAGAACTTTTCCTCATGGTGGTACTTTTTCTTTTCATCCCTTAACTCATTCAGATTGGGCCAATCAGTCGCCTAGTGAGTTAACTCTAGATCACATCAGTCCCTAAAGCTGGGTTTTATGTTGACATCAGTAATTCCTGCAATGAACTCCAAGGATTAAAACACTACCACTTAGCTTCCTGCTGTGTGCTAAGAACCACTCTGTAAGTAAAAGAGAATAAAAGCTCAAAGCTAGCAACCTCTGAATCTCAGATACCCTATGTTACCCAGTGTGAGGTTTTCGTGCTGGAGGAGTCCTGACTTGGCTGAGTGCTAGAAGCTCAGGAACCTTCAGAGGGTGGACCCAGAGGCCCGGGCAGCTCAGCCTGATCAAAGTCCAGAGGGTTCTGGGTTTTGACTACCTCCTTTTACCCAAAGCTGGGCACCACCATGGGGTCTGCTGCTGGTGGGATTAGAAACAATGTTCTCTTCTCCATAGGCTTTAGAGCTGGGGTTGCCTGCAACACCGTCTCAAATTGCATTATGCCTTGAGGTAGCACATTGTTTCTGCCTCTCACAACCACCGTAAGATTTGCCAAGGCTGCTCTCTTTGAATTCAGTGCTGCTTTGGGCCTGATGGGCATAGGCTGCCTCGGATGCAAGTCTTTGGCACCTGAGAACCTAGAAATGCCTGCTGAACTTCTCTATCTTGGTGTCGTAACAGATAGTTATAACTGCTTTTGATGAAAAGTACTGATTTTTTTTTTGTAGATTAATGAATTAACTACAAACAGGGGGAAAGCTTACATCCCTGTTTCCATTCCTGTCTTTGCTCTAGGCCATCCTCTTTGGAGTCAATTTGTGATTTTTGGGGGGGTTCTAGGAAAGCCAGGCTGGATGGATAACATCCTGATAACAAGAGACTGAATCTACCCCTAAGGAAAGACAGCACCTACAGGGCTGAGACTTCCCTCCAAAATGAGGGAAATAATCTATGACAATGAGGCTGCATTCTGGAGTGGGAGTAATCATCTTACAGTAGCAAGTTGCTCTCCTCTAATTAATAGTAATGGCGACCTCTCCAGAACCCTCTAAGGAAAAAGAGTGAAATAATGGCCAACTTGAAACCCACCAGACCAACTCCTAAAACAAGGAGTTACTAAATCACCTGTCACAATTTCTGATCACCAGAACACAACAAACCTATGAGTAGAATTGTTTAATAATTACGCATCCTTTTCTCCCCTGGCCTTAATTCTTTGTCTCCTTAAATCAGAAGATTATGTATCCCAAAGATGGCTGAAGTTAGGTTAGAGGGCTTTCTCTGCCTCCCCCTATAACTCTCTCTCTCTCACGTTGTCAATCTCTTTTCTTTGCCCTTCATGATACTGTTTTTATCGGGCATACAGGGATGAATGTCCAGCTCTGATCTGAGGAATCTCAAGACTTAGGTGTATAACCTAAAAATATGATCTCAGTGTTAGAGTAGCCCTCTGCCTTTGCTCAAATGAAATTGGAGAACTTTAATCTTTGGAGTGTTCTATGAAATGTTTTACCTTCCCAATAAAATGCCCACAACTGCAGACTAAAGAATAAGAAATACAAAAGCTTCCTAATCATCCTGTCAAGCATAGAGTCTCTTTTCCTTTCATAACACACTCCTCACCACAAGAATTAATACCATTAATCCATGTTTTCACTTGTGTATTTTAGACAAGGATTACTGAGGGGGAAAGGAAAGAAATAGTGAAGGCTCTCTCTTAAATCTGAGGCTTCAGTTGACACCTGAGATAGAAACAGGGAAAGGGTGGGAATTAGGAGTCCTGTTTCCAAGATGTTTATGATTGAGATTTCTATTCTTAATCCCAGTGGATAAATCAAATGGAAAGCTGGAAATAAAAGCCTGGAACTCAAGCAGCAATCTCGAATAGAGATTTCAGCTTGGGTGTCATTGAATACAGGTAATACATAAAGCCACATGGCTAAACGGTGGTACCCAGAGGAAGAACAAAGTATCATTAGAAAAGAGAAAGTAGCCTGGCTATATTGCTCATGTCTATAATCCTAGCTACTCAGGAGGCTGAGATTTGAGGATTGAGGTTCTAAGCAAGCCTGGACAGGAAATCAGTGAGACTCTTATCTCCAATAAACCACCAGAAAACTGGAAGTGGCACTGTGGCTCAAGTGTAGAGCACTAGCCTTGAGCTGAAGAGTAACACAGTGAGAACTACCAAGAAATGCCACTGAATGAATACATGCACAATGATGGAAGGGCTTCATATGAAGGAATTAAGCAGAATTATCAAGATTATATTAGCATAACTCTTGTTCATGTCAAAGATTTAACATATGGACACTTAAGTGATGGCTACTATGGAATAGCTTTAGATTTGACCTCTCCAAACAGATATACAGATTTCTTTCACAAATATTGATTCCTCCCTCTATGTCCACCAAAGTGGGTAGAGTGAGTTCGGAAGTAGATGGCCCAGAGTTGTAGTCTAGTACAAAAAAAAGTGGGGGCACAAATCTCTTACAAGGTTTGTCTTCTTGGTGGCCCCAAAGGCTAAGGGATCTGAGAGAATTTCCTCCCTTCTGCATTTTAAAGATAAAATTGTGCAAATGATTTATAGTTCAGAAGAGCAGGGTAAACATGGCTAAATTTTTTCAGGTAATTTAGTCCGAAGTGAGAATTATGCTGTTACATTTGGAGATAGGTGATTCAGTTTATAATACTCAACTGTAATCCTGGTAACAGAATGTTCTGGCTCTCTGTCTGCTCTGGTTTCCTTCAGCCACAGATCACTTTCTTGCTTTAAAAATCTAACTTACTGTTCTCGTTGTCTTCCATACTTATTTAGGCTATAAAAGATTTTCCCAGCAGTACAAATTGTTTATGCAGCTGCGTGGCTGAATCCATGCAATATATATCCATGCCTTTGCTTTATGATTCCAGTCGAGACAAAATTAAAGGCTCATAATCACCCTTGTTTCAGGAAGCCATGAGGAATATTTTTAAATTCACATTTTCATTGATCTTTTGTCATGGAAAGGACGAAGGTTTCAAATGAGATGCATTTTCTCTAATGTATGTGCTGCCCAGTCCTGAAATAGCTATTGTCTTTGTCATTCTGATTTGCTGGGCAGACAGTTGGAAATTAAACAATAAAGAACAAGTTTCAGTACATGACATTTCATTTCTTGGATAACCAGCAACTAAAATTCCTAGGCATCGGGATTAGTATATTCATCTCCACAGGAGCCTGGAAATGAAATGACATGTCACCTAACGCAGTTCACGCTCTTCATTCTATTACACCCCAGCCCTTCCTCCAGTAAAATATTTTGTTAAAATTAAGTGAAAAACCAAAACCTCTGCCATGTTTGTTTAACAGCTCTAATGGGTTTTAGAATGGAACACATCCCTGACACTTTCTCCATGAACAGTTTGCTGTGCACAGGACATTTGTCCAAAGAATGTTATACTATGCTAGGCTTTCCTCATCTTGTTTAACTGTGTATTGAATAAATTCAATTGTAACGTCTAAATGACTGCTCAAAATTCCTCAGGAAATTGTTTGTGTTTCTATTTATAGATTGCTACAACATGTATTTCCTGAAAATGTCTGCCCTCCTCCCACAGGATCACTCTTTTCTCTCTCATCATCTGCTGTTCATTTAACAAATATTTATTTGTCTATCCACCATGTTACTGTTTTTCTTCTCAGAATGACTATTGTAAGCAAGATAATCAGTTTCTAAATCTATAAGTTAACTAAGTACACTGATAACAACAAAAACAACAGTGACCAACTACAGCCTCTCATCATTATTAAATGTTTACTGTTTGCAGATACTGTTCTAAGTGAGCTTCTGCTTTAAACACTTAATCATTATAATAAGATGTACTTAGCCATTACATAAGCTATGGGAAGATCCTTGAGATAAGTTTCATTATTTTCTCAATGGAGTAGAAGAGGAAATGGAGGCAGAAGGAAATTTTAAGTAATTTAACCAAAGTCACACTGACAGGAAAAGGTAGTAATATTACAGGGTGGTAGATGCTATGCTACAGGAAGTTTAGGGTATTGTGCAAACCTGAGATAGACTCCTCATCTGGTGTCTTAGTCTGCTCAGGTTGCTATGACAGATTATCATTGACTTAGGTGGCTTAAACAACAGACATTGTCTAAAAGATTTAGAGGCTATAAAGTCCAAGATCAAGTTCAGTAAGGTTGGGTTTCTGGTAAGGGCCCTCCCCTCCCCCTCCTGCCCCTGCCCCTCCCCTCCACTCCTCTCTTCTCTCTCTTTCCCTCCCTCCTGCTTGGACAATTCACTCTGAGAAAAACCCAATGCTATATTGTAAGCTGCTCTATGAAGGATCCATGTGCTAAAGAACCAAAGCCTCCAGCCAACAACAATGTGAATGAACTTGGAAGAGGATCCTGAAGCCCCTGCCAAGCATGGACATGACAGCAAGAGCTTGACTAAAACTTCATGAGAAACCCTGAGTCTCAAAGACCAACTAAGTCCCCGCCCCCATCCCTGACCTTCTGAAGCTGTGGTCAGTTAGAAATACTTGCCACTAAGTTTTAGCCACTAGGTTTTAGGATGCTTGTCAGTTAGCAAAATTATTTGTGTATCTATATAAAATTATATGGATATAAAATTATATATAGCTCATAAATATATTTTTCCTACTTAAGGTTTATTTCCTCCAATAGCATGTCTAACTCATTCACTGATTAAATGGAAGAAGGCAAACCTGACCAAATAGAATATAATAATCCCTGACTAAAACTTTGCCTAGACCACAGTATCCAGAGATATATTCAATTTTAATAATATTTGCAGAATGAATGATTTAAATGTCTTTAAATGATTTAAATGTTTTTAAACCATCAACAAAATATTAATTTCTCAGTCTACACACTAAAATTATATTGTTTCAGATAATCCCATGACTAGGAGTAAACTGGATATTCTTTCCACATCATACAAATAAACATAAGCTGACAAGGCCTAGGATGCAATATTTGTGGCCACATTATCACACATTGTAGAACTGGTGTACAAACCCTGGGTTTTTGATTCCAGCATTGATGTTCTTTCTTTGATATCCTTTTCAGTCACTCACAGATGCTGGAGTTTCTGTGCAGAGAGCATGGGGTAAGCTAGTGTCTGTGGTGTCACCTCCTGCCTCACCCGACCCGTGGGGGACTAACACTGCAGAAATATGCCTGACATCAATGCAGAGTTGTATGCTCCTCTTTAAATTAGAAAGGGAAATGAATTCCATGGCTTTTCTTCCCCCTTCCAAAACCGTTAATGGAAATAAAAACATATTCAAGAATGCAGGACTTGATTTTAAATTCATCTCCAAGTTTCAAAGTCTCTAAGGACTTTTAAAAGTAGATATGTTCTTCAATGCCTAGTCAAACCTAAATTCAAATTACAGCATATTCTTGAGTCTCTGGGGTGGCTTAACTAGATCAGATTCTCTGTGGGTCCTCCTCTTTCCTAGACAGGTAAGAAAGAGCATGTGTTTGGTCTGAAATCATGACCAAGTGACCCAAGGTTTATAATTAGAACATCATTTGTGCCAATTGTTAAATCAACTAAAATTTCAAAAATGAAAAATATTTTACTATATATATATATTAAATTTATTTGCTTGCAAGTTTAAGTTTTAAACAATTGAGTATCACATTTTTTTCTAATAATTCCTAATATTATTTCTCATCATCTGTAAGAAAAACCTGGCCCAAGAGAGAATTGTTTTAATCAAGTTGTAATCCTAGAATTGCCTTTTTGGGTTTGTTGCTTCTGGATTATCATATCTAAAATGGGAATAATTTGATTCCTATCCTATAACAGTTCTTATTTAAGTGAAGATTGAAAAGTTGTTAAAAGAGTGCCTGGCTTTGTTACACAATCCTTGTCTATTGATATTATCCTAGTTGTGACTGTTTTTATATTATCAGATTTCCCCAGGTCATTTCATTCCTCTAATAACATAAATATCTGAAAATTTCAGTTTCTGTGGCATATCTTCTCAGGTCCTAAACCTCTTCCCAGTTCTTTTCTCCTCAAGGCTACTCAAAGCTCCCCAGGTCATATTCAAATCTCCAATTTCTTCAAAATCGTCCTCTTATGGTTGGTTTTGTTTGGATGATGATTCAAACACAAAACAGTATTTGCCTGATATTCGTCTTATGAGTGACTTTTTAAAAACATCTTTTAAGTAAGCTTTTTATTGAGGAACAACATGCAATATCTGGGTAGCATAGGTAGCGTGTCTGAGGCCTTAGGTTCAATCCTTATGAATGACTTTGAAATTGACAAATTTCCTTACTCCCTTCAAATTTTAAACCTTGAATTGTTGAAGAAATCAGGTTATTTGTCTTCTACAATTCCCAAATTCTACAATACTCTCTTGGTGCCATTTTATATGTCCTGTGCTTTCTTTCCTTACTGTGTTGACTATACTGATTGGCTAGATTCAGGCGTACTTGGGGCTGTGTACTTCCCTCACACTCCAGGAGAAGTACAACACAATGTTTTTCAACTCACTCTGAGTGATGTTGAAATTGCCATCTGGCTTCCCAAATGGTCAGGTTCATGGCTGCAATATAACCTTCCCATTCAACCTTCACCTACTGGTTTTAGTGTTCAGTTGTAAACATTACTTACCTCCATTATTTCACTCAGACATTCTATTATGAAGAAAGAATCCTCCTGTATCAATCATTGGTAACATGGAAGAGCAGCTTGCATAAAAGGCAGAGAAAAGGCTTGAGTCTTTCTGTTAGTCAATGTTCTCAACAGAGAATCAGTGCTTTGGGGACTTCCAGTGATGATAAACAACATTTTTTTGCAGTGGTAAATTGTTAAGAACAATAGTAGATGTGTTCATTGCAGTTATTATTGTATTTGGTCCTCCAATAGTCTCAATTCTTGGCCAGTGGAAACCCTTCAGATTTACTCCTTTGCTTCTTTGACAAGACTTATAGTTTCTGATGGTTTTCTTACTTTCTGGCACAGGGAGGGGGCCTAGACTTACCTAGGACATATTCCACACTAGACATAGATTAAGTCATTTCTCCAAGGAAGATTGGTCCCCTTGTAGTAGAAAACAGCACTCAGCATAATCTTGGTTTTAAAAGGCAATTCATTGTACTATAATAGCACTACTGTGTTTCAGGACATCTATTTAACCTCTCCTATTGCAGCATTCACTTTGATTCCTGTCTTTGAATTGCAAAGTCAACCCAGACATGTGAAGGAAATAATCTAAGAAGCTCACTAAGGCTCCTACATGACTAGCAGGAATTTTAAAGTTGAAAACATTTAGAATGCTTAATAGAAATTGTAATAGCTAGGCTGGGAAGGTGGCTCAGTGGTAGAGTTCTTGCCTTGCATGCATGAGGCCCTGGGTTCGATTCCTCAGCACCACATAAGCAAAAAGAAAAAAGCCGGAAGTGGCGCTGTAGCTCAAGTGGTAGAGCGCTAGCCTTGAGCTGAAGAGCTGAAGGACAGTGCCCAGGCCCAGAGTTCAGGCCCCACGACTGGACCCCCCCCCCAAAAAAAAGAAAGAAATTGTAATAGCTCAAGTTCTTGGACAACATGGACAAACTACAGGGAAATAATACTTCTTCAGCTGGGGAGGGAAATTCTCCTTTGCTTCCTGGAGTTTATCTTTAACAAGCTGAGAAATGACACTTTGCTCTCTTTTCCTTTCTTGGTTTGGAGAAGTTTTCTTTTCTTCCCTCAGGGACTTTAGGAGAGCATATTTTCTGTTTGCTTTTGCTAACTGTGCCTCTGGCAAGAGAATGATGCTAGCTGTCCAAGTCATATAGCAGCTTGGGCCTCTCAGAAGCTCCATACAGTTTTGGATGGAGATGCAGCTGTGTGCCATATTGGCAGTACATTTTATTCTCACAGAGGGCATACTGGTCTTCTTGATTCTGGATTTTATTTCTTTGCCAATCATCGGACAGTGTGCAATGGAGGAAACAAAATTTATTGAGAGCTTTGGGCTCTGTAGCTAGCAATAACAATTCCTGGCTGCCTACAAAGTTCCCCAGATGCACCCTGCTATATAACCCTAATTTTCTAGTTTGTTGTAAATTCACAACAGTACACTGACTATGCCAACTGTCCCTCATTTTAGTATCCACATAAAAAAAGGAAAACTCCTGACAACACTCTTAAAACATTTAACAATGCTCATGGACCTTACAAAAAGAAAGTTTAGTTGAAGTGGTAAGTATGTATATTCATAGGGAGAGAGAAAGAGTAAATGCAAGGGTTTAGCTTGATGAATTTCCACAAGTGGAACACATTCCTATAACTTGTGCTTGAATAAGTAAATAACCCTTTAAAAGCACCCCAGTAGCCTCTTTATGCTCTTCTCAGTAAGTATCTGCCCTTCTGCTTTCAATAATGACCATTATCCTCATTCCTAAAGCACGGATTAATTTTGCCTAGTTTATGTGTGTAACTAAATGCAAATATACACTATATACTCTTTCATTTGGCTTCTGTAAGTATTTGGAAGGTTCTACCCTATTAATATGTGTTCATTGTAGATGGTTTCTTCTATTGGGTAGTTTTCTGGCTATATCTCTATTCCAATATCCAATTTCTCTTTTGATGAACCTTCGTGTAGTTTCTAGTTCAGGGCATTATAAATCATTGTGCTGTAATGACTCTGGGATATGCCTTTGCTGAACACATATATGCATTTCTATTGGGTATATACCTTGAAGGGGGAGGGACAGTATCTGGCCATAATGAATACAATATATCCTGCTTCAAAAAATAACACCAAATAGTTTCCTAAGGTGGTTTGCCAAATCTAACTCTCACCGGCATGATGTGAAAGAAACATTATGGTATCATTCTTACAAACACTTGAGATAGTCTCTAGTTTTCATTTGTATGTATGTATTTCTGAGTTGAAAAGAATTCCAGATTACAGAAGACACTCCAATGACAGCCTCCAAGTTCTGTCTGAAGTGTTGCAATGTAAATATACGTGGGGCAAACTAACTTTGGCCTCTGACAACATCCTGATTTATTTAATCATTGGTAGGAAACAGTTTGAGAGCCTACATAAAGCTCCATGTGTCATCAAGAAGTCTGTAGGTGCAATGATTTTAGAACATACTTATTATTCCAGAACTTTTTTTTGACAACAATCAAAACAATAAAAAAGAAATGTCATTCATGATTCTATTACTGTAACACACTACTCATTTTTGGGTTCCTCATCCATAAATATATGCAAATTTTACATGGCTAAGATCATAGTCAATTTCACATTGTGCTTTTTTTATTTAAATGGAATATCTGAAGCATTCTCTCATGTTATTTAAATCATTCCTTATTACATATTACATGTATAACACACATATTTATAGGTTGCTTTTATTGTTTGACTATTATATGGAGGTCTTTAGAAAAGAGCTTCACCATTTTACTTTTACTTTTCTTCTTAAAAATTAATTCATTAGGCAATATTCCTGAGAGTGGCATTATAAGTAAAAATGATCATTTTTTCAGCTCAATTTATGATATACTTTCTTTACCAAAGGTTTTCTATAATATATACCAGGGAACCTAAACCTTTCAGAAAGCACAAGCACAATGTTTGACTTTCAGCAGCTTTGTTAGGTCCACAAAATATAAGGCAGATTATGTAAGACAATAGAAAATTACCACTACTGTCTTGATTATTAGGTTCTATGATAAAATACTGTATTTCAGACAACAAACCTTTCTCCTGTGTTCTCTTTTTACTTTGATGTCTACCTTTCTGAGGTATAATAGCTACTATTCTCATCTTTTTACTAATATAATGATATCTTAGTTCTTAAAATATTGCTGGTGGGCCCTTGAGGGTTTCTGACAACCTTCCACAGAGTCTCTAAGGCCAATGAATTCTTATTTTTTTATTTTCTTCACTGCATTGATATTTACAATAATAATATAAAAAACCATGGCATGTCAAACTTCAGACACCTTAGGACAAAGCAAGGCAATACTATAATCACATTCACAATCATTTCAGTCTTCATCTTTATGCCCAGCAGAAGGAAAAGACAAAAAAAAAAAAGAGTTCTACTTATGACCTTGATGAGACAGCAAAATGATTAATTTCATTAGCTTGATTCTCAAAAGCACATCTTAAAAAATACTCTCTATGATGTACAAGACACTATGTTGAAAAATGAACTTTACAATTTAGGAGGGAAGGGGGCTGAGCGAGGGGGGAAATGTAGTTGTGGAGGTGGAAGGGAAGGGAGGATAGGGGAAAAGCAAAGGAGGAGGTAATAATGCTTGATAGGAAGTATACTCACTACCTTGCTCATGTAACTGTAACCCCTCTGTACAGTATTTTTACAATAAAAAGCATATTTAAAAAATATTCTTTATGAGTTGGAGCTGGTGGCTCACACCTGTAATCCTAGCTACTCAGGAGGCTGAGATCTGAGGATTGCGGTTCAAAGCCAACTCTGGTCAGGAAAGTCTGTGAGACTCTTATCTCCAATTAACCACCAGAAAACAGGAAGTTGTGCTGTGGCTTAAGTGATAGAGTGCTCACCTTGAGCTGAAGGGCTGAGGGACAGCGCCCAGGCTCATAGTTCAAACCCCAAGACTGACAAAAAAGAAAAAAAAATTTCTATGAGCTGGATGCCAATGGCTTGTGCTTGAAATCCTAGGATTGTGAGGATTGTGGCTCAAAGCCAGCCCAGGCAAGAAAATCTGTGAAACTCTTATCTCCAATTAACCACCAAAAAGCTGGAAGTAGAACTATGGCTCAAGTGGTAGAACACCAGCTCAAATGAAAAAATAGCTAAGGGACAACACCCAGGTCCTGTACTAGCACACTCACAAAAGCGCTGGGTGATGTTATGAGTGGCGGGGTGTAAGTACTTCCGTTATCTATAAAAGTGCAAATATAGCAGTGTGACTCCCAAGAACACCATGTTAACTTGATAAACTCAGATCATCCAGACTCTTTTGACTTGGGAATTTGGCAAACATGCTTCCCCATGCTTAGGAATTCTCTAATGTGAAGTTCCCCATCCTAGAAACTGTTTTCTTTACTGAGAATGAAAAAGCTTAAGTACAAATAAGGCTCATGGAGTCAGAGATTCTCTATATAAAGTAATATGCACAGGCTTAGCAATCAGGAGCCCTGATTTTTCCACCCCACTATGTTTCCCATTCCCTCCAAGAGACAGGTGGCTTTCCATATTTCATGCATCCCTTCCTTGAGAGGCAGAACCGATGCTGTAAAAGAAAGAAATGCCAGGTGGAAAAGCTGACAAGTCAGATATTACACAGCCACTTAATTTTTATTTTGTAATTTTCCCAATCTGAGCAGCCAAGTAGAATACATAAAGAAGACACTAAAACATGGTATGATAAAACGCATTTAACCAGGAATACAGGTGTCCATGTTTCTGTCTCCGGTTCAGCTTTGTTTCATTTTTAATGTCAACTGTTTTCTGGGTCCAACATTCATTTTGACAAAACTACATTGAGTTGCAAATTGAGACATGGTGCATAACATCTATGATTAAGAAATTCAGAATCTATCAGACACAACACCTAGAGGGCAGAAAGAAAGGCTGAGGGGAAAACATCTAAACATTGCCACGTACAGATGAATGCCTGAAATAAATATGAACTGTTATTTCTGCAAACTCTCCTGCTGTTTTATATACGTCATATCCCCCATTTGTGAATCTGCAATGTGTTCTCACAACATTATGGGATTCCACTCATGAAGAGTCTTCTCAGCGTGGGCTGGGTCAGTGTTTGTAGCTCAGCTGGCTGGTGCCAGAGTGGAAAGTTCCTCTGATTTGATTCCACCCCAGGCACTGAAGGATTTTCAAGATTTTCCTCTTAATATTTGGCTTTACTTGATAATCCTAGAGCATGCTGGGAAATCACAGCAAGAGGAAAAATTTAGTAACCACGGGGAGGCATACTCAGAGGGCAGTGGGCAAGTATGAAAGCTTATGAGTGTGACTGCTAATGACTCTTGAATGTTGTTGTCATTGTCCCTCCGTTTTCCTTCAGCACATTGTGGGGAGAGAAGGCTTGTGGGGAGAGAAGGCTTTTGGAGCATTCAAGTATTTTCAGAAATACAAATGATGGAGTCATTTCCCAAGAGAAAAGCCACTAGTTGGGAAGGCATGTAGAACCAAATGGTCTAGCTTGTAACTGGGAATCTGAAAAGCAGGCATGGGCAAAAGCTTTCATGCAGCGTTTCCCTCTTTAATACCTTTTTCTTCCTTCTTTTGCCGATGCTGCTCTGGTCCTTTAGCATATGCAGTAACAGAAGGTGTGCTTTCTGTCTCTGATCAATGTTGGAGAAAGAGCCTGATTCAGAAGCAGGCTTTTGAGTGAAGAAGGTGACTCAATCACAAAGAACGAATGTCTTGTCATATGTGCTTTCTTCTTGCCTCTGTTTTCCACCCTTTTGTTTTGGTATGTTGATGTGTAATCTCTGTCTTCAAGATGCTTAGTAACAGGCAGAATTCTCACTGGGTCTTTGCAGTGTGCTGGGTGGGTGCAAGGGTTGCTAGCTAGGTGATGATGCTCTGAGGTCGTCTATGCATAGGATAGACTAGCTTTGTTCGGCATGCAGCAGGTAAGGAAGACATCTGCTCTTGACACTGAATGTGTCCAGCAAGAGGGTGCTCATAATAATAGCATGTACTTCTATAAGTACAATAAGCCTTGTCTCATGATCCTGTTCCCGTAGAGCCTCATCCACACAGTTAAGATAGCTCTATCATCTCCTGTATACTGGAAATAACCCCCACTTAATTTAATTGAATTTGGCTCCCATTTATTGGGTTCCTACTAAGGAAACTGGAAGGAGCTTGAGTATAATTGATTCTTATGGTTTAAGATGTTCTTGTTTTACCATGGAAGAAATTGAGAATGAAAGAGGGTTCCTATCCAAGTTCACACAACTAGATCTTTGTGCCACATATCTTCATTCTGATGAGGGATGACTTTCCTTCTGTGACAAAGATAAAATCACATGCCAGAAGCAGTTGGACAGCCTATGAGTTCAGCCTATTCTGGAATTTTCTTTCCTGGAAAGCTAACATTTGAATGAGTCTAGATTTAGGGCAACATTGGGAAAGATGTGTGTGTGTGTGTGCGTGTGTGTGTGTGCTTATGTGTAGAAGAGAATGATGATTGACTTTTTAACACAATTAAAGTAGAAGTCAAAGAGTATTATCATTGTTCTAGAGCCAATTCTACAAAAATATAATTTGGGTCTATATTGGGTCATCCATGATACTCTCGTTAAAAATCTCTACCTACTGTTTGTCTTTTCTCTTTGAGCTTCCCAGTGATAGAATTCTATTCCTGTTTTTGCCAAATAATTGTGTGAAATTCTCAGTGTTGATATAACATCTTCAGTTGTTCATAGGCCAATGGAAATGAGTCATTTTTTAAAATGATTTTTCACTTAAGGCAGCTCAAGTCTCTGTCTCAACAGAGTGATGATGTCTTTTTTTTTTTTACCATCTCAATTCCTTGTGATGCCTATATACACTGTTTTACAGAATAAACATAGACAGACTATGTCCTCTTCACTTTACAAAGCTGGCTGTGACAGACATGGTAGATTGCTTGTTTGACATCTGTACCAATCTCATTCCCATCTGTTGCTCTGAACTGTATTTGCCAGATATTCTGGCTGGAAAGGAGCTAGATATGGCTCATGTCTACCAATCAGATGTAAACTGTAGTGGCCATGGTGCTGAGACACATTGATCTTTCCAGTCTAACAAGTGGTAAAGTTGCTGCAGTGACCATAGCCTTTCACTGTTAGGAGCTTTCCCTTCCAAGATTGTACATAGTGTTGTGTCCTTGAGCTGGCTTGCTGATTCTCTAAGAGTTTAGTCAAGGGGATTGCCAAAAATAGAGAAGAAGCTCAGCAATGTCAAGGTACTGGCTCCTGATGGTGGAGGACTGGCTGGCAAGCATATCATTTGTAGGACAGACCAATAAGCTGTAGATTCTGAAAGGAGATGATGTGGTCTTGGGTTTGAAATAGGCAGATTGGCAAGATGAACACTCAGCAGGATTTATGCATTGCTCTGCTAAGGCAGAGTTGTTTGTTCTCTAGAAAACCTTAGTTCTTGTTCTCACCAAACTCATATATATTTTAAGAGAAATTTCAATCAATCTGGCAAAAATGTAGTTTAATGGAATTTTCCAAGAATGTTTTCAACCTATGGAAAAAAATCCAAAATAGCCTAGATATCCACCACCACCACCCCCCCAAAAGAAATAACTGTACATGGTAGTACTTGGCACTTGTAGCTCACTTGAAGCTGATATCTGAGGATTGTAGTTTAGCTCAAACGCAGCTCAAGCAGAAAATCCTGTGGGATACCTGTCTCTAATGAACTACCAAAAAGTCAAAGGTGGAGGTGTGGCTCCAGTGATAGAGAGCTTCCTTGGCTATCATGAGTGAGGTCCTATGAACTGAAGATGACAGGAGTAAAGGAGGAAGGTCAGCCTAAGCTGGAGGCAGAAAGGGATGCTGGGGTGGGACCCTATTGCCTTTAAATGTTGGCTGGATACAATTTTGAAACAGAACCACTTGGTATTTGGTCTATTTCTCTGATGAGATTCACTCATTATTGCTGTCACCTAATTGGCATTTATTTAATTTATTTTTAATTACATTGTTATTATCTTTAAGTAGTTGTACAAAAGAGTTACTATTCAACAAACCAGTTTATAAGTACAATGTATCTTGACTGATATAAATGGCATTTAAATGCAGTCATCTTTAATGATCATGGTAGTTTACCGGTGACAAACAAAAGTCTGTCAATTTGCTTTGTAAGTAAGGAGATAGGAAGACTATTGTCAAAAAGTCTGAAACATAAGATCAAATTCATTTCAATTATTCACAGAAGAGCTGCAAGTGCAGAATTTCTGTCTTCAAATATTCAGTTTCATTGTTCAATAATTCACTTGGGGAAGAATTTTTGAGACTCTTAGAGTCAAGGAGACTAGTTTTGGTAATTAGCTTAGGATTGGAGGGGAAATCATACCTTGATTAAATAAAACTTTGGTAATTAGTTATCTATTTTTTATGTGATTTCAGGGCAGACAGCTACTTGGGCTTGAAGATCTGCATAGAGATTGATTTTGCTTACAGAATATTTGTAATTTCAAGATAATCATGTTCTCCCCTTATGCCATGTCTCCTTGTACAAACTGTAACTTCTTCATGGAGGTATGGAACTTCCGATGAGAACTTTAAGTAGCTTGCACATTGCTATGAGAACCCTGTTGAAGTTAGCTTCAGAATCATAGCTTTGTAGGTCCAGATGATTATTCTTTTTTTTTTTTTTTTGTCGTGGGGCTTAACTCAGGGCCTGGTCGCTGTCCCTGAGCTCTTCAGCTCAAGGTGAGCACTCTACAATTTGAGCTACAGCACCGCTTCTGGTTTTCTGGTGGTTAATCAGAGATAAGAGTCTCATGGACTTTCCTGCCCAGGTTCACTCTGAACGGTGATCCTCAAATCTCAACCTCTTGAGTAGCAAGGATTATAGGCATGAACCACTGGCATCCAGATCAGATGATTATTCTGAGACAAATTCTGTTTCCCAGTACAGCATAGTTAATTTTCAGAATCCACAATTTTAGGACTTAGATAAGCTTTGACCACACTTAAAGCGAGGTCTAATTTTACTTTGATTTGCTAATAACTGAAGTTACAAACACAGGATACCAATGGTTGTCCCTTTCTTCTGCTGGACTACCACCTCTTCTTGTGATAGTCCTGTAGGAGATGACTCCAAGGTAAAAGATGCTGCAGTGTCTTTTAACTAGTCCCCTGACCCCTTATCTCTTGTTCCTTAAGGTTATTAGGTGATTTTCTTAAGTCAGTTGAATCATGTGGATAAAGTGTCAACTCTACAGCATGATTTAAAAGTTATTTCTTGCCCAATCCCAACCTGCTATCTGGTTTCAACTCCTGTTTGCCTTGGTTACCCCCAAACACATACATGTGGGAGCGTGCGCGCGCGCGCACTTGCACACACACACACACACACACACACACACACACACACGGCTTCTCAATTTCCCTTTCTTTGCACATTCCCTTCACTGCCCAGAGTGATTGTGATCCTTTTATTATTAGTTTTAATCTTTGTGATTTCCAAACTCAGATCCAATGTTACTTCCTCATTTATGCTGCCCTGGATTTGCCTCCCACAGCTCCTCCTTCCTTCGTGTGCCCTTTATCAACTCATCATTTTATAGAACTTATCCAATCATATTCTAGCAGATCCATGAACTCCAAGACATTGCAATACAATGACAGCTCACAAGCATAGCCTTACAGCAACTACCTTTCTTCATTTAGTTTACTCTATTTTATTTTCTCATGTCACACTTTTCCACTAATTAGCTCTAGGGATTTAAAAATAGAATGCTGGACTGAGGCTATAGTTTGTTGAGGCTCTTGCCTAGCATGCATAGCCTCTGGGTTCAATTCCCAGCACTACCATATACATTTATGCATAACATATACATACATACACATACATGAATGTGCATGTGTGTACATATGTACATGTGAATGTGTGTAATTCCTGGGAATGATTCTCACCAAATAACAGAACAGATAAAGAGCAACAGTGATAAGAAAAGGTAGTAAGGAAAACAAGGGACTTCCCATCACTGCAAGCTGATCTGTCTGGGCTTGGATTTCTCATACGGTCATGTGAATCTAGGGAGGTACAGAAGATATAAATATATAAATATATACATATAATTACAAATAGGAAGGATATATTTGGCTTAAGTTTAGGAAAAACTGGGATGAAATCAAATGCTTGAGGGACTGGGAATATAATCCTCGGAGCACTTGTCTACTATATGCAAGGTCCTAGGTTTAATTCCTAATGATAGAAAATGCAAAAGTAGGATATATATTTATAGAAATACCAATATTTCCGTAAAATTATTTTTTTCAAGTGCTGTTTTAGTTTGAATGCTGAGGATTGAACCCAGGGTCAAGTTTCTACCACTTGAGCCGCTCTACTACTTGAGCCTTTCTCCTCCTAGCTCACTCTTTCTTAATTTCTTTCTTTCTCTTTGTTACTATTTTTCTTTTTTTAATTTTTTTCTCTGTGCTAGGGATTCTCCCTACCTTTCCCCAGGTTAGTCTCAAGCTTGTGATTTTCCTGCCTCTGCCTTCAGAGTAGCTGAGATTTTGGAGTGCACCAACCTGACTGGTTCATATATTTGATTTTTTTGGTTGTTCTTGGTGGTGGTTGTGGGGCTTGGACTCAGGGCTTGGATAATGTCCCAAAGGCTAGTGCTCTACCACTTTGAGCCACAGCACCACTTATGGTTTTCTGGAAGTTAATTGGAGATAAGAGTCTCACAGAATTTCCTGCCCAGGCTGGCTCTGTCTGGCTCTGCCAGATCTCAGCCTCCTAATAGCTAGGATTACAGGCATGCAACACCAGTGCCTAGCTCTATTTTAATATAACAACAACAAAAAACAAGTAGACATTTGTGCCATTTTATATTTTTAAAAAGTTTAGTCTTTTAGTTACAGTTTGGAAAAAAAACAGTGATTTGCTAATCACGATTTTAGAAAGAGAAGCTGTAAAGAAATAAAAACAGTAACAGCTGCCATATATGTACATCTCTTAAATCCCAAGGGCTATGAGGGGTGCCTTGCCTATATTTTCTTAATCCCCAAAAGCTTGTAAGTAGGTGTAACTATTCCTACCACATTAAATATATACCACTATCTCAAGGGATAGAAAGTTACATTCAGTGTACAAGTAGAGTTACAATAGGAATGCTGTCTTTCTACTGCCAAAGCACATGGTCCACCTAGGATACTGGGTTGCCTCTTAAAGTAAGTTCTGAGGAACAGTATCTGTAGAGAAATGAAGAGCTCCTAGCAAGGTGGAGTTGTAAACTTAACACCTGTAACCCAGCGGCAATCAATTCTACTAGTGAAGAAGAATGAACCGAAGGAGTCGATCTGGCATCCCTCAGTATACGCCTACCACACTCAATGACGACACCCATCACCTGCAATAAATGGCCAGATGTAGTTGTCTTTTGTGAGTCATCCATCACTGTCCAATACAATATGGAATCTCCCGGGGTTAGGCCAAAAAAAAAAAAAACTAGTAAAAGCAGTGACCCACTAAGCCTGCAAGGCCACTGCTCATTTCCATGCCTCATTCTTTTCTCAGTTCCACTGGACTTCCTGTTTATTACCCCTGAGGATGGCCACCCCCTTCCATCCTCACATCACTCCCTGACTTACACGGCCATCTACATCTTGTGGGTACAGCTTCAATGGACCAGTCCCTTGACAATGATCTGGCAGTGCTCTGCCAATGATCTGCTAATGTAGAGACACTAGTAGGGCAGAATTAGGTGGCATTGTCAGACAGCCTTAAAAATATGTTCATATGAAAATGATTTGAAAGACCATGTCCATCAGGATGACATGGGACACAGCTACTTAGGAGGTAAACACAGGAGGAATGTGGTCTAAGGCCCAGGCAAAAGTACAGACCATATGTAGAAAAAAAAAACATAGACAGACAGATAGACAGATAACAAAGGAACAGAAAAACTAAAGCCAAAGAACAAAGGACTGGGGCCATGGCTCAAGAATAAGGGTTCAAACCTTAAAAGCACCAGAAATCCCTGAGTTAGCCCTTTAATAAGCTTTCTAGCCCATGCTAATGTGGCCAATGTTTTATATGTCTGCCAAGCTGGTTTGAAGTGAGCCCCAGCACCTCCAGTCCTGGACACCATCTTCTGTAATGCCCTCCCCTCTCGGAGGACACACTGGGGTCCTGCATACCGTGGCTCATTTCCAGTGTACAGAGTTCATTGCTTGGGCAGGTTATATTACTTGGACCTTTTAGAAGATCTTTTGCTGAGAGTGACTACCCGCCCTTGACAATCATAAATGGAATTTTCCCTTTCTTCCAAAATCAGCCTACACCCCTCCCAAACCTTATCTATTTGTGAGTACAATTAATATCTACGGTCCTCATGCCATGGTTCCATGATGCATACCTACCTACACCTGCATGATACCACACCTTAATTCCAGCAAACCCCCATCCAAATGTATCTGTGAAGAACCCCTCATGGGACTTTTGGCCTTGCTTTGCTGGGCCTGCTGCGGACTGGTGGGAATCAGACTGATTGGAATCTTCTGGGCTGGACCTTTCACCAAAGCTGATGGTCTTCCTAAAGATGCTGATGTAAATGTCACCATCAGATAGAGATGTTGTCTCCCTCTTATCCACCCCTTCTCCCAGCTACAAATTCCTTGAGAAAGTGAAAGCATGTTCCTGGGCATTCTGGTACACATACATGCATCACATGTTGGCATAGAAGATGAGAAGATGCCACTGCTTTGACTCTGAAGTGTATAGTCTTCCACAAAAGCAATGCTTTGACTCCCCCAGCTTTCCAATGTCTCTCATGGGACCACTTTATTCAATTTCTGCATGCAACCCCTCTCTCCAATACCCCAGAGAAACTTTATGTGGTCTTTCCAGCCCAGTCATTTAGATGAATAAAGAGTGTGCTTCAGCCAGGTGCTGGTGGCTCACACCTGTAATCCCAGCTACTCAGGAGGCTGAGATCTGAGGATTACAGTTTGAAGCCAGCCCAGGCTGAATAGTCCATGAGACTATTAGCTCCAATTAATCATCAAAATCCAGAAGTGAGGTTGTGGCTCAAGTGGTAGAACACTAGCTTTAAGCAAAAAATTCTAAGGGATATCTGCAATAACTAGGGTATGTCTAGGACAAGCAGAAGAGGTCAAAAGCTATCTACATATGACCATATAAGATGATGCTAAGTGAAATGAACCCCAAGATAGGGACACGAGGTTTTATCTTTCTTGCTGTTCTTTTTAATGTACTATGTGACTTTTTTTTCTTTGTATGTTCTTCCCCCATGGCATAATCCTTTGTCACTGTATTTGATTCCGATGTCCTGCATCTTGTATATACGTTTTTCTAATTTGGGGAGGGGAAGGAAAATAACAAAATGCTGAAATAAGGATACAGGATGACCCATTGTAACAACAAAATGTACAAGACACTATGTTGAAAACAAACTTTACAACTTTGGGTGGGGGAGGGAGGAGTTGGGGAGGTGGGGAGGAAAGGGATGGTAGAGGAAAAACAAAAGAAGGGGTAACAATGCTCGATAGGAAATGGACTCATTACCTTGCTCATGTAACTGTAACCCCTCTGTACAGTATCTTTACAATAAATAAATAAATGTTTTTACAATAAAATTTATTTTATATATATATATATATATATATATATATATATATGATGCTAAGGGATAGCACCCAGGCCCCAACAAAACCCTGTGTACTCTAAACAAAGCCATTGTGCAAAAGCTTATTTTTTTAAGATAAGTAGAAACTTCATTATTTAAAAAAAACATCTTATTCTTGCAGACCATTTTATCACATATATCCAACCCATGCAAAAATTCATCTCTTATACTTGCTCAGTAACACTGTACCATTTGATGTATGCCTCCTTTTCCTTTTTTGCTTTTATTTTTCAGATAGAGTTTTGCATTTTTTCCCCGAGGCTAGTCTTGGACCACAGTCTTCTTATCTATGCCTCTCAGTAGCTGGGATCACATGTATATACTACCATGTTCAGATTGTTGATTAAGATGGAGCCTTCCTAACATTTTGCTGAGGCTGACACCAAACCTCCCATCTGTACTTCCCTAGTAGCTGGAATTACAGGTGTGAGTCACTGTACCTGGCCTCGAAACTAATTTTTAATACATATTTTTTATTGTAAAGATACTGTACAGAGGGGTTACAGTTATAAGAGCAAGGTATTGAGTCCATTTCCTATTGAGTATTGTTACCCCCTCCTTTGTTTTTCCCCACCATCACTTTCTTCCCCAGCTCCCCAACTCCTCCTCCTGCCCTCCCCCCAGCCCCCGCCACAAAGTTGTAAAGTTCATTTTCAACACAGTGTTCTGTACATCTCATTGTTACAATGAGTCATCCTGTATAAGGATTTCAGCATTTTGTTATTTCCCTACCCCTCTCCAAATTAGAAAAATGTATTTACAAGATACAGGACACTAGAATCAAATACAGTGACAACAGAGGTTCTACAATGGGGAAAGAACATACAAAGAAACAAACAAAAAAAAAACCCAAAAACAAAAAAATCACATAGGCACATTAAAAAAGAACAGCAACAAAGATAAAACCTCTTGTGTCCCTATCTTGGGGTCCATTTCACTCAGCATCAGGTTATATGGTAAAATGTACATAGCTTTTGACATCTTCTGCTTATGCTAGATATATACTAGTTATTGCAGATAAGGGAAACCATGGGACCTATGTTTCTTTGAGTCTGGCTTATTTCACTTAATATAATTTTTACTAAATCTTTCCATTTTCTTTTTTTTTTTTTTTTTTTAATTTAATTTAATTTTATTTGTGAACATACTGTACAGAGGAGTTACAGTTACATGGGCAGGATAATGTGTACATTTCTTACCAAGCATTGCAGCCTCCTCCTTTGTTTATCCTTCACATCCCTTCCCAGCCTCCCCCCTCCCCCCCTAATCCCAATCCTTCTCCTTCCTCCCTCCCCCCAGCCCCCCCCCCCAACAACATTGTAAAGTTCGTTTTGGACATGACAACTTGTACTTCTCATTGTTGCAACAGGTCCACCTGTATCCTTAAACAACTGGTTTTTCCCCATCTCCTCCACAAGTTATACTGACATCAAATATAGTGAAAGCAAGGGTTATACTGTGGGGGAGGGACATACAAAGCAACAAAGAGATAATCTTATAAATGTGTTAGAAACACATGCATGAAAGAAAAAAACATTAAAATACACATCTAAGGGTTCATTTTCCTGACATCACATTATCTGACCTTTTCCGCTTGACTCATACATATACTAGATATTACAAATAAGGGAAACCATGGGACCTACGTTTCTTTGGGCCTGGCTTACTTCACTTAATATAATTTTTTCCAAGTTTTTCCATTTCCTAACAAATGGGGCAATGTCATTCTTTCTGATGGAGGCATAGAATTCCATTGTGTATATATACCACATTTTCTTGATCCATTCATCTACTGAGGGGCATCTGGGTTGGTTCCATATCTTAGCTATGGTAAATAATGCTGCAATAAACATAGTTGTGCTGGTAGCTTTAGTGTGGTCTTGTTTGTAAACATTAGGGTAAATGCCCAAAAGTGGGATTGCTGGGTCATAGGGGAGCTCTATGTGGAGTCTTTTGAGGAACCTCCATACTGCTTTCCAAAGTGGTTGAACAAGTTTACATTCCCACCAACAATGAATTAAGGTTCCTTTCTGTCCACATCCCCTCCAGCATCTGTTGTTGTTAGAGTTCTTGATTTTTGCCGTTCTCACTGGAGTGAGGTGATATCTCAATGTTGTTTTGATTTGCATTTCTTTTATGGCTAGGGATGTTGAACATTTCTTCATGTGTCTATTGGCCATCCTTCTTTCTTCTTCAGAGAAGTTTCTCTTTAAGTCTTTCGCCCACTTATTTATTGGGCAGTTGTTTCTTTGAGGATTTGTTGTTGGGGGGTTTAATTTTTTGAGTTCCAAGTATATTTTAGATATGAGACCCTTGTCCGTTGTATGGCTAGTAAAGATCTTCTCCCAATCCGTGGGCTTTCTATTGATCTTGCTAGCTATGTCATTTGCCCTGCAGAAGCTCTGCAACTTTATGCAATCCCATTTGTCCAACCTTTCTTTGATTTGTTGTGTTTCCAGGTCTCTATTCAGAAAATTTCGGCCTGAGCCAAGGAGACCTAGGGTTTCTCCTATTCCATCCTGTAATGTTTTCAGAGTGTCTGCTTTGAGTTCAAGGTCTTTGATCCATTTGGAGTTGATTCTGGTGCAGGGTGATATATAAGGATCTAGCTTAAGTTTTCTACATGTAGTTAACCAGTTTTGCCAGCACCATTTACTGAAGAGGTTGTCTTTCTTCCATTCTATTGTTTTAGCTCCCTTATCGAAGATTAGATGGCTATAGGTCTGTGGGTTCATTTCTGGGTTTTCAATTCTATTCCATTGGTCCTGAGGTCTGTTCTTATGCCAATACCAAGCTGTTTTGATTACTATGGCTTTATAGTAGAGTTTGAAGTTTGGTATTGATATTCCTCCAGCAGTGTTCTTTCCATTCAGGAGCGTTTTTGCTATTCGGGGTCTTTTATTGTTCCATATGAATTTTTGGATTGCCTCTTCTATTTCCTTGAAGAATGAGGGTGGAATTTTGATAGGTATTGCGTTGAATTTGTAGATAGCCTTGGGAAGTATTGCCATTTTCACGATGTTAATCTTTCCAATCCAGGAGCATGGGAGGTTTTGCCATTTTTTAAGTTCTGTGTTGATTTCCTTTTTCAAGATTTTAAAGTTTTCATCATAGAGGTCCTTCACTTCTTTAGTTAAGTTAATTCCTAGGTATTTTATTTTTTGTGGGGCTATTACAAATGGAGTTGCTTTCCTAATTTCAGCCACACTTTTCTCATTGTTGGCATACAGAAAAGCCATTGATTTTTGGGGGTTAATTTTATAACTTGCTACTTTGCCGAAGTTTTGAATCAGCTTGAGTAATTTGGGAGTGGAGTCTATGGGATTCTTTAAATACAAGATCATGTCATCTGCAAAGAGGGAGAGTTTTATTTCTTCTTTCCCTGTTTGGATCCCCTTTATGTCTGCATCTTGTCTTATTGCTGTAGCTAGGCATTCTAATACTAGATTGAAGAGAAGTGGAGAGAGTGGGCATCCTTGTCTTGTTCCTGAGTTAAGAGGAAATGGCTTTAGTTTTTCACCATTGAGTATAATGCTGGCTGTAGGTTTGTCATATACAGCCTTTATCGTATTGAGGAATGTTCCATGGATTCCTAATTTTTCCAAAACCTTCATCATAAAGGGGTGTTGGATCTTGTCGAATGCTTTTTCTGCATCTATTGAGATAACCATGTGGTTCTTATTCTTGCTCCTGTTGATGTGGTGAATAATATTAATTGATTTGCGTATATTGAACCACCTTTGCATCCCTGAAATGAATCCTGTTTGATCGTGGTGTATGATTTTTTGGATGAATTGTTGAAGTCGATTGGCCAAAATTTTGTTGAGAAGTTTTGCATCAATGTTCATCAAAGAAATGGGTCTATAGTTCTCTTTCTTTGATGAGTCCCTGCCTGGTTTTGGGATGAGGGTTATGATGGCTTCATAGAATGTGTTCGGTAGTGAGCTTTCTCTTTCAATTTCATTGAAGAGTTGGAGGAGTATTGGTGTGAGCTCTGCTTTGAAGGCCTTGTAAAATTCTGCTGTAAAACCATCTGGTCCTGGACTTTTCTTAGCTGGGAGGTCTCTTATTGCTGTTTCTATTTCAATGCTTGATATGGGCCTGTTAAGCTGGTTTAACTCATCTTGGTTTAGTTTTGGCATGTCAATATTTGCTAGGAAAAGGTCCATTTCTGTCAAGTTCTCAAACTTATTAGCATAAAGTTTTGAGAAGTATTCCCTTATAATGTTCTGAATCTTGGTTGTTTCCGTGGTGATGTTTCCATTTTCATCTCTGAGTTTATTAATTTGGGTGTGTTCTCTTCTTTTTCTGATAAGATTTGCTAAGGGTCTGTCAATTTTGTTAAGTTTTTCGAAGAACCAACTCTTTGTTTTGTTGATTCTTTCTATAGTTTTTTTGGATTCTAATTCATTTAATTCTGATTTAATTTTGATTATTTCTTTCCGTCTACTGGATTGGGGTTTATCTTGCTGCTCTTTTTCAAGGAGGTTTAGATGTGTCATTAAATTGCTAGTTTCAGATTTCTCCAATTTGTTGATATGGGAGCTCAGAGCTATAAACTTGCCTCTGAGTACTGTCTTTGCTGTGTCCCAGAGGAGCTGGTAATTTGTGTGTTCATTTTTATTGAATAGCATGAACATTTGAATTTCCTTTCTAATCTCTTCCATGACCCACTCTTGATTCAGCAGTGTGTTGTTCAGCCTCCATGTGATACTGGACTTTCTTTGGTGGCTTTTGGTGTTGAGTTCTAATTTTATTCCCTTGTGGTCAGAGAGAATGCAAGGTATAACTTCAATGTTTCTGAATTTAGACAAGTTTGCTTTGTGGCCTAAAATGTGGTCTATTTTAGAAAACGTTCCATGTGCTGCTGAGAAAAACGTGTATTCTGATGCTGCTGGGTGAAATGTTCGGTAGATGTCTGTTAAGTCTAGTTGATCTATGCAGCTGTTTAGATCTGCGGTTTCTCTGTTGAGTTTTTGCTGAGTTGATCTATCTAGTGGGGAGAGTGGTGTGTTAAAATCCCCAACAATTAATGTCTTTGGATCTATATGGGATTTGAGGGAAAGTAGTGTTTCTTTGATAAATTTGGGTGCTCCATTGTTTGGCGAATAGATATTTAGAATTGTAATATCCTCCTGAAGGAGAGATCCTTTAATTAGTATGTAGCGACCTTCTTTATCTCTTCTCACGAATTTTAATTTGAAGTCTATTTTATCTGATATTAAGATTGCAACTCCCGCCTGTTTATGGGGGCCGTTTGCTTGGTAGATTTTGTTCCAGCCTTTAACATTGAAAATGTGTTTGTTTTTACGGGCAAGATGTGACTCCTGCAGGCAGCAGATAGAAGGGTCTTGTTTTTTAATCCAACTAGACAGTCTATGTCGCTTAATTGGAGAGTTCAGTCCGTTAACATTAAGAGATAGGACTGAGAGGTATTTGGGAGTTCCTGCCATGTTATCCACCTTCTTGGGGGCTGCGAAAACTAGGTTCTTCCTATGGTTCTTGGATTCTCAGTTTGGGTGCAGTTTCTTGGCCTTTGTTGCGGTCTTGTTGGTTTTCTATGTGTAGGACATCTTTAAGAATCTTTTGTAGGGCTGGTTTGGTGGAGATGTATTGTTTCAATTTTTCTTTGCTATGGAAGGTTTTTATTTGGCCTTCAGTTATGAAGGAGAGTTTAGCTGGGTACAGTATTCTTGGTTGATAGTTGTTTGTTTTTAGGGCATGGCATACATCATTCCAGGCTCTTCTTGCTTTGATTGTCTCTGCTGAGAAATCTGAGGTGATTCTAATTGGTTTCCCTTTATAGGTGATTAACCTTTTCTCCTTGACAGCTTTAAGGATCTTTTCCTTGGTCTGAGTTGATCCTGTGTGGATTATAATGTGACGGTGGGATGTCCTATTCTGGTCTGGTCTATTTGGGGTTCTAAAAGCTTCTTGTATCTGAATAGGCCTATCTTTTTGTATGTTTGGGAAGTTCTCTGCTAGGATCCTGTTAAACAAATTTCCTAGACCATTAACTTCTGTTTCTAGGTGCTCCTCTACACCCATTATCCTTAGATTAGGCCTTCTGATGGTGTCTTCTAGGTGTTGAATAGATCTATCATACTTCTTGGACTTGTCTTGGATGGTTGTATGTTCTTTCTCTATAATATCTAGGCTGTCTTCAATCCCTGAGATTCGATCTTCTGCATGGTCTAACCTGCTGTCAAGACTCTCTACTTTGTTTTTTATCTCTTTTCCTTCTAATTGGTCAGCTTTGATGGCTTCAAGTTCTTTGTTGAAGCTCTGTTTTAGGTCTTGTATGAATTTCTTTACTTCCTTAATTTGGTGTTCAGTGTTTGTTCTCAAATCACTTAGTTGATTGGTTATGATTTCTTTGGACTCCCATTCCTTCTGTTGGGTTCCATTCAGCATTCCCTTTGTGGTCTCCCTGACTTCCTTCAGCTCTTTGTTAATGGATTCCATGAATGCCTTTACTGATCTTTGTGTGTTCTCTACCTGGTCTCTCAATTCCTGTATTACTCTTTGATTAGCTTCCTCCCGTTTGTGGGATTCCTGCAGTTCTCTTTCCTCCCGTTCCTGGGATTCCTGCAGTTCTCTTTGAGTGTTCTCAGCCTGCTCACGCCATTCCTCCCTTTCTCTTTGAGTATTCTCAAGTTGTTCACGCAAATCCTGTATCATTTTTTGAGTAGCTTCCTCACGCTTATGATATTCCTGCATAAACTTTTGGGATGCCTCCTCTCTCTCCCTATCACGCTCATACAGAGTCCTTTGTAAGTTGTCAAACTTCTCATTTATCATATTTGCCACCAGTGTTTGTAGAGCTATTTGGGAACTCTCCTCTGGATTGTTCATTATCTGATCTGACCCCTGATTATCAAGATTGGGAATTGAGATACCTGGATTTGCCATTTTTCTTGTGTTTTTTCGGCTTACTCTGCCCATTTGAGATGAAAATAGCACCAGTTTTGTGCTAGAACACTATCTTAAGGCAACCATCAACCAACGTTTGCATTTATACAGTCAATAGTCTACAGATACAATCTAGTTCAACAGATACATCTATTCAACATCAAACAACTATATGTTAATGGGCTTCGAACCGCAGAGAAGAATTTGGGAAACCAGAAATTTTTAGGGTTAGGGAGAGATGTGGGTAAAAATTAGGAATAGATTGGTGTGAGGAGGCACAGGGAGAGTTAACTATGTCCTAATCTCAATGCAGGAAATAGGTTGGGTAGGATGCAAGTAGAGAGGGAGAGAAAAAGAAGAAAGGTAAAGGGAAATGAAAAGAGACCAGAAAAAAAATTAGAAACGTAAAAATTAATATAGTTATGGAGATTGAAAGACCATCTATTTAGAGAGGAATGTGAATATAATGAGAAAACAGGAGGGAGATAGAGGAGATGTGAAAAACTTAAAAAATGCTTAAAATATTATATAGGTATAAAGAGGTAGTACTGCTATTAAGGAATTTAAGTCTCAGAGGTTTTGGATTGAGTAATAAGTTTGTGGATTAAGTGTGTACACAATGGGGGATAGGGTCTACTAGTTAACTATGGGTTTATCAGGGTGTGCAGGACAAGAGTTAAGGCACATACAGAAGAACAAAAGAAAGGAAAAGGTGAAAAGGATAAGAAAGGGAGAAAAAAAAAGATCAGAAGTTCAGTAGAGCTAGACAAAAAACAAAAAGATAATTAAGAAAGAAAGAAATAAAAAGAGAGAAGACAAGAAAAGAAAGGAAAACGTACATTCACGTATTCCTAAAATAAAAATTATAAGAGGAAAAAAAAGTTACTGGAAAACAATTATTTTTTCAAAAAAGGCAAAAATTAAAGATTAATAAAAGTTTTAGAAAAGGAAAAAAAATTTTTATATATATAAGGTACCAAAAAAAAAAAAAAAAAGAAAAAAGAAAAGAAGAAAAAAAAAGTTCTTTGATTTTTTTTTTTTGATTTTTTTTTGGGAGGGGTGGGAAGAATCCTGTATCTCCCTTTTGTCTGTTACCAGCCTCTTGTTGGAGTCTCTGGTCAGCTTGAGGTCCTGTGGCTTGATTGGTTTCTTAAGTCAGTTTGTTCGAACAGGCAGAAAAATGCTCTGCTTTACCCAAGATTTTGAGATCCCCCTCCCAGGTTAGTTTAATGGGAGGGTGATCTGCTTTGAGAATCACAAAAGAGGGGTGATGAGGCTAGGTTCTGGTAGAGTTGAGGCCTTTCAACAAACAGTAGCTTTTCCCTGGGGCTATTTTGTGAAAAATTCACAGAGCCCACCCTGGAGCCATTCTCAGGGTTTCTGTTTTTCAATTGATTGTGGAGGCTGCTAGAGGGAGGGGCAGCCTCTGGCTCTGGTTACCCAGTGAGGAAAGCCACTCCAATGGCTGGTGCCTGAGCTGGGTGACTTTTCCCTGGATGGAGCTGAGTCTGGCAGGTCACTTCGCCGTTAAGTTCTTGTGACCTGTTAAATGACTCGTTTTATTCCAAGGCCTGAGTTGGAGCTAGCAGCTCCTCTGAGCTTTGTCGGTATCCAAGATGGAGATCACCGGTGCTGGGGGGGGAGGGGTGGCCTTCCCTCCTCTGCTCCCTGAGAAGGAGTGAGGAAGTGGGGCTACTCACGCCGAGTCTTGGATCCTGGGTCGTCTCTGGTCTGCAAAGTGCAGGATGAAGTTGTCCGCTCCTTGTCTGTTCTTGCTGGTGTTGAGTAGAATCCTCTCGCCCTCTGCGTCTGGCTCCTTCGTCCCGGACTCTCTGTGTGAGCGCTCAGGTATGGCCGCGGCTGCGGTAGCCGCTGCGACCCTGCCGCCGCCGCCACGGCTGGTGGCAGGCGGTCAGATGTGTCTCCTTGTCTTGGCTTCCCCTCTCTTGTCTAACTCTCTGTCCTGTGATGGCACACTTGGTGTGATTCTCTGGCTTAGGACTGTTCACTGGAACTCTAAAACTGCTTTCTATGCGAGAGCTTGTTCAGATTCCAGCTTCTCCTCCGCCATCTTCCCGGAACTCCCTTTCCATTTTCTAACAAATGGGGCAATGCCATTCTTTCTGATGGAAGCAAAGAATTCCTATATATATATATATATATATATATATATATATATATATATATATATACATACATATATATATATATATATATAATTTTCTTAATCCATTCATCTACTGAGGGGCTTCTAGGTTGGTTCCATATCTTAGCTATGGTAAATAATGCTGCAATAAACATAGTTGTGCTGGTAGCTTTAGTATTGCCTTGTTTGTGATCATATGGGTGAATGCCTAAAAGTGGGATTGCTGGCAAAATTGGTTAAACATCTGTAAAAAACTAAAGCTATATCCCCATATATCACCCTGCACCAGAATCAACTCTAAATGGATCGAAGACCTAGGAGTCAAAGCAGACACCCTGAAAACATTACAGAAAGGAATAAGAAAAACTCAAGGGCTGCTTGGCACAGGTCAAAGTTTTCTTAATAAAGACCCAGAAACACAACAAATCAAAGAAAGGTTGGACAAATGGGATTGCATGAAGCTCCAGAGTTTCTGCATGGCAAAGGACATAGCTAGCAAGATCAATAGAAAGCCCATGGATTGGGAGAAGATCTTCACTAGCCATACAACAGACAAGGGTCTCATATCTAAAATATACTTAAAACTCAAAAAATTAAATAGACATGCCAATAGACATGCTCAACTTCTCTAGCCATAAAAGAAATGAAAATCAAAACAACATTGAGATTTCACCTCACCCCACTAAGAATGGCTATAATCAAGAAATCTAATAACAACAGATGCTGGAGGAGATGTGGTCAAAAGGAACTCTACTGCATTGTTGGTGGGAGTGTAAACCTGTTCAACCACTTTGGAAAGCAGTATGGAGGTTCCTCAAAAGACTACATATTGAAACTAGTTTTTAACATAGATTAGGAACCCTAAACACACATGTGCATTAAGTTTCTGAATCCCATGGTATAAGAGTCATTAATGAGAATGTCTTAGATTGAGCTTTAAATAAAAATTTAGAATCTAGAAGAGGCTATCAGAGTGAGAAAGGATATTTTGACTTGTGTCTTTTTTTCCTATTTATTTATTGTTGTGGAAATACCATACAGAGGGGTTACAATTACTTGGGCAAGATAGTGAGTACATTTCTTATCAAGCATTGTTGCCTCCTCCTTTGTTTGCCCATACCATCCCTTCCCCTCTCCACCTCCACCCCCGCCCCCACACCCCCCTACCACCCCTCCACCTGGCCACAGTTGTAAAGTTCGTTTTTTGACATAATGTCTTGTACATCTCATTGTTGTAATGGGTCCACCTGTAACCCTATTTAAACAGTTTGTTTTTCCCCTTCCCCTCCACAAATTATATCAACATCAAATACAGTGAAAACAGGGCTTATACTGTGGGGGAGGTACATACAAAGCAACAAAGAAATAATCTTATAAATATGGTGGAAACAATCGCAAGAAAGAAAAAAAACATTTGAACCTTTATCTTGGGGTTCATTTCGCCTAACATCAACTTGTCTGACAGTTTCTTTTTTTTGGGAGGGGGCCTGGTTGTGGGGCCTGAACTCTGGGCCTGGGTACTGTCCCTCAGCTCTTCAGCTCAAGGCTAGAGCTCTACCACTTGAGCCACAGCGCCACTTCCGGCTTTTTTTCTTTTTGCATATGTGGTGCTGAGGAATCGAACCCAGGGCCTCATGCATGCAAGGCAAGCGCTCTACCACTGAGCCACCTTCCCAGCCCCATACAGTTTCTATTTGTCTCAGACATATACTAATTATTGCAAATAAGGGAAGCCATGGAACCTATATTTCTATGGGCCTGGCTTACTTCACTTAATATAATTATCTTTTGTATATGATAAAGGCTTGGTCACTCAGGTGGCTGGCACTTTGGGGAAGTAGGGGAAGCTATAAGAAATAGGACTAGTGGATGTTTTAAGTCACTGGGGACTTCTCTTCAAGAGGATTTAAAAACCATAACTCTGTCTCTGTCTGTCTGTCTGTCTGTCTCTCTTTCTCTCTTTTTCCTTGTCCATGAGGTAAATAATGTTAATCTAACCATGTGTTTCCACCAAGTTGCACTACTTTATCTCAAGCCTAACAACAGAGTTTATATGATCATAGGCTAGAACTTATGAAACCATGAGGCAAAGTAAACCTTTTCTCTTTGTAAATTAATTATCTCAGGTATTTTGTAATAGTATCATAAAACAAACCCAGGGCCCAAATGATGCTAATCTTGAAACATGATTTTTTTTTCCTTTAAAAGACAGCACCTGCTATTGGAGTTGCTGAATATGAAAGGAGAAAGAGAAGCAGAGAACTGCACTGCATACAGGGCTTAGCATTCTAAATGGAACCCATTCTCCCCTACCTTCCTCCTCCTTTACCAGGAGGTACCAGCTGTCACTGAAAGCTTTCCAAACCAATTACCAACCCTTTATCAGAAAAGAGGATAAAATCTCAACAGAAGAACAGATGATCAGATGCCATTGGTCCCTCCGACTCTGGAACTGCTTTAGAAAGGAAGTTGCATTTTTGCAGAATTATGATTCTCAATCAACCGTTATTGCTTCAGCTTTCTTTATTGCATTTCAACACACAAAGTAATGAAAACATATAATAAAGAGAATAAAACACGTAATGCATCACTGTGCAGATATTGCAATCATAGCAAATTCAATGTAAATGCCCTACAGGGAATACTTGAGTCCTCCAATACATTGCTAACAGTTTGCATGATACTGCATTACTGTTATTTATCTACTAAAGCTGTTATGCTCTGCTAAATATCGCACCAGCATCAACCCCAGATAGCACTACTTCCTCCCATCCTCCAAAGGGAAGGCACATTTCTTTGTTGTCACTGGCTTTAATGTTTGCAAAGAGCAGTTCCAGCTCCTGAATAATTAACGTATAACGATTGCTAAGCTATGGGTAGTTTACTATTCTAGCCCCTCTGGTCTTTGCAATGTTGCTTGCTTTAATACGCGCTTCGAATTAGAACCAAGAGGTAGTAAAAGTTGTTAAGAAGGCATAGAGCTCAGTCAATAATGATTTAGAATTTGGATGCATCTTAGAGGCTTTCATTCTTGGCTCTCAAGCCCCATCTGCTGCCCATGCTCTGTCTTGGTCTTCCTTTTTCAAATCCTTCTGGATCGTAGCATTTCTGCTCTGTTTTTAATTATTTAAAAGAGTCCACTCTAACAAAAGTTCAAATCAAATGCATACTTCCCCTGTGTTCTTTCTAGCCGTGGAACACCAGCAATGATTAAATACTGTTGGGATATTGATACCAGATGTACACATGTCAAGCTACTCGATGACCTCATACCATAAATATTTCACACCAATACTGTAAAGGTGACTCGAGGAGCTATAGAAGGGACTTGTAATCCAACTGAGAATGCTTTGAAAGGAAGGTAGGAAACTCAAGTTGGGCAGAGGAGCAACATAAAGCCTGGCTCTGCTGCATGCTACTGTGGTTTTTGCACAGTGAAAAATCCTAGAATGTCATGATTCCCAGGTGTTGAAAACAGAGGCATGCCAAAGGCAGGAGATGAGTCATTTTACTGACCTTGACTATGAAGCTGGAATGTTCTGATGGTACAGAAATATCTTATGAGAAGGAAATACAAGGCAGGGAAAATTCCTTTTGATTGAACATCAAAAAGGGGACTAGGCTTTTTGATAAGGCCGATGACCCAAACTCATTCCCCCTTGAGGCTTGATATGGGGAATGAACCTACAATATAAAATATGAAATTGGTCAACGTATTTGTGGGGTGCTGATAAATAAAAGAATACAGTGTACCATTTTAACCAAAGACAATGTTACTGAGAGCCTGCTTTGTCATTTCATATATTTCCTTTCTCTTTGGACTCTCCAATTGTCCCCATTAAATGGGATGTTTAAAATATTTTATATAAATGTTTTGATCCTGCTTCTGTAGAAAGACTGGTTTGCCTACGGTGGGAGATGCTGTTAAATTTTTGAGGTGGCTTAGAAAAAGGGCTTTGACTAAGTGAATCCTGATGACCTACACGTTAGCATAAGTCTCAAAGGTCAAACTGCTATTTCTTCCTCATCCCAGCAGCCCAAGCCCTGTGTATTATAATTGGTGCTTTGCCCTTTCTGGCTCTTAAATTGTTGCTAGGCCTGGCTCTGGATTAAATGGATGGGACCTGTGTTGCTGGTGGAACAAATGGCTGTGAGGCTGAAGTATGTGTGTGGCTCCATCACTGCAATTGGTTTGCTAATGAATCATTTGTCAGGAAAGAATTGGATGAAGAGAGAAATGCCTGCCGGATGACCGAAACCCTACAGTGTGGCAGATGATGAAATTACAAACTGAATATCAGCATCTCTGAATAGCTTGGAAACCTTTGAGACTTAGATAGCAAATTTGCATTCCTCTTCATGCCAGATTCCCAACAGGGAACCCAAATTGAGTAATGCTACTTCACCTCCAATGAGCCATTGGATGCATTGCTGTATTGTGTTGGTGGTTGATTTCCAGACTGGATGCAGGGAGTCTAGTTAGCCCATGCAATGGTTCTGTTCAGTCCTACGACCTCTCCTCCATGTCCTTGATCTACTCCTCCTCTAGGGGTCAAGCTGCCAGCATCTTTTCCAGTCATTTGTGGTCCCTTGTATGACTAACTCAAGCCATTGAGGGAAGAGGAGGTGACAGACCATATCAGATGGGCTGGATGCAACTGAGCAAAGGTTAGGTGAACTTGACTCCTGCTTCTCAATTAGAAGGTAGCTCAGAATTTCTATGGCTTGGGTGTTAGCTGTGCAGCCATGATGCTCCTGACATAGCAAAACTGAGTAGCTCTCACAGTCCTCCATTCCAGTCTGTCAGATTCCTTCCCTCTCCTCCCTAGCCAGAAAATTGTCTCCCACTCCGGGGGATATGGGACAAGCAAAGTTTCTACTTTTTCAGATTTGTCTCAGCTTGAACCTGCACTTGAGCATGTGGGATATGCGTAAGTCGCTTACTTCTCTGTATTACCTCTTCCTTCTGGTTTAATATTTCCCAGGTATTGGGTGGCTCACGACTCCCTTGAGACATTTTGTGAGACACATAGGGAAAATCTGAGGAGAAAAACCTATGTGAGAAAGAGCTTGCACATGGCTGAACCTTTACATTATTACACAGCCACATTTGTTTTTAGGAATTCAACCAACTAACTAAAGCATGTGTACCCTCAGGTGAGAAATTCAATCTCTTTGCACCATTTTTTAAAATCTGTAATGGGCATAACATTAGTGCCCAAGGCCTAAAGTACTAAAAGATAAAAAGCATAGAAAAAGTTTCATATAAAAAATTGTCACTAAAGAGTTGTTAGATGTTAAGGGGTAAAGTGTGTAAGAGTTAAACATACTCTATCCACTCTAGAAAGTGGAAAAGCTAGTCAAGCTTTTAAAAGCTCCAAGCCATGGCCAGGAATTGGGCATGTTCTGAGCATGTCTGGCTATGTGAACAAGGAAACATGTCTACAATTAAAAATCAAAGGATGTGGGCTTTAATTATTTGTTTAGTTATCTAATGTGTTGGGTTCCTGCAGCTGCTAAGACACAAGCTCTGGGGCTTAAAATAACAAAGCTATTTTCCAGTTTTGCAGGCTAGCAGTCCTAAATCACTTTCACTGGGCTGAAATCAAAATGGTAGCCAGAATCTGCTCACCTAGAAACAGCCTCCATTTCTATGTCATTAATGTAATCATGTCAGCTAAGACCCTTCTCCATGTAAGAGTCCATTTTAGGATTTAGGACCTGATTTCTTTAGAAGGCTCTTATTCTACCTACTATATCCTATCTCTCTTGGTCTCAGTTAGATATTTTACATGGACTTTGGGAATAGTAATATGTAACTTGAATTTTAGTGTGAAGAGTTATCCTATAATACATGAGAATGTACCTCACTAATATGCAAAGTGTTACCCAAAGAACTGTTCAAAAGACTCCTTACCAAAAAATCTGTTGAAGACGCAGAGTGTAGTTCAATGATAGAACATTTGCCTAAAATATACTGACTATATTTTTTAAAAAGTCCATTAAGACTTCTATAGCTTAAATATATACCATATGGTTTTGTGCCCAAGTGCAGCTTACATTTCCTGAAATAGTTTTAGGGTAACCTAAAATTGAAACTCACAAGAAGTTTTGAAGTTAAACATAGCACACTTCCTTTTGGCTAGATATTCTTCTGAGGACCAAAATTGCAGGGATTAAAAAAATCCTGATCACAGTTGGGTGCTCAGATGGCTCATGCTTGTAATCCTAGCTACTCAAGAGGCTAAGATCTGAAGATCACAGTTCAAAGCCAGCCCAGGCAGTAAAGTCCATGAGATTCATATCTCCAACTAACCACCAGAAAATCAAAAGTGGGATAGAGAGACAATACTCAGGCTCTGAGTTTAAGCCCTAATACAGACACATATAAAATTACTGATCTTGAGGAAATTTTATTAACTTTAGGTGAGCAAGCATGTGAGATTTGAGTACACTGTAATGGTTTGTAGGATAGAATGTCACCAAAGGTACTGTGGCATAGAAGAGGCCAGGATCCAGTGTAGAGGCCAAGGAGGGTTTCTCTTGTTTATGGTTAGTGGTTTGCAGGGAGAAACTTAAGCTGTCTGAAAATGCAGTCCTCTGGGTTGCTTTGAATTATAAATCAAGCATATCCTGTCTCTTCCCTGAGCCTTCTCCAAGGGTTGAAGGTCACAGTAAATTGTATCAGAAAGACACTTTTCAACTGAGTAGAAAGAGTCCAGGAAGACCTCCTAATCAATCCTTTGTTCCCACTTCCAAATTTATACATGGCTGAATCTTTAATTATCAAACCAAATAAATTATGGGGGGGAAAATCCAACCTCAGTGACAGCTGGTAGCTGTGATGGAGTTAGTCCTGGAAATAGATTTGTAATTCTGTCATATTGATAGGAAAGAAGATGTTGATATGTTGATCGCTGTGTTCCTGATTCATTATCATGCTAGCAAGGGCCCTGTCTGGTGATTTCTCCTCAGGTTCCTGTTCAGCCCGCAATGGCGTTAGATGGGGGAATGTGTCATTCATACCCACTGGGAGCAAACCTTGCTTTCTTTGCAAATGCATTGCTTCAGCACTCTAAGTAATTATTGTATGAGAGCTAACAATTGTAGTTCCAGTTTCACAGGAGCTGATAAATAATGGGGATCCTACTTGGAGAGACAAGGCCTATTTATCAAGAGAGAGCAATTTCCAGTAGCAAATGAGTGGCTCAGGCAAAAATCTTTAAAGGCATTTGGAAGAGAGTGTTATTTGGGAAAGACCAAGTGATGGAGGTGGAGGTGGGCTGGGAGCTGAGCTGGCGGAAGTGGGCTGGGAAGGGTTTTTCAAATACCAGCAAGGAGAGTGGTACCAGCAAGAGGCAGAGACAGAAATATGCTGATTGCTTTGGAAAAGGACTTCTATTCGTGTTGGAAAAAGTACTACAGTAGAGTCATAGGATTGTAAAATGAATGGAGAAGTTTTGCCCAGATTCATTCATTCTTTTATTCTCCAGCTACTTATTGAGAATATACTATGATTTTTGTCTTGCCTCTGAAATGAAGATATTTGCATTTTGTAACACTGGTAATGATGAACTAAGTAGAGTTTTGAGCAATGAGAAAAAATGTGGAAAATCACAGTTTGGAAATTGCCACTAGGGTGCTTTGTCTGTAAGCAAGTGCATTAGAGCAGAGAGACAAGAGAACAAATCACAGTGACGGATGTAAATTGAGCTACTATAACAGATACACCATCATGGGATAATAGTGTATATCTTTTAATTCATTCAAGGTTTCTTTTATATTGTTTGAGTAAGTTTTGTCTTTCTTAATATAGTTTTTACACACTTTTTATACTGTTCATTTCTGAATGTTTTACAGTATCTGTTTATAGTTATATATGTGATATTTTTCATTGCATCTTTTAGGTAGTCCTTGTTTCTTTAAGGGGAAGCTATTGATTTCATAAAATACACTGTTTTTTTTTTATTTTATGCATTTTATTGTAAAAATACTGTACTGTACAGTTACATGAGTAAGGCAATGAGTACATTTCCTATCAAGCATTGTTGCCACCTCCTTTGTTTTTCCCTTTCTTTCCTACCTCCCCAACTACTCTCCTCCCCGATATTTTTTTAAAAATCACATATAACATGATCCAGATGAATTATAATCATGAAGACAAAAATAAAATTATTCGGGCTGGGAAGGTGGCTCAGTGGTAGAGCGCTTGCCTTGCATGCCTGAGGCCCTGGGTTTGATTCCTCAGCACCACATAAGCATAAAGAAAAAAAGCCGGAAGTGGCGCTGTGGCTCAAGTGGTAGAGCGCTAGCCTTGAGCTGAAGAGCTGAGGGACAGCGCCCAGGCCCAGAGTTCAGGCCCCACGACCGGACCCAAATAAATAAATAAATAAAATTATTCATTCAATCCAAGATAATACTGAAAAATATATTTATGATGTAAAGGGTTTCTTAAAACAACAAATGAAAAACAAAACAGAATCAAAAAAATACAATGAGTTCAACTGCATCACAAAAATTAAGGTTTATCAGTTCAAGGAAGCAAATAGGTAAAATGACAGATTGAAAGAAAAGTCTTAATGGTGTGTAAAGCAACAAAAGATTAATATCTAGCATCTATAAGGAACTCTACAAATTAATGAGAAAAATGGGAAAAGAAATATGTTCAGCTCTTTACCTGAACCTACGAATCTATGGAAATATACCCACATTTATTAGAAGTCCAACAAATGCAGATTGAAATAATAAGTCATCACTGTTTAGATACAAAAATGGGCAATCTGTCTAACACCCGATGGAGAGGAGAAATGCTGATGATTTGTTTGCAGCATCATTGCTCTGCCCGGTCAGCTCATAGAGATAGACCTGGGTACAGGGATTTGATGACTTGCATTTCCACTTTGGAATATGGTATACATATCCCATCTAAAGAGCTCATCATTCAGCTTAACCAAGCAACATACGCAGAATTCCATCATAGGACCATGATAAGATTTTGGAGGAAATCTGTCTGTCACCTTAGTGTGATAGATGCACACCATTATGTTATACAGGCATGAGAAGTAACAGAGAACCATTTCTGATGAAAAGTAGTGTGTGCGGGTAGCAAAACAACATAGATTTGTGTGAATTTAAAATATAGCTACATAAAACAGTATATAAATGGGGAGACGTTGAGGCTTTTATTCGACGAGGAAGGAAATGGAATGGGAGTGAGGACTGAGCGTGAAAGAAGATGAATTAGTGAATGAATTTGAAAAAAAAAGAAAAATTGCACAAATAGAAAAAGATATAGTATTTACCAGTCTTTGGATATCCTTCAACAAAGCTGACTGGCTGCTTGCAGATATTGAATTATTATTAAGTCTCCTCCTTAATAATTGCAGTGATCAGAGAATTATTGCTTTGTCATTTTGCTAATTCCATAGTAGGTGTACCTGAATTATAAATAACAGACAGCAAGAGAAAGATAGTAAAGAAAAAATTGTAAAGATCAATGTGATGTTCACTCTCTGCTTAAAAATAAGTTTGCATTCATTTCTTCATTTTTTATGTGCTGAAAAATTTGAAATATCATGAACTTTCTCTATAATCCCATAATCCATCTTTCTGTATAAGGAAGAACTTTCCTATCCTTGCCTTCCTTTTCCTACCTCAGGAAAGTGATCCTCTCATTCTTAGAAGTTAGAATTATGGGCACAAGGCACCAGTACCCAGCTTCTTATTGGTTTTTGATTAAAATTTTTTTCTTGATTTTTCCATCTCCAATAACATAGGTGGTCAGATAACATCGCTAGCCAATTTTTCCTTCTTTCTGGCTATTGATTTCCTTAAATATATTTTTTCCTTAAAATAATCTCACTAAAAAATGTTGGGCACTGGTGATTCATGTCTGTAATCCTAGCTACTCAGGAGGCAGAGATTTGAGGATTGTGGTTCAAAGCTAGCCTGGATAGGAAAGTCCATGAGCCTCTTACATCCAATTAACTACCAAAAAGCCTGAAGTGATGTTCAAGTGGTAGAGCACTAGTTTTGAGCAGAAAAACTCAGGTACAGAGCCTATGCCCTGAGTTCAAGCCTCAAGACCAGCACATACACAAAATAATAATAATAAATTACCATTTCTTCAACAGGTAAGTCAGGTAGTAAGTTTCTTTACAGAGCTGACAGTTAATAGGTAAATAGAGGCACAGCAGCTACTGCTCCTGTGAGCCATCAAGGAAATTAAGAATCTCGTATTTGCTGGGCGTCCATGGCTCACGCCTGTAATCCTAGCTAGTTAGGGGGCTGAGATCTGAAGTTCACTGTTTGAAGCCAGCCCAGTCAGAAAGTCCCTGTGAAACTCTTATCTCCAATTAACCATTAGAAAACCCAAAGTGGAGCTGTGGCTCAAAGTGGTAGAGTGCTAGCTTTGAGATGAAGAGCTGAGGGACAGCACCCAGGCTCAGAGTTCAAGCCCCATGACCGACAGAAAAACAAAACAACAAACAAACAAACAAAAAACAGCTCAGGGACAGACCCAGACCCCCGGTTCAAGCCCCATGACACACAAAAAGAAAAAGAAGAGGAAAAAAAGAATCTCATACTCTATTAACTGAGCTAGCCAAGCAACCATGACTATCAGTAAATTGAACAAAACCAATTACTCTCTACTGAAGCTCAGAAGAACTTGCTTAATTTTAGATCTCTGCGGATAGTATTAAGATTGGGAGCCACATGCACTACCTGTCAACATCTCCTTTCCAGTTTCACCAGGACTGGAAAAATCCACATCGATGGGAAACTGGACTATCAGCTTCTCCAAGAGGATTCACAGGCTTCCCTCACTAATCCACTCTATGGATCTGTGAAATCACAGACCAAAGAGCATCAGGCCTCTGATTCCATACTTAGTTCCTGGGCTTGCACCAGTCTCCTAGAGAAGAGAAGAGTTTAATAACATCTTCTATCTCTGGGCTTCCTGCAAGAATCCTCAGCCTCAGACACACCTTAAAGCCTTGCCAGGCCTTCTGTCCTGGCTACCGCAGTCTCCTCCTTCTCAATCCTCTTCTTCCCAGGCAATGTACTCTGCTGACTCCAGCTCTTCGTTCCGCAGTGGAATACGGAGAGTGCAAGGCTGGGTTCTATTCGGAGAATGTGGTCCACCTTCAGTGTGGGCTCCCCTTAGCCTCTCTGAAGCGCCCTCACAGACACCCCTGGGTGGTCTAATTCAAATAAGCCCACAATCGCGGTGAACCACTGCAAGCTCCTTCCCAGAAATCATTTCCAAGTGTTTCTATCTGACTTTACGGTGGTGAAAGTGGAGACGCAGAAAGATGAGAACCTGGCTTGCCAGATGGTGTCACTAGGAAGCTGTGGTGTTGGGATTTCTATCTGATAAAAGAAGGGTTAACAAGTTTGACAAGAAATGTACTTATTACCTTACTTATGTAACCCTTCTCTACATCACCTTGACAATAAAATTAAGTTAAAAAAAGATTTCCCTTTTTATTCCTCTGATAGACTTCCAAATGAAAACCATATATATATGCTCTAATAAAGAATTTTTACTTACTATTTTATTTATTTTTATTTTTGAAATAGCCTTTTGAATTACTTTTATTATTATATTTAGATAACCAATTGACCATTCAAAGTCCAAAATGTAGATAGTCCTGAGAATTTGGCATTGATGTAAGAGTTTTAGTTTTTATTTTGCTGCCAAGTAGCTAGAGAAACTTTAGAAAATTGAATATTTATCTAGGGCTCCATTTCTCAATTGTGTAATGGAAGTATTGGCTTAGACTGCCGCTGAGGATCCTTGTGAAATGAAATCAGTATATCAAAATGATACCTATACTCCTGTGTTTATTGCAGTACTATGCATAATAGCCAAGACAGAAAATAAACTGAGACGTCTATTGACAGATAAATAAAGAAAGCAAAGCATATATACAGAGTGGAATAGTATACAACCATGAAAAAGAATGATATACTGTTATTTGTGAATAAACTGGAGTTAGGTGAAATATACCAGATTCAGAAAGACAAACATTGCATGTTCTCACTGATACATGAAAGGGAAAAAAAAGTAGATTTAATGAAACTAGAGAAGAGAGAGTAGGGGCTAGAGTGAGGGTGGGTAGTGGGTGTTAACATACATCTAAGTAAGAGGAATCAATTCAAATATTCCACAGCATACTACATCCTAACAATGTATTGAATATCTTATAAAGGGCTAGAAGAAAAGAGTTTGAAAGTTCCCAACACAAAGAAATCATGTGTTCAAAAGATATAAATGCTAATTGCTCAGATCTGACTATTACACATCGCATATATGTATCAACTTATTTATCAACCACTAGCCCATATATGTGCAATATTATCATAATTAAATATTAGTATGTTTAATTAATATATTGAAATGTTATCATTAAAATGAGTAAATAAATGAACCAATAAATAAACATTTAAAATTTGAGAATAGAAAGGATTCCTTGAGATACATTTTTAGCATATCTCCCACATACATGTGTTATTAGCATCACATACATGTGTTATTAGCATCAATTAGCTGTATGAGCTTTCTTTTGACATTTGCATATACGTACACTATGTATGTACCTTGATCAGATTCAGGTCCTCCGTCACTCTTCCTCACCCCTCTTCTCAAGTCTGAAATCATGTTCAACAAGTTTCACTGTCCCATTTCTACACATGTACTTAGAGTATTTTGACCAAATGCCCCTTTCTTCCGTTCCCCTCTACTCCCTCCTCTTCCCTCTTGTCTCTCCTTCCTAGGTGCTACATGGTGAGCAGCTTTCCTCTGCCATGCTCTTCTGTCATGATGTTTCTCCCTTGCCATGAAATTAGCTGACCATGGACGGAAACCTGTGAAAGTGTGAGAAAAATAACCTTATTGCTTCCGCCAGGTATTTTGCCACAGTGATGGGAAGGTGACTAAGACAGTTGGTTTGCCTATCCGTTATTCTATCTATCCCATTGGTAACCTTCACAGAAGCTACTCTGCTGCAGCCTGGCAATGTGGCCAGCTAAAACTTCCAGCATCACCACCACACATCTGGGGGATAGGCAAGCTTGTGACAGAGTAACCAACAAATGAAATACAAAGTGCTAATTGCAAGAAAGTTCACTCCTGATTTAAATGCCACCTCCTCTTCCTCTTCCTTCTTCCTACCCAGAACGCCCAACAGCAGGCTTACAACACCAGCAGAAATCTTGCAAACAACTAGATAAAAACCTCCTACTAAAGGTACTTGAGCAGAAAGAAAGAAGGGCAAGATGACACTGTTCATAGGCTGGATAGTCTGCTTTCATATTACTTTTTCTGTCAGGATTGAAAATCCTGCCAAATTCTAAGGTATCAGCAGTAGGGTTTTTTCCTGCCAAATGTATATATAACAGATTTAGTGGCTATTGATTTTGGTCTATAATAGTGAAGAGAAATATAAAACATATTCCTGTTTTATTCTCAATCACATTAATTTTCTCAGTGTCCATATGTCTGCTTGGTGGGAAATTCTACCCTAAATCATATCCATGTGTTTTTTTTTTTCCCTCAACAATTACAGATTTATGGTGTACTTAAAAATACAAAAACTGGGGAAATGCCAGATCCTAGATCCTTGGCTGTTGTGTTCATTCAACATGTATTTTACCTGTGTGCCAGGTGACGATGATTTGGGGAATAGGAATGGAAACACTTCTTGTATATGAGTTGTCAAAGCCTTGTCTTCAGGCTGCAGACAACTTGGGAATACCTTCATGGCCTGACATTATAGTGGCTACAAACCTGCCCATGGAGTTCATAGCCTGTGGAAGTCTCCTGACTGGGGTATAGAGTCAGAAATTGAGCATACTTCATCTCTCCTGATAGAGGAAACATGTAAACTCCCTGCCTGTGTTCTTGGTTCTTTTTTTTTAGCCATTTTATCTTTGGTTTATTCTGTTTTGCCACTGTTTTTTTTTTATTTCTGTACCCTCTGTCTTGTACATAAGTTTATCTGATTTGGGGAGGGGAAGAGGGGGCACAGAAACAGTGGGACAAAGGGTGAAGCAATTCGGCAGTGATACTCACTAGACACTAGTTGGAACTGAACTATACAACTTTGGGGGGGGGTGAGAAGAAGTCCGGAGGGGAAAGTCTTGGAGAAAATGAGGTAGGGTGACACTGTTAAACACAAAATGTACTCATTACCTGATTCATGTAAATGTAACCCTTCTGTATACCACCTTTACAATAAAACTTAAACAAAAATAAAATAAGACTTCAATTATCGAGAGAGAGAGAGAAACACACCCTGCCTCCTGCTGCTCTTGGGGCTTTTTACTTTCCCTGGTTTCCAGAAGCTTCTGCTCTGAGTTCTTTAAGTAGACCCTGCAACTCTTGCCCCTACAGAGGGATCTACTTCTTTCTCAAGACAATTGGTAATGTTTTCCTGTGTTTCTGTTTATACAGATGAGAAAGCTGGGCTTAGAGGGCAAGGTGAAGTCGCTCAGTAGCAGAGGCGGGGTTAGGTGTCCCAACTTGGCTTCCCCACTTCTACCCACTCTATGTTGCTGTTATCTGCAGCAAAAAGCTGTGGGGTATGGATTAACCTATTCCAATTCATTACAACTGGAGAAATAGAGTGCTAACCTCTCTGCATCGTACAACCAGATGAATAATGTGTTGCGTTTAAAAGATGCACCAACTTAAGCTTCCTGGATCTGTATTTTCTCATCTTAAATTAGGGATTGTCATGTCTGCTATGATTTCACCTTTATATTTTACCTCATCAAGACTCAGTGATAAGAAGTAAAGATATTAACAAAGAAAAATTTGAAATGTTCAGAGAAAAAAATTGTAATAGAATAACGAGAAAACTAACACCCCAGATACCAAGACTGTTAAAAGAAATTTTAATTTTTGTGTCTCCGAATGTTCCCTCTCAGTTCTTGGTAAAATATATTTCCATCTAGAAGGAAATAGGGAACTTTGACAAGTATTATTAAAGCTCACTTGCTTTCTAATTGAAGCGCGCTCTTGGAAAATGCTCTATGTATCTGGGGAAATATAATGCACTAAGCATATGAATAACTCTTTTTGGAGAGACCTAGGGATTTTCCCCTCACTTTTCAGTCATTCCACTCTCTTTTCTGGTTTATCAGCTCCTTTTCCTTTTCTGAGTGGTGATGGTAATGCATCCATTTGCCATTTCCAGTAAATCATCCTTTTATAATTTGGCTTTGTTTCCATCTCCGATTCCCGTCAGAAGGGTTTTTTTTCCTCAAGGCATTTTTGCAAGCAATTTCCCACATAATTAATGCCATATCTTCCTTAGAGTCCACTTGAACTCCCACATGAAAGTTGATGAGTCAGCCAACCACAGATAAGAATCCCAGATCACTGATGAAACTATCAGCCTGGTTTCCGGGCTATCATGTTACAGTGCTGAATTATAACTGGGGGAATGTATGTGTGTGTGGTGGGAGATGTCTGCTTTGTTTTCAGTGCATATTGCTCATAGATAAGGTCCCTAAATTACCATTACTAGATGAAGAGTAGGATTTATATGACCCCTATCAAATTCTACACAGAAAACAAACCCTAATGATAGAAGAGGGTTAGGTTACAGGGATGGAGACTCCATAGCCCATTAACAAAATTATGTCTAGACTTGATCAAATGAGCCACAAACTGGTACAAAAGTCACTGGGAGAAGGAAGACTATCTACTGAGGTGATTTTTTCCCACCCAGTTAGAGTGTGGAGTAAGTCCAGTGGCTGCCTAATGCCTAGACAACAAGAAGACCAACTCTGCCAGGAGCCAGCCTCAATTTCAGACTGTAGAGTGGGAGGTGAATGGGAGGTTGTCATGTAAGACAACCATTCATCTAAGGTCAGGAGCAATAACTCATCCATTTGATTCATTTACCCAGTCTTATTCACATAATATTTTCTTTCTTTCTTCTTTTTTATTATTAATTTTTTATTGTAAAAATGTGGTACAGAGGGGTTACAGTTACATGAGTAGGGTAATGAGCACATTTCATAGCGAGCATTGTTTCCTCCTCCTTTATTTTCTCCCTACCATCACTTCCCTCCCCACCTCCCCAACTCCTGCCGCTCCCTCACCCCAACATTGTAAAGTTTGTTTTCAATGTAGTGTCCTGTACATCTCGTTGTCACAATGCATCAGCTTGCATCCCCATTGAAGAGTTCCCCAATATCCCTTCCCCTCCCCAAATTACAAAAATGTATATACAAGATGCAGAACACCAGCATCAAATCCAGTGAAAACAGGGGTTATACCATGGGGGAAGAACATGCAAAAGAAACAAAAGAATCACATAGTGCATTGTAAGTACATTAAAAACTTTTTTTTGCTTTATGTATCATTCCCAGGTTAGTTTGCATGGGAGGATTTGGGTTTTGCCGGGAGATAAATTTTATTCTTTTTCTTTTTTTTATTGTCAAGCTAATGTACAGAGAACACACAATGAAAATGATATCAATCCTGCAGCAGCAGAGCCCGTACACTAAGACCAGAGTGATGTCATATAGTGATATCATAGAATGTCCTAATATGAGGTACTAGCCATCAAATACGTAAGCATTTCTGCAGGAGATCCTAGTTACATATTTGGGTATGTTCAGGTGTGTGTATATCTGTGTACATATGTGTGTATGCATGCATGTCTTATGGAGGTATTAGGCTGCCAGGAAGAGCTCACTGAGCCCTAAGATAGAGAAATGCTGACTGGAACAAAAGCATGAGGAACCTTTTGTAAAGAAAAAAAAAACTAGGGGGAAATTGCTCTTGCTTATAGTTCTAGGTTACTGGGAATAGAATTTGGGAATAATCATGGTTCAAGGCCAGCCCAGGCCAAAAAAATAATATTCACCAGACTAGAATCTCAACCAATAAAAAGCTGGGCACAGGAGAATGTACTTGTCATCTCAGCTACTCATGAAGCTTAAATGGGAAGATGAAGATCCAGGCAAGCACTGGAATAAAAACAAGTTTCTATTCCAAAACACAATGAAAGTCAAAGGACTGAGGGCATGGCTCATGTCATGGAGGACCTACCTGGCAAGCAGCAGGACCTGGGTGTGACCCCAGTACAATCAAGACAAAGAAAAAGACAAGAGAAAAGTTTTCAGACACTCTTTCTTCTAATATTGGACCATCAGTATGACCACAGCAGATACATTTGTGGTTATGAAAGCGAGTATGTGAATGTGTATTTTGTAGTTGAATGTGTTACGTATTTCACTCAGTAGCACATGCTTACTGTTTGTCCTGTTTTTTGTTTTTTGGGTTTTTTTTTTTTGAGAAAGTCACTGTGAAATTGAAATGTGGATGAGAGGCTCTCTTACATCCAGGGTCTCCAAGAGATATCTCTGATTCTTGACTCAAGGAGAATGTCTGATGTCTCAGTGTGAACACTCTGACTGTGGCATATCTCACTAATTTCTTTTTTCCTCCACTATACGTGATGGCTTTTCTTTATTTTTGAATTTTTTATTATCTTTAAATAGTTGTACAAAGAAGTTGCCATTTACAGAAGCAGTTTATTAATATAGTGCATTTTAACCTATTCTACCCCTTTCAACATTTTCATCGGCCCCTCCCACCCAACCCTACCCCTTCCCTTATTTATTTTCATGTTAGGTTATGTATTGATTTTTTTCAACTTAACAAAGCAGCTTATGTATATAATGCATCTTGAGCTGTGTCACCACTTCAGCACCCTCAATCCCTTTCAACTTACTCTTTCAAACGCTTCCTCTCCCTCTCCCTCTCCCTCTCCCCCTCCCTCCCCCCCCTCTCTGCCAGTCTTTATGCTTGCACTCAGGGCCTGGACACTGTCCCTGAGCATCTTTGTGCTCAAGGCTAGCACTCTACAACTTGAGCCACAGCCCCACTTCTGGCTTTTTCTGTTTATGTAGTACTGAGGAATTGAACCCAGAGCTTCATGCATACTAGGCAAACACTCTACCACTAAGCCACATTCCCAGCCATCACTATATTTCTCAATTATGTGTTATATACAATGAATTCTTGACTGAATTTCCCCCCTTCCTCCTTCATTCTTCTACCCCTCTTCTTTTGGCCTCATCCTCCACTCCTATAAGTACCCATTTCCTGGTATATATTTTGTTTGGCTTTGACCTACTCTTCTTTAAAGAATTGCACTATTTGTGCTCTCCATAGAGTCTATTAACTTCAGTTAATTCATTTGTAACCCCTTGCTTACCACCTGGTATGTTTACGTGTAGATTTATAAGCACATTCTAGCTACCAGAAATGAGGGAAACTGTGCAACTTGTGTTTCTCTGGATCCAGCTTACTTCGTTTAATATATTTTTTCCAAGTTCAAAACTCTAATGATGAACCCAAGCTCCCTGAAAAACAGGACCATGTATTTCACTAGTTTCTGAAGCTACCCTATAGTAAATTCAGATTGGGCTGAGACATGAATTCCTGTGGGTTTCCATAATAGAACTCTCCAGTACTCTATAACAGAACTCTCGCTGTACTCCCACTGTCTGTACTCCAGTGGGAGTACAGAAACTTACCACACTGACTTACCAAACTAGAAAAGTTGATCTCCTCACCTCTCTGAGATTCAGCCACTCTGTCTGCGAGCACTGAGTGGCAGGATGGTTGGGATCAGGTGAGGGGACAGGCCATTTGGCCCCTTGTCAAGTATATCTCACAGGTCTGCAGACATACAAAAAAGGACCCTGACCCAAAAAAATAAAAAGAAGAAACACACACACACACACACACACACATACACACACACACACACACGAGTTCTATGTGCATACTTAATAAGCTGATTTGTTTTAATAATTTAGTGTGGCAAAACTTCCAGTAACTCTGATAATTCTAAACATTAAGAGATGATGCTGATGCTGATGGTAGTTGTTACTTATATAATCATCTGCCTAAAGCAAATCCCTAGTCAGGAACATATAGGGAATCCAACAGAGAGACTTAATGTTGTGGAAGTTTCTTAGAACTAGAAATCTCCAATGGTGTTTCATGTGGGATGCAGCCCTTTGTGGAGCTTTCTACATTTTAACCTGAGAGACACAAAGCCATTAGAAGAGATTCAAAGCAGAGTAATGAAGTCTAAGGGGCTGGCGTATAGATGCAGGCTGGCCACCTCAGAGGACAAGTGTTGTTGAGTCAGTCCTTGCTAAGAATGGCATTTTCTGGGCTGCTCAGATGCACTCACCCACCATCCCATTTATGGGACACGGGCTGGCCCTGAGGCAGCTCCCTGGCTTTGAAGAAAGGCAGGAACAGGACTGGTCCAGAGGTCTTGTCCTAGTTGGTATAGCTTTCTCAAAGAGAGTTTAACTGTAGGCTTGCCATGGTATACAATTGCCCCTGTTTGGCCCTTGAAATGGCTTAGCTATAAGATAGGGAAAGTCTCAGTGTCCAGTGACTGCAAATGTGTGTGTGTGTGTGTGTGTGTGTGTGTGTGTGTGTGTGTGTGTGTGTGTGTGTGTGTGTGTGTAGCCACACAGCTCCACATCTAGCTTTTGGGTGGTTAGTTGGAGATAAGAGTATCATGGACTTTCCTGCCCAGGTTGGTGACCCTCAGATCTCAGCCTTTTGAGTACCTAGGATTATAAGGATGAGCCACTGGTACCCAGACATTTTTTGTTTATAAAAAATAAACCTTGAGGGCTGGGAAGGTATCTCAGTGGTAGAGTACTTGCCTTGCATGCATGAGGCCCTGGGTTCGATTCCTCAGCACCACATAACCAGAAAAAGCTGGAAGTGGTGCTGTGTATCAAGCGGTAGGGCGCTAGCCTTGAGCTGAAGAACTGAAGGACAATATACAGGCTCAGCCAGAGTTCAGGTCTCACAACCAGCAAAATAAATAATAAATAAATAAATACATACATAAACTTTGATTCCAGAGTCAACGCTTTTGTGCTTGAAGTTACTATTAAAGAATGAATTTAAAAATCTTTCTTTACTAATTCTGCTTTGACTAAGTCAAAGAAACTGTGGCTTAGAAGAAAAGCCAGCATTTGTTTTGCACTGGTCTTTCTGAATTTTGATTAGCGAATGGTCTGAGGGCTTCGAAGCAATGCACTGACCTCAGTGTTCTGGGGATAAGCACAGCTCATGCAGGATGAGCCATGGAAGAGGCAAGGGGGGATGTGCTCCTTCCCTTCCCAGTCAGCTGGCTCTTGCTGCTCTTTCCAGATTTCGTGGAGAGGCAGAAAAGAGACTGCTGCACAAAGTCAAGTTCACTGCTGGGTGGGAGGGGTTGGCCAGGAACACCAGAAAGTGTCAGAGCTTTTATACGGACAGTTCTGTCCATGTCTGTGTTCCTCCACATCTAGCCAGTCAAACGGGTTTCTTCCTGCTTCTAGCTTTCAAAAAACATACGTGGCCAGGGCTGGTCTGAGTTTCCCATTACACACACATGCATGAAACAGGGAGAGACTGCCCTGCTGGGCAACTCCCAACTCATGATGTTCCTGACATGCTATACAGAGACCTAAAGACAGTACACCCCTCACTTAGCATGGACCTCCTCTCGGGGGTCTTCCTCCTACCATCCCACTTCACTTTCTCCTCATGGCTTTACACAAGCAAACCCTTACTGCTTCCCAGAACACCCCAACTCTGCAGAACTAATGGAGAAAGAAAGACATTTTAACAAGTAAAGCCCTCAAAAGAAGCCACTTCTAACAATCTAGGTCATGATTGTCAGAGGTTCCTCTTTATATCCTAGCTCTTGGTATTTATTTCATTCACTGTGCTATTAATTTGGTAGTGGGAAGAGAGATGGTTCCTTGGACCCCTCTTTTCATGGGTTTTGTTTTTTTCTTTGCTGGTCCTGAGGTTTGACCTCTGGGTCTGGGCGCTGTCTCTGAGCTTCTTTTGCTCAAGGTAAGCACTTTATCACTTGAATCACAGTGCTATTTCTGTTTTTTTTTTTTTGTTTTGTTTTGGGTTTTTTTTTTTTGAGTAGTTTGTTGGAGGTAAGAGTCTCACAGACTTTCCTGCGCAGGCTGGCTTTGAACCACCATCTCAGATCTCAGGCTCCTGAGTATCTAGGATTACAGGTGTAAACTGTAAGCCCAGCTTGTTTGTTTTGAGCAAGATCCTACTACCTAGGCCAAGCTAGCCTCAAACTCTCAATTCTCCTGTCTCAGACTCAAAGTGTGCTGAAGTTACAGGTATATGTTACTGCACTCAGTTTCCTAGGACCACTCTTGAGAGCAAGTGTTGGCACAGAAACATGAAAGATTCTGTGCTCCATCCTGCCCCCTACTGGCAAAGATGATGTGAACTTCATTCCCATGATGTATGTAGCACTGGCTCCAAGTCCTGTGTATTCTCGTTGACTTTCAAATGTGCTTTTATCAGGCTCACAGAGTTCAAGTGATATGCTCAGGAGACATGCCATCCAGAGAACAGATAGTGGGTTTGAGACCACTCCTAGGTCTGTCGGCTCCCAAGCCCAGGCTGCTTTCATTATTCCTTGTTTGCTTCCTAGGGCCCTCAGAACATGGGGGCAAAGAGGACTATGGAGACCAAAAAGCCACCGTCTGTCTTCCATATCCCAAAGTGCAAAACTTCTTCCTCGAACCCCTGCTTTGGTTAGTGGTATTTTAAGGAGGATGTAACAACCAAAAAAGAAAAAAGAATTAGCAAACCCAGGACTCAAGGACTCAGTGTTCTTTTTGGGAATGTGAGACCTTTTAGTGGAAACATGTTGCTTTCCCATATTTTGTCATCCTAGTCCACCCAAAATCTCAGGCTTGGTGTTTTCTGATGAACAATGGCATAAAGGGTAAAGATTAAGTCATGTTCTAGGCTGCTTAAACTACAATTCTTTCTTAACCATTATCCACAATCCCATGTACAGAAATACCAGAGCGGAGCTAACTTGAGCGTGGATTACACTGTCAGAATTAGATACCTATTCAACTGTTCTCCATCAACCCAGAATGATGGCAAACTCAGGAGTAAAAAGAGATGAGAAGACATAAAGCTACAAAGATTACATAATAAAACAGATGAGCCATTTAGCAGAGCAGAAGAAAGAGTGCCACTGTCATGAACTGGCTAAGGCGGTAATTATTAAGGCCTGTCAGGAGAAGTACTGGGATGGCAGAATGAGTGGAGAGAGTGACAGAGTAGAATGAAGGATGGGGTGATGAACAGTAAAAGGAGATAAATTGTAAGAAGCACAACCAGGGGACAGTAGAGGGCAGGAAGAACAAGAAAACACTATTCTCTGTTATAGTTGAGTTGAAGGACAAGCTAACTGATCCACTGTAATCAAATACCACGGACTGGAGGGCTTAAAAACAACAAACATATATGGCCCTCTGTTCTAGAGGCTGGGAAATTAAGATGGAGACACCATCAGATGTGGGGTCTGAGGAGGGCCTGATTTCTCATTCACAGACGTTACCTCTAGCTGTGTCTCCATATGGTAGAAGAGGGTGAAAAATTCCCTCACATCAATTTCATTAAGGCACTGATTCCATTCATGTGAGCAGAGGCCTCATGACCTAATAATTATCCTTAAAATTCTCGTTCTCTTAATGCCATCATTTAGGGATCATGATTTCGATGTATGAATTCTAGGGGAATCACAAACCTTCAGAAATCCCAATGGCTCCCGAGTTTGGCATCACCGCGGGCTAGCACTGCTCTGTGAGTGATGCTTAGAATGATGATGTTGAGCCATCAGGAACATTCTCAGTTATGAATGTATTCTATGGAAGACTGCAGAGACGGGCAATAAATTTTTGGATGCATTTCAATAAAAGCTAGCTGAAATGTACATTTTAGTAGTGAAAACATAAACCTTCAGCTATTTTTAAATATAACATTTCCTAACCATACCGAGTAACAGAAAGATACCTAAAAGGTCATGTGTCATGTTTGCAAAGGCACAGACACATAACTAGGGTCACCTTCAGCAAAAGGAATGGATTCCTATCATTGGAAGAATCTGTGTTATGGGTGCATGGGAGGGGTGAGGTGGAAAGTGTTGTGCTTCTTTGTGCTTCATTTAGTTCTAGGGGATTCTGCAGCCATTTAAGCAAAGGCGCACCATGAGGAGATTTAGTTTTGAAATACAGTTCTGGTAGGATGCTGTTGGAAACTGCATTGGGAGAATTGTCAGCAAAGCCAGGACTAGGGTGTAGCTTCATGAGGTGCTTATCTCAGATGCTCAATGCAAGGGAGTAGTTCTCTAGCTAGTGTGGCATGAAACTTTCAGTACCATCCTGTGGAGCAGTTCCACAGGGGACATCCACAACTTGTAGATGCTGAAATAAATGCTCAGGAAAAGATAAAAGTTACATTAAAAAAAAAATCACTGCAGAAAGATTGAGTCTCCCTCCTCACATGGGTTAATTCTAGACCAGCCATGAAAGTTGTATCTGAAACAGAAAGCTGCTAGTAGAAGGACTATCATATGTAGAGAATGCACGTGGGGAAGAAAATGAGTGAGGCAGACCTTCAACTACTTCAAAACACAGTTTAAACCTGGAGGCAAATGTCTCAATCATTACTGATTGTAAGGCTTAGTTTTGCATTTCGAATAGGTAAAGATAGTATAAATGTTCTTAAGGCATTGAGAGGACAATGGAATTCCCTTCAGTAGTTTGTTTTCTCTGGCTCCCCTGTTCCCTATGGCATGTTGATATTTGGAATCTATGTAGCTGGCAGGTGCTAGCACTGAACTTGAACTCAGGTCTCTGGGACACAGCCAGTGTCCTGGTCACAAACCCAGAATGTTTTGTGTTCACAAGTAGGGTTCTTGCTTTTCAGAAGTGGAATAGAGTGAAGTTTTCTTTTGTTTAACTTGCCAGGAATCCAATTTGGACTTCACTGAGTTTGACAAAGACAGAAGATGAGGGATAATTTGCATAATGCTGGTTAGATGGGGAAAAGGCTTTTATTTCATTAGGTTTATTTAATAATCATTGAAGATTTCATGTCATGCAGAACTTGGAGGGGATTGTGCAAAGAAACTAAAATGTGGGCTAAACTTAAAACTGTTCATCGAAGTGACCCAAACCCAAAGCTATTCATGCTAAAAGAGAATTAGATTCATCAGCATGTACTTGACGTGCCCTTTGGAAATGTGTTAACCATTTTATGTAAGAAGTGGCATTTCACCCAGGTTCACTCATTTGCATACTTGTGATTTCATTTGCATATATTTTTCTGTGCTGTGCTGTGCTACAGAAATATATTCACTTATTTTATTTCCTCCTTTGAATTCCTTACACCATCTGCAACACCAAAGATTGTAGAGGAACAGATATGGAGGAAATACTCTTTCTAGAAAGGAAGACAACGATGAAGATTCTGTATCCAATCTGCTATCAAAACTGTCTTTTTTTCCTTTAGCTATCTGGTGGATATGTTTCCCTATTTTCTATTCTACTAACTGGAGATCAAAGCTTCCTCATCTCTTGTTTCCTGGCTTCTCATCAACTTATCCAATTCCATTTATTTTCTCCTTCCTGAATATTCTCCCTAAAACATCACTTAACTAGTAATGCTCAGTGATCTGATGTCATTTTCATCATATTAGTCTCAATACTCCAAATTCTTAACTTCTGCCATTATGAAATTGCCAAAGTTAACAGCTCTAAGTATTTATGGTTTTTTCTATTTTAACATAAATGGGAATTAGTCCTTCAAACTCTAACTTCCACTCTTCTAACAGCTCCTTAGATGTTCTCACCATCAGAATTTCCTATTGGGACAATGAAAGAAGAAAGCAAAATGTTTTAATAAGGATGACATCAGAAGGAGTGGAAAATTTTCTTTCCTGTTATTTTTTGTGAAGAAATACTGGGGGTGGGGGGTGGACCTATAAGGGATTTAAGAAAGAGTAAGGTTTTAGAAACATGAGAGAAAATGGTTGGAAGTGAAGCTGTGAAACTCTGATTAGCTTGTTAAGACAGAAAGCTAAAAACGTACAGATGGGCTAAGGTCAGATTCCGGAAGAGGAAATCTGAGAATTAAAGCATACAAGTCATGAACAGAATCTGAGAGAAATAGTTTAGCTTGGCATGGTGTGCTAGAGCTGGGGTACTTTAATAGTGTCTGAAATCTGAAATCATGGATTCATCTTACAAAAGCTACTTGAATCTGGTGTCAAGTGGTTCATGCTTGTCATCCTAGGTCTTCAAGAGATTCAGATCTGAGAATTACAGTTCGAAGGCAGTCCAGGCAGAAAAGTTCACAAGACTTATCACCAATTAGCCAATAAAGGCCAGCAGTGGGAGCTGTGGCTCAAGTAGAGAGCAAGCTTTGAACACAAAAGCTTAGAGGCAGCACTCAAGCCCTGAGTTCAAGCCTCAGGACTGGCACTAATAAATAAATACATTACTTGGTTAAAAGTAGTCCAGGGTTATGTTCTATGAAGTTCACAGAGCATCCCAGGTCCTTTCTATCTCGTTGCTCCCACTGATAGAGGTCTTGTTGGTATGACCAAAGTTGGTTCATTCCCTCCATATCTATACTCCACCCCAGTGAGGGAAAAAGAGGAAGTAAAAGCACAATTATTTTATTTTATTTTATTTTGTTGGTCATGGGGGTTGAACTCTGGGCCTGGGTGCTGTCCCTCAGCTCTTCAGCTCAAGGCTAGTGCTCTACCACTTAGCCATAGCACCACTTCCAGCTCTTTCTGTTTATATGGTACTGAGGAATTGAACCCAGAGATTCATACATGGTAGGCAAGCACTCTACCACTAAGCCACAGGCCCAGGCCCCTTATCTGTTTTTATAATTGCCATTTTATAGAAAAATATTTTTTTCTATTAGCTTATGGTATCTGATCCCATCAACATCCTTTAACCTATCATCTCTCATGAATTTATTTAACTGAACGCATTCTGTGCTGGTAAGCAAAAGACAAGAGAGACATGGTACCTCAACTTGCTAGGTAAGGAGATTTGGAAGGAAGTAATCTCAAAATGCCATAGTAATTTTTTTTCTGCTATAGACCTAGGGCTTATATTCTTTGTTTGATTTGTTTTTAACTGTATTTTTTTGTCTTTTCTTTTTGGTACTGGGGATCGAACCCAGGATGTTGCATTTGCTAGGCAAGCGCTTTGCCACTGAGCTACATCCCAGCCCCTAGGGGTTATATTCTTTAGGAACACAAAAGAAGGAGTGTTACAGATTCCCTGGGCATTAGGGAAGGCTTCAGGCATGGTGTGCTAGGGCCTGGAGATAAGCGGAGGCATTCCTGGGTTACCAAAGACAGAAGAGAATTTAAAAATGACTGTGGGTAAAATGTGAAATAAGAGAGCTTATGGAGTGCCCCAAATGTATAAGAAGTAGAGTTAAACTTGTAGGAGTTCAAGCTACTGAAGATCATCTATGTCTTCTTAAACAATTATATTTTTTTCTTGTATGCAAGGGGGAACTATTGAGAAAAACAATTGCACCAAGCAACAACAATGTCATTTGCTAGAGATCCTACCAGCAGGAATATGTGATATTGATGGGAAAGGAGGGAGACTAGAACATGGAAATGTTTTATGTATAGGCAGTGAGTGTGAATGTATATGGTGTGGTGTGTATAGTGTGTGTGTGTGTGTGTGTGTGTGTGTGTGTGTGTGTGTGTGTGTGTGTGTGTACGTGTATAAGTCTGTCTGAAATGAATGACCAGTGGTAAGCAGGGAAATAGGAAATGGATTTAAGAGATTCTTAAGGACTTGAGATGATATGAATTGTTGGCTACGAAAAGAATTTTGGTAGGGAGACGGAAGTAGGGATGGCCACCACAGTTCTGATTTGCATAACCAACAGTCTGGCAACACAGATAAAGACAGACTAGGGGATTCAGGAAGACTATGTTGGGAAATTTTGATATGGCTTTTGATCTATTCATTTGAAACAAATCCTGGTAGCATCTATTAAGTAGTTGAACATCTATGTAAATGCCTTAGGAAAGCCTGGACCAGAACTTCAGACCTAATTGACTAGCATGCTTAAGTTTGGGGGCTAAATAGTTGCTTTTGCTTTTATTTTCCTCTTATCTTATAAATTTTGTGTAACTATACATGTATAAGCCATTTCTTAGGGATGTCAATATTATAAGAAAAGCATTTGCATGTCCTTAGGTGTAGACCAGGAAAAGTTTTTTTTTCTTGGGTTGAAAATGTTGCAAATAGATCAACCTGTTACTCTTGCTGGAAGCCATTATCTGGATCATGGGAATGGACTTGTACTGAGCTATTATTATCCAAGACTTTTTCCCTGTCTCTGAAAAAAGGTACTGAAGTAAACCAGAGCCAGAAATAGAAGATGAGCAGGCTGTCCAAATTAGAACATACACTTGTCAGTTTTCTTCTCAAAAAGAGCCTCTCTCAATAGAGTGGCTGATCCTTGTGACTTCCTAGCACTCTGGAGCCGGAGGCAAGAAAATTGTGAATTTGAGGTGAGCCCAAGCTAACAAAAAAAAAACCCAGAATATATTTTTATTCATTAATAGCATTTAATTTATTAAAATATGTATCTGGGATGATTTTCAAGTATTTTTGTAAATGATAACAAACACATATACATACATAATTAGCTAACGTTAATAAAGGTATACAATGTCAGGCTTTGAGAGTGAATCTTCCTCAAACTCTACAAATCAGAAACTGATTATTCCCATTTTCCAGATAAGAAACTAAGGACAAGATGCAGTGTGTTTTACATGCAATCACATAGCTGTTAAATATTATGTCTAGCGTTGAAACTAAATGTCAGATTCCACAACTATATTCTCAACTCTTACACCAATTTTTTAATTTATTTTTTATTATCTTTAAGTACTTGTACAGGAAGTTTCCTTTTAACAAATAAGTTTATGAATACAATGCATCTTGATCAATGTCACCCATTTTCGCCCATCCCTCTTTTACCCATCTTTTCCCCATCTTTTTCCCTCTTCTTAACGTTGAATTCTTGAGTGCATTCTTTCCCTGTTGTCCGCTTCATTCTTCTACTCCTTTCCCCTTGACTCCATTCCACCCCTTTCAAGTACCTGCTTCCTAGTATTTTTTTTTTGGTCGAACTTGGACTTTGCCATTCTAAGGAATTATAATATTTGACTTTTCCCTTGAATCTACCATATTTCAGCTCATACATCTGTATACATTTGTGTGCCACTCAACATGTCTACTTATAAGTTATCTTAATTAAAAGGAAGTATTGTAGAAGTATTGTAGGAAGTATTGTAGGACTTATATTTCTGATCAGGTTATGTGTGTGAAAATCATGTGATACTTAGTTCTGATCAAAGATTTGTGGATCTATACGGCCACAAAAGCTGGGTCAGAGCAGAAGAATTTGTAGATGACTCCCCTGAATTTGTTAGGTCTTTCTTTTGTTTCTCATTGGGCTGGTCCTACAAAGCATTCACCAAGTAGAGCACATACCCAAAGCAGAGCCTGCACTCTACACTCAGACTCCCTAACAGGGTAAACAACAATGACAAACCGAACAGAAGCATTTAACTCTATTCCAAAAAAAATCTTCCCAGCTTACCATAGGACCTGCCTGCTTGACAGAATTTAGGAAATGTCTGAGAATGAGCTAGAAGAAAATCTATGAAACTGGCCTAACTGATGTTATGACACTCAATCCTTTTGCTATGGGTATAAGTCAGTAAAATACAATTCTGGAGAAAAGCTCCTATTTATGTTTTCTTCTTCTCTGACACCAACTGTTTTTGTGAACCTGCTGTAGGCATGTTCATAAACATCATTTCCCATGATGCTGTCTGGCAAAGCATTTGTTGTGTAGACACAGCTGTGGACATGTGACATGATATTATTGCATCCAAAAGCAAAAGCAGTCAATTAACATCCTGATTTATTTATATCTCCTTTGTGTCTTCAGTTGAAAGTTTAATTGTAATTAACAGTTCTATTAATGTGATTTATCACAATAAACAGCATGACTTTTGTTCTATGATTAATCTTTTCCTCCAAATAAAAATTTTCCCAATATCTCAGTTCTGCACTAGCTTTTCCTGTCCTTTCCACCCCCTAGGATCTTTGCTAGGGTGATAATTTCTACAGGGGCTTAATTTTTTTGAAGACAGTGTGCATCTTAAATCATGTATTTTATCGTTTGCTAAGTACTGACTATACTCATCCCTCACATTTACTGAAATTAGCATGAGTTTTAAACCATTAGTCAAAAAAAGAAGCTTTAAAAAAAAAAAAAAAAAGCCTTCCTGCTGTTCTTTGTGGATGAAACAGTAGACACTTGGTTAAGAGATTTTCATCTGACTTTAATTTCCTAGCTTTAATGTATTCTTAACACTGTACATGGAATGGTTTATCTTAAGTGAAAGCATATCTACAGTGGCATAGTTATATCCAGTCTTTAAAATGGATCATTTCATTTCACACACACTGCAGAATCTTGAATTTCACCTTTACTCAGCTCTATTTCTGTACTAGAGCTGATCCTGTTGCTCAAGATTTCTACACCAATGGATTGGATATATGAATTTGTCTCAGTAATTGTTCATAAGTACATATTTTATAACATGTACTAATAGAGTAATAAAATATATTGCAATACCAATATGCTCTGCCCGATAGAATTTTATCCTGAGATTCCCATGAATACATTCCGCTGGAATCAGCTTTTGAAAGCTCAATTTCATTGTGGCGGAAGGGAAATCGCCGTGCAAGTGAACAGAGAACCTGGGATTAAGTAGACATTTCTAAGAAAACTGAAGAGAAAGAAAATAAAATACAGAAAACTGAATAGATGCTGACTGAGGACGTTTGACACTCACTGCGCTGTCTTACGCATATTCATCCCAGCACAGCCATCCGCCCCTAGAGTCCTGCTCCTCTAGAATAAAGCAGCTGTCCGAGGCTCATCAGCAGACTCCTAGTTGGCAACGCACGTGGCCTCATCTTACTCGTCATCTCTACTCATGAGTATTAATTAGCCTTTCTTGTTTTCTGATTTTCCTCTTTTCTTGACATTTGGTGAGCCTGGCTTTCTTGCAGCCTCCCCAAAATCTCCTCCAGCTGTTTTAGGGCTCAGGCAGCACTTCTGGCCGATTCCCCAAGCTCCTGTCCCTGGTAATTTTTTCCTCTCACCTCTACTTTTCTTCTCTGATGTTCTCCCTTCCTTTCATCTCTTTAGCATCCCTACAGCCCACCACCTTGGCTTCCTTTTTTCTCACCTAAGCCTACATGCTTCAAACAGTTCCTCTGAAGTATGAAAGTTTGCCTCTGATCTTTGCTTTCTTCCATAAATATACAATTGTGACACATAATATCATAGCTTATTATATTTAAAGAAGTAAACTATTTTACAGTAATAGTTTTAAATTTAATTTAAAATTTTAAAGGAGAAAATATCTTCCTTCAGAGGCTTCATGCTCAGAAGGTACCATAGATTTTTAGGCCCATGACAGGACAAACATATGGCAGTTGGGCATAGACAGACAAAAGCTGATCACCCCATAGCAGCCAGGAAGCAGAGAGAAAGGCAGGAGGGGGTCAGGGACAAGATATGCTTTTCAAGGGCTTGCCTCCAGCATGACTTTTATTTTTATAGAAAGCTAGAGTTCTGAAATGTCACCGACTTTCAGTGGTATCTTTTAAGTCATTTTGATTGGTCCTTCTGGACTCATTGCTTTTACAGTGGAAAGTTTCTCCTGGACTTTCTATTTATAAACAGGTACTCAGGTGCCCTCAGGTCTGTGATGCTCTTTGAGCATGAAGAAGATGCTCATCAACTCACATCATGCAGCATCTGAGTGTCTGGCCCCATTAAAGTTTGGTAATTGCTTCTATTCCTGAGCTAAAGCTGTAGATTCCCACAGCTACAAAAATGTCCTCTTCTGACACAACCCAGTCGGTTGTGTGACCTGCACAACATGATATTTCTGATATAGAAACCAGTAAGTTACAATCTCTACAGGCAGACCAGGGATCCCTCCAAAACTGAGATTGATTACATTTCAGGTACCTGACTGTAATGTGGGGGGGTGGGGGGAGAAGAGTCAATGAGGCTAATATAATGGCTTCCTCTATAAGTACCAATGTAATTAGCAGCTCATTTCATTTGCAAAGGTGCAGGAACTCCTGGATGTGTTCCTATGATCTTCATCACTAACAGGGATTGATAGTAAAAAAAACTGGACAGAATTCACTTTGGTGGAATTGTAATGCATATTTAGTAATGCCAACAATATGGAAAATAGTCATTTTAGTATATATGGATACTACATTAGAACCTACCTTGGCTTTTTCGTCAGTAATAAGCAATCTGTTCACATGAGATGTTAAAGCTCTTTAAGCAGATACTTTCCCTACACTCCCTGCCCCTAAAAACCTGTTGTTGTCATGCAATTCTTTTCTCTAAATTTTTCCCACATATATCAGACAGATATTTTAGTTTTAAAATATCATAACTGAAATCACTCCTTAGATTCAAAAGGCTATTTATTGCAATAAGCTTGAGCATACCCTAGGATGCTATCTCTCATATTTTGATTAACTGGCTTGAGGAGAAACCCAGCAATTTGCATTTTTAAAGTGTCCTCAATGAGTCTGGCATATGGATTGCATTCTGATAAATAGTACTCTAAATATAGAGATCATCCAAGAATCAGGTGTGATTGTTTTGGGCTTATCTGATTCCAATTTTCTCCAACAGTGTTTTGGGGGATTGGAACACAAATAGCCAAGTTTCTAGAGAGAATCATGCAGTGAGGGCCAATTGCCTGCTAGGACAGGCTTAGGCAGGCTGTCTCAGCAGGGAGCCCTGATTCAGTGAGCAGAAGTCAATGTAAGTGCACTAGATATGTATAAGTGCCGATGGCAGAGCCAGAACCAGGGTAAGGTGAATGAGGAGTCAGGTGGGATTCACTCTTACAGTTGTATAGAAACAAGTCATTCTTCCAATGTTGCATCTCTGGGCATACTACTCCTTTCATTCTAGTCCTGACTTTGGTTCCCAATAAGCCCACTGCCCGGTACTCTCACACCCTTATAATGTACTATCCTTGTGTGGATTGGACCCAGTGACACCCACAACTGTAATGGATTAGGTTATGAAAGGCTGTGACTTCATCCTTACATGTATACTTTCGTTCTTTAACTCTGAGCTGCTCTATTGTAGAACCAATGTGGCAAAACACAGGGCATCCCATAGCCAGTAAAGAACAGAGGCTCTGAATCCACCAGATCCCAAGGAAATGAATTTGTCACGCTGGGAGAGCTGGGTAGTGGTTCCCTGGGTAGATTGTCAGATGGCATCTTGATTGCAGCCTTGTGTGTAACACTGAGCCAGATGTCCCACCCCATCTATGTTCAACTCTTGACACCCCAAACTATGAAATAGTGAATATTGGTATTTTAAATAATTACACTTGAGAGTAACATTATGCAGCAACAGATAACTAATACCTTCCTTGCCAGTAAGATTTTGATGGTAGAGGGAGATTTGTTGTTGAACCTGAAGCATAATGTAAATAAAAACACATAAGAAGGTAATGAGAACATGCTGAATCTGTACCACAGTTCTGCTCCAGGACTGAGCTTATATTTCCCTCCTCATCTAAAAGTGAGATGAGCAGTTGCCTTGTTAGGGAAACTGCTAAAGCTTGATGTTTCTTCTATTAATCTACCATATTATCACCATCACTACCAAGTGTCTATTCTGACTCTCTTCCCTGACACTTACTAGGGTTCTTAATTTAAAGATAAGAGATAACCGTAACTACTAGGAGCAGAGTTTCCCACAAAATCAAATGTTTCTCTGCCTAACAGCAATAGACACGAATACAAGAATTAAAATGTTTTACATTGCAAGGAAATAGAACCACTAGAGTTCTTTTACATTGCTAGTGGGAGTGCAAAATTGTGCAGCTACTCTGGAAAACATGATGGCAATATTTCATGCATTTATGTGTAACTTAAAAGTCTCATAAAATTCAATAATTGTACTTCTAGGTATCTGTCCAAGGACATTTAATATTCAATAGACTTACATTCAAATATATCTAGTGTTTTTATTCCTATTAATACCTAACCAGAAACAACTCAAATATTCATCAGACAGAAAATGATAAACCAAATTATGGTTCACACACACACACACACACACACACACACACACACACACACACACACACACACAATGGAATGCTATTCAATAACAAAAGGAATAAATTACTAATATATGTAATATTATAAGTTTTAACAACCTTGTACTAGGTGATAGAAGCCAGAGGCAATATATTCTTGCTTGGATGCTGGTGGATCATAACTGTAATTCTAGCTATTCACAAAGCTGAAATCTAGAGAATCATGACTCAAGGCTATGATCCTTCTGGGCAAAAAGTCTATGGGATTCCATCTCCCAAATAACCAGCATAAAGCAAGGATGGATGTGTGGCTCTAGAGTTAACATAAGACGCTGAGTTCAAACTTCAATGCTGCCAATAATGGGTGTATATTTAAATTCTAGTTACATATAGTTCTTCAAAAGGTCAAAACAATAGTAATAAGAACAGATCTGTGATTATTGTGAATCTGAGTTTGGAGGAGGAATTTGACCACACATGTTATGATTTGAGGGAAATGTGAATGTTCTATATCACAGTTGTGGTAGTAGATAAATATGTGAATGCATTTGTCAAGATATGTTGAATTTTAATTGAGGGTATTTGTTACATATAAATTATATAAAGATGAGGTGGAGATGTAGGTCTGTGATAGAACTCTGGTTTAGCAGGCAAAAGACCCTGGGATCAATCCATAGTATTGCAAGATAATAAAAACCTCTGATATCTCCTTCCCCATAGTATGTAAAGGTAACCCTGCTGTATAGCACCTCTAAAACAACAATAAAATAAATTAGAAAAAAAATATCTGGGCCATTTATTTAAAAGAACAATGGATCCTTAAACATATTTGGTTAGTGAGCATGCATTCAAAGTAGAATCATTACAGACCACAAAATGCACAATTAGAATTCCACCTAAATATAAAGGAAAATGATAGGATGGAATTCCTCACAGGCAGCTCAGGTCTCAGCAGTATGCCAAAGGGGACAGCTTTTGGCTATAGGTCACTATCGAAGAGAGGCTGCGTCCCCTGTAGATAGTGTCACATAGAAATAGCCACCGAGGCATATACCACCATTCCCAACTCTCAGTTAAGATGGGGTCTATTCTAGTAAGCTTTTCTGCCAGGGCTGGCCTCAAATGTGATCCTTCAAGTCTTAGCCACCTCAGTAGCTGAGATTACAGCCATGAGCCACCAGCATACCTGGATTTGTTTGTATGTTTGTTGAAACAGGGTTTCAGTTCATAGCACAAATTGGCTTGAATCTAAAGATCCTTCTGCCTCAGCTTTCCAAGTGCTAGAATTACAGGTAGGTTCTACTATGCCTTTCAGAGACTTTAAATTTTGTTAGCATTCACTCACATTGTGAAAACAAGCAATATAGTTTCCAATAGGGCAATGTAGTAGATGTGCCTAAAAGTTTCAAGTTCTGGTTTTTCCACCATTTAATTGTTTTTCTCAATTCAAATGAGCATTTGCTCCTAGCACCACAAGTCACCATGTATCTCATAAGTTTCAGGGTCTTTGCAGAGGACTAGTATCTTCTCAAAAAGGAGAGCCCACAGGAGGGGCTTCCTGCAATACTTTAGATCTATTCAATCCATTTGTTCTTGCGTGTGCCTCAGACATTCATCTGGCCGTCAGCATGTAAAATCCTCTATTGGAAATAAGATGCTTCTGAGAGTTTTGGTGCAGGGTTGTAGCTCAGAATCCTAAGTGGTCTTGTTGGTATTCTGCATCCCTAGCCATGGCTTACACAGCAAGTATCTATGCCCATCAAAACACAAAAGTATAAGAAAAAAAGTGGGAGTCAGCAGTTCAGAGGGCTAACAAGCCCACGGTGCAAACAGTGGGAAGGTTAGTGTAGGCTTTCAGGACTCCCTCAAATCTCTGTCTCATAAAAGGCTTCCCCTTTAGCTCACCCTCGTTTTATTTGATGTTTTTCTTCTTTTAAATCTATGAACAATTCCTCGCTAAGAACTATAAAGCTATTTAGAATACCTGAGTAAGCCCTAGGATTTGCCAGGGTCAAGAAGCTTCTCTAGGACTACATGCATGACCCTCTAGAGGTCTGTGTCAGTTTCCCAGACTTCCCAACACACTGTGGGGCCAACCATCTGTCCTTCCTAAAGAAAAGTCAGGTAGGATCTCAGAACACATCTTTTCTACACTTAACCTGACTCATTAAACCTCATGGTCTGCTCATTTGCATAGTCATGTGTGCCTTGCTGAAAATCTTCAAAGCCACCACGAGGTTAGACTTAAGATCCATTCTTGGAGGCTATTTCTTGCTCTGCTGAGAGTCTGGTTGCTCGAGAAAGATGTCTACATGAATTCTTTGGAAGGCCAAGTGATCATCTTCTTGGCAGTCACACTGGTAAGTGTAAGTTTCAGGAGAATACCAAGTGATTGGGACAGGCTAGAACCAGAATCTTTGGGACCAAGATGATCACTATGGCTTGTAGGGAACAAAGAGAAGAAGGAGAGACGTGTGCCATGATGGTGTTGCAGAAACTCCATGATTCATTTTAATTCAAATTAGGTTTATGTATTTTCAGTCTAGGCACTGGGTTGCCAGTTTATATGGAGTAGAGGGCCTGGCACCCTCTTGTCACTTCTCTTTTGTCCTGTTCTTAGGATTTCCCTGGGAGGTTCAAATACAGAGGAAGTTTTCCCTTTGAAAACTTTGAAAGTCATTTTATTCCACAGATGATATGTGGGAAAGCTTCGTCTCTGCTCTATAGCTTTGTAAACCTTACAACTTGTTCTCACTGGTAAAATTTATGTGAATGAAAGATTATTTCTAGGCCTAAGGTTTGTATTAGTAGTTACTCTTTTATTCATTGTCATTCAGGAAATATAAGCTTAAGCACACGCTGAATACTAAGGATGCCAGGATACACAGACAAACTGCCATGTGCAGGGGCTGTACAACCTTGGCTCCGGATACTCAGCACCGTGCACTGTGGGCCCTGGGACCAGCTGCAGACTTGGGTCTTGCTGACAGACATTTTCTTGTCATGGCTGAAGACTTCCGGGAAACGGTCCATTGCTTTGCTACCTTGGCTGAGGCTTTCTTGGTTGACTCTATAAGGAGAGTACCACAAGCCAAGGCTTCCTGCTGGGTGATATAGCCTGGGAAGGAGGGGAGAAAATAAGAGGAACTAGCACATTGACAGTTTTAGAGAACTAAATAAAACATGTAATATTCAGATATGTCCACAAGAGATCTTCTTTTGTAGTTAGGATGCCTATCTCTGAGGGTAAAGTACTATAGTTTTCTTTTTTTGTATGTCTCATTCAATGAGTTAGTAAATATTTAGTCATTCATTGTTTAATAGGTCAGATCACTTGGGGGAAAGACTTGAGCAATGAGGAATTGTCACATGAGTAACTCGTCTTCGATATCAGAATGTTCTTCTGATAACAATGTTATTGATAACAGAGCACGCTATAGTTTCTTTAAACCTTATTTTTTTTTACATTTTATAACAGTGCATGCTGCAGTTTCTTTAAATCCAGGAAGAGAGGTATTTGATCCCTTTCAGTGTCTCTCAAAATGTCCTATATACAACCAAGTGGAGAATCACCTTGGGGAAGAGCTATGCTTTTCAAAAATTGAAATGTATTCTTCTGACTATTCCACAGACCTATGGAATCAGAAACTCAGAGGATGAGTCTCAGATACCTACACCTTATGGAGGTGACAGGTGGATTCATGTGCCCTAAATACTGAATGTGTCTGCTTTTAGATTTATTGGTTTCTATGCAATTTTGCTCTGAGAATAAAGCAATCCGATGGCAATGTTTCTCCAGCACTGCACATAATCACGAGTACCTGCCAACTCCTGGCTCTGAATCAGGGCCATACTGGTTGCACAATCCTAATCAAGATATTTTACTTATCCATGCTTCAGTTTTCCATCAGAGTTAGGAGAAGGACGTAACAGAGGGGCTGGCAACAGGAAACGTCTCTCACACAGAAAGACTTAATGATAGCTTTTAGTAGGTTGGTGCTTATGATATGTGCAGGTCTTTCACAACCATGGTTTCACTTGTGTTCCATAAAATCTGAAGGGGTTGGTAGAGGAGGAGAGCCCACAGAGCAGGGGTGTGTGGTTTTGGGAGACTCCAATTCTGGCTTGAAGTCCTCATTGGCACTGGCTATCTGTGCAATCTTCGCTAAATTGCATTACCTACCCATAGTTGCATTTTTCACAACTATAAAGTGTGGAGAAAAATGAGGTATATCCTATCTATGGGACATAGCAAATGCCCCCAAAAGAAAAGTAACTATTATTTTAAGAAACCAGGCTTCCTAGTTTTCACAGACATCCAAGGACCAGTGCCATGGTGGAAGCCTAGGTTGGCTTTCTAAACTTAGTGGCATTGATAGTGATGTAGAAGAGGTCCTCCCAACTCAGATAGCTTTTAAAAAATACATTTTATAATACTGCATACTATTGTTTATTAAGCCTTCTTAATTTAGCCAAATGTTGTCTATATATACTGTTGTCTGTATGTCTATATCTATGTATGTTGTCTATGATGATCATTTTTAAACTTAGCTAGCCAATCCTGCTGCTGAAACAGGTTGGCAAAAGCCGTTTTTCTTGAATTATTTATCTGGAAACTTGACTCCTGACTACAGCACACAAATCCCTTCCTGATGAGAGGCTGGTTCAGGTCAGGCAGGTAGACTCACCCAGCCGCTGTTGGTGTGCCAGCCTCTGAATATAGCGGCTCTGCAGGGCCTCCCACTGGGGCCTGGAGTCATAAATCCTCATGATGCTGTAAAAGTAGGATTGTTGTCCTCGGGTTAGGTCCTGTCAGAACAGAGCAGGTGAATGACTTTACAATGGTAAAAAAAAAATAAGAGGGTCATGGTAGTGGGCTGAGGGAAATCCAAATAGTTCCAAGATTTAAGATTTTGTAGAGATGGTATGTTGGGAGATCTATATAGGTCTGAATTATAACCAGCCTCAGAATGGGTCAGACCTTCAGTAGAAAGTTCCTAGAAGGGAAGGAAGATGAGTGACTAGATGGATAATGTGGTAGGTAAGTGGTTATCATCAACAGTAAGAAAGTATTATGAAAATGCAGGAGAACAAATTACCCGTAGCAGTCCAGGTAAGCTTCTTTAATGAGATACCTACTGCATCAAAGTCTGCAGGGTGAGGAAGAGTCCCCGAGGGGCTACAATACTGTTCTTCAAAGCATGAGCAATACCTAGGCATCTGTTAGAAATGTAAATTCTCAGGGCTGGAGACAGAGCTCAGGGAGAGAGTAATTGCCCAGTATACACAAGGCTCTGGGCAACCCCAGTAAAATAAATACCAAAACTCTCAACTCAAGCCTTAACCTGCTGAATCAGAAACTGTGAGCCTTGGGCCCTACATTTTATTGTTTCATACCCTCAGTTGATTCTCAAACGTAGAGTCTAAAGTTTGTGATGCACTGGACTGGAAAAAAAAAGTCAGTTAAAAATAAAGGAGGCAAAATGCTCTTATGGGGCACAAAATATTTGGATATGTAGGGAACCAGGCTTTCCTTTTTCCTTAGTTCAAAAATAGCATGGAATCTGAATTAAGGAAGTTGTTGAATTAGACAGGAAAAGCTCATGGAGACCTTTTTACTTTATTGAATTTAAAATATAACTTACACAAGGAGCCATTAAAATTCTCTACTGAAGGCAAGGATTGTTGACAGAGGTGGGTTTGATGCCCAGTCATCATTTGGAGGGATATTTGATTGTTCCAGTTGGAGTAAAGGAAAAGTGAAGGCTGCTGATCCGCACTGGTGGAGTCCAGTGGTCTCATCATCTGGCTATGCATAAGGCAGCTTCTGTTCCTTCTGCAAAAATGATTTAGCTGTCCCAGAGCCTGGATGCTATCTCTGAGTTTCTTTTGCTTAAGGGTAGCACTCTACCACTAGAGCTACCGCTCTATTTCTAGCTTCTTAGTAGCTTATTTAATTTAATTTATTTATCTATTTATTTATTTATTTTGGTTGGTCATGGCGCTTGAACTCTGGGCTTGGGTGCTGTCCCTGCACTCTTCAGCTCAAGGTGAGCGCTCTACCGCTTGAGCCACAGTGAGACTTCGGGTTTTCTGGTGGTTATTGGAGATAAGAGTCTCACTGACTTTCCTGCCTGGACTGGCTTTGAACCTCGATCCTCAGATCTCAGCCTCCTGAGTAGCTATGATTACAGATCTGGGCCACCAGCATCTGGCAGTAGCTTATTTTAGATAAGTTTCTCACGAATGTTCCAGCCAAGGCTAGCTTTGAACTGTGATCCTCAGATCTCAGCCTCTTGAGGAGCTAAGATTACAGGCATGAGCCACCAGCACCTGGCTCCAAATGCCATACTTTAAACTGGCCAGATTGTTACTTTAAAAAGGTTACACCAGCCTTGTTATATCTAGACAATGGACTTGAGAGATGGTGGACATTGGTGGGCAGATCATTCAGAGGGCCACTGTCACACAGATAGAGAGGAAAATAGAAGAAAAGATGTTTTACTTTTCCATTTTCTGTGTCAGTACTGGGGTTTGAACTCAGGTTCTTACACTCTCACTTGATGCCTTTGATCAAGTCTATTTACTGTACCACTTCAGCCACATCTCTGCTTCTGGGTTTTTGGCTGCTTAATTGAAGATACAAGTCTTATAGACTTCTCTGCCTGACTTTATATCAGGATCCTCAGATTTCAGCCTCCTGAAGCTAATTATAAGCATGAGCCACCAATGCCCAACTGGGATAGGTTCCAATTGCTATTTTATATTTACTATATCTTGAATGATTACTATATGATAAGACAAGCCTTTTCATGTATTAGCTTTTAAGTTATAACATTCCTATGAGGTGAGCAATTTTTTGTGGTTATTTACAGATGAAAAACAGAGAATGACATCACCAGTCTAGTAAAATTAAGTTCAACAAAAGGTTATCCTAGAGGAGAAATTTAAGCAATGTCAGAACTATCAAAACTATTAGGTAGCTACCAAATAAAAATTCAAGTTAAGATATTGTATAAAAGTAGGACAAGATGGCTTTTCCTATAAGATATTCTGTGTGGGACTAAAATCTATGAGACAGTTTTTTTGTTCATGTCATTTGTTTTTGAGGTCTAGACATTAAATTTGATATTGATATTTGATAAAAATTGATATTGAACAAACGTAATAAAGCCAAGTGTCTCAAAATTTGAGACATCAATGTAGCCTTACAATTTCTGAATTTGAAGAAGATAATGGATTCCCTTCCTGAATAACTAATTAAGCCTTTCAAATGATTGAGAACAGATAATAAGAAAATTACAAACCAATTTTAAGAGCAAAGTTCCAAACTACAGTGAGAATTTACATTAGGCAAGATAAAAACCTTAAAAATTACAGCTTTATTTTATGAAGATACTTCTTTCCCTTAGCAAAACTCTTAAGTATCCTTAATGAGAAGTAGTAAGTAACATCTACCGTTCTTATTCTGTTGTCTATGCCTTCCTGGAAGGGGTAGAAGGAAAAGAAACTGAAGTGTTTACAAAGCTTATGAGTGCTATGACTAGCTTAGACCAAAAAAAGCTTCAGCAAGAAAGTACAGCATTCCATCACAAGTAAGCCAATGAGCCACCGGAGGTGACAGTTCAGCAGAGCTGCTGTAATTAGATAGGTTTAGTATTAAGTCCTCCCAATGCTAAGCTACTCTCTCCTTTGTGCCTTCAAATTACATTAATCATACAAGTTCCAGAATTGGGAGAAAGAGACATTAGGAAAAGTCCTAAAGCACCAAGAGAAAGATAAACAAGGCTTTTTATTTGAGAATAAAGCACCCTATCTTGGGCTGGGAAGGTGGCTCAGTGGTAGAGTGCTTGTCTTGCATGTATGAGGCCCTGGGTTCGATTCCTCAGCACCACATAAGCAGAAAAAGTCAGAAGTGGACTTGTGGCTCAAGTGGTAGAGCACTAGCCTTGAGCTGAAGAGCTGAGAGACAGTGCCCAGGCCCAGAGTTCAGGCCCCATAACTGACAAAAGAAAACCAACAAAACAACAACAACAACAAATGCCCTACCTTGAGCAAGGAAGTGTCAGCAACAGAGGTAGGGACTTGAATGCCAGGAATTTGTGGAACATTCTTCAGCTTCTTTTGTCTTTTCTTGTTTCCTCCCATTCTTCTTTCCCCTGTACCTTTCAGGAATAATAAAGCATAGCATCATTCACATTGTGTTCATTCTGGGATAGACTTCAGAAAACAAACAAGCAAATAAGTAAATAAGTTATTTGTTCCAAAGCACATGAACATTTTCTCATGTTTCCAAGTAATCAGATCTCACCAAATAGCCTATTTCTGCATTTTTTCATGTTCTCCCACTTCTACAGAAGGAATAATTCACTGTGTTTATAATGTGTGGCTTTTAGAGCCATGCCATTTCTACTACAGTTATGCCTTGATCATTTTAAATAACATTATTATCTGATTCTAAAAGTAACAAACCATTTTGGAGGTTTGGGGAATAGTTTTTCTAAAGATTTGGAGAAAAAAGTAAGATTACCCTTCCCTACCTATTGCTTGCATTTGATTGGTTTGCTTTAATTTAATTTGCCTTTTCTGAGTAACACATATTTGATTTTAGAAAAATGTGATCACAATATATATGTGTTGTGAACCTTCCCAGCTCATTAAATATATCTTAAAATAACTTTAGTAGCAATATGATATGTCCCCACATCTTTCTCTAGTTCTTGCACATATGATAAACTATTAAACTTAGTCATACTCTTTCCACTTGCCAGAGAAAGATACAGAATGAAGCAGTTTTTTTCCAGGTAATTTAGGATTTAGAATCTTAGGTATATATAGTAATAATGAACAATTAACAATCTGGGAAGACTAGACATACTGAATTAGCATCTCCAAGCAAAAAGTGGAAACCAGAATAGTTGTTTGTTGTCCTTTGTCTTTCTCAGTAATACAAACTATAGAATAACAGAAAGAATCTGATGAATCAGATATAGTAACAAATGTTCTATGTTAGACTATACCAATATCCATACGGCAGCCTAATGAAGAAGAGAAACTGTAATAGATGTTGCTTAGATCTTAGAACCAACAGACCTGAGTTTGTTTCCTTCTTATAGCCTGGGTCCTCTTATCTTCATGATGGTTGTCATGTCTACCTAGTGGTTTGTGTGGTTGCTGAGATCATGAGCATAGAATGATTTCCCCTTATGCCTGTTCCTTCTCTCCGTGGCCTCCCCTGGTAGTGCTCATACATGCATACACATGGACACCACACACACAAACAGGCTTACAACGTATTTCATGGAGTGAAGATTCTGATCAGTTCTGAGATCACAGATCTAACACTCAAATCTTCTAGCTAGGAAATATCTTAGACAAACACCAGTCAGCACCTCCTTGTGTATTGTTTCCAGGGCAGAGTCTTACAAATTAAACTGTATGTATTTTATCTAATACTGCTTTCCTTCAATGTTTAAGAGATATACTTTTAATATTTAGTCTGACTGAAACCTATGCTCTACCCTGTACTCAAATCATCTCAATAACCCTCCTCCCATTTTCCAGATCTGTAGAGCAGAGAATAAATATTCTCCAAGGTTGGGGCGATTTCCTCTGTCCTCAAATAGCATGAGGAAATGACTGATGCTTTTAGTTCTCAGTGATAGTTCACAAATGCTTTTCTTCAGCTATTGCTGACAACAAATTATAAGATAAATTTGGAACAGAAAGGTAATTTTTTAAAGGAACTTACCTTTTACTGTGTCCCCCCTGTTTTAAAAGCTGGTGTTTATACTCAGTGCAGTTTCCTTGCAGGATCCTCAGTGGTCATAGAAATTCAGTCTGTTGATCAACAGATATCTAAGCAACATCCTGTAATGAGACAAAGGTCCAGGAAGCTTGGCTGTGTGCCCTTTCTTGCTGTGAAGGACTTCAATGCAGTTTAACCTGTTATGCTGTCAGAATTTATGTCTCCTTAAGGGTCAGTTTTATCAGGTATGTCTCCAATACTTGGGAGACTGATGCAGGAAGATAGGAAGTTCAATGCCAGTCTGTGCTACATAGTGAAACCATGTCTCAAGGCAAAAAAAAAAAAAAAAAATCAACCTGTGGGCTGGGAAGGTGGCTCAGTGGTAGTGTGCTTGTCTTGCATGCATGAGGCCCTGGGTTTGATTCCTCAGCACCACATAAGCAGAAAAAGCTGGAAGTGGTGCTATGGCTCAGGTGGTAGAGTACTAGCCTTGAGCTGAAGAACTGAGGGACAGCGCCCAGGCCCAGAGTTCAGGCCCCATGACCAACTAAAAAATACATAAATTTAAAAAAAAAACAAACTATAAACATGAAGGAAAAAAAGAGCACAGACAGATGTTGAGTCCTAAACAGGAAGGAATCTACAGGGCACTCCCATTACCTCAAAATTCCTCAAATAGAGAGCCAAATCTGGAACGAGTAACCCCCACTCCCATTGCTCAGAATGATGAAGCTATAGGCATGAATTTGATTGTGGTAATCTGTGAAATTATCCTTATTTCAAATAAAATTCCTTTTATATTTGGGATGGGGTAGATAAGATATTCTTTGTACTTGATCATGATTAGAAGCTATATAACATGATTATAATGAATCTGTGACCTGAGATATTTCCCACATAGCCCTTCCTTGCTCTGTGATAGCATTATTACTATAGACTTCCTTGCTTTCTCAAGAAGCTTTCTTATCTTAGTACAAGCTTATCTGCAAAAAGGAAGAATTTCTAGAGAAAAACTGGAAGCAGAGACACCAAAAAGAAATCAAAAATTGAAAGTTCTTTGACTGGGCAAAGAAAAAAGATAAGACAGGTAAATAGATCTTAAATAAGAAAGGGCTCAATACACAAAGAATTTGCAATTCTTATCAATAATTTCAATGCAGATCACCCAAGAAAATAACAATAGCTCAGATAAAAGTCTAGCAATGCCAGTGAAAAACCTCAAAACTTCACACTGGATCTGAGAGATTGGTGATTCTCTATTAAGAGATGAAAAGCAGTTATAGGCAGTTGATATTGTCAACTGAGTCTTTTTTGAATGTTTTTCCTTGATAAGATCACTTTTAGGGCTCACAGCACTAGCTAATGTTACATACATATGTTTATTCATTACAGTATGCAATAGTCCCTGTTCAATAGAAAAATAGTAATAAGTCTGTGTGTTTGACAAAGAGGGTATTTATTATAGTCAATCTGTTATAAAATTGGCTAGAAGACTACTACAAAAGAAAATTAAGTTAACCAAGAACTGGCTCTAAGGCCAAACTACTATCAGTCAGTTTATTTTTCAAAAGTACTTTCTAAGTACCTGCTACAGGTCCATGGGTCCTAAAAATACAGAAACTTATTTGAACTAAAAAATTATCCTTTTTAGACCACTTTTAGTGAAAGAATACTACCTTGGACATAGAAGCAGTGATTGTCAGCCACAGATGTTCTTCCCCCATTGTATAACCCCTGTTTTCACTATATTTGATTCGAGTGCCCTCCATCCTATATATACATTTTTCTAATTTGAGGAGGGGAAGGGAAATAACAAAATGCTGAAATAAGGATACAGGTTGACCCATTGTAACAATGAGATGTTGAAAATGAACTTTACAGCTTGGGAGAGGGGGAGTTGAAGAATTGGAGGGAAGGGATGGTAGGGGAAAAACAAAGGAAGGGGTAACAATGCTCGATAGGAAATGTACTCATTACCTTACTCATGTAACTGTAACCTCTCTGTACAGCATCTTTACAATAAAAATATATGCTAAAGAAAGAAGTGCTAAGAAGTTTTGTGGAAATAGATTTTTTTTAACTTCAGAAAAAGTATAAATTTGAATATAGCTAAAGGTTAGTAATACTTTATCTTAAAAGGGATTGGAATGCAGCTCCTTGGTAGAGTGTAAATGAAAACCCTTGAGTTCAATCTATAATACCATGGAAAGAGAGAGAAGGAGAGAGAAAGAGAGAGGGAGGGGAGAGAAGAAAGAAGTGAAGGGGAAAGGTTCAGAGATTTAATTTTGACCCTATTATCTCAAATACATTTTGAGATAATAAACAAGTAATAAACAAGTAAGCTATCAAAAGAACTTAGGGGGTGCACTGAGAATTCTCAGCTAATTGTAGACTTGAGGTAAGGTTATTAATTTTTTAATGTAAGAATTTGCAAAAAGGGTATTTTCATTAGGAACCATCAATACTACTCTAAAAAGAAATTTTATGCCACAGCTATTAAGTGTTAGAGCCAAGACTTACTGCATGGTTGCTTGAAGTCTATGATTTTTCCCATTTGTCCCTGGAACTATAAAAGAATGAAAATTATCCCTTCTACCCAGCCATTACCTACATACAAAATTTATATGTGTTGATTTTTTTTTCTGTTCTTAGGGTACGCTCTGTTTCCTCCTGGCATGGATCTTGGTTGAATAAGGGAAGGCTTCAGTTTCACCAAGACTTAAAGTCTTAGTTCTGGAGCTGGGTATTAGTCGAATTGTGCTAAATCATTGACCTAATAAAGCTCTGGGGAAGTTTGCTTACAAAAACATCACCCAGTGTCCTAGGTCTATCCACCCCTAAACCTGCCACAGTTTGGTCAGTGTTGTAAGGATATGGAGTTTAGGTTCTTGTTCATGAAAACACTCTCCACTCATGATTTTCAAAAACATGGATTACATGGAAGTACTCATCAGTAGAGTATCAACACAACTTTACAAACATTCAAAGCTCAATACTGACAGCTGTGTATTAGACAGTATCATTTCCCTTTGATGTTACTGGGGTAAGTTTCTGGAATTTTAAATATTGCAGACCTGCTCTTTCTATTTTTGCCAACATATCTTGTGCCATTCTCATGAATAGATAAGTACAGTTCACAAGTTGTTCAAATTTTATGCAAAAGGGTATTGACTAAGCGGCCAGTGACAACAGGTTTTGGGTGGCATGCCCTGGTCTAGTTCATGGTTTATCAAATAAAGAAATGGTAAACAAGCTTATCACATTTTCAGATGTCAAATATCTAAGTGGGGTAGAAAATATAGCAGGTGTCAGAATTAAGGTACATAAAGATTTTGGCAGGCCACAGGCATAAGTCGCATCTAACGGGAGAGGAGTAATAACAATGGAACTTCATTGCCAATTGGATGAATCCGAAGAGAACCTGGAAGTTAGAAACAATTCAGATACGATGAAAGTACAGGATAGTCTTGATACCTGTGAGCATATGAAAACACACAAATGCTCAGGATGCATAGAATTCAGTACCAAACTACAGATGCTGGGTTCATTTTTGTGTAATCCTAACCAACTCTACTAGAGACACAGTACTTTTGAACAAATCTCAGATTTTTCACTTTCTCAGTCAGTTAAGCAGATTAAGTTTTACCTGGCATTTTGGAGCTCCCGTTTGCTTTCGTAGGGGGGAGATTTTCATAAAACTAAGACATGGCATGACATAATGATTTAAACATGACCAATAGTAATGTAGGACAGAAGTAGAGTTTCTCTGTATCATCAAAGCTGTAATGGGACTTAAAGATTTTGTTTAAAAATTACTTACATATATATATATATATATCATATATATTGACTGTACTCAGTTAAAACTGCATTGATAAACTGGTGCATCAGTCATGTTTTCTGTAAATGCAAGGTAAATTCATGAGACTGCCAGAAGGATTCATGAATGAGCAGCTGCATCAGCAGTAGAATTTGGGGAAAAGTTAGGACTGGGACTGAACCAGAGGAGTCAAACTGGAATCCTCACATCCCCAGATCTCAGCCTTACCTACTCAGTGAGTAGGTAAGATTATAGGCAGGACCTACAACTTCCTGTATTTTTTATTTTTACTGATAATTGAGGCTTGACTTTAGGACCTCCTGTAGCTGATGCATTGAAACTTGAGCCACACCCCCACTTCTGGCTTTTTGTTAGGTATTTGGAGATAGGAGGCACTTGAATTTGTCTGTCTGAACTGGCTTTCAACCTCAGTTCTCAGATCTCAGACTGTTGAGTAGCTAGGATTACAGATGCTTTATTTCTTTTTTTAAATTCATGTGTTGAAGCTCTAGCTCTGAAATGAAGAGTAAGTAGAAAAGTGCCTGCCTAACTTCCTCTTAACTTTTACACACGAAACACACTTTTACATTTCATAGGTCCAAATGTGATATTGAGGGACATTGCAAGGTGAAGGGAAAGTGCTCCTAAAAGAGAAGGATTCCTAAAGAAAATAAAGCTTTTTACCCATCAACATGGTTATGGGGAAAATGGTTCCTTGGAGGGATACCCTAAATGCTTGAGTTCCCATTGAATTAGCAGTCAAAGCTGAGAGGATCAACAGTGTGAAGTCACAAATCAGACATAAGACATAACATCTGGTCACAAGCCAGAAATGACTCTGGGAATGGTCAAACGTGTTAAGTTTATGTGTTAGTCAATTTTCCATCACTGTGACAAAATACTAAGATAATAAAATTATGAAGAAAAAAGCCTTGTTTGATTAACTGTTTATGAGGTTTCCATCCCTGGTTGTTTGATCCAGTGCTATGGCAGGACAATTTATCATAGCAGGAGTTTATCATGGCTGGCTTACCTCAGACCATCCAGAAATCAAAGAAAGAGACAAGAAGGGTCATCATGGGCATGCTCCCAAGGACTTAACTTCCAACCACTTGGCCCCATTTTCTAAAGGTTCTACCACTTCCTAATAGCAGTAGCAGTACCACTTCCCAACAGACTGATTTTGAACTTTGTATCTTGGCAGTAGTAAGACAATGTCAACTCCAAGCCTAGACTTACTCCACAGCAACCTATTCACCTCTACCTACAAACACATGTAAACCTCTGGAGTACAAACCTGTGGAAAATGATATACTTACGTTTTAGCTTCATGACAACCTGAAACCTGAAGAAGAGACATCCTCAGATGACTTTCTGATAAGTTCATGGGTGTTTGTATAGCAGCAATAGCAGTAGCTGATTGATATACCTGCCTGTGGGGAGGTCTGGTCTGTACTCTTCTTATGGGGTCCATAAGGAGGTATAGATATTTGATGAAGGGTAATCTAATCTGCTATAGATGAACTATAGTTAAGCCACTTCTTGGCCAGAGCCCAGATAAATCTTCAAGGAAGCCAAAGAATATTTACTCAACCTTAAGCAAATACAGAGATCTGCTAACAGGGAAGGAAAAGGGACATGTAGCCTTCAGGTGGGCAAAGGAGAGTGTGCACAGTATCTACTACAACATGGGGATTTGAGCCAGGTTTTATACTTCTATGCATATTTTAAGTTATAATAGCACTAAGATGTAATGTCCCTAAGCAGATAATTGTCTTTTTTTCCTTTCATATCTCCAAGAACAGAAAAGAAGATGAGAAAAGAACCACATTTATTATGTGTCTAGTATATGCCAGAAACTATATTAGAAATTTAAGATAGAGTACATTATTTATTCTTTACAACCTTTTGAGATAAATATTATTACAGTTTCATGGAAGAAAAAATGGAGCCTTGACAATTTATGTGTATCATGTAAGGTAGGGCCGAGATTTATGCCCATGTTTGTATGGCACTAAGGTTTTTATTCTTTTTGTTATACCAAATAGTCTTTATTACAGGTTGTGCAATCTGTGTAACAGTTATTTATAGAATATTTTATGTAGATTCACATAAAAGAAACTTAACTTCCCTCAAATGGGATCGTTCCTTCTATTTTTTGGATCAATCATTTTGTCTCCGTAAACTATTGCCTTTCCACATTAAAGAAAATAGTTCCTTCAGACAAACTTGTATCATATATAACCCCTGTAATTTTTCCATAACCTTCAAGTAGTCATGTATAAAAGACCCTTTCTCCAAAACAATCAGGACAAGTAGCTTACTGGTGAATAACAGAAAGGCAACAGAAACAGAAAGATTATGTTTTAAATCTATAAGCACTATGTATATTAAAAACATATCATTATAAACCTATTTTCTAATCTTTTGAGGTAGTACCGAAGCCTCTTATTTAATGTAAGTAGTAATTTGGGGCCGGGGCCCAAAACAATTGTGGTAAAATATAGGGAAAATTTGGCATTGTGTAAGAAGAGCTCTTGGATTGTCTCAATGGCAGTGGGCTATGCTAGCATTAGATGTAGCCCAAGGAGACTAAATATCTACTAGCTGGGCAGTTTTACTAAATATATCATTATATCCAAGATGTCAGTGAGACTCCTGTTGAGAAGATTTGGATCATCTTGCCAATAGAATTTCATATTAATAAACATAAAAAGATACCTTTTATGCACAAAATGGAGGCACTTGTGAAACAAATGTGTATCAGGATCCTCTTGATTTTAATTATGTTTTTCCTCTTTTGTGATTATCTTGACCACATTTTTTTCTCTTGACTTTTCTTATTACTCACTAATCCTTCCTAGCCACTCAATTTAGTTTGTGTGGAAACTACTTTTGTAATCAGTTTATATGGTATTTAATGAATGTATATACTCACAATAACAAATACAATAATATAAACATGTTTGGAAGCACACCCACCTTGGTAAGTATACACTACAACTGGGAGCATCATTTGTTAATCTACAAATATAAGATCATTTCAGAGAAATTGTACTCAAACATGTTTCCTGGGCTCACCGTTAATGACCAAAGGAAAGTCCCTTGTATCCCAAATCACAGATAGACTGGATTAGAATCCATTTTGTGGTTGAATTTCCCATCCGTCCTTGTCTTAGTGGATTTTCTGTGGCTAATTTCATCATACCATAGCTTGAGTTTGAAAGAACAGATGTCTGTCTGAATGAATAGTTCTTGGGGTACAAGGTTGAGGGGTCACATCTGCTGATGGCCTCTTGCTGGCAGAATCCAGAAACTCAAAAACTCAAAGAGGTGCGGAACATCACATGACAAGTGAGGGTGTGTGTGTGTGTGTGTGTGTGTGTGTGTGTGTGTTTGCCTTTGCTCTCTCCCTCTCTTCCTAACAACAAAATGGTGAGACAAAGGACAAAGGAGGGAAACTTATGCAGCAGCAATACTCACAAGATAATACGTTGGAAATGATCTGTATGACTTGGGGGCGTGGATGGAGAGGAGGAAAAGAGGGAGAAAATTCAGTATTGAACTATGGGAGCCCCACCTTAATGAAGACCTCTTGAAGACCCCCATCTCACCACCATAAGCGGCTAGATTAAGTTTCCATGTTCTTAATGCCTCACAATAAGGATTAAATTTCAATGCATGAACACTTGGAAGACCCACTCAAACCACATCCAAACCAGAGCAAGCCTGTTGCTTATTTTCCTTCTCTCCCACTCTGGCTAAGTCTTCTGCTTTTGTATTCTTTGTCTTAGCTGTGAACTTTTATCTGTTATTCTATATGTTGTCTGAAAACCAAAGAGAAGTAACTTAGTGAGTCACAGCTTCATTTTTCTCACAGGCTGCCTTCAGAATTTGTCCCAACAACCACGCTGTGTGGCTGCCTCTCTAATGCCAGTGCTACTGGTGGTATTATTGTCTGTTTACCCTGGATAGAGGAAAGTGCAAAAAGATAAAGACTTCCTTTTTCTTTCTTTCTTTTTTTCCATGAGGTCATTTTTCTGCTTACCACTGACTTAGGTTCTTCCTGTGCATAAGATAAATGTGTAACTTCTTCCCCTGATGTACAAAAAACTGTATACTTTTCCCCCTTCCTCCCCACTTTAGAGGGCTATGTCACTCCATGCCACTTATTCAGCTGTAACTCCCAATGAGGCATAAGCTGATAGGTTTCTTGATTGAGAGTAATTAGCTACATTCCACTTGTTTTCTAAATTCCTAAGCCCTATGGTGCTCTTATGGAAGTTGTAGCTCGTCTGCTCACATCATCTAGCACTACACCCCAAAGGAGGGTTCCTTCCCAGGATCTGAATACAACATTGCTTTCCATACTGTCAAAAAGCCATGTCCATTCTCTTAGCTTAGCTAAGTCATATTCAGTTTGCTAGCAACTAACCACAAGGAAAGAATCTTCTAGGAATGATTATTCTCATCCTGTAATAACAAGCTGAATATTTTGTTACTGTGAACCTTACTAAGCTTTATCTTATTGATTTTATCCTTGCACTTAGCTTGGCCAAGTTTGATTGTGGATTGTTATCTTTTATATTAATTACTTCCAAATGTTTGCATAACCAGGAAAGTCTATTTGCGTGATGTTGATTCTTAGCAGAAATCTAGATTTTTTTCATGATAGATTATATTTTTTATTTCTAAATTTAAATCTATTCTATTTTACAGTACTGAGGATTGAACTCAGGTCTTAGCAGGCAAGCACTGTACCATTTGACTCAGAGAAATGATATAAGCAAATTGTACTTAACTAAATCTATAATTATGAATGTTATGAATAAGAACATGAACTGTGATTTGTAGGATGGTACATGCTAGAGGAATGCTTAGCTTCTTGAACATCACTGTTCCCTAACTACTGATGAGTGATTTTGATTAACCTAGCTGACATTTTTATAAGTTTACATCACAACTTAGTACAGGCCTTGATGCTTTTTAATCTTTGTACCACTTACAACATACTACAAGTAGATAATATATGCTTCATCGTTGTTCCATATTGAAAAGAATAATGCTTTTTAAACCTCTCTCACAGTTTTTGTTGTTTAAGATTGCTTATTATTATTCTGATGTTGATTTTTTAAGTACATCAAGTACCTAGGATGTCAGTTTGCTGGATCTGGAGATGTTGAGTCTTTGGGAAGTACACGCCATGAATTTCAATTCCCTCTTTGTATTATTGTTCTGCCTTACCCTTTCAAGTTGCTGTTTTGTTTTTCTTGGTGGAGAAGCCAGAAGCAAAATAAGAGTTGAATAATTCTGCTGCTCCTGTTAAATTGCACTCAACATTCCCCAACCTTTTGTGTTTTATCTGTTTCTTATTCTTCTTACTGCTCACAATTTTAAAAATGCTTTTCAATAGTTCTGACATTGTTTGCAAGTTTCAGCCCATTGTGGAATTTGACCTGACTGACATCATTTTACAGGCTTGGGCCATTTGTTCAACAAACTATGGAGCACATATTCCAAAGAAAAAAAGACAAAAAAGCTAAAATTTACTGTATAATATAAGGTAAGCATAGTGGAAAAATATAAGTATATGCAGAGATTTATAGACCTGGGCTAAGAGTTGTTATAGTTTGGATCTTGGGCTCCCAAAGGCCCACTGGCTAAAAGCTTGGTTGCTAGCCTTTGGCACTATCGGCAGGTGGTGGAACCTTTAGGAGACAGGGCCTCGTGGGAAGAAGTTAGGTCACTGAGAACATACCCTTAAAGGAGATATTGTCACCTTCTCCTCTTTGCTTTCTAGTTGCCATGAGGTGAACAGCTTTGCTCTGCCCCATACCTTTTCTGGAATACACAGTCTAGAAAAAAATAGGCACAATCAGCTGTGAACCAAAATCAACTGTTCCTCCTTTTTAGCTATTTTTCCTCCTCATGTATTTTGTCACAGTGAAGGAAAGCAAAATCACCCAGGGGTGAGTTGCAACTTTAAATAGGGTGGACAGGCTAGCCTTAATGGCCCAGAACCTTCCATGAATTAATGAAGATTTGAAGGGGGTGAGCAGTGAGCCAGCTTTTTGTAATGGATTTAATCATTCATCTCTCTTTCCCTTCTTCATACATACAGGCTCATAAGTTCTGAACCGATCTTGGGGGGGGGGCACTGAAAGGGGGAAGAAGCATGTTACATTTATTACTTGTCCATTAATACCCACTACTGTCTTCCATCTTGTTTCAGACATAGACTGATCTAGGAGCTAAACTTTCATCCAGTGTTTACCTTGTAACTAGCTAAGCAAGCAGCTGTGGGATTTCTTAGTACATAATAGGCACTTAGAAAATATTTACTCAATGAAGGGATAAGAGAACAAAGGACACTAGTTTAATAATAGATAATTGTTGATAGATAATAAATTAGTATTTGTCTCAGATTTTTGAGTTAGAATTTAACTATGTAGCCCAGGCTCGCCTCAAGCTCATGATCTTCCTGCCTCAGCCAGCATTCAGTGCCAGCATTCCAGACATGGGCCACCACAATAGACAGTTAATGACCCACTCTGAAGCCTCCCAGGATATGTTCTGTTGAAGGAGATTGTTTGATGAAGCAGCAGAATGAGAGTAATGGCAAGGATCAGGTTTGGTTTCAAAACCTTTCTGTCTGTGCTTTGAGAAATGCCTTTATTAGGTGGGTCCTGGAATTCCCTATCTGAGCTGTCTCTGAACTTGGCACTGTACATCTAAACAACACTTCTGCAAGAATGGGAAGTGGGAAAAATCACCCATGAGATATTTTCCATTTAGCTTTTAATCCTTTGAGTGAGCTTTGCTGCCAGTCACCATAAAACAAACAGCATGCAGTTTTTCTCAGGGTCCCTCATCTTGGGAGGGCTAAATACAAAAGGCCTTTGCCAAAAAATCCTCAAATGGAATCTGCTGTTGGTAAGGAAAGAAAACAGAAATTCACAAATCATGAGATTCTGACACACTGCAGAGAAACTATATGGGACGTACTTTGTTCTTTGGCTTGGAGTATGCAATCAGGGGAAATCTAATGTACCTTCTACTCTGTGGACATAGTGACTATGTAATTTATTGTCCACACTAGGGAAGTTCTGGGAGTGAAAGGATCTGGTATTATTCCTCACCATGGGAAATAGGACTAAACCAAGACCACTTTGGGCAACCAAAAATGCCTAGCAACCCTGGAAGAAAAATCCTAGAAGAAAATCCTGGAAATAAAGTATGCAGAGGAGTTCATTTCAATAAATATCATTTTATAGGATCATATGCTCATAGCTATTGAACTTTTGTGATCCTCACCTAAGAATATCCTCCTTTGGTCTCATTGAATGTTTAGAGTCTTATATAAGTTATCATGTCCAAGTGTAATGTTTTGTCTTTTACCATCCATTTTGTTTACTTGTAGATATGTAGAGCACAGAAGTGGTGGGACAAAGAGTGAAAAAATGCAGCAGTAGTCCTCATTAGATACTGTGTTAAAAATGAACTATACAACTTGTGAGGGAGGGTGAGTCAGTAGGGAAAAACTGGGAGAAAACAAGGGAAGACGCTGTTCAAAAAGAAGTATACTCATTACCTTATGTAACTGTAACCTCTCTGTACATCAACTTTACAACAAGAAAATTAAAAAATATTAAATAAAGCATGCAGAAGAGTATAAGCAAGATTGAAGAGGGTTTTGATTTTTTCTTTCTGCTATCAATTTCCTACTCCTTTTACCCTGCCATCTCAATCCTGGAGTCAACACATCTTACAGTCACAAAGCTCAAGTCATGCTTGATCACATACACCCTTTTTATTCCAATGATGGTCCATAGGCCTATAGAATAAGCATGATCTGGAAACCGATTAGAAAGATAGGGTTTCAGGCCCCACCACAGGGCTACTGAATCAGAAGTTGTTTAAGCAAGATTCCCAGGAGATCTGTATCCATCTCCAAGAAGTATTTTCAATTTTAACAAATTGAAAAATTGAGGTTTTAAAGTTTACAATCTTGACCATGTTCTAGTACTGATATCCAGAGCACTATCCAATATTTTCATATTGGGTTTATTTTCCTCCTATCTACTATGTGTAAAAATCCTGAATCAACCAGAGAGTAGACCTGAGTTTTACTTCTGGCTTCACTACAAACTTAGAAGAGTTGTTACAGCTAATTTCTTCGTCTGTAGGTTGAAAATTCTGGCTCTGTTGTTCACTAAGTGTTTCTTCCAGTTCTGAAGTTCCCTAATTCTCCAGGTTGCACAGTAGCAGGAAGTATAAAGCTCAAGAAGTCATAACAGATGTACTGGGGGACCCAAGGTCTTGATTAATAATTCACACTGAAGATGCTGATGAGGAGAGGGAGGTATATTTCGGGAGGGAGAAAGGCAAAAGCAACTATTTGAAGAAAGGGGTGTTTGGGGGACAGAGAGAGAAAGAAGGGGGGGAAGACAGAGAAATGGTACATGACATTTCCCAATTTGAAATAAAATAAGTCAGCATTAAGCATGTCCTCAGTATATTTAAGCCAGCACATTAAAAAATGGCCTCTAGGTAACATTTTTCTAAGTTGGGTGTCATTTAAATTTGCTACTTCTAAGCTTTTCCCATTCCAAACTTAGTTACCTATGGTGAATGGGGCTAATTTTATGTCAAGTTTATGGCTGGAATATGGTGTGCAGTTGTGTGGTGTGACATGTGTCTAGATATTGTTGTGAAAGCTGTTTTTTATACAACTAACATTTTGAGCTACAAGACTTGAAGATTACCCCCTCCATATTGTAGATGGGCCTCATCCTTTTTTTATTTTTATTTTTTATTGTGAAAATACTGTACAGAGGGGTGACAATTACATGGGCAAGATAATAAGTACATTTCTTATCAAGCATTGTAGCCTCCTCCTTTGTTTCCCCTTTCCATCCCTTCCCATCCTCACCACCCCCACCACCCCATCATCCTCCTCAGTTGAAAACCTAAATAGCAAAGACTGAGATTTCCTAAGGAAGATGAATTTTTGCTCACAGAATAAAATCTGTGGTAATATAGAAACTCTACCACCATTTCCACACTGTTCTTCTACTTTGTGGATCTGTGTTTAGACTGTACTATCCATTTTTATCTAAGTTTTCAGCCTGCCAGCCTTCTCTACACATTTTTATACTTGCCAGCCTCCACAATTATATGGTTCAATTCTTTAACTTTCCCCCTTCCTTTATATGTAGTATCTGTATCTATTTCCTACTGTCCTATACATTCTCTTTTTATGATGAACCTTGACTGAAACAGTAACATCACAGATTTAACTCCCTTTTAACTAGAAATTAATCAGCAGACAGGCTTTGGGTGACTTGTTGATAGGTATGATTTGGGTGACTTATTGATTGGAAAGTAGAAAAGGTTATTTATAAAGACAAAATATTGTTATTCCTAAATTCACAAAAACACAGGATACATTTCTAGCTTGCCAATCTATCATCTAACCTTAAGAATATGTCTGGCACAGACAAGGAGCTCAATGAATGTGAATTAATTCGTTGGGAGAGTAATGTTTACCTTTCTAAAATATAAAGTAAATTTAGACCATCCAGTCAGCTGGCTAATCCCTTGGTGGCAAGTAAACAATAAACAGTTAACAATTACTCTTGAAGAAAGTCATTTTGTATAGACAGCTACAAAGAGAAAATTTATTGTATTTGGGGAAAATATTAGAATCCTGAAGGCTTTGGAGAGTAAGATGGAATACCCAAGTCTCTTCTCAATGTCAATACACTGCAGCCATTAAGAACATGTAGCTGTTACCAAAATGCCTAGGTTTGAATCCCACTTCTGCTATTTGAAATCTGTGGGAAGTTGCTCAATTTTTCCTCATCTCCGTTTATCCATTTTAAAAGTTGACGTGATGTGCATGTCTGTCTCAAGTTGTCTCTGTGGAGGTCAAGTTCATACAAACGAAACATTCAGGCAGTACCTCACATCCACTAAGTACAATGAAAGTGTTAGCTATCGTTGTTATTATCAAATCCCAGACACAATGTCTGTGACTTGCTACGTCCTAGATATAAAAACAGTAAGACAAAACCAGGCATGGGGGAGCATGCCTATAATCCCAACATTCAGGAGTCTGAAGGAGGAGAATCTTTTTTTTTTTGGTCTGGTCGTGGGGCCTGAACTCTGGGCCTGGGCGCTGTCCCTCAGCTCTTCAGCTCAAGGCTAGTGCCCTACCACTTGAGCCACAGTGCCACTTTTGGCTTTTTTTCTCTTTGCTTATGTGGTGCTAAGGAATTGAACCCAGGGCCTCGAGCATGCAGGGCAAGCGCTCTACCACTGAGCCACCTTCCCAGCCCCTGAAGGGGGAGAATATTAATTTTCAGGTCAACCTCGGCCAGTAAGACTTTTTCTGAAAAATAAGCCCTATCCATAGAAAATAATCATACAATATGATAGAAATGCAGAAAGCAATTAATTATCTAGCTCAGATAGTTTGAAAGGATTCACAGTGCAGGCAAATTTTTAGATTAAATCTTGACACAAGGGTAAAGAGTTTACAACTTGTAAAGTTGGGAAGTACATTTCTGATAGCTTCTTCTAGGGGCCAACATTTACAGAAGCAGAGACACAGAATGGTTTGGGAGATGATGGAGTGTGCTTTGAACCTGTGAGATATCAAAAAGCAAATGTTCCACAGGTAAATGACAAGAGGATCTGGCACACAGGAGGAGAGGAGGCTGGAAGAATACATCTAGAAGTTGTAGTGTCAATTTGTCATAGCCATTTGGAGCTACTCCAGGAGTACTTGATAAGGAAGAGATTATGAGAATCTTTAGATTGGTGGGATGGGAGATAACTTGAAGCATAACTAGTGAGAAAGATAGTAAGGAGACCCAGCAGACAGGAGCTCAGCTGCCTGGGCAGGAGAAAATTTCAAGAATGAAGAAATACAAGTCTGTTTCCTACCCCTATAGATTTGTATTTCATATAAATGGGATAATAAAATGTGGGGCCTTTTGTGCCAAGCTACTTTCACTTAGCATAATGTTTCTAAAATTTATCCACATTTGTGGTGTATATCAGTACTTAATTTCTTTTTGTTGTTAAATAATACTGTCTCGTATGTCTATGCCACATTTTATTTACTCATTCCTCAGTGGATGGTCATTAGTGTTGCTCCACTTTTCAGCTCTTCTATATAACACTGCTATGAATATTCATGCACAAGTTTTGTGTGAACATATGTTTTTAATTTTGCTACCATAGAAGATTAGCTAAATAATGAGATAAAATACTATGTAACCATCAGAAAGAATAATGTAGGATTGGATATGCTTGCTCATAGGGTCAGAGTGTTAAATGAGGACACATTATACATTATAATGTGTATTGAAAGCACTCCTCTTGTAATTAGAAATGAATGGATATAGGGATAGAGTGAAGAATGAAGGAATGATTAGGAAGAAAATGTTTGCTCCATTTCTTCCCTTTTCCCCAAATGCAAAGCCCAATATGCAGATAACTGTGCAACGTGGTAAAGGAGAACATTATGCTAAAATGAAAAGGAAAAATAGCAACAAAAATGCACCAATTATGTAGTTCTAAAGCAATCTTATTTCACCTTTTTGGTGAGTTATTTTTATGAATTGACAATTAAGGTAATTGCCAGTAATGAGGTAGATTTAGTCAAATTAGGAAATACTTGATGTTCTAGACCTTGTGTGGGCACAATTAAGAAATAAAAATTCATATCCATTGATGCTACTAAAAAGCTTCTAGTGATTGTAGTACTAGGAAGCCACCCCACTCCCTCAAAAAAATGACAAACTTGTATTTCTTCCTGTAGAGCCTTCTGTTTTCCCACGGGAGTGCTCCTGCTTCCCTATCTTCCTTTTGTTCAATGGAAATCTTCTCTAGGAAAACGCTGCTCTGATTGACTACCCAGGATCCTCTCAGTGATTGCACCTGAGATCTTTGAAGTATCCTGTCAGCTTCTGTGGCTGTGCTCCAGGAAGCCCTAACACAGGCTTGAGGGGTGGGGGGGGAAAAGCTGACCACTCTCTTGGGAATACACAGTTTTGGAAATCACAAAGAGAGACCCCAGAAACAAAAGGAGACCCTGAGATCTCAACAATACTAGAAACCCAATGGCCACATGTAGCCACACAGGCAGCCACTGGGAGACCAGAAGAACTTCTGGATGAACTCAGCTCACCTGCTGAATCCTGAAGAGGGAAAATGGTTATTTTTTGAAGTTATTACTGAGATTAAAAATTGCAGTTATGAACACTCCAGCCACCAACTTTTGGCATGATTAAGTAGGTATCAATATAATTAACACATGAACTGATTCCTTTACTTAAGAAAGAGAGGTAAGAAATTTCCAGTGGACTTTGCATGATCAATTCTTCAACAGCAGAATTAAAGGAATGAGATGGATAAACACCAAGTGAATTAATAAACTTGAAGTTTACTTTTTTTCAGACATACATACACACAGGTTTTTAGAGGCACTTTAGTTAGGGCTCAGGGCTTGTTAGGCAGGACCTCTATCTACCACTGGCCATGCCTCCATTGCTTTTTCATACTGGTTATTTTGGGGGGGAGTTATTTTCTTTTTTTATTGTGAAAATACTGTACAGAGGGGTTACAATTACATGGGCAAGATAATGAGTTCATTTCTTATCAAGCATTGTAGCCTCCTCCTTTGTTTACCCTTCCCATTCCTTCCCATCCTCCCCCCGCTCCCCCACACCAAAGTTGTAAAGTTCGTTTTCTTTCTTTTTTTTTTAATTTAATTTAATTTTTTTGTGAACATACTGTACAGAGGGGTTACAATTACATGGGCAGGATAATGCGTACATTTCTTATCAAGCATTGCAGCCTCCTCCTTTTGTTTACCCTTTACATCCCTTCCCTACCTCCCCCCCTCCCCCCCCACCCAATCCTTCCCCCCTCCCCCCCCCCCCCCCCCCCCCGCTCGTTTGTAAAGTTTGTTTTCGACATAACTACTTGTACATCTCATTGTTGCAATGGGTCCACCTGTATCCCTATTTAAACGATTTGTTTTTCCCCTTCTCCTCCACAAATTAATTTTTGGAACAGGATCTCAGTTTCTGCACAGACTGCCCTTAGTCATTATCTGCTATAGGTAAGGTGACAGGCTTGCATAATGGCTTGAGAAAGAGTCCCCTGAACTTTACTTGTTTGGGCTAGCTTCAAACCACAGACCATCCAATCTCAGTCTCCCACATTGCTAGAATTAGAGGTGTGAGCAGCCAGTGTCTGGCTTCAGTTCACATTTTAATCAACACTGTGCCTCCTTTTCCATTTAAATTTCAGATTTTTAAATTCCTTCTCCTTACGCTACTTTACCTACCTTACCAATATTGATATTCTGCCAGAATGGATTCTCTTGTCTTTCCCTTTTCCTTTCTCTATTCTGTGCACCTTTGTGATGGTGACATTTTGTGATGATTTCCCTTTTTTTTTAAAGTATTTTATTGTAAAGATGCTTTACAGAGGGGTTACAGTTACATGAGTAAGGTAATGAGAACATTAGTTGTCCAGCATTGTTACTCCCTCCTTTGTTATTCTCCCACTATCCCTTCGCTTCCCCACCAACCTCCCCCCCAGCATTGCCCCCTCCCCTCCCACCCCGAGGTTGTAAAATTCATTTCCAATATAGTGTCTTTTGGGTATCATTGTTGCAATGGGTCATCCTGTGTCCTTGTTGATTTCCCTTTTTTTTTAAAGAAAAATATCAGTTTAATTTAAAACTAGTAAGAAGGAAATAAAGCAGTACATTCAAAAGTTTAAAAACAGAAGTAAGAAAAAATATTTTTTAATCTTATTTATTTTTTATTGTACAGGTGATATACAGAGGGATTACAGTTACATAAGTAAGGAAATGAATACAATTCTTGTCAAACATCATTACCACCTTCCCTGTTTTCTCCTGCTTTCCCTCAACCCCCACTCCCTCCTCCACAAATGGTAAATTTCATTTCCAACATAGTGTCTTCTGAGTATTGCTGTTGCATTGGTTCACCCTTTGTCCTTTGTCTTACAATTCCTATGATTCCCCTTCCTACCCTCAAATCAGATAAACTTATATGCAAGACAAAGAGTAATGAAATATAAAACATTGACAAGGGATAAAGCAAAGGAAAAATGAAAGAAAAAAGAAGTAACTGCAAACAGCACAAACACACACACACACACACACACACACACACACACACACACACACACACACACACACACACACCACAAACAAAAACCCTCTTGCTTCCATATCTTGAAGTTCATTTTGATTAGCATCATTTTATTTGGTCATATGTATATAGTTATTGAGCCATTGTGTTTCTCTGCTAGAAATATCTTAGACATATAATAATTATTACAAATGAGATAAACCATGGAGCCCACAAGTCAAAACTTTCTTAATAAAGACCCAGAAGCACAACAAATCAAAGAAAAGCCTGGATAATTGGGATCGGATTAAACTGCAGAGATTCAGCATGGCAAAGGACATACTAGCAAAATAAATAGAAAACCCAAAGATTGGAAGAAGAGCTACACAACAGACAAGAGCCTCATATCTAAAATATAGTTAGAGCTCAAAATATTAAACCCCCAAAAGCAAATCCTCAAAGAAACAAGTATCCCATTGATAAGTGGGCTAGAGACTTACAGAGAGACTTCTCTGACGAGAAAATAAGAATGACCAATAGACACATAAAGACTTCAACATCTCTGGTCATAAAAGAAATGCAAACCAGCTGGGTGTCAGTGGCTCATGCCTCTAATCCTAGCTACTCAGGTGGCTGAGATCTGAGGATCACAATTCAAAGCCAACCCAGGCAGAAAAGTCCATGAGACTCTTATCTTCAATAAACCACTAGAAAAATCGGAAGTGGAGCTGTGACTCAAGTCTTAGAGCACTAGTCTTGAGTGGAAGAGCTCAGGGACAGCACCCAGGCCCAGAATCAAGCCCATGACCAACCAAAAAAAAAAAAAGAAAGAAAAGAAATGCAAATCAAAACAACATTGAGATTTCACCTCACTTCAGTTAGAATGGCCATTATTGAGAAAACAAATAATAACAGATGCTGGCAGGGATGTGGCCAAAAGGTAATACTACCACACTATTGGTGTGAAGGAAAGTTCTTCAAAAGACTAAACATAGATCTGCCCTATGACCCAGTGATCCCATTCCTGACCATTTACCTGGCCATATTAAAGCTACCAGCACAACCGTGTTCATTGCAACATTATTTACTATAGCTAAGATATGGAATCAGCCCAGATGCCCCTCAGTAGATGAATGGATCAAGAAGATAGATAGATAGATAGATAGATAGATAGATAGATAGATAGATAGATAGATAGATAGATAGATAGATAGATGGATAGATAGATAGATATCATATATCTATATATATTTGTTTCTATTTATTTATTTTTGGGTCCAGTCGTGGGGCCTGAACTCTGGGCCTGGGCGCTGTACCTCAGCTCTTCAGCTCAAGGCTAGCGCTCTACCACTTGAGCCACATCGCCACTTCCGGCTTTTTTCTTTTTGCTTATGTGGTGCTGAGGAATCGAACACAGGGCCTCATGCATGCAAGACAAGCACTCTACCACTGAGCCACCTTCCCAGCCCTCTATATATATTTGTGTGTGTGTGTGTGTGTGTGTGTGAGAGAGAGAGAGAGAGAGAGAATTCTCTGCTTCTATCAGAAAGAATGACATCACTCCATTTGTAAGACTTGGAAAAAATCACATGAAGGAAACATAGGCTCTACGATTTCTCTTGAACAGTGCTTTCAAGGGGGAGTCCCTGGCTCAGCAGTATCGATATCCCTGGAAAATTGGAGATGCTTCTTCAGTCCTGCTTAAGTAAATACTAGAGGCAGGGATGGGGCTTGTAATCTGGTTTGCTTAATTCTCCAGGCAATTTCTAATGCACACTCAAGTTTGATAAATCACTCTCCTAAATCTGGCACCAGCAAATATTTCCTATAAAGGGCCAAACAGTCAGTACTGTTTGGCTTTGTGAACCACATGAGCTCTGTTGCAACTCTGAACCTTGCTGTATGTGACATCAACCCCAAGGACATATAAATGAATGCCTACAGCTCGGTTCTAATAAGAAATATTACTTATAAGCATTGAAATTTGAACTTCACAATATTCTCACATGGTAACAAAATGTTGTTATTCTTTTGACTTTCTCTTAACGAACTAAAAATGTGAAAACCATTCTTAGTTCCCAATCTGTGTAAAAGCAGTCAATAAATAGGCTGAGTATGACTCACAAGACTTCATTTGCTAATACCTGCCCTGGAACATTTTGGCTGGTCCTTATTAAGGGCACATTTTGCTGGAAAATTCATCTTTAGTTCAGTAATCTTTTCTTTCTGTGGCCAGCACATGATCTTACAATCTCTTCAGGTCATAAATCCTCCTTGAAATCTTGTCTTAAGGAAGTAGATCCATTGGGACATAGTGTTTGGCCAGAGGAGGTCTTGGATATGACCCAGTTGTCAAGACCAACTTTCCCCAGCAAGACAGCTGACTCAGCCTTGGTCAATTTTGTTGGAAGTCAATTCAGTCCACTTTCCTCCCAAGACTAGTGAACTGGGTCCCCAGCAAGGTCCCATATAAACCCAAAGCACTAGAGGACTCTTCCACCATCATCCCAGACAGGGATGATTTTGGACCAAGACACATCCCAAAGACACTCCCATCTGGAGCTATTCTTTGAGGGCTGGGCAAAGCTGCCATTCCAAGTCACACTTGCACAGTGAGGGGAGGAGGAGTGAGGGGAGGAGGAGTAGCAAGCAAGCTTAAGAATCTTCTAATTCTTCTAATTTTAAAAGAGTCCTGCAATTCTCTGAACTATCAGTAGCATCTCTGCCTATCGCCCTCTTTTCCCTCCCCCAAAGAACATACAGGGCACATTCATTGGGGTGGCTGTTTATTTTCTCATACTGCACAGTCACAAACCCTTACAGCCACTCAACTTCCTCCTGTCTCTCCTATGGCTGCTCTGGGCATTGCAAGGCTCCCAGACTCCAGAGGTCAATGTCAAGCAGATAGATTATTTATATTTTGTGTGTCCTATTAAAAGAAGCAGATCAAAATTTTAAGCTTCGTGTTCTGGCATAGCTGAGGAATTTGTGTTGCTGTTGTTGTAAGTAAAGGAGAAAGGGGTTAAGTTGCTAAACTCCTTTTCCTACCTCAGCATCAGAACAAATCTCTTTCTTGAAAGGATTGGGAGCACAGGAAGCACCTCATTGTGTTTAAGCTGTGTGGAACTTGGCACAAGCCCTTCTCTGCAGCAGCCCAGGGGCACAGCTCAGCCTGAGCAAAGGATGATGATCTAACCAATGTGACTACATCACATCATGTGGCCCATCTCTGGATGTATGAGCAGGACAAATATTCTAAGCAATCATTGTGACATAGCCATTTGACACAGTGGAGAATGAATCAGAGGCACAAAGAGTTGCTCAAAGTTACCCAGTTACGCTGATTGCATTTCCAGATGTATTTGGCTCCAAGCTACCTGCCAACTACAACTAGAGAACCCCTTTTCTTGGGCACTGGCCCTTTGGTACTATTACATATCTCATGTTGTTCTAAGCACTTCACTAAACTCATTCATTTCTTACCGTGGCATGGTGGGAACTATTATTACCCAAATTTACCCCTGAGGCAATTGAAGTACAAGAATGAGTTCCTTTTCTCATAGCTAGCAAGTAGCTCAGTGGTAATTTGAATCCCAGACCATTGATTTTCTGTTCCTTGCTCTCAACCTCTGCACTGAAGTCAGGAATCTGATGAAGTGGAGCTCCTGCTCCCCACTTCCTAGTTGTGCCATTTTTGACAAGTTGTGAATATTTCAGTATCTCAGTTCTTATGTTTTCCACTTGGGCCTCATAGGGTTGATGGAAAGAAGTATATGAGTTGTTCTCTGAAAGCCTATGGGCTTGGCAGGTGGCAGATATTTAATAAACGCTGGCTGTTATTTGCTATAAATCTAAAGTCCATCCAAGCTAAAGGGGGAAATATGAACAGTTTTTAGTAACTTACCAAGGAAATATGAGTACGTTATGGAGAAAACATACTAAGGAAGAAGACAATGGGGATTCTCATAACCCAACAGTAGGAGGCTGGCAGTAATAATATCTGACATACATTCTTCTGGCCTTTTTTCTATGCATGTGTATCTAATTTTTTTTTTTTTACAAAATTGAGATTATATTCTACATTCTGTTGTATGACTTCATTTTCACAAAATTCTCTAGTGAATACATTTCTACATCATTAAATATTTTTCTGTGATGCTGTTCTTAAAGTGTTCATGGTATGGTATACCATAGTTTTGGGGAGTTGTTTGCACAAGGCTTTAACAAAATTATTTGTTAGCTTGCTTCCATGAATTCACTCTTTCACTGTGAGCCTTCCTATTTCTAAACTCTCTTTTATAAATTGCAGTTATTTGTGAGGAGAATCATCCCATCTGAACAGGAATCTTGGTGAATTCCTTAGTCTTTAGTTTATGTTCTTTTCCCATCTGAGTGAGTAGCTTGGGCTTGCTGAGTGGATGTCCTAGAGAAGCCCTGTTTCTATTATCTTCTATCATGAAATCTTTTTTGTCTGATACAGATTCAGCTTTATTTTACTTTACTCACGTAATATAATATATTACTTGATGTAATATATTAATTACATTATTACATATGCAATAGTTACATATGTCAATGATCTTGCTACATGAAGTGTAACAACATGGCCTTTAGAATCATTAGAGATCTGAGAGAATCGGTGCCATTTCTCCTCATATTCTTACTGCGCAACTGTTAGCAAGTTACTTACCATTTCTTTTTTTTTTTTCCTTTTTCTTGGGCTTGAACTCAGGGCCTGGGCACTGTCCCTAAACTTCTTTTGCTCACAGCCAGCACCCTACCATTTGAGCCAGAGCTCCATTTCTGACATTTTTTGTAATTATTTAGAGATAAGAGTCTTATGAATTGTCCTGCCCTAGCTGGCTTTCAAATTATGATCCTCAGATCTCAGCTTCTGGAGTAGCTAAGATCGTGCCCAGCATTATTCACCTTTTGTGAAGTCAGTTTTCTCATGTGGTAAATGAATATAATCATAACTACCTCATAAGATCATTGGAAGAACTAAATTGGGACATTGACAGACTCTCAAGGTGAAACTGTTAAGGCAAATGCTATAAATAGTTTTAAGACATGAAGTAAAACTGTGCTCTGTTACCAGTCAGAAAGTCTGAGGAATTTATATCCTATCCAACAAGTAACACAGTGCCTATTTTCTTGTAAACTTGACAGCATAGAGTATTAACACTAAATGCTGACCTCCTTGATTAGCAACAAAAGAGAAGATTCCAGTGCTGCTTTAATTTGCATGTCTGATCATGTGGGTCTTTCATAAACATTCACCTATGAGGGTGATGTGACACTGCTAAGACAAGAAAGATTGATGAGTGAACAAAAATACCTGGAATGAAGGATGGCACAGTTATAAAATATGCAGCTGATGGGGAAAGACAGGGCTTGGGAAATGACACGCCGTACGTATATAAACCGCTCCTCAGGGATCAGCTCCCATCAATGTAGGCAGCATTTTATACTGGGTTGCCTGGGAATTTGAGACAGCCAGAATGCAACGCTTAAAAATGAATTTGAAGTTGAAGGACACCGAATGGGGATAAACAAGCTTGCTTTTTTTTCTGGCTGTTTTGCCACATATCTCTTGTCTCTGGATGATGAGATTGGCTCTGCCCCTGCACCTGAGGCACTCTGTCAAGGTCATGGGCAGAAGAGCACAGGTTATGACTGCATCAACTTGATGATGTAACTCCTCTAGTAGCAAGCCAGTCCCTTTCATCTGAGAAGCATTGAGGCTCTACAAGCTGGTCCTTGGCTCTTCTTTAAACTTTTATTCTATATCAGAGAAAAATAAATATGGAAGCTCTGGAAGTAGGGATTAATTCAGTCTGCATGGGGAGACTTTCAAAGTGTCACTACCCCACTCATACAGAAATGGTCATAAAGGGATTTTCAGTTTCCCCAAAGTCATCTGTGCATTTGTTTCTTGCCTGAGATCTTTTACAGCACCTCACACTTCTTCACTCTCCACATTATTCATCCTTCATGGCCTTTCTTTAACCATTCACAAATTTATATTTGCAGAACCATATGTCTGTAGTTAATTAGACTCTAAAAACATAAAGAGAAGGTCCAGGCTTTTTTTATTACTATTACATCTCTAGCACTTCTTGTTAGCTAGTAGATGATCAGAACATCACTCATTAAAAAAAATGAATGAAGCCAAGCACCAGTGGCTCATGCCTGTGATCCTAGCTACTCAGGAGGCTGAGATGTAAGAAGAGCAGTTCAAAGCCAAAAGCCAGAAATGGCACGTTGGTTCAAGTGGTAGAGTACTAGCCTTGAGCCAAATAAGCTCAGGGACAGAATCCAGATCCAGAGTTCAAGATGCAGGACTGGCCAAAGAAAAAAAAAAATGAATGAATGATAAAAAAAGAACGGATGAAGAAACCACTTAAGACATTAGCTTTTCTAAGACACACAAAGATTGTCATACATCAATGCATAATTCCTCTGGCTTTTTTCCATATTGGAGGACTTTGAATAACAGGATCAGGGCAGAAATATCTTTATGGTTCCACCATAAAGGATAAACTACGAAATTTTGCTTTCTTATGCCCACAGGTTGAGTTTAGCATGGGTCTAAGTGACTTTCTGTCTCCCAACATCTCCTACTCTTGACCTTAATCATTTATTCCTGCAAGCTTCCTTCAGGAATCTCTTTGGCATTTCAGGACCCTGCTCTTCTTGCTACTACAATCATTTAGATATATGTAAAAATAAACATATATAAGAACTGCATGCTCTATTGTGTCCAATCCTGTTTGAGAGACCATTCTCTCTGCCACCTGTTGATCCCAATCTTACATAAATTTCTAGGTCCTGCCAAACTCTTTTTTTTTTTGTCTTTTCTTTTTTGGTACTGGGGATCGAACCCAGGACGTTGCACTTGCTAGGCAAGCACTTTGCCACTGAACTACATCCCAGCCCCCCTGCCAAACTCTTGTAAGAATAATTTTCCCACATATTGGCTAACTACTCTGCAACAAATGCTATGATAAGTACATATGCTAAGTAACATATGCTAAGTATATGTTATACTCCCCATTAAAAAATACAAGTAAAAGCAGTAGGTCTGGCTGACTCTGAAAGCCACAGTTACTCACTGGGCTCCACTGTCTCCACTTACACCAGGAAACATTTTCATACATAATGGCCTCTTTTGAATTGCCCTAGTTCCTCCAGCTTACAACAACCAGCTCTTGATTTTTATCATAGTCTATGCTCATCTGCATGGTTCCATATTGATTGCTTCCAGTTCCTTAGTTGCTACTATCTGGCTGTGACTGTCACTACCCCTCCTACACAGGGCAGGTGTTGAACTGCAGAATATGAGGTCATCACTGGACATACTTTAGAATTGCTTAGATCTATAACATGGCATGAAATAGTGAAGAAAGGGGGCAAGAGTTCATCCATGGGTAACTTGTGATCTACATAGAGTCTTTGAGGATTTTCCTGAAATAAGTAAGGTACCTGGTCATCCAGCCAAGCCTCTAGAAATGTATTGATTGTACTCCTGCAATTCCAAGCAATCAAGTAATCAGAAAAGGAAGTACTGTCAGGTGAACAAATGCAGCAATGGCACTTACTGGACACTACATTGAAGATGAGCTATTCAATTTGTGAGTGGGGGTTGGGAGGGAAAAACCGGAGAGAGTGAGGGAAGGTGTGACATTGTCCAAAAAGAAATGTACTGTTTACCCGACTTACATTACTGTAACCCCTCTGAATATTGCCTTTATAACAACAAAGAGTTTTTAAAAATACAAAAAAGGAAAACTGCTTCCACAGCAGTAGAGAGTAAACTATACACATCTATCAAACCCCTGATATTCTGTATAATAGAAAGGCATATGCTATTATGTTAAAATAGTGAACCATAGCCCAATGTCTTTCCCCAGGCAGCTGGCATTTTTGTTAATGACAAGTTGTTAAAACTCTTTTCCTGCCCTAATTGTGAACCTCCAGTCTAATTGTATCTCACAGAGTCATGGTGAGAAGGTTATTCAACCTGTATTTATATCATTAGCCACCAACCACATTATGTTGTCATCCTAACTGGTTTTCCTTATTCACCCTTGTTGGATTTTGTTGTTTTGTTTTGTGTTTTAATTGTGTGTCTCATTGCTTAACTACTTTTTCCATAATATTCAATCCAAACTTCTACCTCAGCATCTGCTCATGGAGTCTCTTCTCTCTCTGAAGTCTGTAATCAGTGAACTTATTTTCTCCTGCAGCATTTTGAGTGAGCCTCCTCCAAGTCCCTTTTCAGAAAACTAGGCCAAAGTCATAAAAAAACAGGCCTCCTGCATGCTGACTTTCTGGTTCATCATTAATCACTTCCTTGTGAACAACTGGGAAAATGAATTTCGTGTGACTGCAGGCAGGTATCAAGCAAAATCCTCTGTTGAGTCCTGTGAGGATGGAAGTAATTTTATATAATGGGGAAAAATAAGTTTTCCATTTTTCTAACCTCAGGTTTGTCCTTTCATTTTAAAATCTCACTAGCTTTCAGCTTTGTCATTTCAGTCATAGAAAATGATTCTCAGTTGTTTATTTGTGGACCTGGTATAGAGTAAGAGTGTTTCCATATGTAGGGACATAAAGAGGTGCTAACAGTCCAATGGGGTCAGTCTTTTCTCAAAAGTAATTCCTACCCTTTAAGTTAATTTACTAAACCAGAGGTCTATGACATGGGGAAAAGTAACGAGCCATAGGTACCCTTTAGTTCTAAATTGCTTTTACTTAGTTGTGACCCAGATCCAAATGATGGATTTATTATGGGTTATAATAAAGAGATGTTTGCACTTACTCTTAACAATGTAATCCTGGACTTGTCATGTAATTATTACCACCAAAAGGAGCTTGAAAGCTCTGGCAGAGATTTTGACTTGTCATCAGTCTAGAGTCTTTTCTTGGTAGATGGGGCAATTGTCCTATGTCTTTTAGGAATCATGAACTCAGAAATAAGACTGTAGAGCCTGACTTTGGTTGGCAGGTAGGGTTTCAACTGATTGAGATGGACCTGCGAAAGCCCAGCTTCTAATAGGGGAAGCTTAACTTTGAGCTGATAGCATCATACTGCAGACTGCTATCAGAAACCGAGCTTGTACTGAACTACCAGCAGAAACAGTCCCCAAAGCAGCCAAGTTCGGGCAGTGAGCACAGGAGTTCACTTTACAGAGGGATGGTAGTCTACAACCTGGCCTTTCCAGTCCAGAAATCACGAATATCAATCCCGCAGGACCGGGTGTGGAACTGCTAAATGCAAAGATGGAACACATGGAAAACACATACATATTTTATTGTACTTGAGAAGTTACTCCTAGAAAAGATTCTTAATAATTTAAATGTGACCCGGGCAAAACCTAAGGATAAGAGAAGAAAAAGGAGCCATTTCAAACCATTACATAATTTATAATTTGAAAATGATGCTTTACTTTCTAACTGTGCCCAGCTTATTCATTGTTTGTGGACCAGAGTCTATGTCATGAAGTTGGCTATACAATAGCAAGCAATGAATATGATTATTGTTAATTGAAGGGCAGGAGGGTAAGAATGACCACATCATGGATTCTCATTGATTGAAGGATAGGAGCATAAGTGTGGATTCTGTGGATTCATTGTGGAGTCTGTCTTTCCTGAAGATTTCTTTTAAAGTCAGATCAAGAGAGTTGCTTCACTCAGTGAAGAATGTTGTATATATACTCATAGAGACTCAAGTTCAGTGGAAACCCTTTGAACATGTGACCTGTCACCAGCTTCACCAAGAAACTGGGAATGATGTTATGTGGGGGCTGCTCCTAAGAGTGGGTTCTTTTATTATTAATTTTTTATTGTTATTATAAAGGTGATATAGAGGGGTTACCATTTCAAAAGTCAGGTAATAAGTATATTTCTTTTTGGACAATGTCACCCAGGAGAGATTCTTAATAAAAATCTTTATGGCTCCTAGTGTCAGTGATAAAAGGTTATCTGATCAACTGTTCCTAAAAAAAAAAAAATTCCTCTAACAATTCATCCCAACTTCTGAGCTTAGGGGTTGGACAAGAAGTTAGAAATTCAAGTTTCTAAGACTGTGATGTTCTTTACAACTAAACAAGTGTCAGATCTTAACCTGGTTGCAAAGAATACACTATTCATGCTGGTAGAAACAAGGGGTCGGGGGTAAGAGGGTAACCAAAGATTATGAATGGCTATGAGGGAAGGTCAGGGAGCCAGAGAGAAGGAAGTGAGTGTTGCAAGATGACCCTTCCACTAACTAGTTTACTTGATGACAGTGATCTCATGTATTGGATCTATGACAAAAGACAACCAGAAATGTGGTAAGGCCAAGAAAAACTATAGCAACTGACAGTTTTGTGGCAAGTCCTCAAAACGCCACACTGTGTTCTCACAAAGCCTTAACTCAAACACATGACAAAAGACAAAACTCCTGTCAACAATTGTGACTTTAAGTGAGAATGAGAGGCTTGGGAAAATATATACAATAAGATGGTTCCCACAGTTGTGTTCTTTGGTTAAAATATTGACTTAAATGTCAACAAGCTCTGCTGTTTGTTTTAGTGTGGTTGAGAAAGATGGAAAAAAATCACAGCCATTTCTTCTATGGAAGCTTTCTAGAAGGTTAGTGGTAGGTTATGGCTGTGGAAACACAACTGAAGGGCTGTGGGAACTCCCACTTTTCTATCATTTCCCCCACACCTCCATGACTACCCTATGTAATCCTTTCCACCCTTTCTCCAAGAGTTAAAGGCAGAGATACTGACCGTTTTTATGAGAAATTTCCCATTGTATAATTTGCACATTTTTACAGATGATGTGAAAGGCACCAACCCCTACTGCCTGATCATTTTGAAGTAAGGAGGTCAGGTCTGGCCGTCGCCATATTGGCCACATAGTGGAGGTCTGGACTTTTGTCTTCCTGCTGGGGGAAGAAAATAACCTGCCTTCCAGGTAATGGGTGTGCTGGGATCCGAGGCAGGGGCAGGCACTTGGCTGATAGGTTATTGAATCTGTCAGTCCAGTGCCTGGGTCTGGGAAGTTCCTGAGGATCTGCCCTGTGCCCACTATTTACACCTGGACCAGCGTAGCCACAGGGACCCTACGCCACTTGTGTCTCCGGGATCGTATCCTATCTCTTGGCTCCTGGCTCATCTCTATTCATCGTGGTGTCCCAATTCAGCTCTTCATTGAAGCTGAATTGGCTGTTGATATTGTTTTGCTATTTTTTCCTCCTTAGCATACTTCCTAGCTGTGTTTTGTGTATATATGTGCTGCAGGCCTTTGTAACAACTGGCTACCTGTGCCTGTTAACTGTATAATAAAGACTCCGATACTATATATTTTAAAATGTGGCTTCTGGTATGATTCACTTTACAACAATTTTACAAAAATATTTTCTCAGAGGAAACTCCTGTCTCCTCGAGGGCTACCTATTGGATTCATATGTATATCAGAGTTTACATTTTTTACATAGTCACACAAGTGTGCGCACATGCACACGCGCACGTGCACGCACATACACACACTTCTCACTGGGTACAACTCTGGTCCTTGCCCAAGGTCCACTCCTCTCCCTCCCCCCACCCAGCCACAGATAACCACACACACCTCAGTCCCCAGCAGCAGTTTCAACAGTCACGTTGGTCATAACATTTGCCCTGGAGCTTCCAGAAGACCTGAGACAGGTCTGACAGGGCTCAGAGCATATTTATTTCAGACCTTCAGACCTTTCCTTCTGATTTACATAGGAATAATGATGTGACAGACTGAGAAAATCGACTTCCTTAAGACTATTTCTGGCCCATACTTTCTTTTTCCTATTGTCCATGCTCTGGGTACGCAGGACTGGCAAAAATCTCCAAAAGCTGTGAGCAGCCCCAGGACCCAAACTGGGGAAGTCAACTGCATATAGAAGTTTTTGCCAACACAACAGCTGCACTGGCATCTTCCCCTATGTCTGGCAAAATGGGGTGTTGACGGTAAACCAGGTGACCTTTCTTTCTGTTGCACCCAGGAGAGGGTGTTTCTGCTGTGTGAAAAGTGACTGGGATTCAGGATTAGTGTCTTTCAACATTTGGAGACTTGGAGTTTATTCAGTGTAATAGTTTTCAGATAGATTCTAGTTATGAAAGCCTTTACTTGGGAGAAACTATCACAAAAGCACAATATTGAAATCAAAGAAAGGAAGATATATTCTGGGTGAAGCAAAGGTGGAAATGTTCTGGATTTTGTGTCTGTCCATTAAATCCCAACTCAAACTCTGCAGAACTACTAGCTCTGGTATGTTAGCTCCTTACCATATGGAGATATTTAGGTTGAAATTAACTAAAAATGAATGATTGTTTTAAAAAATCAGTTTTGTAGTCACAGGAGTTAATCTTTCAAGCAAGTGTCACAACCCGAGAACCCTAAGTTAGACTGTGTGGTTGTAGAACATTTCCATGAGTACTGAAAGTTAGGTCGGACAAAAATGTTTGATTGAAGAGCACTGCTGTAGAGGAGCTCCCTCAGACATGTAGAATGCCTAGAAACACAAGTAGGAAGCCATTGGTCTCATGGAATGCTGGGTTAAGAAATCTGAAGATGTCATGTGATCTTTTTTATTGAAGAATTAAAGGTATATGCTAGCTCCCCTGAGCCACCAAACTGCACGCCTCCCTTACCCCAAATCCTGCAGGTCTTGTTGCTATTCTGGGATTTGCTACCAACACACTAAGCCTATTTGTGATGTCACTGTCTAAGGAGAGGGAACCCAAGTACTAGGTTCTCTCTGAGGTTTGGAAAGGGGCATTAAATTTTATTCATTTTCCATCAGCTACAGGCATTTAAATAGGCACATTTAAACTCACATCAGGCACAAGCAGATGTGATGAGAAATACTGTCAATTAGTGAGTGGCTAATTAATCTTTGTTTGCCACATACACTCTGGCAGGATATAGAGAATGCTGCTTTGCTTGGAGCTGTAGGAGCGCTCACTATGGAAACAATGCACAATTATAATGTTGATTTCTTGACTTTGTGCAGAGGCTGGCCATGGAGGGCAGCTTTTGCCAGAAGTCACCCAGAAGTTAGAAAGGAAAGTAATTAGAAAACAGAAAGACCCTTTAATTAGTGAACCAGGGCATTTTTGATTCTCTGCTCTTTATAGCATAAGCCTATTTGTCATCATAGCATCTCTTAATTTGTGTATTACTAATCCTACCATGTTATTTCTCAATCTGTTTGTTATATGTTCACAATACACAAAAGTCCAGAATAAAGAGGCAACTATTATAGATGAGACTGTGCTCCAGGACCTGGTACCTGGTACAGTTGGTTCAAGGGCTCTGAATTATCCAGTTCTGTTACCTGTCTGATAACTTCTTGCTGCCTGTGCAAATCACTTTGTGATTTGCTGCCTTTAAGACATGTCTATTTACAGGGAGACCTTGAAAAGAACACCACAACTGGCTTTACAGTGTATGCAGCCCAGAGGTTGAGGAATGTAAATTCAATGTCAGGCAAAGTACTTAGTAACAAGGACAGTGACAGAACATTATTTACCAATGGAACCCATCCGTGAACTCACAATGTGGTACACTAAGTATTCATGACAGAAGTTCTACAAAGTGTGATAAGCCAATAGCAGATTTTAGTTTCCATCACTGAATTAGAATTTTTCCCTCTGTGATCATACTCCTGAACTTGTTGTATCGATTTCCTTGGCTTTCTTGCCCACCTAGATAATTTCTACTCATTCAAAATTCACTTGAAGTTACCTTTATCTCTGAGTCTCTGGCTACAACCTTGTTCCAAATGATAGAGTTTGCTTCTTTATTCTCATCAATCTGAGGGAAGCCCATGAGTTTCTCAATTTAATACATCTCCCTTGTAATCACTTGTCTTTTTTTCAATTACTTTTTTAGGATATGAAGTTAGATGCTCTGAGACCTAGTTTATTCTTCCAAAGGAACAATATAAGGAGAGGCCACAAGTTCAAATGGAAACCAATATTACTATTACAAATGAAGAAGATAGAAAATATGACTTAGGTTATGAAAAATGAGAAAAAAACTTACCAGATAGAGAATATATCATTTTCAAAGTGTATAATAAATCTAAAACTGAGAACTAGTTAGCTGGAAGTTCAATGTTCATATCACTGTTAATTTCATTCATCCATCCATTCATTCATTTACTGGATAAGCATTCATCATGAGTATCTATATTGGATCTTGGGAACTTTGACCAATGAAGGACACAAAGCCCACTATGAAGGATTTAAAGTCAGAGCCACATGGAATACTTAATGCTTCACACAAGTAACTTGTAAATATGACAAGGAAGTACAAAATGCTGATAGGTACAAAGGAGTTTTCAGTGAGTGTGACAGATGTTCAGAAGTTGTAGATTTTCTTTTGATTTTGAGAAGAATTTCATGAAGTGAGGGAATTTAATGGACATAAGAGGTAGATGATATTGAGGGGTGGGAGAGTTGCTGGGAAGAGTTTTCTTGAAACAGTGATCCCAGGGGAAAAGGACTCAGGAGACTGTGAGTGACCATCTGCACATAGAAGAACTCTTACATGGAGAAACTGCAAGAGAGAAGATTCCTCCATTAATACAACGAACATTTATTGAATTCCTATTGAGTATGAGACTTTGTTCTACATGTGACCTTCTTATAATAGGATGGAGTTTTGCCTATGTAGAACTTACATTCTAGTAAGCATGACAGGCAAAACCTGAAACACAAGTGAATATATTATATATTCATAATGTCAGGAAGTAGTGGATATCATGAAGAAAAATGCAGTTCAAAAAGAGATTAATTTGTAGTAGAAACTACTCTTGGAGGCAAGAAGGTCAATCAAGGCATTTAAAACTGTGTGTTACTTAAATAACCTGGATGTGGTAATGCACAGGGCCATACTTATGTGCAGAGAAAGACATTTCATGCAGAGCTAACAAGAAATGCTAAGACTCTTGCAACATCCTTGCTGAGGTGAAGAGAAACAGAGACCAGCCAGGATGCTTCTGTGAGAAAAGCACTGGATTATGATATCATAGAGGGAATCAGGGACTGAGCTCAAATAGAACTGGATACACCAGGATAATGTCTTTGGATTTTATTTCAAGTGTCCTGAGAAGCCATTCTAGGACTTGAGAATGAGTGACATAATTAGGTTCTACAGTATCTCTTGCTGTATGAAGTACATACAGTAAGAAATACGTGAAAACCAAGACGATGATTATTAAACAATAACAACACTGGTAACAGAGTGTGAAAACTATTTTAAGTGCTTCACATATATTCACATATTTAATCCTATAAAACTCTATGTGGGATTTACTATGATTATGGCACCTTATGGGTGAGAAAAACAAAGCATACAGAGTTGGAGCATAAGTGTCTGGAATGGGGATTGAGTCCATATTGTACTCATGTTCCTAAATGACTTCTGATTTTTTCTAAGGTGTTATGTACTGGCTGTGGAGACAAACTGAAAGTAAAGTCAACCAGATTTAGTTATGTGTTAGATAAAAGGAATGAGAGAAGGTTTAACAATAATTCCTTTTTTTATTATGTACCTGAGTGATGGTTATTTTCGATATGGAATGCTAAGGGAGGATCCGATTTTCAGTAGCATTGAGATCCTAGGTTCAGTGCTATTAATAATTATCAAGGCATATTGTTAAGTGAAAATTTCTTTGGCAATTTATTTCTTTTTGCATAAAAAGGAATAGTTCTTTTATATGTACTAGAGAGCTAAGAACTACAGAGAGGGAGGGAGACAGACATAGAATATATATTTTTATTGTTTGAGATTATAGTGTTTGTTTTTATTGTTATAACTTCTTTCTTGATAAAATAAATCCATGTCATATCACTTTGGGAGAAAAAGAATACATTCAAACCAAGAGATAGGTAGGTAGGTAGGTAGGTAGGTAGAGAGAGAGAGAGAGAGAGAAATAGATGATAAGTAGATAGATGGATGATAAATGGACAGACAAAAAATTGGTTTGAACATTTGTTGAATGTTTCTCTCCAAAATTCATGTGGAAACTTAATTCCCAAAGTAACAATGCTAAGAAGTGAAGCCTTTAGAAGGTAATAAAGCCAGAAGACTGCTACTGTCATGAGAAACTTCAATGAGAAAGTTCAATAAGTTTGCTTTTCTCTCATGCACACAACCCAACAGGGCACCATCTTGGAAGCCAAGCCATACCTCATACAGACGCCAAATTTCTTTCTGCCTTTATTTTAGACTTCTTATTGTCTTGAGTTGAGATAAATCAATTTCTTCAGTTCAGAGTTTTCCCAGTCTAAGTGTTTCATTCCAGCAGCCTGATATACACCTTCTAGAAAGATTAGCCAAGTAGGCAGCAATAGTTGCTCTTGTGAAAGGCCACTAGGAATTTAAGAACAAAAGGAGAGGTTGATTTTTGTTGTTTTCTCTATATATGTTAAACTTTTTTATGTATGTGGATGTATTGCTTATTCAAAATAAGAACAAACTTTGAAAAGCCAAAACTCAAGATATGAAATAGTACCAATTTATCATCAACCAGAAGCTAATGTGTTATTTCAGCATAAGTAAATATTAAGAAATAAGAACCCTCACCGAGCCCATTGAATAAAAAATAGAGCATTTGGGAAAACAAAATATACTCTACATTGCTTTTTGATGTGTCCTGAGTGAAACATATTTATTCCCCAGAGAAAGATAGTGAACCAGCCTAAAGACAAAGGCAAAAGGAAAAGATCCTTCTCTTTCTGTGTGAAGTTTACCTGGTGAAATATGCTAGTGATTTAATCACCTGGTGTTACTTGGAGTACCCATAACATAGTAAGTACTATGTTGCATGTAGAGGAGGGATGTATATAAAGATAAAATGTAGTTCCTGTTCTCATTGAACCCCCAATCTAGTTAGGAAGATGAACCCAGCACACAACCATACACTACCTATAAAATGATTTGAATTTATGGATTGATAATCCATGGCCACATCTAACTATTTTAAAATTGTCATTAACAAACAATGCAAGACCATATCATTTAGGTGTTTTGTTTTTCTCTAAGATTGTTGGAGTATGGGTCTTGGTTCTGTTGAAAACTGACAGGGAGATCACAAAGTTTGGAATAACCAAAGACAACCTGTTCCAACAGTGAAAGCTGATGAGGACAGATAGGCAGCCCAGTACTTGTTACTTATATAGCCCTCCATCTCTGCCTAGTGGGAGCCTTTCTACCTCCAGTAAGCATGGCTGATACTGTAGTTTCCCATTGGCAAGCTCAGACATCACTGTTTCAGTAATGGAGACTTCCCACTGGCATAAATAAGCATGGAGAGAGGTATTGTCATTTTATTTTCTAGTAGACACTAGAATAAAGAAGCCTTGGATGAGCCCCTTCCTACCAACACATTGAAAAAGGGAAAAAATTAGAGTTCTTCAGTAAACAAGTTTAGGTTCATAATGAATATTTTCATTTCTTAGCTGCTCAGCCCTGGGCAAATTGTTGGTCTTCAGCTTGCTAAGTACAATGTAAGGGAAATAATTACTTTGTACCATTGTTTTGAAGATTAAATAATCTAAAGGTAAAGGACATATATTAGACACTTAACACATTAAAGCCATTCATTTTTATTATTATTTCACACCTTGGCTGCTTTTTTTCTCTCCAAGGTGTATATCCAGATTTTTTTTATTTAAAAATTTTCTTTAAACCAAAAGCCACCAAAGAAAGTCCAGTATCACATGGAGGCTGAACAACACACTGCTGAATCAAGAGTGGGTCATGGAAGAGATTAGAAAGGAAATTCAAATGTTCATGCTATTCAACAAAAATGAACACACAAATTACCAGCTCCTCTGGGACACAGCAAAGGCAGTACTCAGAGGCAAGTTTATAGCTCTGAGCTCCTACATCAACAAATTGGAGAAATCTGAAACTAGCAATTTAATGACACATCTAAACCTCCTTGAAAAAGAGCAGCAAGATAAACCCCAATCCAGTAGAAGGAAAGAAATAATCAAAATTAAATCAGAATTAAATGAATTAGAATCCAAAAAAACTATAGAAAGAATCAACAAAACAAAGAGTTGGTTCTTCGAAAAACTTAACAAAATTGACAGACCCTTAGCAAATCTTATCAGAAAAAGAAGAGAACACACCCAAATTAATAAACTCAGAGATGAGAATGGAAACATCACCACGGAAACAACCAAGATTCAGAACATTATAAGGGAATACTTCTCAAAACTTTATGCTAATAAGTTTGAGAACTTGACAGAAATGGACCTTTTCCTAGCAAATATTGGCATGCCAAAACTAAACCAAGATGAGTTAAACCAGCTTAACAGGCCCATATCAAGCATTGAAATAGAAACAGCAATAAGAGACCTCCCAGCTAAGAAAAGTCCAGGACCAGATGGTTTTACAGCGGAATTTTACAAGGCCTTCAAAGCAGAGCTCACACCAATACTCCTCCAACTCTTCAATGAAATTGAAAGAGAAAGCTCACTACCGAACACATTCTATGAAGCCATCATAACCCTCATCCCAAAACCAGGCAGGGACTCATCAAAGAAAGAGAACTATAGACCCATTTCTTTGATGAACATTGATGCAAAACTTCTCAACAAAATTTTGGCCAATCGACTTCAACAATTCATCCAAAAAATCATACACCACGATCAAACAGGATTCATTTCAGGGATGCAAAGGTGGTTCAATATACGCAAATCAATTAATATTATTCATCACATCAACAGGAGCAAGAATAAGAACCACATGGTTATCTCAATAGATGCAGAAAAAGCATTCGACAAGATCCAACACCCCTTTATGATGAAGGTTTTGGAAAAATTAGGAATCCATGGAACATTCCTCAATACGATAAAGGCTGTATATGACAAACCTACAGCCAGCATTATACTCAATGGTGAAAAACTAAAGCCATTTCCTCTTAACTCAGGAACAAGACAAGGATGCCCACTCTCTCCACTTCTCTTCAATCTAGTATTAGAATGCCTAGCTACAGCAATAAGACAAGATGCAGACATAAAGGGGATCCAAATAGGGAAAGAAGAAATAAAACTCTCCCTCTTTGCAGATAACATGATCTTGTATTTAAAGAATCCCATAGACTCCACTCCCAAATTACTCAAGCTGATTCAAAACTTTGGCAAAGTAGCAGGTTATAAAATTAACCCCCAAAAATCAATGGCTTTTCTGTATGCCAACAATGAGAAAAGTGTGGCTGAAATTAGGAAAGCAACTCCATTTGTAATAGCCCCACAAAAAATAAAATACCTAGGAATTAACTTAACTAAAGAAGTGAAGGACCTCTATGATGAAAACTTTAAAATCTTGAAAAAGGAAATCAACACAGAACTTAAAAAATGGCAAAACCTCCCATGCTCCTGGATTGGAAAGATTAACATCGTGAAAATGGCAATACTTCCCAAGGCTATCTACAAATTCAACGCAATACCTATCAAAATTCCACCCTCATTCTTCAAGGAAATAGAAGAGGCAATCCAAAAATTCATATGGAACAATAAAAGACCCCGAATAGCAAAAACGCTCCTGAATGGAAAGAACACTGCTGGAGGAATATCAATACCAAACTTCAAACTCTACTATAAAGCCATAGTAATCAAAACAGCTTGGTATTGGCATAAGAACAGACCTCAGGACCAATGGAATAGAATTGAAAACCCAGAAATAAACCCACAGACCTATAGCCATCTAATCTTCGATAAAGGAGCTAAAACAATAGAATGGAAGAAAGACAACCTCTTCAGTAAATGGTGCTGGCAAAATTGGTTAACTACATGTAGAAAACTTAAGCTAGATCCTTATATATCACCCTGCACCAGAATCAACTCCAAATGGATCAAAGACCTTGAACTCAAAGCAGACACTCTGAAAACATTACAGGATGGAATAGGAGAAACCCTGGGTCTCCTTGGCTCAGGCCGAAATTTTCTGAATAGAGACCCGGAAACACAACAAATCAAAGAAAGGTTGGACAAATGGGATTGCATAAAGTTGCAGAGCTTCTGCAGGGCTAATGACATAGCTAGCAAGATCAATAGAAAGCCCACGGATTGGCAGAAGATCTTTACTAGCCATACAACGGACAAGGGTCTCATATCTAAAATATACCTGGAACTCAAAAAATTAAACCCCCCAACAACAAATCCTCAAAGAAACAACTGCCCAATAAATAAGTGGGCGAAAGACTTAAAGAGAAACTTCTCTGAAGAAGAAAGAAGGATGGCCAATAGACACATGAAGAAATGTTCAACATCCCTAGCCATAAAAGAAATGCAAATCAAAACAACATTGAGATATCACCTCACTCCAGTTAGAATGGCAAAAATCAAGAACTCTAACAACAACAGATGCTGGAGGGGATGTGGACAGAAAGGAACCTTACTTCATTGTTGGTGGGAATGTAAACTTGTTCAACCACTTTGGAAAGCAGTATGGAGGTTCCTCAAAAGACTCCACATAGAGCTCCCCTATGACCCAGCAATCCGACTTTTGGGTATTTACCCTAATGTTTACAAACAAGACCACACTAAAGCTACCAGCACAACTATGTTTATTGCAGCATTATTTACCATAGCTAAGATATGGAACCAACCCAGATGCCCCTCAGTAGATGAATGGATCAAGAAAATGTGGTATATATACACAATGGAATTCTATGCCTCCATCAGAAAGAATGACATTGCCCCATTTGTTAGGAAATGGAAAAACTTGGAAAAAATTATATTAAGTGAAGTAAGCCAGGCCCAAAGAAAAGTAGGTCCCATGGTTTCCCTTATTTGTAATATCTAGTATATGTATGAGTCAAGCGGAAAAGGTCAGATAATGTGATGTCAGGAAAATGAACCCTTAGATGTGTATTTTAATGTTTTTTTCTTTCATGCATGTGTTTCTAACACATTTAAAAGATTATCTCTTTGTTGCTTTGTATGTCCCTCCCCCACAGTATAACCCTTGCTTTCACTATATTTGATGTCAGTATAACTTGTGGAGGAGATGGGGAAAAACCAGTTGTTTAAGGATACAGGTGGACCTGTTGCAACAATGAAAAGTACAAGTTGTCATGTCCAAAACGAACTTTACAACGTTGGTGCGGGGGGGGGGGGGGGGGGGCTGGGGGGGGGAGGAAGGAGAAGGATTGGGATTAGGGGGGGAGGGGGGAGGCTGGGAAGGGATGTGAAGGGTAAACAAAGGAGGAGGCTGCAATTCTTGGTAAGAAATGTACACATTATCCTGCCCATGTAACTGTAACTCCTCTGTACAGTATGTTCACAAATAAAATTAAATTAAAAAAAAATTTTTTCTTTAAGTAGTTGTACTATTTATATTGTACTATTATTATATTTTATTATTATTATTATTATTTCTTGTTTATGTGATGCTGAGGAATTGAACTTAGAGCCTCATGCATGCTAGACAAGCACTCTACCACTAAACCACATTCCCAGCCCCATAGATCCAGATTTTTTAAATCCCTTTGTGAAGACCTCAGAACCCTAAGAACAATACATGGCCTTAGATCAAATTATAATCTCTTAAAGCTAATCCTAGCATTTTCAATTTGCATAAATAATAGCACTGACAATTACAACTACACTTTATTGATTACCTACTATTTGCCAGGCACAATGTACTAATCAGTGTACATAAATTAATAGAGCCTAAAGCTCTATATGAGTAAATTTCTTAAATGTTTTATGCAATTATTTATGTCTTCTTTGTCAAAAACAAATGAAAAAGTCTTCAATATGTTGTAAATTATCATGTCAAAATGATTTAAATTAAAACCTAAATCAAAAAGATGATTTTATGTGTCTAGCCATGTGCTGGACATTGTACAAAAGAAATGAGCAAAAGATAATTCCTGTCACTAAGAATTTACTACTTCGAGAAGGCCAATCAATACCCTATATCACCAAGGAAAGGCCCATAATTATATTCTGCAGCAGCTGAAGTCAATCTTGCAGACATGACCAAAAAAAAGAAAGGAATATGCAAATTTTCCATTAGCAAGAATCTAATTGTACCAGTCAAATAAAACTCTCTTTCTCACATGCCATCACCCTCATTTTCTAGTCCCTATTTTTAGGACAAAGAAACAAAATGACAGAATTTCCCATCAGGAGGTAGATGACATTGTTGATGTTATTTTGAATTCCAGGGGTGTGCTGGTGAGTGGTTGTCACAGAAAGTGACTGACAGAAAGCTGCCTGAAGAGACAGGCAAAGAATACAAATCCTTTTCCTCTAAGGGATATAAGCGAGAACTTTATGCAAGAAGACTGGAGAAGAGGACAAGAAGGAGAGCAGGAAGCTTGTGATGTATCTACTTCGCCTGCACATTTTCCAAACTGGAGTACAAATTGTTGACAATACCACTGTGTGTGCCTAAGGATTTAGTCAGGTCCTTCTAGAATTTAGACTAGAAACCAAGCCTTTCTTGGTTTGTGAAGAAAGTGGTTTGAGGGGAGATCTGTCCACTTCTGTATCACTTCCTTAGTTCTGAGAGACAAGTAGAAATGCTGGCTATATCCACCACTGCTGGTGCTGCCTAAAGAAAATTACTTTTCAACAGCATTTAAAATAGAAACACATTTTGCCCCACAGATACTTACCTGCATCTCTTCTGTCCTTAGAAGCTAGTATGAGCAAGTCTATCCACCATGGAGTAAAACATATAGTGTTACTGAAGGAGTTCATACAGGAGTCTCTGTGTTTTGCCTATCCCTAATGGATCACATTTCCATTCTGCTAGAAGTCTGATTTTCCCTGTTAAACTTCACAACACCTAAGCCTTGAAAAAGACTCTCGTACAGGCTACCAGTTATTTTATTATGACTCTAGATTCTTCTCAAATTCTTATTTTTCTTCCTCACCCTTGATTGCTGTTTAATCATCATTGATGTTTAGGAAGTTAATATTAACCACTCTAGGTTTTATGTCAGCATAAAGAACGATTCCCTATTTTCTATTGTATTTGTGTAGAAAATGGATAAGCACAATAAATATTACATTCTAAGGTTCTCAGACATGATATACAAGAAATAAAAATGTGTAGGCTTTACCAAAAACACGATCCCACAAATAAACTTAGGGCTTTGCATTACGAATTTTATAAGATTTGCCATTATCTCTTCCTGCCTCCCCACTATCAGCCTTCTGCATTGAAAATGAGTTCCTAGGTTATCCATTTCAATAAGGGTTGATTTTTAAATACCTGGTATGTGAATCAAAACCCTATTAGCTGAAAGTGAGTAGCAGTTTGGGAGGCTAATTTGTACTTCATGGCTACCTTCAGATATTTCCGGAAGGTATGAATAAAGATCAGATGGGCTGAATATGGTATTAACACATTTTAAGGAGAAGGAATTTACACAAAATTAAGAGGGACTCAGAATGAATCTCTCCCCTTGGGATTGAATATCACCCCCTCACCAGATTGCTTTTAGGTTCACTGAAGTAGCCATGTCTTTGATTCTGAAATATAGTAAGAATTGTCTCCTATATCCATTTATTTGAAATCCTGTAGCAAAAATACAGCTCAAAGCCTTATATAGTCCGTGAAAGGCTATTACTGAATTAGAATTATGTTATTCATTCAGATTTCTCAAGTTGAGATAACTCTAACCATTTCTGTATCAGTAATTGTTGGCACCTGTCCCTGGCTGGAGGATTCTGCTAAGCAGACTCCTCATTCTCACTCAAGAAGAAGGTTCATGGGCTGAAGCTGGAGTGGGAGGAAGCAACAATTGAACCAATTAGCCACTTTGTAACCTCCATCTAGTTTGAAGACAGGTTTTGTTCTAGCGTCTTTATGCTTGGAATGTTTTCACACGTGGTAATCATTATTCTATAATTACAGTAAATGCCAGCTTTTGTGATCTCTCTTGATCCCTGTAAAAGCTGAAAAGCAATCCACGTAGGCTATGATGAACTTTCTAAATTAGATACAATATAGCAATTTAATGTGGCTAGGACTGAAACCTACTGGGGTGCCTGATTATTTGTGGTTAAAAATGTTAACAAATGAGTAAAGAAGGCTTTAGTAATTTTACTCTCTCTCTCTCTTTCTCTCCATCCACACACTTCTATTATTAAATTTCTGCTCAAGTATAAGTTTCAAAACAATAAAATCATGACACATAAATTGAACTCAAGTGAGTTATTTATTTTAAAGAAAAACTAATAAATCATTATTACCATAATTATTTTATGGCATGAGGAACTGAACTTAGGACCAAATATTTTCCAATAAGTACTCTAGCACTTGAAACCCAGACATTTTTCTTTTAGTTTATTTTTCAAATATGGTCTCAAACTGCTATCCCCCTGTCTCTTCCTGATTACTCTGATCAAGCAGTCAGGAATGTTAAAGTAGATTTGCTAATAAATATAAAATATTTACCGGACAAATATAGTGTGCTAAGTAAATTTTTTCTATAGGTCCACTTCTAAGTATTTGACAATTTTTCCCATCAGAGAAGGCCAGACAGACATATCACTATTTGAGTGGAAAAAGAAAAATGGATGGTGGAAAATCAGGTGAATTATTCAAGTCCACACAAGCAAGGGCTAACTAAATAAAGCAAAAGCCAAATACAGGAACACTTAGAACCATAGAAATTTACAGCTAGAAGGTACTTTAGAAAAGATCACTCAAGACTTTCATTTTACAGAAAACAAGTCTGTAGTTGCTTTGTTAGTATGAAAACATTAAACTGCAGGTTGGGTACCTATAATTGTAGCTATTCCTCCTGGCTGAGATTTAAGAATTGAGGTCTAAAGCAAACCCAGGCAGTCTCGTCTTTCCAACTAACCAGCAAAAATCCAGAACTAGAAGCATGACTCAAGTGGTAAAGTGCCAGCCATGAGTGCAAAAGCCAGCAAGTTCATGATGCCTTGAATTTAAGCCCCTGTAGTATTACACACATATAAACACAGACATACAGACACGGACACAGACAGAGATACAGACACACACACACACACACACACACACACACACACACACACACACACACACACACCCTGCTTTTTCCTCCCTCATTCTCAGCCTGTGTTATCTACCAGATGTGTGCCCTTGTGAGTAACCAAAATTACCACAGAAAAACCTAGTGCCAGTGGCTCACACTAGTAATCCTAGCTACTCAGGATGCAGCAGAGATCTGAGGATTGTGGCTGGAAGCCAGCCCAGGCAGAGAAATCTGAGAGACTCTCATCTCCAACTAGCCAGCAAAAGTACAGACATGAAGGGGTAGCTCCAGTGGTAAAGCACCAACCTTGAACAAAAAGCTAAGGGAGAGTGCCTTGAAACTGATGCTGGCTGGCATCAGTACAAAAAATACATACATACATACATACATATATACATATAACATGAACAGAAAACTCATATTCTAGTCATGGAGAAATTACACATTTATGATGAGGCTTAAAGTAAGCATTTTACATTTCAAGTAAAGTTATAGGGAAATATGGGAAATAGCTTTATGTGGAGGAGATAGGAGCCAAATGTCCTAGCTCTTTGACCAGAGAACAGAGCCTCTCTGAACCAAGCAGAGCAAAGTGCCTTAGAAAAAAACAGAACACCCCATTTTTACTTCTGAGCTGTTTTTCTTTCTTCCAAAAGACACACTTTTTCCTTTTATTATATGTGTTAGTCACATGCATCCAGTATATTTTGCAATGTATTTATTTAATCTTTCATCTCTCACTTTTTTGGGGAGTGGGAGGTGGGGCTTGAACTCAGGGCCTGAGTTTCTGTCCTTGAGATTCTATTTTTCTTTTTTTTTGGGGGGGGGGGGTCCAGTTGTGAGGCTTGAACTCTGGGCCTGGGCGCTGTCCCTCAGATCTTCAGCTCAAGGCTAGCGCTCTACCACTTGAGCCACAGCGCCACTTCTGGCTTTTTTCTTTTTGCTTATGTGGTGCTGAGGAATCGAACCCAGGGCCTCATGCATGCAAGGCAAGCACTCTACCACTGAGCCACCTTCCCAGCCCGAGATTCTATTTTTCTTAAGGGTAGTACACTACTACTTAAACCATAGCGCCACTTGTAGCTTTCTCTGAGTAGTTTATTGGAAACAAGTCTCACAGACTTTCTTGCCCAGGCTGGCTTTGAACTTCCATCCTAACATTTCAGCTTCCTGAGTAGGTAAGATGACACATGTGAGCTACCAACACTTGGTTTTTTATCTCTCACTTTTAAAGATATTACAGTGTATAGTTCCATAAGATTGGATATAGTTAAAATATTTCTCAAACTTACTTGACCACCACACCCTTTAAACACAGAACACCGTACCAACATTCCAACTAGTATTCTTGGCTATTTTGGAAAATGGTACTCTACATAGAAATAATACTTTTCCTTAACCTTTTAGATAATGGCAGGGGGTGGAAGATCTCATTAGGTATGCCATTAGCTGTATTTGGCTCAATATTCAATACAAGTAAATTGAAAGATGACTACTGTAAACAAAGCCTGGGGTGAAAAATACAAATCATAAGTGTTCTTTCTAATTCAAGTCTAGGGAAAGGATGGATCTGATTATTTTCTACAGTGTTTTGTTCTTGTTTAAACAGATAGCTACTTATTTTTCTGCATGCTTTATCTTCACATTCTTGTATCATTCTTCCAACGTCAGCTTGTAACTTACATGATTTATATCACTTATGACTCATGGGTGGTTGGCTAGAACTCTGACAGGAATCGTTTGTGTAAGACTAGAGTCATGACATAAAAAATGGTTAAGATAGGTAACCTGCATAGCAATTTTTGTCAGGTCTGAAAAATATCTTCAACATCACATGCCTGTAATCTTTCTTGAAGATACACTTTTCCTTTTTTCCACAATTTTCATTACCATCAATTTAGTTGGACAAGGGAGCTTCATTTTAACACACCTTGATTTAACTCTCCTATTGGGGGATCAAGATGCACTTAAATTCATCCTTTCTAGACTTATGCATGTACAACTCACCCATATCTGACCTAGAATCTATACTAACAACTCCTGGCATTAAACTGGATCACACACAGGAGATTACAGATCTGTGTCATTCAGTGCATACTATCTACTAGTTAAAATTATATTGATGTCCGTAGAAATAAACAGCTTCTTGCAATTTATAGCTCATAAAAATCAAATTCAATTGCTGTAATTATTTCTTTCAAAATGTGTGAATTAACCCCACAAATCAGAGAAAAGCAGAAAGGAAATAGGAAAAAAACAAATCTCACTCATCACCTTGTCTTTGTCCTCAAGATTTAGGCTGAATTGCTGTTATTTCATTTTTCCAAACTCAGATCATAGCTGTCAATATTTTAGAGATAAAGATGTAATGGACAAAAAGCTGCCTGGTCACCCCACATTCAATTTGGAAACTTCATACAGAAAACAGTATTTGTGTAAACCTGTAGTTCTGAAGGAGCTATTCAATACCTGTCATTTTGTTTCCTGGGCATTTTGAACATTAGACTCTGAATACTTCTCATCCTGACTACGCACTCTTCCCAAAACATCACCATAGGTCCCCCACTGAGGTCCCCCACAGTAAGAATTACTATTAGAGACAAAGAAATAAAGTTAGTAGTTACTTCATTTGCATAGCACCTCCTACATTTCTACACTTCCAGTCTCAACTAGACTGGGGGCAGGGTGCAGAGGAGGGAGGTATCACCAGCCCTACAGACAAGGAAACTGAGCAAGCTCTTCAGAGTCTGTATCTGATGCCATTCTAGAAATGGAAGAAGAGGAAACTCAACCTATATGTCTTCTCATTTCAAACCATGTGCTTTTCTTTCTGTAGTCACTCTGAGAAACTATTATTGAAAATGATTGATTTATGAATAAATATTTAAAAGTTACTAACAACATTCTCTACCTTTAGCTTTTATAAATCCCAGAACTCAGTATGTTATTGAGAATTCTAGGCCAGAGGCAGACGCTTTAAGGGTGTCCACTTCCAGGTCCTGCCACTTGCCCCATGTGACAAATAAAAGAATATGGTAAAGAAAAGACAAATACTATTCAACTTGAGCACACTGTGAGGAAAGGCAAATGTAAGTCTCCCCCATCTTCCCAGTAAGGGCATGAACTTTAAACATAGGAAGACTTGGGGCAAGGGAGAGAGATGCACATAATCACAGGTGTATTCCAGTCACAGTTCAGAGGTGGTCCAGTTGCTCATTATCTCCAGCCTTGTTTATTGTTTCAGTATTGGTCAAGCATCATCAGGCCATGTTATAATGAGAAAGTCAGTGTTCCCTGACCAGGGGTAGTTTGATGTCCTGTGAGATGCGAATCCATCAGTCCAGTACCCTCCCTGGATCCCAAGGTGTAAAGTGATTGCAGGAGAGAATACCCCAAGGCAAAGCCACAAACAAGATGGAGACAAAAATCTTCAATGTGCTTACCCTGCTCTTAGTCATCCTTTGGACACTTGTAGGCCTGAGTGGGAATCAGTGTCTTTCAGCAATTGTTGTTTAATACCTGTTAAAAGTACTTCCTATGTGGAATAACAAATAACCCTGAATAGCAAAAATGATCCTTAACAGAAAGAACAGTGCTGGAGGAATATCAATAACAAATTTCAAACTCTACTACAAAGCCATAGTAATCAAAACTGCTTGGGACTGTCACAAGAACAGACCTCAAGACCAATGAAAACCCAGAAATGAACCTACAGACCTATAGCCATCTAATTTCGATAAGGGAGCTAAACAAAATAGAATGGAAGAAAGACAGCCTCTTCAGTAAATGGTGCTGGCAAAATTGGTTAACCACTTGTAGAAAACTAAAGCTAGATCCTTATATATTACCCTGCACCAGAATCAACTCCAAACGGATCAAAGACCTCGAAGTCAAAGCAGACACTCTGAAAACATTACAGGATGGAATAGGAGAAACCCTAGGTCTCCTTGGCACAGGCCGAAATTTTCTTAATAGAGACCCAGAAACATAACAAATCAAAGAAAGGTTGGACAAATGGGATTGCGTCAAGTTGCAGAGCTTCTGTATGGTAAAGGACATAGCTAGCAAGATCAATAGAAAGCCCACGGATTGGGAGAAGATCTTCACTAGCCATACAACAGACAAGGGTTTCATATCTAAAATATACCTGGAACTCAAAAAATTAAATCCCGCAACAACAAATCCTAAAAGAAACAACAGCTCAATAAATAAGTGGGCTAAAGACTTAAAGAGAAACTTCTCTGAAGAGGAAAGAAGGATGGCCAATAGACACATGAAGAAATGCTCAACCTCTCTAGCCATAAAAGAAATGCAAATCAAAACAACATTGAGATACCACCTCACCCCAGTTAGAATGGCTATAATCAAGAACTCTAATAATAACAGATGCTGGAGGGGATGTGGACAGAAGGGACCCTACTGCATTGTTGGTGGGAGTGTGAACTTGTTCAATCACTCTGGAAAGCAGTATGGAGGTTCCTCAAAAGACTCCACATAGAACTCCCCTATGACCCAGCAATCCCACTTTGGAGCATTTACCCAAATGATCACAAACAAGACCATACTAAAGCTACCAGCACAACTATGTTTATGGTAGCATTATTTACCATAGCTAAGATATGAAACCAACCCAGATGCCCCTCAGTAGATGAATAGATCAAGAAAATGTGGTATATATACACAATGGAATTCTATGCCTCCATCAGAAAGAATGATGTTGCCCCATTTGTTAGGAAATGGAAAGACTTGGAAAAAATTGTATTAAGTAAGCCAGGCCCAAAGAAACATAAGTCCCATGGTTTCCCTTGTTTGCAACAACTAGTATATGTCTAGACAAGCAGAAAAGGTCAGATAAGTTGATGTCAGGTGAAATGAACCCCAAGATAAGTATTCAAATGTTTTTTCTTTCATGCGATTGTTTCTAACATATTTATAACATGATTTCTTTGTTATTTTGTATGTCCCTCCCCCACAGTATAACCCCTGTTTTCACTGTATTTGATGTTGATATAATTTGTGGAGGAGAAGGAGAAAAACAAACTGTTTAAATAGGGTTACAGGTGGACCGATTACAACAATGAGATGTACAAGACATTATGTCGAAAAACGAACTTTACAACTGTGGCCAGGTGGAGGGGTGGTAGGGGGGTGTGGGGGTGAGGGGTGGGGAGGGGAAGGGATGGTATGGGCAAACAAAGGAGGAGGCAACAATGCTTGATAAGAAATGTACTCATTATCTTGCCCATGTAATTGTAACCCCTCTATACGATATTTTCACAATTAAAAAAATTCAGACAGTATAATTTAAAAATAAAAATAAAAGTACTTCCTAAGTTTTTCTTACATTGGAAAACAGTATACAGTATTTGTATCTCTAAAATATAATGAGGCACACATTAGGAAAGGAGGATGTACTGGGTTGCAATTAAAGGTCTCAAGATAAACTTAGGTATACAAGGGGAATAAAAAAAAATAGAGAAATCTGTGTGTGATGCATATATGTGTGAAGACATACTTTTCTGCAGGTATGTGTGCATGTTTATATTTCATTGATTTCCTTGTGCTTACCTCTAAGTGGGCCTTGTTGCAGTAAGAGCTCAATAGTATTAAAGCACACCTAAGCAGAAGGAAAAAAGAAAAAGAATCATTCCTAACAAAGACGATATTCTGCCCCACAATGGTTGAATAGGCCAATTATCATCATAGAAAAGAATGAAAATCATATCCTTCAATTCCTGCTAATCACCTGAGCAAGACAATGAAGCAATGCTTTGGGATTTGTGTGTGTGTGTGTGTGTGTGTGTGTGTGTGTGTGTGTGTGTGTGTGTGTGTGTTTGTGCTGGTTGGGTTTGGTTTTGCTCTGTGTAGAACTAAGCTTGATTCAAAGACTGCAACAAGTTAAGTGGAATGCAAAATGTACATTGCTCAAACAACAGGACTGGCATAAGGTGGATTCAGAAAGGACACTATAGCGCACCAGAAAAACTGCACACCCATTTCCTCTTCTCCATCACATCGAGGTAATAAGAAACTGTGATCATAAGACATCAGACAGGCAATCATACACAAATTATTCCTGACTAATCTGTAGGGACAATGTAATACAACTTTTATGAACAGGATGGGAAGATTTTCATTAGGACACAAAGGTTGCTGGGGCAACCCTCTCCTCTCTCACATCAATGGGTGACAAGAGTGTTTATTCGAAAGATCCCTGGACAAGCAATCTAATTACCTTCTGAGGAATCTAGTTCCCAAAACAGCTTCTGGTGATGACAACTCGGAATAAAAACAGGCATTCTGCTTTTCTGAACTTCCTTATCCAGAATATGTCCTTTGCCCATGTATGAATATCAGAGTATAATGCTCGATATGAATATTGATATGAATACTATCTATATCCCCTGTCAAAATTATGACTTGATCCTTTAATTATAACTTTGTTTACCTCATCTTGTGGATATTATGCGTATTAGATGCATTACATTTGAAAGATCAGATGTAAATACATATATATATATATATATATATATCCTCAGATTATTTTAGTTAATGGGTGACAAAAGAAAGTATGAAAACCTAAATGCTGTCTTAAAGATCACAGAGCTAGGAATTGTGGACTCATCCCAAGCAGCATGTGCCAGCTTGACCACAGCTTAATGATAAAAATGGAAATTTTATTTCTGAGCCAAGCTTATGTTTCAGTTCCTGCATCAGCTTTTCCCTTCACTGCTTCTTATGACTACTTTTTAAAATTACTGTCATCTGTAAGTAGTTGTGCAAGGAAGTTGCCATTGAACAAAGTAGTGGATTATACAATGCCATCTCGATCAATACAATCCCTCTCAATATTTTCACCCATCCCTCCCCACCAGCCCCTTCCCTTGCTTTACTTAAGTTTGAAGGATATACATTGACACCTTCACTGCATTCTCCCCGTCCCTCGCCTTCTCCTTCTCATTTGTCTGCCTTCTTTGCCATGACTCCACCCTACTCCTCATAAGTATATTTCCTGATGTTCATTTTGTTGAACTTTGACTTTGCCTTTCTAAGGAATTACACTATTTGAGTTCTCCCTTGAATCTACCATATTTCAGTCAATATTTTTATACCCTTGCATACCACCTCATATATTTCTTTATTAATTGGTAAGCTAATTCTAGCTTCCACATATGAGGTAAAACAGGCAACATTTGTCTCTCTGAGCCTAACTTACTTCACTTAACATAATATCTTTTCAGCCTCTCCATTTCTTTACAAATGGTACAACATCACTCTTTCTCATGGATGAGTAAAGTTTCATTGTTCCATTCCATATATAACAACTTTTAGTACTTCACTATTGGCTTTCTCCTTCAATCTCCTCTTCTGCTGTCATGCTTCCTACATTGCATACTTTCTGTTTATTCATGGTTTAGCATTTCAAAGCTTCTCTGTTCACCTGTAGCCCACCATGCCTCTATCACTGAGCAACCAACCAGGTAACTTCACATGTCTTCCATTCAAACCTTCCAAGGACATGTCGAACCCCATTAATTTTTCTGCATAGGCCAAGACCTTGTTGGGTAGAGCTCTTATGCTGGGTGCCTGAAGGGCCCTGGCCAACTTACGTAGTAAAGATCTATCCTTAGTCTAGTCTTCCAGAGCCAGCCTGGCAGAGATAAACCATACAAGGAAATGCTTAAGGGAGAGTCTGAAGAGGGTTTAGCTCTTTGATATCTCAGAAAAAATTGTTGATCTACAGATAAAGGATTATTTTTCTTGAGAAATCCTCTAGTCTCAAATTCTAGGATTTAAAAATCTTGAAGAAGATAAAGATAAAGCCAAACAACTGGTGTGATGACTTTTCATCTAAAGGTGACACAATCCTCGAAGGAGGGAAGAATCGCCATACAATAAGAAGTGAGTATTCCATGAAAAAGGCAAGTAGAGTGACTACTTTTTTAATGTGCTGACGCTCATATCCAAGTATTCAATTAACCAGTAATTCTTCTGCAGTACCCCCTTGAAGATGATGTGATACAGCCAGAAGAGAACTATAACTTCTAGAAACACTTTTAAGATCCAGGCATAATTTCATCTCAGCCACATGCTTACAAAATGTAATTACCAATTATAATTAGTTGAATGGGGCTTCCCCAAAAGATATGTCCACTCCTTTATTCCTCAAATCTGCAAATGCACATTTAATTGGAAAAATAGCCTTGGCAGATATAATGAAAAATCTCAAAGTGAGTTGTTCCTTGATAATCCAGATCAGCCCTACCATCAAGGAAAAGTGTGCTTGTTTGCTTGCTCCCTTGCTTGCTTGTGAAAAGGCCTCACCATAGCTTGTGATGGCCTTGAATTGAGTCCTCTTGCCTCAGCCTCCCAAAGGCGCAATTTGGACGGAACCATACTTGATCTTATTAACTACAGGCACTTCCCTTAACAAGCTGTGACTCTTCATTTTCTCACTAGCTTGGATACAGACAGTATAGCCATTTTGTTACTTTGACCATGGCAACACTACAAAAGCAACAAGAGAGAGTTTGGGCTCCTGACCACAGAGATACTCTTCAGACTTAGGTTTTGGTCCAGCAATAGATTTCTAGTTGTTTTACCACTGTTAGTTCAGAGTCACTGTAACTATAGTAAGTACTATATAATATACTGCAGGATTTCACACAGAAAAGATGAGAGAATGCAAGGAATGTATATCTGAGCATAGGTAAAAAGAATGGTCTGGAAGTGTCTGGAAAGACAGTTTTAGAGGATACCCCAAGTAGTGTTCTCTAGCTACTTTACTTTCTTTCAAGGGTTAACCTTGCTGCTTTCACAATACATCTAGCGGAATACATGAGTGTGATATTTGTGATCCTTTGTGTATTTATCTTTGTAGGGTTTAAACTTACAGATTTTGTTGTATCTTTGTGGATATGTTCATTTAATTTGCTGACTTGAAAGGAATTATGAAATCCCAATTACTGCCTTATATTCTAAAGAGCATATTGTAGATGCTCGAAAGGTTTGACATTAAAGTTCAGAAAGTAAACTTTTTCTTCAAAAGTAAAACTCTCTAGCTTGGTATGGTAGTACATGTCTGTAATGTTACCACTTGAGGACAAAGAGAGGAGAATCTTGAGTTTGAGGCTTAGTCTGGGCTATAGAGAGACCCTGTCTAAACCAACCGATCTTTCTAATTGCCATAAACATGTTATTAAGTACTGGTATTTCTTTAAATAATAAATAATAAACGTTGATAGAAGGAGGTACAATCACATATATCCAGTCTAAGAACCATTTTAGTTTATTATTTTTGCTGCGCTGTCTAATCTCCCTTTTGTGTTTTTACAGAACTATGACATGGAGATGTGCTGCATTAAATAGAATGACCTGTGTCACTCATGCATTCATGAATTACGTTTTTATTTGACATATAACACATTACTGAGCTAGGCTCCAGGGAGATAGCAAAAATAATCATCTCTCTCTTGAGATATTTATAGCCCAATATAATAACTGAAACATGATCTGAAATAAATATCACACAGATAAAAAGTGACAAATGCCACGCAGAGACATAAGAGCTGTGTGAGCTAAGAGTTGCCCTGCCTCATTCATTTTGGACTGCACCCAGCACCTATGGTCATTTCTATTCACACTAAGGTCCTAAGAGCAGAGCATGCGTTCAGCTCTCTTGAATCTTTTCCCCTTCTCACACTGCTATGGTGGGAGGGGGCCACGGGTGGTGGGGGAAGTTTCATTTTATTTCAGAAGCAATAGTACATGGTTGGAACTGTGTTAAAGCCATCGTTTATGGCGGCTTTGGGAATGTATACGTCATGAATACATCTCTTGAGCTATCAGAACCATTAAGAACTATACAAAAACCCAAATCAATAGTTAACATCGCAGCAAAATAATGTCTTGTTTCTTCATTCTAGAAGAAACAGCACAAAACACTTCATTCTCTTTAATCTGTTCTCCCTGCCATATACCATTGTTTATGATGCTACCATTATAGCCATGCAGTACACGTTCAGTGAGTCACAAGGCTCTTGCCTTCCAGAGGCTCGCAGCTGTCACACACACGGTGACTAACAGCTCTCGTAGACATGGCTTAATATCTGTAATCAGTTTTAGTCTGATGTGATTCTCAAAATGCATTCTTCTTTCCCAATAAATGATAAATGATAATGTGATTGCCTAGCAAGGAGAGAGTCATTTTCCCCAGCCAAAGATTTATTTCCTAACCAAGTTGTTTTGGAATCCTTGAATGTCACTTTTAGCTGTTTCCAATTCTCCAAACAAGTTATCTGCCAATCACCCAGATGTGTGAGGTCAATACTAGAGTGTGTGCTTATTTATTGGGAAATGTTTCTATCTGATTCAAAGAAATGGTCTGTTTGAATGTGAGGGAGACCTCCCTGTACAACACATGAATAATAATACAATTATTTTTTTTAATATGGGGGAGGGATGAAGAATTAGGAAGGATATCCAAGTGGTAAAACTGAAAAGAGGAGGGAAAAAATGTCACATAGACGCAAAGGAGAAACTCTCATAAACACCAAATTCATGAAATTTGGCTAACCATTAACAATAATGAATACTCAAATGAAGCTGAAGTCTTTGAACTATTCTTGGATAAAGGTTTCCTAAGGAAATAAATGTTGCCTACAATATTACAAAGAGGCTCTTTATATCTAAAAATTCTTTACTTTGTTTAATAAAGTCTATTTGCAAAAGCAAAAAAAGGTATCCTCTTGCCCACCAAATCAGCCCTAGCATGTCTCACCTGACCATCCATTAACCACTGATTTTTGTCCCTGCAATAGATAACAAAGTTGTGTTTTTAAATACTGCATGTTTCAAGTTTCTTAGGACAAAATTACATGTGAATGAGTGAAGTTATCTGCTAATCAATTGGACTTATATATTCATAACTATTCGGTGGTTCTTCAATATTACTTTGGCCAGTATCTTGTTGATGAAGAGTAGCTACATAGGTAGAAAAAGGACTTGAATATTTGAAAGGTAATGACAAGTGCTTCTCTGGTCATGGCAAATGCTTGAACTTCAGTCCAAATGGACACTTATACTATCAAAGGTGTGATGGGTGGTCTTTGCTTCATAGACTTCATTTCCTTCCTTGATTTCTGATTTCACTGCTTTCTACTTTATAACTTACTGTCAACCACTTTTTCATTGTCTTCTTTACTAGTTTCTGCCTGCCTGTCTGTCTGTCTGTCTGTCTGTCTGTCTGTCTGTCTGTCTGTCTGTCTGTTTGTCTCTCTCTCTCTCTCTCTCTCTCTCTCTCTCTCTCTCTCTCTCTCTCTCTCTTTCTCTCTCTTCCTCCCTTATTTGGTCAATTTCTCCTTTCCCTAGATGTTCTATACTTGCTTCGTGGGTGAAGCATCATTTCAGATGTTGCAGTGAATCAAATTTTTCATCAGTCCTCCAGTAACTCTCAACTTTAGACTTTGTGTTTTAGTCTGGCTCTGTGTCTCACACTGTATTTCTTACCAGGCATCTTTACCTGGTTAGATCACACAGGCACCAAAGACTTTATTTGTTTAAACTGAACATTTTAGCTCTATCTGCCTCACATTGGTGTCCTCTTTGCTCTACAAACTTATGTGAACTAACCATGCCTTCCACTTCTTGCCCTTTAATCATTATTTCCTAACTGCTCCTAAATGCTTCTCTATTCTGCCGTGGTCATGATTTACAGTAGAGACTCCTTGTTCTGGTATCTACAGCTCCATTCAATCTGATCCTATATGATCAATCTGATTTCATACCCCCCCCAATCTCTGTACTTCATACCCCATAGTTTAGACAAACCAAGGAAGTTACCATATCTTAAATATCATGTATTTTTTGCACCTGTATTTTTTCTCAAGACTTGTCATCAGCTGGATCATCCTTTTGATATGTCTACTATAACAATTTTGTGAAGATTAAGAACATGGGCTTTGGAGTCAAACTTAATTAATTCTTCCTTTGCATTTACTAGCCATGTGATATTTCACAAATTAATTTATTTGTGCCTCATTTTGCTTATTGGTAAAATGTGTAGAGTGCTTTTAATGACCAAATAAGATAGCGTAGAAAAAGGCTGTATCAGGGTACTTCTTAAGGATTACTAAACAGTAGGTAAAGTTTTTAAAAAATAATATCATTTTCATATTTTGTTCATATGTAATGTTCTACAAAGTATTCCCTAATATCTACAGGCAAAATGAATCCCTTTCTCTGCTCCAGTCCTTTTATAATGGTTTTATATTCCTACAAGATTATTTGCCAGGAGAGTTTTCTGGTTTTTGGGTTTTTTTGTTTGTTTTTTGTTTGTTTGTTTGTTTTGCCAGTCCTGGGGCTTGAACTCAGTGCCTGAACACTGTCCCTAAGCCTCTTTGTGCTCAAGGCTAGCACTCTACCACTTTAACCAGAGCACTGCTTCCTATTTTTGAGTGGTTAATTGGAGATAAGAGTCTCACATTTTAATTATTTCTTTCCATGTACTGGATTGGGATTTAGCTTGCTGCTCTTTTTCAAGGAGGTTCAGATGTCTCATTAAATTGTTGGTTTCAGATCTCTCCAATTTTTTGATGTAGGAACTCAGAGCTATAAACTTGCCTCTGAGTACTGCCTTTGCTATCTCTCAGAGGAGCTGGCAATTTGTGTGTTCATTTTTGTTGAATATCATGACCATTTGAATTTCCTTTCTAATCTCTTCCATGACCCATTGGTGATTCAACAGTGTGTTGTTCAGTCTTCATGTGTTATAGGACTTTCTTTAGTGGCTTTTGGTCTTGAGTTCTAATTTTATCTGAGAGAATGGTAGGTATAATTTCAGTATTTCTGAATTTAGACAAGTTTGCTTTGTGACCTAAAATGCAGTCTATTTTGGAAAATGTTCCATGTGATGCTGAGATAAACGTATATTCTGATGCTGCTGGGTGAAATATTTAGTATTTGTCTGTTAAATCTAGTTGATCTATGCAGTTGTTTAGATCTGCGGTTTCGTTGTTGATTTTTTTGCTGAGTTGCTCTAATAACAACAGATGCTGGAGGGGATGTGGATAGAAGGGAACCCTACTGCATTGTTGGTGGGAGTGTAAACTCATTCAACCACTTTGGAAAGCAGTATGGAGGTTCCTCAAAAGACTCCACATAGAGCTCCCCTATGACCCAGTAATCCCACTTTGGGGCATTTACCCAAATGATCACAAAGAAGACCATACTAAAGCTACCAGCACAACTGTTTATTGCAGCATTATTTGCCATAGCTAAGATATGGAACCAATCCAGATGCCCCTCAGTAGATGAATGGATCAAGAAAATGTGGTATGTATACATACCTATGCCTTCATCAGAAAGAATGACATTGCCTTATTTGTTAGGAAATGGAAAGACTTGGAAAAAATTATATTAAGTGAAGTAAGCCAAACTCAAAGAGACATGGTCCCATGGTCTCTCTTATTTCCAATAGCTAGTATATGTCTAGACAAGCAGAAACGGTCAGACAAGTTGATGTTAGATGAAATGAACCCCAAGATAAAGACTCAAATATTTTTTTTCTTTTTGCTATTGTTTCTAACATATTTATAAGATATTTCTTTGTTGCTATGTATGTCCCTTCCCCATTGTATAACCCCTGTTTTTACTGTATTTGATGTTAGTATAATTTGTGGAGGGGAAGGGGAAAAACAAATTGTTTAAATAGGGATACAGGTGGACCCGTTGCAACAATGAGATGTACAAGTTGTCATGCCGAAAATGAACTTTACAACTTTGGTGGTGGGGGGAGAGGACTGGGGGGGGGGGGGGGAGGGGGAGGCTGGGAAGGGATGAGAAGGGGAAACAAAGGAGGAGGCTACAATGTTTGATAAGAAATGTACTCATTATCTTGCCCATGCAATTGTAACCCCTCTGTACAGTATTTTCACAATAAAAAAATACATAAAAAAGAAATGTACTCATTACCTTACTCATGTAACTGTAACCATTCTATAAAGTGCCTTTATAATAAAATAAAATAAAAAGAGAAAAAAAATAAATAGGGATACAGTTGGACCCATTGCAACAATGAACTTTGGCGTGGGGGCGGGCAGGAGGGAGGCAAGGTGGGGGAGATGGGAGGGGATGGGAAGGGGAAACAGAGGAGCAGGCTACAATGCTTAATAAGAAATGTACTCATTATCTTGCTCATGTAATTGGAACCCCTCTGTACAGTATTTTCACAATTTAAAAAAAAAAAGTCTCACAGAGTTTCCTGCCTGGCTGGCTTCAAACTGTGATCCTCAGATCTTAGTTTCCTGAGTAGCTAGGATTACAGGTGAGAGCCACCAGTACCAGCTGCCAGAAGAGTTTTAATTGAGTATATGATTAATTGTAAAATCCTTCAAGTTCAAAACCACATTGATAAACTTAAACACCCATTTTTAATACAAACTAGGTTCTTAAAAATATGTTTTTGAAAAGATTCAGATATTTCCAATACATTAATGTTCAGATATGAGTTCAAGACAGTAAGTCTAATACATGTGAAATCATCTTGAAAATATATTCCCTGTGACATATTGGATAACCAGATGTAGAATCCTACAATTTGAACTATAACTTAAAGAAGAGATTAATGTGGATTGAAAAGGCTGAGAATGAGTTTGGAACTGACATAGATTTAACATATTTGAAGCACTCAAAATGCTTTTTTCCCCTTGGGCCCATTCTGGTTTTCATTAATCTAATTTTTTAATAAAAGGCAATAGTCTAGCAGAGTGGAAGCAACTGCTTAATAAGGTAATAACAATATAAAATTTTTATATTAATCCAATGTATTATGTGTATTTTAATAATAAGAATATTCAATATGTGTACTAAGAGCTCAGCTTGAGAAGGCAGCTAAGTTAGACACAATCTAAGAACATAGCTAAATTAAACTGCATTTGCCTGAAGTTACTATGTCTTCTTATGGGAGTATGGAGCCCTTTCTCATCTTCGTTGCTCTCTCAATATGTCAACTTTCTCTCTGCAATACTCACGGATTACAGGAGACAGAATATATAAAGTACTCAACAGAGTAACTGGTCCAAACAAAGTATTATAGGTGTATTTTCCTATTCCTCTTTCTCCTCCTCCTCTTTATTTTCTTCCTCCCTCGCCTCTCCCTCTCTTTCTAAATGTAGGGAAGCCTCAGTAGTTGCCACATTGTCACAAAGACCAAGCTTCTGTCAAAACCAGCAAAGGGACAAAAGAGTCAGAATCCCAGTATATCAGAGGCATTGGAATCTCATTGAAAATGTAACAGAATAAGGCAGATTCTCCATGTGTTATGATAGAATGGTAGTATTTAGCCAGGGACAAGGCTGGAGGAGAAAGCCTGGTATTCCCAAAGCACAGGCTGAGTGTGCACGTTCTTTGCTGTGATTTGTGGGCTTTGTAGACTACAGTCTTTGGTTTTTCTGAATGGATAATGTGAGTTTGTCACCAGAGCTATGTAATAGTTCTCAAACTCCATTCTCTGGGAGGTTTGTCAAAGAATATTGCTGAATCTTGATGTTACTGCTGATGTTACTGCTCTTGGGTCATATGTTGAAAACCATTGAGGGGGAAGGAGAATCACCAACACCAGTAGTCCTGCTTTGCTAATCCTTGCCATGTAATGCAGCAAATTCAGTCATAAGTAGGAGGAATGAAAACACATGTATACAAAAAGAAAAATTATCCATAATGATTCATAATCTTTAAAAAAATCTTGAAATAAATCCAATGTCTATCATTTGCTAGATAAATGACCTTAGGTAGATCCATAAAATGAAATATTTGTAAGAATGAAGAGAGATTAGTTACTGATACCTGCAAACACATGAGTGAATTTTAAATGTATTTTGGCCAATGAAAAAATCTAGGTATAAAAAAACTCCATAGTATCTAATTCATGAATAGGACGTTTGGAGAAAAAAATGTAACATTGCAAGAAAAAGAAATACATAGTGAGTTTTCTAGCATCTGGAAGTGAGAGGAGTTTGACCCCCAAAGAAACAAGAGATAACTTTGGAGAGTGACGAAAATGCCCTATGTCTTTACTATGGCTACATAATTATTTGTGCCTATAAAATTTATAAAACACATCACACTGAGCTTAAGTATAGCATGTATTATATGTAAATTATACCTTGTAATTCATCTTTAAATAAAGTATGATTCTAATTAGTCAATATGTTATGATTCTTTTTAATAATGATCTCAACATTTTAGTCAGCTTGCATGAAAACAGTCATGTGTTGCATAATAATACAACATTTGGAGAATGATCACATATATAATGATCTCATGAGATTAAAATACTTAATGGCTTCATAACCACCTTGATATAAAAATCATTCCCTGTGATTTTCACACAATGATGAAAGTGTCTAATATTGTATTTCTCAGAATTTATCATCATTGTTAAGTGATAGTATATACATGTGTATGTGTATATATGTACATACATATCTGTGTGTGTGTGTGTGTGTGTGTGTGTGTGTGTGTGTGTGTGTGTGTACTGGGATGGTTTTTTTTCTCACAGTTGAGAACAGGAATCACATAATTTGGTGCAGTGAGAACACTAAATACTAAAAAAGGTTTCCCTTTCCACGTTGTCATTTCTCCAATCTGTTTTCCTTTCCCATTTCAGACTAGTAGTTGTGACTATTACATCCAGTCTTATTAGACTGCTCAATAGAGATTAAATAAATTCAGTGGCTGGCATGAAAACATTCTAAATGGTTTGAGTTCATTTAATGTTTTGTCTAATAGTATTTTTGTTCATATATCTTATCAATTAAGGGGTAATTTTAGATAAGTGAATATCATTAAAGAAAGAAGTATTAAGTGTGGATATTTAAGCACTTATAGTTAAAGAATAATTTGATTAAATAATTTGAACAGATTCCCTCTCTATAATTCTATGAGGAACAAAGGAGGAAATATCAGCTCCCAGGGGTACTGAACAGATCAGATAATCCTGTGGTCAAACAAGCAAAGAGAAACACTTTAATAAAGATGGGGCATTCTGTCTTCATTAGAAAAAATTGAAGACACTCTAAAGAACTCCATTAAAGATAATAGTGTCTCTTGGAAGAACTCTGTGGTGAAGGTACTTGATTAAATGGGTAATTCTCCCTTTGCTTATCTAATTGATCTTGTTTTCTCCTCCTCTACCCTGCCCTTGAAATATCCAGAAGTAAATCACATGTTGCCATTAGCATCGTTTTGCCCTTACTCATCAAGGAATGTCACATTGCTACCATAAGTCTTCTTAATACCTGAAAATGACCAACTGAATTCTGGGGTAAATGAAGTTTTAAGGGACAGGACAGTACCTAACTATTCTGAAGATGGGAGGTCTTTTGTAATGTGTCCTCAGAGGAAAGGTCCTCTACCATTCAATGGTAAAGGATAAATGGGACTGTCCTCTAATCCACCTACCTGTGTTTTCTACATAGTCCACTAGGAAAACTTCATCTCAGAGAAGGATTAAGGAGGGAAACATGAACAAACATGTCAATTAACAGGTAGTTACAAAGGAGCCTTGAAAATAAATGCCTATTTTATCCCTCATACAATGTGATCTGACTTCTGTTTTCACACATGGGAGTGATGATATTTATATCTGTGATGCACATGTTCACTCTGGATATATCCACTGAGCACCTACTATGTGCCAAGTGTTTGTCTAGTCACCATCAATACAACAGTGAACGAATTGTAACTCCCCTGTGGGAGTTTACAACCCAGGAGTACACAGGGAATACAAACGATGAACTAGAAAAAAAAATAAATTAAATAAATCAAATGACTGGAATGGCTAGACGTATGAGAATACAGTTAGAATTTAGATAGTGACTGCTGTTCTTATAAGGCCACAGAAAGAAAGACAGACTAAAGAATATCATGTGGAGATGGAGGATGGCTGACAAGCCACAAAAGTGAGGGAAAGCAAGGGAGAGCTCTTTCCTGCATTCAACACACAGAGCATGGCCCTGTCAACACTGTGGTTTCAGGCTGCCAGCCCCCAAACTGTGAGAGAATCCATTTCTGTTGTTTTCAGTCACAGAGTCTATGATATGCTGTTATAGAATCCTAGAACATAATGCATTCAGGAAAACAGAGCCAACATGAATTGTTTGTGAATTCGTAAATGTAATGAGAGAAGTAAAGAATACACCAAAATGGTGCAACTGAAGGAATGAGGTTTGGAGGGAATATTTGAAGTTCAGCTTTTTATGTTTTATTTAAACACCCATATGTCTGATCAAATCATTCAATATTTGAGTATTGTTAAATACAACAGGAGGATAAGTAAAAGTAAAAAATCATAGTGCCCTATGGGCCTCAGATGGAAATAAGAACCATAGATTTAGCAAAGCAGATTGCAATCAATTATTTAAAATAAGTATATAATTATGAAGTAACAACTTGAGTACAAAGATAGGCATTAAGTCATTCTGTATGTATTTAGTGAATGAATTGTTTCCTTGCTCTCTGCTGCCAGTGGGAACTATACAGAGTGTGTAACACAGTTGGTACCGGGAGAAGAGACTTGACTAAGCCAACTATAGCAGTATGTATGCCTGAAATCAAAGGAACGTTGTTTACAAAACAGCGTCACTGATCATATTTGAATGCAACACTAAAATTTCCTTCCATCGGGAATCTATGCAATATACTTATTTGCTTCTGGTTAAAAATAATGGAACACTTTCTACTCTCTTTTGTCTTAGTACCCATCAACAACAAAATGAGTGGGAAAAAAAAGTCAAACCACTAGCCTTGAAACAACAAAAATAGTTATGGCTCCAAATCACAAGCCTACACATACGAAATTTGGCCAAAAGTTGAAAGAATGACTTTAAATTGACACATATTTCTTCAGACATCAGATATGAAGCAATGTTTTCCCTGAAAGTAAGTACAATATAATGTCAAAAAGGAAAAGTTTGTAGTTCCATTTAATAGAGACCTCAAGTACCCATAATGCTTGGCATTACCAAGGTCTGCAGCGAGGTGTCCACTGCAGAATAAAAAGAAAAAGGAGGAAATAATTTGGATATGTTTCCATATATCCAACATTCACTACAGAGGCACGGAAAGGGTGAGATTCAAGTGAGTGGAAGACTGACCCTGGAAAAAGGTGGCAGATGTCAGTACTTTTTGTGGTTGTGTTATTTTCTTTGTTTCTTTAGATTGCACATTCATAACCTCAGCCTCTTTCTACCACAGTGGAGGAACAGGACTTGCTTCTCTCATCTCAAGCTGAGCCAGCGGTAGCTCAAGGTGAACACTAAAGTAATTTGACTCCTGTTCTGAACCATCTTACTATTTAGTCTCTTTAAAGTAGGAAGGTCGCACAGTGAGTGCAGATAGCTGTCTGAGAAGCTGCCTGCCTGGAGCCTATCCAGGTAATAAATGTATGGATTTTAGATGATTTATTTGATCAAGGGAAAATTAAGACAATTCTTTTCTTAAGCAATAGCTCAAGGAAGAACTCATGGAAAAGATAATCAGCAGAAAGTGGACAGTGAGTTGGCAGAACTCAGGAGAGAAACAGAAAAAGAGTAGTATAAACGACAGCCATCAACAAAGAACAAGCAAAATAGTGTTAAAAACAGTAAGATGGGAAGCAAAGGAAGGAGTGATATTGCCCAAGAAGAATTGTACTCATTATCTGACTTAGGAAATTATAACCTCTTTACACAACTCCTTCATAGTAACTATTTATTCTTAAATTTCTTAAAGAAGAATTCAGATTAGCTTTAATTATATATAATGTCCAAAGACATGTGCAGAGCATTTATACATTTTTAGATGAATTTTATGCCCAGCAAATATAAAAATGTTAGGCAGATATTCTCAAACATTAGAAAAGCTTTGCATCAAGATACTTACTTGGATATTCTTCTCCCATGGTATAACCTCTGTTTTCACTGTATTTGCTGTTGGTGCCCTGCATCTTCTATATACATTTTTCTAATTTGGGAAGAGAAAATGCTGAAACAAGGATACAGGTTGATACATTGTAACAATAAGATACTGTTGAAAATGAACTTTACAACTTGGGAGGGAGGAGGGAGGAGTTCAGCAGGTGGGAGGGGCCGGATAGTAGGGGAAAAACAAAGGAGGAGGTAACAATGCTCCATCGAAAATGGACTCATTACCTTACTCATGTAACTGTAACCCCTCTGCACAGTATTTTTTGCAATAAAAACATAAAAAGATACTTACTTGGAAAAATGTTTGAAGACAGAATCTTTTCAATCATAAATAAATATAAATTTTAAAAGAAAATCAGAAATGAAAAAGTTATAGTAAAAGGTCTGATAGTCAACATAGAAACTATTTATCAAATTTTAAAGAATTTGGAGAACTAGGAGAATAGAACAGAATGTACACAAAAATTAGGGAATTGAAGGAAAGAGAGGTCATATAATATTATAGAATAAGAATATAAATTATTACTAAACAGTTATCAGGTAAACTTAGACATGATAACTCTAACCATGAATTGTTTTTCATTATCTTTCTTCATATTTGGAGAAATATCTTAGAGATTAATGGCATGTATGATGAATTAATATATTCTTATACTATATAGTCCTATCTTCATTTAGAAAAGTATGCCGAATCATCTTACTCATTGTATATGAGCATGGAGAAATAACACAGATGATGTTCACTGGATAAACACAGCAATTATTTCTTGGTGGCTAGTATAATTTACAACTTTCTTCCTTATGTTGTTTTATAAATTGCTTGAATATAGTGGCAATGTATATATTTTCAAAAAATATTAAAGGCACGTTTATAATGTTTTGCTGAAACCATTATAGGGATCAAATGAATGTAAAAATTTAGATTTTTCCAATTTGAGAATGACACAGTCATATGGTTTTTATAAAGCAGCTTTGGACATATGGGAAGGCACACAAAAATCAAATTTGTTAGTATCTCTACAGGAAAGGAATGAGTATGCACATGAAGGGGAAAATTGCTACTACAATTACCCTTTGGGGGCTCGGTTCAGGTATGGGAATATCAAATGATAAGTGACAGTGATTTTTTTTCTGTAAACCAACAAAGGAATTTCATTTTCAGAGCTCTCCTTTTTCACAGTTTTATGAATAAAGAAATGTGATTATTACATTTTACTTTAATGTCCACTTAGTGCATATCATACCTTCTATGCACGTGTGAGTTTATTCAACAGATATGCACAGTTCCTACAATTCTTCATCTATCATGTTTTCTAAGCTTCAGAGCATTCCACCCACCTTACCCAACGCCCCACCCCTCCTAGATATACTTCTTTTCCTTCAGCTTTATCTTCACTTCCTTGGGTTTCTCAACACAGGAAAGCAGGATGGTAGAATGGGGAAATCACTAAACTTAGAATTACTTTAAGTATACCACCTCATAAATTTGTGATTCTAGATAAGGTCAATATTCTCTGTAAGATCATTTCCAGCAAATATTCATAGCACATTTTAAATTTAATTATAGTTCTATATTGTAGTGGTTAATCTTGATGGTTAACTTGATCATATTGAATAGTTCCTGAGAAATTTGTAACGCACAGCTCGATGCAAAGTTTGTGAGGACCTTTCCAGGGCAGATGCTCCTTGACTGTTTGTGGGCACATGACATAGGCTGGAAACCCAGATAGAATAAAATGGGAAAGGGAGAAAGGTAGCTAACCTAATCTCTCTCTCTCTCTCTCTCTCTCTCTCTCTCTCTCTCTCTCTCTGTGTCTCCTGTCTTTCTCTCTGTGTCTCTATGTCTTTCTGTCTGTCTCTCTCTTTCTCTCTCTCCTTCCTGGCCACCATGAGGTTAGCTTCTCTGCTCCATTTACCTTTCTCCCTGCACCACGATGGATAGAAACCCCTAAAACTGCAAGCAAAATCAAATTCCTACCTTGAGTTGTTTTATGTCCAGTATTTTGTCACAGCAACAAGAAAGATAATGAACAAATATACATACTTTATATCTATTTGGGAAGTCAAATCTGAATGGAAATAAGGGGAGGATTTAACAGTGAATGGAATGGAAGGTATCACCAGGCAGCTGGGCTTAGGAACTAATTATCCAGGAGGCTCAGATATGCTTCAGCATTAACATATTTGTTTTGTAGCATTCCAATGAAAACAAAACCTCTCTTCCCACAAAAATATGACATGTCATGTCTTTTCATTTGCCAAATAGCTTCAATGTCAGAATACTCTAGGCTACCTTAAAAATACAATCCATTTCCCCACATCAGAAACCTGGACTCAGGTGTCAGGCTAAATCAGGATTTAACCTGGTAGTTTATGAGGCTCAGTTGGACTCTAAACCAAATCCTCCAGATCTATAAATGTGTAAAGAACTCAGTGAAGAAAAACACGCATCACAGAACTCTTCACTCTCCAATTTATATGAATCATTCAAATATGTTTAGAAATAATGAAAACATGCCTCTCCTGCTAAAATTCCTCTCTAATAGGCATGCAACCATATTCATCAGACATGGGTTTCGGCAAAATAGCTACATTCTCAACAGCTTTTGGCTATGAAAGCAATGAAGCCGTGCTAAAAGATCACTTAAAGTCATAAAAAGCAATTGGATTGCTAAAGTTCTATCAGTGCAAGCTCAGGAAAGATTAGGTGAAGGAAATAGCCAACGTAACAAGATTTTGTCCTATTAATAAGCTGCAACAAGAGGCATTTTGGTTGCTGGTGACATGGAAAACTTTTAAAACTACATACCCCTTGGTAGTTACTATTCACAGAGGGAAAATACACTATGGATATCTGGTGAGGCTGCATACAAATGAGACTGCCTGCCAGAGATACAGGAGTCAATGTGATATCACAATCCTCAAGAATCAAAGGAAAACAAAGCAAGCCAATGACTTGTTTTCTCTGATTGCCCAGATTGCTAAGATGTGTTCTATCATCAAAGTGTGTTCTATCATTAACGTGTCCAAAGTATTCTGAGTAATGTTTCTCAAACCAATAGATATTCCATTTATTAGGTCACAAAACTGTGATGACTTCTGTGATATTGAAGACTCTAAGACCATAAGTTTGGAAGAACTTGTGAACTTGACCTAGAGCATCCATTGAATATTTCTTGTGTTCAACTCGAGCCCCACATATCTAAAAATATATGTTCATGCACAGACATATACACACACTCAGGGAATTCCAATAGATGGTATTTTTGAGCAACCAAATTCATATTTCTTAGAAATGCAATACTATGTCAACACCTCTCTGGGCCTGTAAGTAGTTATCTGGATGATGGTAACGTAAAAGTTGCTTTTAAACTCAGGGCTTGGACAATGTCCCTGAGCTTTTTTGCTCAAGATTAGTATACTACAACTTGAATCACAGATTCACTTTCAGCTTTTTACTTAGTTGGATTTAAAAGTCTCATTGGCTTTCCTGCCCAGGCTGGCTTCTAACAAGCAATCATCAGATCTCAGCCTCCTAAGTAGCTAGGACTACAGGCATGAGTCACTTATGCCTATCTAAAGTTTAGTATATGGGCAAAAATCAAATAACTAATTAAGATTAGTAGCTTACATTAAGTTGTAGAAATTCTAGATTTAGCCCACTGAATTTTCTGGAGGACTTTCCAGAGCCTGTAAACTCTGGATATACAAAAACTGTATATAATTTAGTGATGCTTGAATCACCTCTATATGGAATTCTTTTTGCAATGCTGGTTCTAAGTCTTGATCTCAGGGCCTCATGGTCTTGCTTACCTTTTTCACTGAAGAATAGCTCTCTACCACTTGAGCCTCACCTCCACTTCTGTTGGCTTCAAACAGTGACCTTCAGATCTCGGCGTCTTCAGTAACTAGGATTACACTTGAGAACCATTTTTCAATATTTCCTGGCACACACTGAACCTCACAATGCAGGTCACACTGCAGTAGATATAAATGAAGTGAGAAGCCTGAGCAGAGTATCTGTCTACTCAGAGTGTCTATTGAGTGTCTACTCAATAGAATTAACCAAAAAGCATAGCAACATTCATGTTTCTACTCTGAAGAGAACCCAGTTTTCAATGTGAAGATTCAATTATAAAAATATTTTTTCATGTTGGAAAAGAGGTAAAAACCTTATCACTTTGTCACTGTACAGATAGGATGTATGAGGCCTAACGCAGATCACATAGGATAGCTCAGAGTAGACGACAGAGTGTGACATTCCTGGACAGATTGGTAAGTGACTACAGATGCTTGTAGACTAACAATGGTGTGAGGACCTGATGGACTCATCATTGGATGAAAATGCTGCAGTGGAAACTGCATTAATACCCCCAGCCTGACGCCCTAGCTTTGCAGCAGAGCGCACTGGAGCAGCAGTTGCCTCCCGAGTGATCCCATGGCTGATTGTTCCCCAGTTTCACCCAAGTACCCTTTGGCACATTTGCTAGCCTAGGAGAAAATTTTTGAAAAAAATAATGAAAATTCCAAGTGTGACTTCTACTGAATATGTATTGTTTTCTGTTGTTGCTATTGTTGTTGTTGTTGTGGGACATGAACTCTGGGCTGGGCGCTGTCCCTGAGCTCTTCAGCTCAAGACGAGTGCTCCATCACTTAAGCCACAGAGCCACTTCTGGTTTTCTGGTGGTTAATTGGAGATAAGAGTCTCACGAACATGCCTGCCCAGGCTGGCTTTGAACCGCCATCCTCATATCTCAGCCTCCTGAGTAGCTAGGATTACAGGCATGAGCCACCGATGCCCTGCAACATAGCTCTTTCACACCTTTGCAAAGTTAAAAACAAATTGTGAGTCAAATCATCCTCTTCTATAGTCCAGGATGTTAATGTGGAAACTTGGAAGATGCAAATCTTTCTTTGAACCTTTCTGTTCACATATTTTTTGCACAGTGGGCTTTTCATTGTAATATTTCCATACATGAATATATAATGAGCTTGATCAAATTCACACCCTCTGTCACCCTCCCTCACGCCCCCTTCCTCTCCTTAAAACAATCTCAACAGTTTTCATTGTTCTTCTCACATATGACACAAATCTATTCATTGAAGAATGATACAAACCTTCTTTACATCAAAACAGTATCTTTACATTATATTATCTTTCATAGGTGTACAAAGGAGTTGCCCTTTAACAAAGTAGTTTGTGAATAAAATATATTGATCCATCACCTCTTTCCACATTCTCATCCATCCCTCCCCTCCCCACACCTCAATTCTTAATTTTACCCCTTAATTCTTAATTTCACTCCTTCATTCTTAATAATTCTACCCATCCCTTCCTATTCTTCACTTTGTAGGAGATGCATTGAATAACCTTTTCCCACAACCCCACCCTACCTCCTTCAAGTACCTGTTTCCTGGTGTTTTATTTCATTAAACTTTGGTTTTTGCCTTTCTAAGAAATTATACTATTTGAGGTCTCCCTTAAATCTACTATATTTCAGTTAATACATTTGTAAATACATGAATACTATCTATATATTTACTTATGAGTTTGTAAGCTAAATCTAGCTTCCACATATAAAGGAAAAACCTATATCCTTTTCTCTCTGGGCCTGACTTACTTCACTTAACATAATTTCTTCCAAGTCATTCTATTTCTTTACAACTTATTGACAGATTTTATTTTTAAAAATTTCAGGACTCCAACAACAAATCCTCAAAGAAACAACTGCCCAATAAGTAAGTGGGCGAAAGACTTAAAGAGAAGCTTCTCTGAAGAAGAAAGAAGGATGGCCAATAGACACATGAAGAAATGTTCAACATCCCTAGCCATAAAGAAATGCAAATCAAAACAACATTGAGATATCACCTCACTCCAGTTAGAACGGCAAAAATCAAGAACTCTAACAACAACAGATGCTGGAGGGGATGTGGACAGAAAGGAACCTTACTTCATTGTTGGTGGGAATGTAAACTTGTTCAACCACTTTGGAAAGCAGTATGGAGGTTCCTCAAAAGACTCCACATAGAGCTCCCCTATGACCCAGCAATCCCACTTTTGGGCATTTACCCTAATGTTTACAAAGAAGACCACACTAAAGCTACCAGCACAACTATGTTTATTGCAGCATTATTTACCATAGCTAAGATATGGAACCAACCCAGATGCCCCTCAGTAGATGAACGGATCAAGAAAATGTGGTATATATACACAATGGAATTCTATGCCTCCATCAGAAAGAATGACATTGCCCCATTTGTTAGGAAATGGAAAAACTTGGAAAAAATTATATTAAGTGAAGTAAGCCAGGCCCAAAGAAATGTAGGTCCCATGGTTTCGCTTATTTGTAATATCTAGTATAGGTATGAGTCAAGCGGAAAAGGTCAGATAATGTGATGTCAGGAAAATGAACCCTTAGATGTGTATTTTAATGTTTTTTTTCTTTCATGCATGTGTTTCTAACACATTTATAAGATTATCTCTTTGTTGCTTTGTATGTCCCTCCTCCACAGTATAACCCCTGCTTTCACTATATTTGATGTCAGTATAACTTGTGGAGGAGATGGGGAAAAACCAGTTGTTTAAGGATACAGGTGGACCTGTTGCAACAATGAGAAGTACAAGTTGTCATGTCCAAAACGAGCTTTACAACGTTGGTGCGGGGGGGGGGGGGGGGGGGGGAGGAGAAGGATTGGGATTGGGGGGGAGGGGGGAGGCTGGGAAGGGATGTGAAGGATAAACAAAGAAGGAGGCTGCAATGCTTGGTAAGAAATGTACGCATTATCCTGCCCATGTAACTGTAACTCCTCTGTACAATATGTTCACAAATAAAATTAAATTAAATTTAAAAAAAAAAAATTTCAGGACTACATCAGACATGAAAAAAGTTGCGATACATAAATGATTATTAGAATATCCCCAATTCAAGAAGAGAAATCCAACAAAATCGAAGAGGGGGAAATCTTTTTTTTTTTTCTTTTTTTTTTTTTTACTGGTAGGTCTTGTTTGTGATCATTTGGGTAAATGCCCAGAAATGGGACTGCTGGGTCATAAGGGAGCTCTATATGGAGTCTTTTGAGGAACCACCAGACTACTTCCCAAAGTGATTGAACAAGTTTACACTCCCAACAAAAATGCAGCACGGTTCCCTTCTGTCCACATCCCCTCCAGCATCTGTTGTTATTAGAGTTGTTGAATACAGCCATTCTTAATTGGGATTGGGTGGAATCTCAATGTTGTTTTGATTTGCATTTCTTTTATGGCTATGGCTAGAAAGGTTGAGCATTTCTTCATGTGTCTATTGGCCTTTCTTATTTCCTCTTCAGAGAATTTGTCTTTAAGTCTTTAGCCCACTTATTTATCGGGCAGTTGTTTCTTTGTTCTTGGGTTTAATTTTTTGAGTTCCAAGTATATTTTGAATATGAGATCCTTGTCCATTTCATAGCTAGTGAAGATTTTCTCCCAATCCATGGGCTTTCTATTGATCTTGCTAGCTACGTCCTTTGCCATACAGAAGCTCTGCAGCTTCATGCAATCCCATTTGTCCAAACTTTCTCCCTCTTTGCAGATGACATGATCTTGTATTTAAAGAATCCCATGGACTCCACTCCCAAATTACTCCAGCTGATTCAAAACATTGGCAAAGTAGCAGGGTATAAAATTAACCCTCAAAAATCAATGGCTTTTCTGTATGCAACAATGAGAAGAGCCCGGCTGAAACCAGGAAAGCAATTCCTTTTGTAATAGCCCCACCAAAATAAATAAATAAATAAATAAAGTATCTAGGAATTAACTTAACAAGAAGTGAAGGACCTCTATGATGAAAACTTTAAAAACCTGCAACACAGAGAGTCCAGGATGAAGGAGCCAGACGTGGCGGGCAAACAGATTCTACTTAACACCAGCAAGAACAGACAAGGAGCAGACATCTTCATCCTGCAGTTCGCAGACCAGAGACGACCCAGGAACGAAGACTCGAGAGTAGAAGCCAGACGTCCTCACTCCCTCTCACGGAGCAGAGGAGAGAAGGCCACCCCTCCATCCCTGCCCCTTCCCCTCACTACCGGAGATCTCCATCTTTTTTTTTTTTTGTAGTTGAAATTTTTATTTATTTATTTATTTTTTTGTGAACACACTGTACAGGGGGGTTACAATTACATGGGCAGGTTAATGCATACATTTCTTATCAAGCATTGCAGCTTCCTCCTTTGTTTACCCTTCACATCCCTTCCCAGCCTCTCCCTGTCCCCCCACCCAATCCTCCCGCCCTCCTCCCCCGCCCCCCCCCCCACCAACATTGTAAAGCTCGTTTTCGACATGACAACTTGTACTTCTCATTGTTGCAATAGGTCCACCTGTATCCTTAAACGACTTGTTTTTCCCCATCTCCTCTACAAGTTATACTGACATCAAATATAGTGAAAGCAGGGGTTATACTGTGCGGGAGGGACATACAAAGCTACAAAGAGATAATCTTATAAATGCGTTAGAAACAAATGCATGAAAGGAAAAAAACATTAAAATACATATCTAAGGGTTCATTTTCCTAACATCACATTATCTGACCTTTTCAGCTTGACTCATACATATACTAGATATTGCAAATAAGGGAAACCATGGGACCTATGTTTCTCTGGGCATGGCTTACTTCACTTAATATAATTTTTTCTAAGTTTTTCCATTTCCTAACAAATGGGGCAATGTCATTCTTTCTCAAACTCTACTATAAAGCCATAGTAATCAAAACAGCTTGGTATTGGCATAAGAACAGACCTCAGGACCAATGGAATAGAATTGAAAACCCAGAAATGAACCTACAGACCTATAGCCATCTAATCTTCGATAAGGGAGCTAAAACAATAGAATGGAAGAAAGACAGCCTCTTCAGTAAATGGTGCTGGCAAAATTGGTTAACTACTTGTAGAAAACTAAAGCTAGATCCTTATATATCACCCTGCACCAGAATCAACTCCAAATGGATCAAAGACCTCGAAGTCAAAGCAGACACTCTGAAAAAATTACAGGATGGAATAGGAGAAACCCTACGTCTCCTTGGAGATCTCCATCTTTGAAGTCCCGGCTCAGCTGCTAGCTCCAACTCAGGCCTTGGAAGAAAACTAGAGTCATTTAGCAGGTCACAAGAACCTAATCTGACCTGCCAGACTCAGCTCCACCCAGGGAAAAGTCACCCAGCTTGGGCCGCCAGCCCCAGGAGTGAGGGGAGGAAATCTTAAATTACAAAATACAAAAGTCAAATGATCATTATTACGCAGAATATTCTAGAGATGATCTGTGTGTTGATAGTACCATCAGGAAGTGCCTACAATCTGAAAGTGTGCTCATTCCCAAACGTTCTTACTGATTAAATGAATCTTAAAAGAACTATTGCGCACAGGTGAACAGCTAAGCTCTCAAAAATGAGATATCTTGCCCTAAAAATGAGACCAATATGGATGAGTTAACCAAATCCCCACAGATAGAATGCAGTAGACACTCTCACAGCATGAGTTAGGGGGAGGTTTGGAATATATTAATCTAAGAAGTATTTTAGGTTAAGAGTCTATAAAAGTTTTCTGAGAGTTTCAAATAATAAATGGTATGAAGTAAAAGGGAGACTGTTGGGGAGAGACAGAAGAAGGGTCTAAAAGAGGTTGTTGAGAGGTAATAAAACTACCTATGCACCAATGAAAATGGAATAATTTTAAATTATTTTAAAAAGAAGGTAAGAAGGGATAAGAATATGTATATATTTTATGTTATATAGCTTTATGGAAATATCACATGAGGTTATCTTGTATAATTAGTATCAACTAATAGAAATCACAGAGAAACTGATAAGTAAATTTTGCAAGCGCATTTTTAACTGAAAATTCTAATTTGAAGTAGTGTAGAAAGCCAGTGAGAGTTGTTTTTCTCACAAAAAGGCAGAAATTTTTGAACCGCAAGTTCCCTCACTAGTACCAGTTAATAAAGCAAATCTTTCCATATTCGTGCAAATACTCCATGAATCCTCAGGCAAGTCAGGAGGCCTGCATTTACTCTTCATAATGAAAATGGTACATTATCTGAGGCCTAAATGTACGATAAAAATTTCAGTGAAAAAAATTCTCTGATGTTAAATTAGACTAGCTGCACATTTCAAGAGGAAGATATTGAGTAATAAGGTTATTATTAAGTAGTATGACAAGATAAAATATGTTTTATAATAGAATGAAAAGGATACCAGAGAACTCTCAAGTGCCATAATGTATATCTCTTTTTAAATTCATTTCCTTATACTATTTATGCAAGTTTTACTACTACTTATATTACAAGCACATATTTATATATTTTGAATTTTTTATCATGTTCTCACACTAGGTGTTTATGTGGTGTTCACTAACACATTGAATCATATGGATTCTTGATGTATATGCAAAAGAATATTGGACAACATAACAAAGTAAATTTTTATTTTGTACATTGTAGCACAGAAGAGTTCAAAGTGTGGACAGAGTAAAGAGTTTCACATCATGGGTTTTTGCTCTTCTTGTAATTCCAAGGAAGAAATTGTCTTAGGTGGAGGATGTTTGAGTAGAGAATGAGCCTTAACATCATTTTATCACCCACAGATTACCTCAAATTATTGTCACAGGCATCTGCCTCAATTAGCATTCAATCTATTACTCCTCTACTTTTGTTCTCAAGGATGAACATCTTTCTAGCTTGATTGGTTTGCTTTCTCCCCTATAAACAAAACAGCTTACTCAATGACCTTTTACAAAAGCTACTTTTAGGTAGACAAATAGATACGCATTATGCTTGAAGATAAAAATCATATAGACACAACAGAATCTTCAGTGAAACAGAAAAGGTGCACCGCACCCTCACTATTTTCCACCCAATACACAGAGCATTCAAAGAGCTCATTTTCAGTCCTTATTACCCAGGTTGAAATATCACCCAGGACCTGAAAAATGTGAATTAACCAATTAATATCTCCAAGCCTCAATTCCCTTGTATATAAAATGAGAATGATGATATCTGGCTTTCAAGACTCTCATGGTGACTGAGTGAAATCACATGAAAGAGTGTCTGGTACTAAATGTATAATCTCCAAGTGTTATTTATCATCTCCCCTCAACTTGATTGCTCTATTTTAATTTTTAGGGTTTAAAAATCAATTCTGTTTATCTGGTGACAGGCAAAAGGTATATACATACACAAAACCTTTCTTTCTTTTCCTTTGTCCTTCTTTATTTATTTTTGTTCCCGACTTCTTTCAAAGGCTATTTGCTCCTCTGCTGTATATCTGGCCTGAGTTATCCAGTAATAAGCATAGCAGCTGATCCCTGTCCCCCAAATGTGCACCAGGGGAAAGACAGAGTTTTCTAATATTTAGATATAACTATATTTGTATCTAAATATGAGATATAATGAGAAAGATGTGGAAAGTTCTAGATGAGTTCTCACAGGAAGAACACCCTTGGTGAGGAGATGATAATTGAACAGAGAACTAAATAGTATACTGATTGGGCTCAGTTTCTTAACGGGTCCTTCACTCTGCCTTTCTCTGCCCTGCTTACTCCGAAAGAGACCGGGTTCCCAAACCTTGTGTTGTCTGTGCTCCTTCACCCTCAGCCTTCCTTCCTGGTAGGTTCTGACAAAGTGAGACAGGGTTGAAGATTAAGGAGATGCCTCCTATCTCAGATGTCTCATGCTTTGATGTCCCAGCATTAACTCCATCTGGATCCCTCCCCATCTACAACTTACACCAGAACCCTTCCCAGGGTTCCAGCGCATACAGTCCGTACAGGATGCTACTTCCTTCTCCTTACTGCTTCATCCTTAGGTGTTGCCAAGTTTCTAATTGGAATCTCTCTACTCTTTGTCCCGAACCCAGTCCTCACCTCAGAAGTCTCTTCCTCTGGATTATGTGGTGCAATTTCTGTTTCTAGATTCTCCTCATTGTTACAGAAAGAGTTGGCCACATGAAGGAGCTGGAAGAGAGAAAGCAGAACACGAAGAATGGTGAAGCTTCCAGTCTGGACAAGGCATATTTGCAGAGCTGACATCTTGTGAAGGGAAAGCAGGGTATAAGGATATTGGAGATTTATAAGCAGATCTCTCAACTGTCTAAAACTTGACCTTGAAACTGTCTAAAGTATTTCAATTTTATTTATAGGTGCACTTGTAATTATCACACATATAAGGCAAGCTACTTTCTAATTCAAATCATTGCTCATTATTTAAGCACTAGGACAGAAAAGCAAGAATGAATATTGGGTGTGGTGGCAAACAACTATAATCACAGCACTCAAAAGGCTGAGGCAGCAGGATTACAAGTTCAAGGTCAGTTGGCTACATTGAAATTTTAGAGACATCCTGAGCTACATAGCAAGTCTCTGACTCAAAAAATTAAAATGAATAAAATAAAGGCTATTCGAATGAGTGACGAACTTTGATTCAAGAGGTATATTTGCACATTAAGTGTTATAGTTTTCAATTATCCAAACTGCTTGGGAGTAGAAAAATTCAGATTTCAGATTTCGAAATATTTACATATATTTAATGAGTTGCTTTGGGATAGGACCTAAGTCTAACTACAAAATTCCTTTAGGTTTCATATACACCTTAGGAAAACAGCACAAAGGTAATTTTATATAACATTTTCAATAATTCTGTGCATGAAACATAATTTCTTTTTTAATTTTAAATATATTTTTATTGTAAAGATACTGCACAGAGTATTACATGAGCAAGGTAATGAGTTCATTTCCTATTGAGCATTGTTACTTCCTCCTTTGTTTTTCCCTCACTTCCTCCCAAGTCGTCCCTCCCCCCCCTTCCATAAAGCTGTAAAGTTCATTTTCAACATTGAGTATTGTACACCTCATTGTTACAATAGATCATCCCGTATCCTTATTTCAGCATTTTGTTATTTTCCTTTCCCTCTCCAAATTAGAAAAATGTATATACAAGATGTAGAGCACTGGAATCAAATACAGTGACAACAGAGGTTGTACCATGGGGGAAGAACACACAAAGAAACAAAAAAAAAAAAAAAATCACAGAGTACATTAAAAAGAACAGCAAGAAAGATAAAACCTCTTCTGTCCCTATCTTGGGTTCATTATGCTTAGGATCAGTTATATGGTCATATGTACATAGCTTTTGACCTCTTCTGCTTGTCCTAGACATATACTAGTTATTGCAAATAAGGGACACCATGGGACCTATGTTTCTTTGTGCCTGACTTACTTCACTTAATATAAGTTTTTCCAAGTCTGTCCATTTCCTAACAAATGGGGCCATGTCATTCTTTCTGATGGAGGCATAGAATTCCATTGTGTATATACACCACATTTTCTTGATCCATTTATCTACTTAGGGGCATCTGGGTTGGTTCCATATCTTAGCTATGGTGAAAATGCTGCAATAAACATAGTCATGCTGGTAGCTTTAGTATGGTCTTGTTTGTGATCATTTGGGTAAATGCCCAAAAGTGGGATTACTGGGTCATAGGGGAGCTCTATGTGGAGTCTTTTGAGGAACCTCTATACTGCTTTCCAAAGTGGCTGAACAAGTTTACACTCCCACCAACAATGCAGTAGAGTTCCCTTTTGGCCACATCCCCTCCAGCATCTGTTGTTATTAGAGTTCTTTTTTTTTTTTTTTTTTTTTTCTGGTCCTGGGGCTTGAACTCTGTCTGGGCCTGAGCACTGTCCCTGAGCTCTTCAGCTCAAGGTAAGTGCTCTATCACTTGAGCCACAGCACCACTTCTGGTTTTCTGGGGGTTTAGTGGAGATAATAGTTTCACTGACTTTCCTGCCTGGGCTGGCTTTGAACTGCAATCCTCAAATCTCAGCCTTCTGAGTACTTAGTATTACAGGCGTGAGCCACCAGCACCTGGCCTAGAATTCTTGATTATAGCCATTCTATCTAGGGTGGAATCTAATGTTGTTTTGATTTGCATTTCTTTTATGGCTAGAGAAGTTGAGCATTTCTTCATGTGTCTATTGGCCAATCTTATTTGGTCTTCAGAGAAGTCTCTCTTTAAGTCTTTAGCCCACTTATTTATCGGGCAGTTGTTTCCTTGAGGATTTGTTGTTGGGGGATTTAATTTTTTGAGTTCTAAGTATATTTTAGCTATGAGACCTTTGTCTGTTGTATGGCTAGTGAAGATCTTCTCCCAATATGTTGGCTTTTTATTGATCTTGCTAGCCATGTCCTTTGCCATGCAGAAGCTCTGCAACTTCATACAATCCCATTTGTCCAACCTTTCTTTGATTTGTTGTGTTTCTGTGTCTTTATTAAGAAAAATTTGGCCTGTACCAAGAAGCCTTAGAGTTTTTCCTATTCCTTCCTGTAATGTTTTTAGGGTGTCTGCTTTGACTTCTAAGTCTTTGATCCACTTGGAGTTGATTCTGGTGATGTATAAGGATCTAGCTTTAGTTTTCTACAAGGTGAAACACAATTTCATGGTGTGGAATTTTCCATTGGTATCATATTAGCACTCACTTAGTTCTAGATTTTGGAGCACTTCAGACTTTAGAATTTTAGCTTAGCAATGCTTCGCCTGATTTTTCATGTTGCTTTGCTATCATTGTTATTTTTCCTTTCATAAAAGGCTTAGATTATTATGTATATAAGTGGTTTTCCCAATTGAAATATACTTCAATATTTTGAAATCTTCAAGTACTGTTCTATTTTTACTATAGCATACTTTGTGAAGGTAAGAAATTATTATCACTGCTCTGATAAGGTCAAAGCATTTTTTTATTAGTGGAATAGGTCCATTTATTTGCTTATTGCTAAGCATAGTATTTATTTCTAACTTACTTTAGTCTAAACAGTCCATCTATATCCTTTGGATCCAGTAATTGCTTTTGAAATATTATCTAAAAGCAGCACAAACCAAAGAAAAGAGCAAGGTGCCTGTGGTTCATGCCTTTAATCCTAGCTATTCAGGAGGCTGAGGTCTGAGGTTCACAGTTCAAAGCCAACCCAGGCAGGAAAGTCTTATCTCCAATAAACCATCAAAAAGCCAGAAGTGCAGCTGTGGCTCCATTGGTAGAGCACTGTTCTTGAGCATAAAGCTCAGGAACAGCACCCAGGCCCTGAGTTCAAGCCCTAGGACCAGCACAAAGAATAAAAAAATAAGAACAAAGAAAAAGAATAAAGTGTCATCTACACTAGATCTGATTGTATTTTCATTTTTCTTATTTATTTCCAAGAAATCTTCTGCTTAAAGGTAGGACAAACCAGAATCTCTCTGAGCTTTCAGAGTTCTTCAAATGTATTTGTTTTTACAAAGTAAAATGTACTTTTACAAAGAAAATAATCCTTCCAACCAGTATGCACCTTTCTGGCCACCTATATTTTTCCTTGTTGTCCTCTTTTGGCTTTCTTTCATATTCTCTCTTCTTTGTCACACTGAGTTTAAGCCATCCTGGAAGTTAGTGCTTCTGGGAGGCAAAAAAAACGTCTCAGTCTTAACAAGCCATGCCTCATCTGACCCATCCGCACCCTGACTCTAGGCTGCAGGATCCATCACCTGCCTCCAGGTAATAATGAATCTATTTTCCACTTCACAGTTCCAAATTCTTGTGATCCTCAAACCCCTAATGGATAGGATAACAAATTTCCCTACCTCACTGTTAGCATTTTCATGACTTGTCTCTACTTTTTCTACACATCTGGCCAAGAGTTGACTTTCACAACTCACATCTGGTTTTCCATGAAAACTTCGTAGCCTCTATCCTGAAAATACACACATCACCCAACACCTCTTACCTCTCCCGCAACCTCTATTCTGTCCCTGACAACATCATTGTCCCCTGTTTACTCGTGAAAGCTCTTCCCTGCCATTTTACTGCTATGAACTTTCCCCTTCCCACTGTTAGAACTTTTAAGTCAACAATGTCATTCCTCGTCTCAAGCCCCCAAGAGTTCTCTAGATTTCACTCAGATTAAAAGCCAAAATAAAGGAGGAGAATGACAGAAGGGCTGACATAGATCAAGCTGCATTGTACTCATAACTTTATTTATGGAACGTTAACCTCTTTGTACAACTACCTAATCATAAAATTTTCTTAAAAAGCCAAAATATTTAGAGTCAACAGTGTTAGTATTCAAACATCAAAAGGCTCGAATGTAGAATGATTGGTACCTTGCTGGTAGTGATATTTTGGGAGATTTTGGAAACTTCAAGAGGTGGGATCTAGTCAGAGGAAGTAGGTCACTCAAGGTGTACCTTTGAAGATTATCCTTAGATAATCTCTCTCTCTCTCTCTCTCTCTCTCTCTCTCTCTCTCTCTCTCTCTCTCTCTCTCTCCTCTCTCTTATATCGGTCTCTCCCTTCCCTTCTTTTCTTCCCCCTCCCTCTTCCTTTCTTCTCCCTCCTCCTCCCTCACTCCTTCTCTCCTCTTTTCTCCCTCCCTGCCTCTCTCTGTCCACTATGAGGTGATCATCTTTTGCCACACACTCCTGCTACCGTGATTTCAGCCTCACCACAGGCCTAGAATCAATGGACCAAATGCCCATGAACTGAACTGAGAGAGCAAGCCGAAATAAACTGTTACTCTTTTACGTTATGTCAGATGTTTTTGGTCACAATGAGGCAAACATAAGTAATGAAAACAGCAAGGTTGTCCATGGTCTCAGCCCTCTTGGTCATCTCTCTTCCTGCCAATTTCATCTACTCCTCCTCCTCTCAAACCTCTCACACTAAACACCTATGTCTCCTGGAGCCCAGTAGACACACTCTTGGTATGGGGCCTTTGCATTTACTATTCTTTTGGCCTAGAACACTTTCCTTCTAGACGTTATGTAGATAATCCTTGAAATGTTTTAATTTCGAGTCCAAGCTGAAATGTCATCGTCTCAGTGAAGCCTAGTAGGATCACCTGAATCCATGATGACATGCTGCAATCAGCTATGACAGTGACCATGCTCAAAGCCCAGTGCCTTAACAACTTAGCATGAATTTACTTCTAGCTCATTCAGTGCACCAGTTTATGGAGTTTATGCTCATTTTATTTGCTCAGGGACCTAGGCTTATGTTCCTTTTGGACAAGAACTAGAACCATCACCTTTGAGAGGAAAGATCAGCTGCCTTTTCATATACAGGTAATTATATGAGTCTATGCAGAAGTTTTTCTAGCTCATTTCATGTCTCATGGTTATGCCTACTGTCAAGATACCAAGGAAGTACAATTCTTTAATGTTCCAGAAAAGGGAAGGAAATAGACTCTATTGGAATGTATTGTAACATAGTGACAATAGATTTGGTGCTTATCAAACAACTGAGATATCCCAATAGCATGCAACATAAGTGTTCATTGTTTATGTATCTAGGGTCCAGTTGACCCTGCTTATCCATGATATCTGCATCTTCAGACTCAATCAATGGTGTGTCAAAAAACTTCAAAACTGTTTCATCTGTATGGAGGTGTGAACAGACTTTTTTTAATGGTTTATACACAAAACAATGATTTAAATAGCATTTACATTGTATTTGGCATTTTAACTATTCTAGAGCCGATTGAAAGTGGATGAGGAGTTGTACATAGATATGTGCAAACATTTATTCTGGTATTGGATCTAAGAGGCTTGTGTATTCATGGATTTGGGTACCGGGAGGAATCATGGAAATCAATTTCCCGGGAGATGCCTGGGATTTGCTGTGACAGCGCAGGCAGCTCTGTTGTTGTGGGCTGTGATCTCTCACGTGTGTGAGAGCTAGCTTTTGATCATCTGTAGAAGCAGAAGTACCTCCCTCCAAAGTTTGAATTGAATGCATCCAGAGGGGAGGAACGGATGGGATCTCGACTCTATGTGTCCCTGAGCCTCATGTAGCCTAACTCAGGTAAGCTTCTTCTGGAGGCAGCAGAAGCATAAACACACAAGAGAAGAAGCATATGTGAAATTGAAGCATATGTGAAAAAACTGACTGGAAATAATATACTGAAGCTTCTAGTTTTGAAATCTGTCAGCTTTGGGAAAATGTAGTCAAGGTTTACAATATAAACATGGTGCTTTCTATTAAGTATCCTAGGCTGCTTTTATCCATTGATGTAAATATTGAAAGGAAGAAGTAACATTTCCAACATGATAACACTATCTATGTTTTTACTAGATTACCACTGACTGTGATAAATAGAATACCTAGAGTTAAAAACAATATGAGAAGCCATCCAGGTACTGGTGGCTTGCGCCTTTAATCCCAGCTACATTCTTAGGAGTCTAAGATCTGAGGATTATGTTTGAAAACAGCCCAGGATAGAAAGCCCATGACAAGCTTATCACCAATTAACCATTAGACAAGCCAGAAGTAGAGCTGTGATTCAAGTGGTAGAATGTTAGCCTTAAGCAAGAAAGCTCAAGGACAGTGTTCAGGCCCTGTGTTCAAGGCCAGGACCGGCACACGAAACCATTATGAGAAGTCATTGTTTTGGACTAAGTTTTTGCATAGGTCCCAACAGACCAGACCAAATTAAAATGGAGCAACACATTCTACTTACTTAATCAAAATGAATTTTAAAGAAGCAGAAAAACAACAAACAAATAAATTTTTCTGGAAATCAAAGATTCCAGTCTACCTTAGAACACAAAATAAGAAAGTACTCTCAGCTTTTTTTTTTGGCAGATCTTTATGTTTTTTATTGTAAAAATACTGTACAGAGGGGTTACGGTTACATGAGTAAGATAATGAGTACCTTTCCTATCGAGTATTGTTACCTCCTCCTTTGTTTTTTCCCTACTGTCCTCTCAGCTTTAACCTTCCTAAAAATGTAACCTGGAGTAATCTGACGTCAGCCAATCAGGTTTACCCTCTACTGTTCTTTTCCTGCATTCCCACCTTACAAAGCCCATTATTCTGTCATTGCTGGGAGCTCTCTTTCTACTTTGTAGGATGGAGGCTGCCCCAATTCATGAATCAGGAATAAAAACCAATTAGATCTATAACTAAATTTAGTATAATTCAGTCTTTTAACACTAGCTCAAAGTCTGTTCAACACTGGCAGGCTTATTGTCTCACATAATAAGGAGGCAAGTTAGTTATTTTGAATTTAAAGAATGTTTAGCCTTTGGGCATGATTTTCTAAGAATTCCCATGGCTTTCCCTTTAGAGCTACAACCTAACTATTGGAACATCAGAACTCATACTTTATAAAACAATATATAAGGGCAGCAAGAAACAAGACTTTACCTATGCCCTTTTTTAAAGAGTGAGGACATTTTTTTTTATGTTCTACAGCTTCATTAAAACTTTTTGTTACAAGATTGATGAGGAGCTATTTGCGGTATGATATATATGAATATGTAAAGGTAAAGGTAAACATGTATGTATGTTGCAACAAGAAAAAATTCATTTTTTCCCAAATTGAATGTATTTGTTTCCTTCTCTGGCTTAAGGATTTTGGACATGTTTTTTGCTAGTAACTCTCCTAAGAATTTCTCTTCTAACTTATTGATCAAGATTGGCTCATATTTCATGTTTCAACTAATCATTAACTTAATACATTCCCTGGGGTTGGGGTAAGGTCTGGATAATGTATCTAAGTTTGGTATTCTTGGAAGGAATGAGAAGCGATCATGTTGAAAGGGCAACGAAACCTATCCATCTTTGTTCTCCAATATTCACACATAGTGATTTTTCCCCCCACAGGAAGATTTTGAAAAATGTTCAATCCTACACAGAAAATCTCATCATTTAATATTTTAAGCTTTTCATTCAATTAACTTTGGTATTGTATGGTATTCTCTTATCATAATAACTATTGTTTTCAGTGGTCCAGAAACAGGTATCTACAAAAGATAGATTATCCATCCAAACATTCCCAATATGTGATTGTAGATAAGGAACTGAGAAATGCCAGTTCTTAAATATCCCAACCAAAATAAGAAAGATGGTATGATACACAAGAGACATAGGTCCTGTGGACTTGCTAACTGCTCTCTGAACGGTCTCATGACATTGTTCCTTCCTAGCTCTGAGCATTCCCTCTTGGAAAAATAGTGTTTGCCCATCACATTCTAAATTCACAGCTTATTAGGAAGTTCTAGAAGCTAGAGATTTAGTAACCTATTCACTCTAAAATAAATTCAGAAGCCCCTGAATTTCCTTAATAGTTCAACAATCACTTGAATTTTCTTGACAATACTTCAGCAGGTTTCCAATGCATCTATTTTCAGGCAATTCCACGCTATAAAGTAATTAATGATATCTGTAATGCCAGCAGGAGCTATAAATAGGAGGACCATAGTCTGAAGCCACCCTAGACAAAAACACAAGACCTGTCTGAAAAATAAGTAGAAAAGGGTCTTGGCTCAAATGGTAGAGCACCTACCTTTAAATATTATGCCCTTAGTTAAAACTCCAGTATTATTTGTTTTGAAATCAATGGTAAGGGTCTTAATCTATATACAACCCTTGAGAATTCCTTTTTCATATCTTTCTATTTTTGCTTATAATCATTTTTCAAGGAAAAATAAAACAACACACTGAGGAGAACCACCTACTCCTAATCTGATCAATGCTGCTAGATTTCATTTGTTCTATGTGAACCACAGAATTCTTAACAGAGGCTCTTAGGAAAGACCTAGGAACCCAGGTTCACCAATTTTAACTTGTGCTATATCTATACTTTTCCTGCAGCTGGCTTTTGTAATGAGACATTGAGCTCCTTTTTTTTACATATTTATTTATTTGTTTGTTTTTTGTTTGGCTGTCATAGGGCTAGACTCAGGACCTGGACACTGTTCCTGAGCTTTTACATTCAAAGCTAGCACTCTACTTCTTTGAGCCACAGGTCCACTTTTGGTTTTCTGGTGATTAATTGGAAGTAAGAGTCACACAGCCTTTCCTGCCTGGGTTGGCTTCAAACTGTGATCCTCAGCCTCCTGAGTAGCTAGGATTACAGGTGTGAGCCACAGGGCCCTGACTGCTGCCATCTTTTAATGTCTCCCTTCTTCTTTCTGTGCCCTATATTTGAACAAGCTGGAATGTTTCCTCCTTTGGTGCAGTGATAGATTCCAACAATACACTCTTCTGTGCACAATCCCAGCCCATTTCCTAACCTCAGTAAAACCCAAGCTACTTGCCTTTTCTTGCTTTCTCCAGTCATCTTCTATTTACTCCAGAAGCCCTTCCTGCTCTCTACAATTATGTAATATGTAAATATCATGTTGGACCTCAATTATGTAAATGACAAAGCTTTTTCTACCTAATCGGTATATGAGTGGCATCATCATTGTTGATTCAAACCACACTTTGGGTCTCTCTTCCTGAGATCATTGCAATTGCTTTTCTAAGAGTACTTAACCATTAACTTATATTGTAAGTATTGATGTTAGGGGAAAAACAACTTTGCTACCACAAATCCATATTCTTTTTATTCTCTGCTTTTAAGGATGACCACCTTCAGACTCTGCTTTGTTTTGTTATATTTAGGCCAATCTAAAGCCTTCAAGAAATACTTTTATTTTCCCACTATATTTTAACATCATAAAATTCAGATTTCATCTGAATGCAAAGTGCAAAGCAATCACTCTGGTACTATATCTCACTCTCATCTGAAGGACACACTTGGCCTTCCCAGCCTGGAAAAGTGGAGAACTTTCTATCTTCTACCTTAAAGACTTTCTTCAGCAAATTCCAATTTTTAGTACCTTTGACTCCTAGCAGCCTGCTTTCTAAATTAGTTAGGAGACCTTCCATTAGAGTTCTAAAAATAATGAAAGAAGGATGAAGGTTCCAGGATTGGCTAAATGGGTAGCTTAGAAAGAATCAGTGCTCTGAGTCAACTCTTAAAAGCCATAGGCAGGAAAGGGGCTGACATGGAAGAGCTATTTTGTAAGCAAGAGATACTAGCTGCCAAAAGCAGCCTATCTGCTTCTAGCTATAGAGGGTCTATGACAACCCATATGCCTGCCCAGGCATATGGGCATATGGGCATCGAACAAGACAAACCCTGTGTCTGTCTTCAAAAGCCTACATTCTACAGAGTGAAAGATCCTTACTTGTCAGAAAATAATGGATTATGATGGGTTTCAACTGTATCTCAATTTTTCCAGAGAACCTTCAAGACTTTAATCTCTTTTTCTTATAGTTTAAGAGATCCTTAAATCATGCTTTATTTCTAAACAGAACTTAACCTTCTTTTTTTCCCTCATGAAGTTTGTGTTTCTATTTCTTCATTAACACATGTATGCCTTCAACCTAGTTTCTTAAAACATGTGTGTGTGTGTGTGTGTGTTGTGTTATGATTCTATTTTCTTCATAAAGATATTCACATAGAACACTGGGACCTCTTACTTTAATCTGGATTTGTTTCTTTCTGTGTCTGCTGCACAGATATTTTGTACTGGAATTTCTGTCCATTTATTTTTTTTTTAGTGCCACTGTTTATTATAGTGCCCCTCATTTCTTGCTTCCCTACCTTGTTTGGCTAGACTATATCCTTTAGTAACTTTTTCCATAATTGATATAGAAAGGATATTTGAAAAATGCTTGGCTGTATGAATGTATCTCTGTTTGATATCATTTAGGACAGCTATTATTGTACATTAATATGTACTATGTCATACAGTTTCCATGATATTCTTACATTCATTATATCGTCAATAAATTCAAGGATTCCAATCAGTCAAACCATTTTATTATTCTCTTATTTTTCACAATCTGTATCTGTATCACTCTAATTTGAGAAGGTGACAAAGAGAGAAAGAGAAAAGAAAAGCTATGTTTAGTTTTCCTTTTCATTAGTGGTTAAGTTCCTAAGTTCTTTTGACACTACACATTTAAGGCAGGTTTATTGTTCTCCTCCTTTATTCCATTATTACTATTTGATATCAGTTTAGCAAATGTATATAAAGAATCAGTTGCTATTATGAATGCTTTAAACTTATTTATCAACTCTTGAGAAAATGGACTTTGGGAGGTTTTGTAACAATATTTTCATTTGCAAAACACTCAATTAAAAAAAGCAAACTCAGAGAAAGACCTATTTTACTATTCTTTAAAATGATATAAAGATAAATAATCCCCAAATTACATATTCTATCTCTGACTAGGAATTTAATTTTTGTGTATGTGTGTCAGTTGTGGGACCTGAACTCTGGGCCTAGCGCTGTTCCTCAGCTCAAGGCTAGTGCTCTACCACTTGAGCCACAGCACCACTTCTGGCTTTTTCAGTTTATGTGGTGCTGAGGAATCAAACCCAGGGCCTCATGCATACAAGGCAAGCTCTCTACCACTGAGCCACTTTCCCAGCCTAGGAATTTAAATTTTGTACCTCATAGCCTTTTGGGGTAAGTTTTACTTTCCATCATTTAAACTATATAAGCATACCTTGCCTGACTTTAAGAAAAATTAGCAAATTTTTAATATAGCTGAGAAGCTACATCTGTTTCGACACTGTGATAAAGAATGACTTTTCTATCTTATATTTCAAGTTTGGGAAGGACAAATTTTCAAGTGAACTCTGCTTTCTCAAAAGTGCATTACAGAAACTTTGGCTTGTGGTATTAAATTTCTTCCAGATATCAGAGTCCATTCCACAGAGAGAGCATTAATCTCTTCTACTCAGACAAGATGCTCCCATTATTCACCAAGATAACTAGTTCCCAGGTTTTGCTGACAATATCCTTTTTCAAATCAGCCCAGAGAATTTGGTAAGATCCCACTTAAGAGAAGAAGGCAGCAAGGTTAAAGGTCAGCTTTCCTAATACACAGAACTGAGATATTTCAATCCTTACTGAGGGATGTGGGAATAGCTCCAAAGAGTCAGATCATGTGTTAAGTAAGAGGTGAGTATGATTTGCCAGAAAAATGATATTTTGTCTAATAATACATAATATCTAAGAAACAGTAGTCTTGTTTATCATATTTTGCTTTGAATGTATGCTTGGAGTATCATTTTTTTGGGGGGGGGGGGGTCCGGTCGTGGGGCCTGAACTCTGGGCCTGGGCACTGTCCCTCATCTCTTCAGCTCAAGGCTAGCGCTCTACCACTTGAGCCACAGTGCCACTTCTGGCTTTTTTCTTTTTGCTTATGTGGTGCTGAGGAATCGAACCCAGGGCCTCAAGCATGCAAGGCAAGCGCTCTACCACTGAGCCACCTTCCCAGCCTGGAGTATCATTTTTAAGACTAGATTTACTATCCTCTTTGATTATTTCAATATAACTAAGTTCACCAAGCAGTAGACCAACTGCAAAAAATTTTTAAAGTAATTTATATTCACTTGCTGAAGGCTTCAAGAGAAAAACTAAAAAGTTATATGGAAACCTGATTCACATAAACTTGCCTACAAAAGAAGTGGTTTGTTATATAAGAAAATTCAATAAGATCTACTCACTGAATAAGCAGGCACTCCATATTAGAGCTCTGCTAACAACCTGTATGTGTTGGTCAGATTTTTGTTTCTATAATGAAATATGTAAGGCTGCTAACTTAATAAAGAATAAAGGTCCATTTAACTATGGTTTTATTTATTTGTTGTATCAATGTATATTTTATTGTACAAAGAGGTTCCATTATGCTATTTCCATACATGCATATAATGTACTTTGATCAGACTCATCCTATCTTAATTTTTATCCCCCTCCCTCCACCTTTTTTTTTAACAATTTACATGTGGTGTACACATATGATGTACTTTAGTCAATCTCTGGGCTCTAGGACATGGTAGCAGCATTAGCTCAGCCTCTGGATGTATCATATCATGGCAGATACAATGGTAATACTTGAGGAAAAAGGAAATGATTACATATCAAATCAGAAGAAAGCACATGGGGTCAGGTTTGCTCTTTTTGCAATATTCCTTTCATGAGAACTTAAGTGGCTTGCATGCAAACTACCTCATTTTACTAATAACCTAAAGACCACCCATTAGACAGTTTCCAAAGGCTTCACCACCTCCCAATAGCATCACCATGGTCTTTAATCATAGTAGTCCCTTTGAGGATACAGACCACAGCTACACTGTGTAACTTCACCTCTCTGTTCTTTAATTTCTTATTCTGTAAAAGAAGGGGGAAGTCATCTTCATCTCAAAATTCATCTGATTCTAGAATTTCTATTTTGTTGTAAAATTCAGTTGGGTAAATGGTGATCTAAGATGAGGTAGTATCAGTGCAAATATCAAGAATCCCTTAGCCAAACACTGGTGGCTCACACCTATAATCCTAGCTAATCAGGAGGCTGAGATCTGAGGATTGCAGTTCAAAGCTAGCCCGGGCAAGAAACTCCATGAGACTTTATCTCCAATAAACCACCAGAAAACTGGAAGTGGCACTATAGTTCAAGTGGTAGAGTGCTCACCTTGAGCTGAAGAGCTCAGGGACAACGCTCAGGCCCAGAGTTCAAGCCCCACGACCGACAAAAATTAAAATTAAAATTAAATAAAAAGAAGCCCTCACCCCCAACACACATACCCTATCATTGTATCCTAAGAAGATGTGGAATTTAAAACATGAGTGTAAGTTCCTATCAACTAATTTTATGAAGCTTGTCATCTCCAAAAACTGTATACTGGAATCTTATCAATAATGTAAAGTCATGGAATGATAGTATATATGTGTTTGCACATATGGGCATGTATGTTTGTGATTTCGGAAAAGCAAGCATGTTGGTGTACAACAAAGTGCCAACAAAGAAAGAGAACCTCAAAGGAACACTGTTTCTGGGCTCTGCCAATGTTGGTGGGATGTGATAGTTTGTAAAGGGTTATGATTTGGTTCAAACATAACAATTTGAGATTCTTCTTCTTCCTTCTGGGCAAAGGCTTAACCAAGGTGCCCATTGATCTGTCATGAATCCCAGTGAAAATGCCTGAGTTAATGAACTGTTCAGACTCAGTAAGATTTTAAAGTTGAATGGCTCAGCATATTAAAATTTCTTTTCTCTTCTTGAACGTGATGATGTATGGGGCAGAGCATCCCATTGTCAAATAAAGCTGCTGCACATAGTATTTTCAAGACAAGAGAGGATAAGAAAAACAATTATCAATGGGCAAATATTTACAAGTAATGCCATCAACACATTTTTGAGGTTATGAAATCTTAACAAAATAAGTGACTTATGGACCAAATCTGGTCCACTATATATTGCTTTTTGTTTTGAAAATAAATTTTTACTGATACAAAGCTACACTCAGCTAAACCCATTTATTTGTGAGAGTGGCTAAATTAAGTAGTTATGAAAGATATTAAGTATTACAAGGCCTGAAAAAGGAACTATTTGGAACTTTCTAGAAAGGTTGCTAACCTCTGATCTAAACCATTGGTCGTCAATTAATTATTATTACTATTTTCTTTTCAAGTGTAAGTGGACCTAGCTGGCTGCCAAGTGATTCTTCATATATATATATATATATATATATATATATATATAATTGTAAAGATACTGTACAGAGGGATTACAATTACATGAGTAAGGTAATGAGTACATTTCCTATTGAGCATTGTTACCCTCTCCTTTGTTTTCCCCTACTAGTTATCCCTTCCCTCCCCACATCTCCAATTCCTCCCTCCCCTGCAAGTAGTAAAGTTCATTTTCAACATAGTGTCTCATTGTTATAATGTGTTAACCTGTATCCTTGTTTCAGCATTTTGATATTTCCTTTCCCCTCCTCAAATTAGAAAAATGTATATACAAGATGCAGGGCACCAGAATCAAATACAGTGAAAACATGGAAGAACATACAAAAGAAACAACAAAATCATGTAGTACATTAAAAATAACAGCATATTTTTTTTTCTGGTAAAACTTGTAGCTAATAATCTGAGCTTCATCCTCAACCAAATCCTTTCCCCAGCCTTCTATTATAATTCAGTCTTGAATTCTGAATTACAACTAGAATTCGCTGTACAAATTAGCCTCAGTCAGATAGGTGCACTCATGTGGAATTTTGAAGGCCTTGGGAATACAGGACATTCTGCCATGAGCATCCAGTGTGAGTTCTTCAACGAGAATCCTAGGCTAGAAACATGACAATTGCTTATTCCTGGATCAAAAACATTTGACAAGACCCCTCTTACATATTTTAGAGTCATTCGTGTGTGTGGCGGGGAGGGGGGGGGGGCGGGTTGGAAAACAGTAGCGATATGGGAGAAACACAGCTATTTATTTTCTCGGAGCATGCCTTGAAGTAATTCCAAGGATATCCAAGGTTATGTAGAAATATTTGGACTGTATTCTTGATCAATTATTTAAAGACTAAACTTTCAGCTGATAGAATTTACTACTTGCTATGGTGAGCTACTTTGTTTATGGAAAAATAAAAATCTAATCCAGCCAAGCACTGGTGGTTCACACCTGTAATCCTAGCTAGTAGGCTAAGTTCTGAGGATCATAGTTTAAAGACAGCCACAGGAAAACCCTTATCTCCAGGTAACTACCAAATGAGCCCAAAGTAGAGCTGTGACTCAAGTGGTAAAGCACAAGCCTTGAGAAAAAGAAGCTCAGAGACAGCCACCAGGACCCAGACTCTGAGTTCAAGCCCCAGGACTGGCACACACACACACACACACACACACACACACACACACACACACACACACACACACACACACTTAATCAGAAAATATTACTTTTTTGTTTTTCTTGATGGTACTGGTGTTTGAATTCTGGGCTTTGCAGAGCTCGGTCTCAGACTTTTTGCCTGAACTAGATCTTAGTCTTCTAAATAGCAGGCATGAGTTACTAGACCTGGCTTAAAGATTATTTTTTCATGTGAAATCAAATCTACATGTGGTCCTACCCCCTGGTACTAATATGAATAAATATTATTTCTTGAATATTCAAGTCCTTGAAACATCTAATAATAATTTTCATCTCCCCCATGACCACTTCAGCCGCTGCCTTGTCAGTTCTTTCAATTTCCTATTACAACTTATTTCCAAACCTTACACTGTTCTATCACTCTTCAAATACACCTCAATGTCTCAGAGACCCATTTAATGAGGAAAACTCAGCAGGACCCAGCACCAACATGACAAATTTGTCTTCTAACATTTGAATAGAGTATTATAATGCATAATGGATTTTGGACTCCAGAGTGCATGTTTTATCACCTAGTTGTTTTTTTTCTATCTAAACTTTAAATCTGGGTAAATCTGAATCTGTATATCAGACATATGCACACACATGCACAGCTTTTTTTATTTTTTAGGCTGGGAGGAAATCTGGCAGACTTTATTTGGCCCATGAAACATTTTTAATTTAAATTCGATCTTAAGATACAAGCAATGAGAAATGTCACATTAAATCTAAATTTAAGGTTTTGCTTTTTTAAAAAATTGAATGTGTATTCCTGAATAGCAGGACTTCAAGAAAGCTGCCCAGCTTTGGAAGAGGGACGTGTTCACCAGTTTGTATTGTCCCAGTGAAATTCTTTTTTTCTTTTTCTTTTTCTAACTCATTATGTCATTTTTGAATTAACAAAAATTTGTAGTATGAGGAAGTTTTATTGTAATTTTTCCATACATGCATATGGTGTACTTCACAGGATTTCAAACTCTTTAGTGTTGGGTGGGTTTCATTCATTCTTACCTTATGATGGAGGTTGCAGCTTCTCCTCCCCACCAAGGACACCAGACCTGCAACAGAAAATCCTTTCCTAATATTCTCTGAGGTTTTCCTGGTTTGTTCTTCTCCTACCATTTTCAATGGCCTTCTTTACTTTTGCTTTCCCAAACATGATCACTCCTGTTATCTAGACTTCTCACTCAGAGTCTGGCAGAGAAAGCTTCCATTCCTTCACCTATTTTGATTTCTTTGAAAATAAAGTCAGATCTCAAAATAAGAATACAAATTATAGCTACATAGTCTTCATTCTTATTCAAGATTATTAACATCTTCCAGTCATTTGCTAATTTAGTATTTGCCCTCCCAACCCCACCCCTGTATTTTTTTTATCATATTTAACTATGGTGGTTCCCAAGTCATCCCAGCTGTAGATAGTGAGTGCCCTTCAAGCTGGCTTTACTGTCTTTTTCTGTAATGTCCATCATTTCCTGAACACTTGCTTCTTCCTTTTGGATCAGATCAAGATATTTCATGTTTTCCTATGTTATGCCAGCCCTGAACCAGCCACTGCCCCAAAGGTTCTAATTCCTCTTAATGAGGAATTCACTCTGGAGTTTACAATCAATTGGTGTGCCTGTATAAAAAACAAGAAGCATCTTAGAGATCCTACAGTAGGTCTCCATTAGATGAATGAGATTAACTTCAACCCGGAGATCTCCTATGAATTACTCAGTCACATAGCTATTTAAAAACAGAGCCAGGACCAAAGTCAGGTCTCATAACTGAGAAGAATTCATTGTTTCTATCTCATAACCTTTCATCCTTCATCTAGTACACAATATTAATTCATATTGTTTCAATCTGCTGATTTGGGCCCATCATTTCAGCATTCCAAGACATGCATTTATGAACTGTGTCTTCACTGGACGTTTAATCCCCATTTAAATGCTTTAAAAGTAAGTTTCTGTGTCTGTGTCCAACTTCAAAGGAGATTTCTTGAGCTGAGTTATAAATCTTTGAATAATGAGGTTTTTAATGAAACCAGAGCTAACACATCGTTAACTGTGGAGAGAGAATGGTGCTCCTATAATCACTATTTTTTGGAGCTTAATGGAAAAATACAAAATATTGAAAATGTTTTCTTATTATTACTTAATTTGTCAAAACCCCGTCATTTATGCCACATTTTAAATGAGGTGGAATAGTTTTTAAAGATGCAACAGAGATCATTACAAAAGCACTGGGGAGGCAAATATGGGGGGAGGAGGGGGGTGAAAACACTACAGGGAAAGAGAATTACTAAGCTCCGTGTGCATTCAGGCGCCTGCAGCAGACATCGGCTTAGCTCGTTGCCAGCAGTCCACAGGGGGACATAATGTGAGAGTTAAAATGGAATCGAGATAGGTGTGTTGACAGTTCTGCATCCATAACATCTATCCATCCCAAGGCACCATCTGTTACACTTCAGTCTTTTTGTGAGTATCAGCAATAGAGGTAATTAAGCAAATGAGCAGCTAAAATTGAAGTTCTCAGAAAGAGGAAGAGTTAGCAAAGATATGACAATGGGGTGTCATTGTAAAAGGAGAGGCCAAACACCTGGAATCTCCTACATGGGTAAGGCAGAACAAACTGTGGTAGAATGAAGGGTTAGAAATAGTAGCGTCTATAGCTTCGTGGCACTCATACTTGCAGGAGCTGCTAATAGCAAAAGGAAAAATGTCCCTGATGTCCTTATTAAGAGAGAGGGATGAACAGATAAGCTTGGAAACACGTGAAAGGAAGTGAGGCCAATTTGCTCTATGTGTGCATGGAGACACAAGTCCCCTAAGATCAAGGCTCCTTTTAGCAAAGTTGCCTAAGATAGAGTGCAAACCCATCTCTGCATTGGCATCTGCAGGTGACAGTAACAGACCTGCACGGATCCTGGGACAAAAGAGATGTCAGCACAGGCTGACTGAAAAGAAGATTGAATTACTGGGGTTTCTAGAGCTGAATTAGCTACAGAATAAAGGCTATGATGTGAGACTTCATGGTCTTCCATGTCCTTTATCCAGAAACCATCCCTGCACATGCTCAGAGGGCTGGGGAATGAGGTAGAAAGGAATCCAAATCATCCAAAATGCTGATTTTCCTGACAGTGAAATGTTAGTAGGACCACAGGGGCAATGAAATTCCTTAATTTAGATTTTGATTTTTTTCTTTTTGCAGCAATATCTTGTTTAATCCCACTCTCTTGAGTTTTTTAAACTTTAATCTCTCTTAACTTGGTCCTTTCCTTTCCCTCTCTTTTCCTGGACTTGCTCTATTGGTCTGTATGAATTTGACCTCCCCTAGACTCTGCAAACAGACCCTGATTATTTTCTCCTCAAGAGAATGAGAAGCTTTCCCTATAAACTCTATCACTTTGCCAGGACACCCACTCATACCTTAGGATACATTCCCAGGCTGACCTTCTGCTTTTGTTATCCATCTTCGGTTAATAACAAGTTTTCTGTCCCAACCTGTGTCTTGGCTGTGCTTGGTTAGATAGCATAATTGCTTCTCAGGGAAAGACTCCACACCACCAATTGATGGCCTTTGAGCACAGATTTGGTCACCACTGTGTTTGTATTTCTACCTTTTTTCATCTCCTGGAGGCTACACTGCAAAATGAGCTCTTGCCTTATTGTCTACCTGTTGCCCATTGCCAGTTCTGGTTGACTACTCAGCCCTTCACACACTTAACTCTGTATCTCCCCCTCAGGTAGGCTGTACCAATGCAGCTGAATGTCCTCTTCCTCAAGCTGTGTTATTCCTGGGGCCTGTATCTAGAAGCAGGTAACATTTACAGCTGCGTGTAGGTACAGCATGTGGGCGCATGCAAGTAATGTTCGAATAATGCATACACACTCGAACCAGTTTTTGAGTGGAGACTGATCGTATCAAACTGTCCCAAATTCATGGGCTCTTAAAATAGTTTCAATTAGTTTCAGCTCCCTGAACAGACATGGGAGGTGCAGTAATAAGCTCAACAATGTTTTCACACTGATTTAGAGAATAGATGTCAAGCTATTTGCTCTTCGTGCTGTATTGATTAAGGTAGAAAAGGTAAACAGCTGAGAACGTGCATTAAAATGTGATTTAGTCAGTGAAGGAGAGATGCTCCTTGAAGGGAGGCATTTGGCTGGAGGAAGGATGAAGCTGCCTACAAACATATCAAAACTTTGCATAGGTCAATCTACCTTACAAGAACCAAGGACCTTCTTTGAAATGTTTCTTTCTGTCTAGCACATTCCCATAATCGAGATAGATACTATAATCTATATAGATACCATATATCACTTCTTCCTTCTAAAATACAGCCAAGACACTCAAGAAGAATAAGAAGCACATCCCCAGCTTCTGCTACACATAGAGCTCACTGCAGAGCCAATGCTAGGACCACAGCATAATGCAGGTGGTAGTATGTATTGGGTCACAATGGGTAAGGTTCATCCTTCACAATGACAGAAGAGCTCCCACATGGTCAGTGGTTACATTCCAGAGCCTCCGAGAAGCAGATCACAATCTAAAAGTCAACAAGGAAGAAATTTATTACAGAAATCTCCTTTAAGAAAAATTTCATCAGGCAGGATCCAGAAGAACCATTAAGCAACAATGCAGACTGACCTCAGGAGAAAGAGAGTAAAAGGAAGGCTGGCTGGATGAAGGAAGACCTAGGAACACAGTGCAGTTCTAAGGAAATAGCAGGAGCCAAAATGTCAGAGTGGTATAGCATTCCCAGAAATGGTCCTGCCTTAATATTCCTGGGGTAATCATTGGAAACAACCCTGGAGAATTTGGCTCCAGCACAGATGCTGCAGGGGACATCAGTGAACAGCCAATGGGGGTGTCAGTCATTGGACAGGGCTCGTCTCATTTTTTCTGTTGCTAGGGGTGGGGAACCTTTTTGTTTCAAGGGCCGTTTGTCATGCCATTCAAAATTATCAATACAGCCAGACAGCAGGAGTTGACAAGAAGTATCTACCCTGTTATGTGCCAGTTTGAGGGCCTCTAGGAGCAGATGTCTCCCCATCCCTAAAAGTGACTAACACAGATGCTTGTATGCCATACATATGTTTTTATCCTGTCAGCTATCAATAGTGATTTATGAGTGTTAACAGTAACAATCACAACAACAAACCCTCAGGCAAAGGAATAAAAGTAAATGATTAATATGAAGGACAAAAAAGAATGATGTAATAAAAATAGTATTTAAAAAAACATCAGCATCCACCAAGCTCTGGGAACTTTCAAGTCATCTCTTTTACAATAACCTTGAGAAGTCATTGTATCAGTGAGGACACATGTTTAAAGGGCTGAAGTGACTTGTTTACATAGCCATCCTGTTGAATAGTCAATATTTGGGTCTTATTATTTCTGATATACCTGAACCTTTTGATGGATTACAGGGTGATTGCTAGAGTTTGGTAAGCGTTGCCTAGTGCTTGGCAACCAGGTGGTGGTTGCTATACATGGGAAGTAATGGAACCTTTAGTTGGGGTGGGGGAAGGGGTAAAGGGGAGCTATTGAATCTAGGTCACTGAGAGGACTAACCTAATGTTTATGCCAGGCAGTTTTCTGTCACTGTGACAAAACACCTGAGAAAAACAAAGGAGAAAAGGCTTATTTTGGCTCATGGTTTTGAAAGTTTCAGTCCATGATTGGCTTGGCTCACTTTCAGGCCTAGAGCAAATCAGAAACATCATAGTGTAAGGGCAAGGCAGAGAATAGAACTGCCTACATCATGGCACCTAGGAAATGGGGAGTAAGGATAGAGTGCCTACATGCCATTCCAAGACAAAGGACTACTTAGAGGACCCACTCCTCCAACCGAGCCCTACCTCCTAACATGGCATACTGTTAAAACTAGCTCGAAACAACCTTTCATCAGATAAGCTTCTGGAGAAATTCCACATGCAATCTGAAGTATTGGGACTTCAGGCCCTTTCACTTTCCAACTTCTCTGAAGGCAGGAGGTATCCTTCTGTACTCGTTTCCCATCATGATGTACAGTGCTACAGCAGGCCCAAAGCAATAGGGCCCAACACCCATGGACTGGAACTTCTGAAACTGAGAGCCAAGATAAATCTTCCTCCTTCTAGTGGTTTATCTTGGGTATTTTGTCACAATGATGGAAAGCTAACACAGTGATGTTATGATTTGTAATACAATGTGAAATGACCAGCCTGTATCTTTGGATGCCACAATTGTTCTCTTTCTACTCTGTCATACTGAGCAGGAGAAGACAAGAGAGTGATTATGTTAGAAAACAGACTCTATGAAACAAGCTCAAAACTTAACTCTGAATATCCCGGCAGGCAAGGAAAAAAATAAGATGCTGAGTTACGATGATTCTCATTGGCTTTTTAAAAGAGTCTCATTTCAGCCAGGCACCAGTGGCTCATGCCTGAAATCCTAGCTACTCAGAAGGCTGAGATTTGAGGATCATGGTTCAAAGCCAGCCCAGGCAGGAAACTCCGTGAAACTCTTATCTCCAATAAACCACCAGAAAACCGGAAGTGGCACTGTAGCTCAAGTGGTAGAGTGCTAGCCTTGAGCTGAAGAGCACAGGACAGCCCTCAGGCCCAGAGTTCAAGCCCCACGACCAATTTAAAAAAAAAAAAGAATCTCATTTTTCTTAGACATGAGTTCTGAAAAACTTAAATGAAATATGAAGAAAAGTAATGCTAATTGAAGCTTGAAATCGATGAGCAATCATGGATGAATTGTGTTTTTAATAGCTTTAATGTTTTTGGCAGTATAAATGTAGTAGAGTAGATGTAGGGTTTTGGGATACTTAACATTGACTGTTCCTGTCTGTGAGTAGGTGGGGGGACTGTCCATGCAGCAGGCCGGAATTGCTCAAACCCCATGTATTCCAAAGGAAAGACTGGCTCCTGACAAACAGCTGTGAAGTGACCTCTGGGCCCTTCAAATACCCTGCCTCATAAGACTCGGCCTAGGGCCAAGGACCAGTTTATACAATAATGTACCTAACAATGAATTGCTGGATTGTTTTGTATAGTTGAAGGTCTAGGCTATGCTGTATCAGCTTAACCTTAATAGGGGCCTTACACAGAGTACCTAAGAGCAATCATGTGGACACTCTAAAGCTATGTGACTAACCATCAATAAAAATCCTGGACATCAAGTGTCAGGTAATCCTCCTTGGTAATATCTCACACCTGTTGTCACACGCCATTGCTGGGAGAATTGAACTGTCCGTAAAACTCCCCTGAGAACTCTATGCCACATCTCATCTAGATTCAGTCCTGAGCGCCTTTTCTTTTTTGATGCTTTAATCTGTGTCCATTTGCTGTAACAAATCATAGCCAGGAGTATAACAGGTTTCCTGGTAAGACTTCCCAGTGAATTAGAAAACCTGAAGGTAGTCTTGAAAAACACCAGAATGATGTCTTTACTCTTCTTCTTTATGTCATCTTCTAATTAACTGACATCTTTTCCTTTACTAATTTCCTTTTCTTCCCAACTCCATTCTCTTCATGAGGCAGAGAGGAGCCAACCACTTTTCTTTTCTCCTCACCAAACCTTGCCAATCACTGTACAAGGACAGAAGTATGTCTATTTCTTTCTATTCTTAGATCTCAAATTACTTGACAAAAATATATCTCATTCTCTAAATACCAAGAGGCATTCAGCATGATTCTTCCATGAGCATGGATGAGGAAATTGGGGCACAGGTGTAATAAATCATTAGACAGGTCTGTGAGGTCCCGGGGAGAGGATCACACCTTCCTGCCTGGTTATTGCTTCAGATCCCCAAGTTCTGGAATCTTGTGAAGCTCACCAGGTTAAACCATGGCTATCTGGAGAAAAGAAAAATGGTTTTGAAAACATGCTGGCTCCAGTATTTTTTGCTTCAGATGTTCTTCTTACCAATTTCATTAGCATTGAGTTATAAGGATAAAAATATCCCACCTCTGTCATTGATGAGTTACCTTGTGCATTGGATATACCAAGCCATCTTTCCTTTGGTAAGTTTGTCAGTGACATGTTTGTTGCAGCTAAGGTAAATCCTGAGCCACTGATTCGGGCTGACCTGAACTCTGTGCTGCACTGAGCATCAATGAAATTGCCAAGTCTGCTTGGATGTCAGAATTTGTATTGAGGTAATGATGATGTATAAGTTCACAGAACATATTTGATGCTCAGTGATAAGACTGGCTGTGGCAGCTAAGGAAGGGGAAAATCAATTTGATCTCCAGGATAGACAGGTTTCTTCTAATATGGATGTCCTCATTGGGAACCTCAGCTGAGTCCCAAGAAACCATTTCTATCCTAACCATTGGCCCATACTGACAAAGGAGTGGAGGTTATGGTGCAGCTGAATAAGCTAAAAAAGGAGAGTTGGTTGGGATGACAGAAAAAGTCTCTTGAGAAGACCAAATCTCAAAGTCAGCTGAATTCCATTCACGCTCTATTATGCTCAGCCAAGAGTGTCATGCCGGGGACACAATCAGGTTCAAGCAAATGATTACCATCCTCTCACTGAGGTAATCTGAAAAGACAATTACAGCCTGGGAAGGCAGCATCTGCAGGGCAATCAGGATCTGACAGGGGCTAACGGGCACAGCCCCCAGTCGAGACTGTGAGAAACAGGAAGGCCCTCGTGGTAATTAAAAATGCCAGACAGCACTGGAGGGCCAACTGGGCTGGCATTTCTGTGCAGTAATTCCTGCCCAGACTCTGTTCTAGTTGAGCAGAGCAGAATCTCCTGATGATACCTATGGGGGGGGGGGGGGGGGGGTAGGAAGGGAGGAAGGGAGGGAGGGCAGGCGGGAGAAAGAATTAAAATAAATATAACTTAAGTCACCATTTCAACCATTCCTAAGTGTGCAATCCAGTGGCATTAAATATATTTACATTAAGTATTCACACTAAGTATTAAGTATATTCAGCAGTGCTCATCTCCAGAACAGCTACTTCATCTCCAGCTTCATTCTGTTCTCCTTACTCCCCATTCTGTCATTCTGTCCTGTGACCCCCACAGCCCCAAGAAATCACTCTTCTCCTTTCTGTCTCTATAACTTGCTTACTTTTGTGTTAAACATTACTTAGTATAACATATTCTAGGTCTGGCCATGTGTTTAGTCAGTTTTCTATTACTGTCAGAAAATTCCAGAAGAACCACTTAAAGGAAAAAGGTTTATTTGGATTCATCATTTCAGGAGTTTCAGCCCATGATCAGGAAGCAGGGCGAAAGCAGGACTGGAGGCCCAGGAACAAGGCATCACCTTCAAAGGATCTATCTTCATTCTCAGACTACATCTCACCTTCTTTTTCTAAGACTTACTTTATTATTATTATTATAAAGGTGATATACAGAGTCGGATAAGGAGTACATGTCCTTCTAGAAGGAAGGTCTCACCTTCTAGTTGACCATTCATTCAGCTATGATTTCATCAGTGGATTAATTCACTGATGAACTTAGTGCTTTCACAATGCAGTCATGATCCAATCAATCTGGAGAGCACTAAGCCCTCTCCCTCTGCCCCTGATGTCACGACCTTACTCTTGCATTTGATTAGATCCTTCATGTAAGTGGACTGGTGCCACAGTTGTTACAGTGTCATCTTTAACATTGCTTTCTGTTTCTTTCTTAGAATTCCTATCTCTCTGGCTTATAATGACCATCCATTTTCACAAAATATCCTTGCATTCAACACTTAGCATATTAACTACAGTTATTTTAAATTCTTGTTCTACCCAAACAAGAATTCCAACATCCCTGCTATGTCTGAATTTGATTCAGATGACAGCTCAATCTCTTCAAACTATGTTTTTGCTTTTGAGTTTATCCTGTATTTTTTTTTCTTGATGGCCAAACATATACTGGGTGAAAGGATCTGCCGTAAGTAAGGAGTTAGTAATGTAGTGGCCGGGAACGACATAGGGGGGAGTGTTCTAAACCTATGACCAGCTCTTAGGCTTCTATACCTCTGGAATATGGATTTTCCCATACATTCTCAGCAATGCCCTTTCCCTTTTCATCCCCTTTAAACCAGATTGGATGGCTACATGCACTACAATTGGGTGTTTCCTCCCCCAGGAAACTGAAGTTCTGAAAAACCCTAGCAGAAAAACCCTAGACTCTTGTTAAATAAATTTTCCCGAGGGTTGACCTTGTTAAGAACAGAATGCTGTGACCTATTTCAGAATGGGTTTCTTTGCTGTGTCTGGGCTGGAAGCATGAAGGAATTTCCTCTGGTATGAACTATAAACATGAAGTTGAATGTCTAGAAGCAAAAGTCATAAATGTGTGCAAGTCTCTCTATATGTAGGTTCCCCTCCCACCTCCCCCAGAGGTTTTAATTCTCATTATTGTCTACAGTGAACCACAGCAACTTGTCAACTACAATTCAGAATTCTGACCCTAGCGCAGTTTTCTATGGAAGGTTTACCTCCTGGGTTTTTACTCTGGTGAACTGCCATTCTCTTATTCATCCCCTTCTCCAGTTTGGGAGCAAGACTTTGCCCAGTGACCTCATAGATTGTTATAGTTTGGATCTTGAATGTCCACCAAAGGCTCCTGGGTTGAAGGCTTGGTTGACAACTTATGACAATGTTGAGAGGTGGTAAAATTTTAGAAAATGGAGCATAATAGAAGAAAGTTAGACTACTGAGAACATGCCTTTGAAAGGGATATTGAGATCCCAGCACTTCTTGTATTTCTCTTTGCTTTTCAGTAGCCATGAGGTGAACAGGCCTTTTCTCCAACACCATGCTGGAATATGCCACCAAGCCTCCAACAATAGGACAAATAACCATGGACCATGGACCTCTGCAATCATGAGCCAAAATAAAAATTTTCCCTTAGGTGTTTTGTCACAGTGACAGAACACAGACTCACACAGAGATTTAAGAAGTATTGATGATTTCTCAATTAGTTCCTTTCTTTTTATTTTTGTTTGCTGTTAGGAGGGAGTGGCTACTCCCAACCTTCTTACATTCTGGACCTGATGCTGGTATTCATCAGTCAACCTTGAAAGAGTAGAAAGTTGTTCTCCCTGCTCCCCCTAACGTATTGCCAGATGAGAGAAAACCCTAGGCTGAAGACCCAGTATGGTAATGCTCAAGATCTTGTAACAATTTTACAAAGCCCATTCTAACAATTTTGCAGATTTTTATGAGGTTAGTCTTCAAGCTACAATAGACTGAGAGAAACCATGACTTGTACAACAATTGCTATTGGGACAAACTTAAGCAAGTTCAGAAAGTTGTGGCCGAATTAAGAGCAGTCTTTGAATTTTATAGTTTCCTCATCTGTACAACAAAAGAGCTACCAATTCTAGGGCCTGCGGCTTCATTCAGTGTGCTGCTTTTTAATGGAGACTATCATCATCATCATCATCATCATCATCATCTATGAAGTTTTTAAAGTAGAAAGAATTAATTGATTCACTGAAGCTTCTGAAGGAAGGGGGAAGAGTTAAATGCCAAATACAAGTGCAGAAGCTTTCCTGGAGCAGCAGGCAGGACACTTTTCCTTTTGGATTTGGTTGCCATGAGGTACTGCTGGACACAAACATACTGTGTTGACAGGAAAAGACAAGCCTGGTTTTTCTTGGCTTGAAAGAAAAGCACAAGATGATTTCCTGCCTGATTTTCCTAATCATGTTCACTTAAGTGATAATACACATTTGTTCCTAGGTGCCCATCTTGAGGCTTAAGAAGATAAAGCTTATAAGTCTTGAAAGAAAAATTATGTACTTTACCAATTAATGTTAATCTAGAACTTACTATATTCTTTATTATATAATTATAAGGGACTGGGATCCAGAGAATTACGTGTTAGATGGGTGGTGACCATCTGAACTGTCCAAATTCAGGAGTTAACTTACATATGCTGAGATACCAATGGGCGTCTACACTTTCAAGTTGTGCCACTATTAATCCATTGTCATTGGGAGTTGTCTTTTAATGCGTCATACGCTACAATTGTGAAGAGCCAATACAAAATCCTAACTCAAATCAAGTGTGCCTAGTGCAAGTAATTAGAGCAAGCAGCTGTTCTGCATGTCCTGTAGTAAGAATCCATATTTGGAGGTCAGAGTTTGCCTATGCCAGATTAGTCTTCCTCCTCAGAAAGAACTTTCTAAGGCATTTATGCCATGTGCATTCAGCTGGCAATGAGTGAAGTAATAAGGGAAGGTAGAGGAGAGAAATAGACTTGAACAATGGATAATTATGTTTCCACAGTGACTATGTAGGTTGGAGATTTGTAAGCAGATCATAAGAGCTGGAAACTAGGGGAAATGTTAATGCTTCAGTTTTGAGCCAGAATTTTTTCAGCTTTGGGAAAAGCCATTTTTTTTAATTCTCAAAACCAACAAATTATTAAATCCTTTCCTACCAATGCATAGATGAGCATTTGATTACATCACTTGGAATTATGCCTTTGCTATCTATAACATAAAACTAAGTGTCATATGCATGGAGATGTCTTAAAGATAAGAGAGCTTATTAACATAAGTACTACTCAGTGGTAGGACAGTTTCTCTGAGCGGGATATCAGCACATTTGGGTGTTGTACCACCTCTAAAAGCATCTTACCCTTATTATAAAAAATAAAGTATATCCTTTAAATTCTCTGGGCCTGTTTTTTTCTAGGCAGAGCACAAAAATCCTTTTCTGCTTAACTATCATGAAGTTTAAGAAGAAAAAGCATGTTTTTTTGAAGGGAAAATGCACTTCAACAAGTACTGTTAATTGACTTCCTATATTCAGCCATTATGCCCAACTTTTTACATAAATTATATAGTTTGATGGTCAAAATAGTACCATGAAACTGTGTATGACTTATCATTCTATTGCTCTGATAAAATGCCAAGATAAACAACAATGCCAAGATAAATAACAATGAAAGGTTCTTTTATTTTTTCTCTTGGTCCATGGTCACTTGACTTTGCTGCATTGTAGCTTATGGCAAGACTGAACACCTCAGGCAGGAAGCAAATGGTAGAGCAAAGCTGCTTACCTCGTGGCTACTAGAAAGCTGGGAGGCATAGAGGAAAAGGAGCCAGGACCCAATTTCCCTTCTAGGGCATACCAATGATCAGCATTTCTCCAAGTAGGCTCCACCTCCCAACTTTTCCATCACTGCCCACTAGCAGCATCAGCCAGGGACCCAGCCTTAAACACGTGAGATTTTTGGAAGGCATTTAAGCATCAAACCATAACAGACTCATAACGTTTTAGAAGAGGAAACTAAACCTCAGAACGGTTAAATGACTAGGGCAAAAGTCCACACCTAGCAAATAACATCTAGAATTCAAACCAAGCTATATCCAACTCCAAAGCCTAACCTCCTTTCCTGTATTCAAAAATGTTAAGATTTATTATAAATTCATAGTTATTATCTAGGAGGCAGATGAACTATATGACAAATTCATTTGGAATTAAGCACCTAAAATGAATTATAGAAAGCATCAAGCACTGAATATGTAGCTTGAGGGAAATCAACGTATATATGCCTGGAATATTTAAAGAACATGTCTATCCCTGTCTGTCTTAGTTCTTTCAGTACTTCTGTATCTAAGCAGTTTCCCTACATCAACAAGTCCAGTCTTTATTCTCTTCTACTCAATTCCTCAGAAAAGCTAAAGTGTGAAGAGATAATCCCAATATGAGTTATTATGCTGAATCAACTGAAAGACTTTAGCAAAGTATTATAAATATGGAAAAAAGCAATAGGAAGCAAGATATAAAGGGGAAAAACAAAAGATACAATTATACTTTCATCAAATTTCAGGATAAGAGAAAACTTTGGAAATATTATTTATTGCAAAACTCTTAGCAGCTATTTCCTTTGATGCTTTTTTACTTTTCTGGAAATAACTGACACACTTCAAATACTATCTACTGTAATAAACTTACCTTAACACTGTTTACTTTCTGCTAACCATCATAAAGGACATTAGTTTTCTGAATTTTTTTTAAAATAAGAGAATGGTTTTCTGCTCAGTAAAGCTCTAATCTAGTCTTGACTATAAGGGGATTTGTAATAGAGTCAAAATTATTTCTATTCATCTGGTATGTGCATTAATGCTCATTCAATATCCATTTCCCATATCCATTCTTTGCCATTAGGTAAAGGTTTTACAGGAATTTTATTTACCCTCATATGTCTAACAACTCTCATCTCCTCCAATATGGTGAAACTATCTAGTGGCTTTCATCTCCAGGCTTAGGCAGACTACATCCTGAATTGCATATTACTACCCACTATCTAAATATTTCATAGCTTTTCCTTCTCTTCCAGAAATGTAACAGTCTGCACTTCCCTGACTCCTCCAATTTGAGGTTGCCATTTGACTTGTTTTGATCAAATGAACCATGAAAATGGCTCAATAATGGAGAAGGTGTTTTCCTACAATCACGTGGAACAGACAAATAGACACATGTGCATCAGCACCTCAAAAGGAGTCCATCTGTCTCCATATTTCAATCCTCTAAAGAACCACCCACAGCATACCTTTAGATTATACAGTGTTACCAGAACTAATTTCCCATTTGTCCTAATAAAGTTACTTTGGAGTTTTCATCATTTGCTTCACAAGTAATTTCAAACAGTCATGCCTTGTAAAACCCCTAGCCTGCAAGTACCATTTGTGTATTTCCTATGTAGTCATATTTAAAGATGATCAGAAAGTACTTACCCTCAAAAATCTAGCATTTCAAGATTGAAAAGTTAAATATGTCTTAATTACTCATCTTTCATAATGCATCTGGGGTGATTTCAAAAGATGACTCCATAATCTTCTTTAAAATAGAAAACAAAAGTATTTAATAAGTAAAAGATCTGCTGATGTTGCAGCTATTACATTTAACAGCCTGGGCATATTCATTTGCTGAGGAACAAGATGAAGAGCTTGAAAAAGCCTATAATAAAGTGGCAGTTTGATATGTGTGGAGGATGATATCTCTGCTCCATCTCAATTTAGTTCATTAATGTGCTCAGATAGAATAAGGTTTGCAATTAAACATGATAAAAACACAAACAGTGCCATCTTTTGGACAATGTCTAAACTTGACGCATCAATACAGACAAACCTATATCAGGCTACATGGTACCCAAAAGCATCCATCAGAGATACCAGTAAGAGCCTCTTTTAATTATTAAATTTCTCAAACATACAGCTCTTATTGATTCCATAGGAATATAAGCCAATTCACCTAAAAATAGTATGTGTACCTTACCTCTGTCCAACTTACCTGGAATAGCACATTCACACTGGCTTTTAATGGCACTGTGACCACGTGTGTGTTTCTTGAAAACACCTGAAAACATTTTTTTCCAATTTTAGCTCCTTTATAAATCTTGGATGAAATGTATCTAGATCAGGTGTCAGGTTTCAAAAAGCAGGTACATGGATGTCATGAATAAAACTAGAATTGCTATTCCTATTCTAATCATGGATGCTATTCATAACTGGAATAGGAGAATAGACAAGATAAACAGATTTCACCAAGACTCATTTGCTGTTGAGTACTTCAGATCACTTCAGTATGGATCAATCTCAGAAATATGACCTTTAGCAACATATAAGTGTTTTAAAAAAGAAGAATCACACATTGCTCCTTTAGTCTGGCTTTCATAGCCTATGAGCACTATGCTAAGAACTATGTTTGAAACAGCCCAAAGGCTCCTACAATACTAAGATGCTTGCTTATGTGCTGAAGAATGGTTGTAAAGAGATGGAATATATGAAAGTAATATGATGGTAATGGTGATGATGATCACAAAAAGAGTTTATATTTTCTGGACATTTACCCTCTGCCAGGTACAGTTTAAACACTGCAAAACATTTAGCTACCATTAAAAGTGTAAAATCCATGTAAACCTTTATTTAGCCATCATTAATAATGTAATGTATTTGCTTTTATCATCAACATTTGAAAGATGGGAACACTGAGAGAGAGAGAGAGAGAGAGAGATCTAATCATATTCTTATGTCATATAGTCAGTGACTGACAGTTACCAGAAAGTCTCATGGCAAAGGAAATTGGGGGAAAAAATCATTCACAACAAGAAAGGTTTTTTCTTTCTTTTAATGATACTGTTTGAAGTTATTTTTTTCTTTCCTTTTTTTCTTTGGTTTATTCTTTTTTGTCACTGTTTTTGATTTCTGTATCCTTTGTCTTGAATGTAAATTTATCTGATTTGGGGAAGGGAAGGGAATCACAGAAATGGTGAGACAAGGGAGAACCAATTCAACAGTGATGCTCACCAGACACTAAGTTGGAGATGAACTTTACAACTTGGCTGGGGGAATAGGAGAAAATGAGAGAGAGGTTAACACTGTTCAAAAAGAAATGTACTCATTACCTTACTTATGTAACTGTAACCCCTCTGTACATCATCTTTACAATAAAATTTAAATTAAAAAATCATTTGCTATCGTGAAGCCCAAACCTAGAATAAGGCCATGAATGTCAAAGTTACTCATTCATCCACTCATTCATTCATTCAACCAATAAATGCCCAATTGATTTTATGGCAGGTGCCATGTTAGGGCTGAGGACTAGAACAAATGAACTCCCTTCCACCACAAAGCTCACTTTCCAGTGAAGTAGACACATTCCCAAACACATTTTAATGTAGTCTCACGTGGAAGAGAGCAGGAGACAGTTAATGAATGCTTGAGAAGACTGTGCTAGGCTCAGATAAATATTAGATGTTCCCAAACGCTTTGATTCCAGGACGTTGGGCCTGATGAGAAACACACAGACAGACTTCGTATAAAAAGAGGCTGTGACTTGTGCTGTGCCATGAGAAATGTGTGAAATGCCTCAAAGCATGTACAGTCACCCACACCCATGAGCAGGAGTAAAGTTTTCAAAGGACGTATTCTCAGAGATGATGATTTTGCCTAAGAGCTATGTCATGAAGAGAATTAATAAAGCATGAATGGTGGGACACTTTGGGGGGAAAATACGCACAAAACTTGAGAGTTGGGCAGCGCTGGTAACTGAAGGCGGCTCTACAGAGCAGGGAAGTGGCTGAAAACATAGGGTCTGAAAGGTTAGGGGGAGAGCCCCTGTGCCTCAAGGGGAGCTGCTAAATCCGAGGCAGTGAGTAAATACTGAGGGGCTGAGGGATGAGAAACCTTACACTTCATTTACTGCCAACAGCACTCTGGCAACAATGTAAACCATCAGCTGGAAGCAGACAAGATAAAGGCAGGAAGATAAGTTTGAAGAAGTAATCACAGAAAACTAGGAGAGAGATGAAGAATGTCATCTGTAGGAATGGATGTTAGCGGTAGTGGTTTGTTAAAGTAAAAGGAGGAATGCAGAAGAAGGAAAACAAGACCTACTGGTCAGTTCCCTGAGTGACTGGGAAATTGCCAGTGTCATTCACAAGAAGAGACAATAAGCAAGGGTGAACAGATAGAGATTTGAAGTCCTTGGAAATGGTTAAACATGCAGTGATGCTTCTTCATCAAACATGTTATAACTTTCTCTCTCTCTCTCTCTCTCTCTCTCTCTCTCTCTCTCTCTCTCTCTCTCTCTCTCTCTCTCACACACACACACACACACACACACACACACACACACACACATACTAGTGTGTGCTTCCCATTTCCCTATATCTCCCAGGCCTCCTACTCCTGTGCTTTTCCTGGACAATCCCTCCCCATAGTTCATGTCTATGTTCTGATATCATGTCTACTTTGGTCTCCTTGGCTCTAGGAAAATCAGAGTTCCTTCTGTATACCTCCTTCCAGTTCTGATTCTTTCCCTCTCTGCTATACTAGTTTCTTTTCACTTGTATGTCCTAAACTCAACACTAAACTCAAATTCTTTACTACAAAGTCCCTGCTCTGCAGCACATCCTTTCAGAAATATGTGGATGTCTATGTGAACAAGTATGCCTGCATGCCTGGAGATATATGAGTGCCAACCTCTAACGCGGGCTCTGAAATTAGAGATATGGATTTGGGAGTCATCAACTGGCAGAAGCAATTTTCCTTCGATTGATGATCACACTGCCCTAGGAGAGGAAAACATTTTTTTTTCAACATCATCCTAAAAGGCAATGTAAAAAAACAAACCAGCACAGCCATATATTTATTATGCCCAAAGCACCTTACATGTATTTTTGGACACTTCCTATCTTCCCAGGAAAGCAGGTAGTGCTGTGTCCATATTTTCCTTCTTTTTATTCTCTCTCCATTGGTTTCTTTTCAGCTCAAGTAAAGCACTTCGCACACCAATAGCAAAGATAACACAGATGGGCTGAAATGATACATAAACAAACATGGCTCTTCCCTTCATTACCAGAGAATGGCTTTTCTTGAAGGACGAATGTAGAAACAGTTTTCGTTCCACCCTTCTGCTTCTAAGTCCTCTCCCATCTCTGAGGCCTTCTGTCTGGAACCTCAGGTTCCTCCATGTTCCTTAAGTCTGCTTTGCCTTAGGGACAGTCACCTGGTTCAAGATTGGCTCAGGCTAAGTCTAAAACCCCTTTTGCCTAGGAAACATGGTGTCATTTCCTACCAAATTTCCCTATGATGATGGGGATGATTTCTTGATAAGGTAAATAGAGACTCGCTTTTGTGCCTACCATGGGTTAAGTGTCTCATGAAGATATAATTTGGTATACTAATGAATGCTAATTCCAGAGGGTTATAGCATGTCCATCTGTGTCATCAGATTACATCACTGCAGCCTCCTGTTGGAAGGCACTACTATTTCCTACTCCTATGGATTGTTTAAATTCAAATGTAGAATAAGGAGATTTTGTCTCCAGTTCCCATCTCACTAACCATCCCTGCTATTCACAATGGTTTATGCCTTTCCTACGCCCTCTAGACAGCTGGACGTCATACTGTCAGAGACATGAAGAATGACTTGAGGCTAATCAATACATAGGAAACAAATGCACAAAGGAAATACATAAGAGATCTTCCTGGAAGGATTGGCAGTGGGTGCTCTTGATGGCTTCTGAATTGTTGGGTATTTTAAATTGGCATGAGAAGTATAGATTATATCTTTCAACATATTAAAATGGAAGTTGTGAGACTTGGTCATACAAGGCTTTTGTTAGGAAGATACTTTGAGTGCAGTAGATGCAGATTTCTTCCAGGGGCTAAAATTATTTACTTACCTTTTGGCCAAAATGCTATCATGGATCTCTTCCTGTATACTACAATGTGAGGCCAACTATATTACTACTGTAGAATGTCATTGCTCCTGGACACTCCGCCTCACCTTTCATATAGAACAAAAGAAGAACAAGAAGAAACTTTCTGAAATGATTTCACCTGAAAAAGAACTTTTTCTGTACTGAATCTCCCTCTCCCAACTCCCCCAAAGAACCTGGAAAAGTAGCAGTTCTTTTTCATGCCCTGGTTGGGAGGCTTTCTGCATTGCTACAATTTATACTTCAGCTTTCAGGGGAAAGGATTTGTGTTTCCTAGGTCCACAGAGAAGACTAAGTCACCATGAGGTCAGTATTTCCTAACAGCAGTCATAGTTGGTCAAAGGAGGTTTAGTCTGTATATAGGTTTGCTATAAATCTTTACCATAACATTTGTAATTCAGAAAAAAAATCTCTTCCTTCAACATATGTGCAAGATAAATCCTAGTTCATAACTTCTCCAATGCCGCATGTATCAGGCTAAGAAATTAGAACATCCAGCAGAATTATAGCTAGAATCTCGGTGTGAACTACCAGCCTATAAATGCAGACCAAATTTAGATGGTATACCCTGTCTACAACTTCCAAAAACCACGCATTTGTGAGCACAAGTATTCTTGGGTATACTTTAGCACAAGTCCTGGGCACAGAATAGAGTTGAACATATAAGGGGTATTAACTTACCATTGGCTCAGATTGTGTTTTGGTAAAGGGCTTGATTAATTCGTTTTGCTCTGTGTTTATGATGGATGGACAGGAAGAAATGCCAGCTACTAAGCCTTTCTTTTAGACCCAAAGGCCTGAAGCAATCTGACTGAAGTTGCACAAAATAGAAGGTGGGGAATTATGATTCCTTTTTCAAGCCCTTCAATTGCTGCCACAACTGCATTATGGCCCACGAGAGCACACATTCTGCCGCTGCCCCGTCTGTAAGGAGCCAGAAAAGTAAGGCCACCAAAGCCACAACGACCCCTTAAACACCCAAATCCTCGTGTTTTCCAAAAGGAAGACTAATGACATTTTAATATTTACACACAGACACTCAATGTGCTCTGCAAGCTTACCATCATCTGGATCATTCTCAGGGAGACAGCCAAAGACTCAAAATCCATCCAGTGATCTTTTGGCATTTGTTTTATATATCTCTTTCTGCATTACAATATTTATGTTGATGAACTCCAGAGGGTTCTTTTTTCCTCTGTTGCTATTTTTGTTTTCTTTTCCTTTGGGCTTGCTTGGGAGGATAAGGGGGGTGCAGAGATAGAGGGACAAACAGTGAGCAAATGCAGCAGTGATACTCACTGGACACTATGTTGAAAAGGAACTATACAACTTTTGGGGGGGAAGGAGGGAAAAACTGGGAGAGAACAGGGAAAGAGTGACACTGTTCAAAAAGAAATATGCTTTTTCTCTGACTTATATAACTGTAACTCCTCTGTACATCGCCCTAACTATAACAATAAATATTTTTAAAGCCATCACACAAAAAATAATAAAGTCTTTGTGTTTGAAATGTTTTTAAAAATCTTTATTTTGAAGCATCGTTCTCTTGAAATTCTACTGCTCTGTTCTCCAATATTCAGCAGGGTAGCAACCAAAAAGGGGCAAAATACAAATGAAAGTCTTTGTAGTTGCATTACTAAAAACCCCACTGCCTTATGGGGAGATGATGTTGATCCATGTATTCAAATTTTCCAGTTAGATAGGAGGAATAAGTTCAAGAGAGCAATTGTACATGATGAAGAGGATTGTCAATAACAACAGAGTGAGCACTTGAAATTTGCTCAGGGAGCAGACTTTAAGTGTTCTCATCATAAATAGCTAGCAAGGATATGTTATAGGTTAGATGTGGACTGTCCCTCCCTGTCCCTCTTTGCCCTCCAATGACTCGTGCACTAAAGCTGTGCCTAGTAGAGGCACTGTTGGGAGGTTGCCGAACCTTTAAGAGATGGGAAAGCCAGGCACTGTTGGCTCAGGCCTGTAATTCTAGCTATGCAGGAGGCTGAGATCTGAGGATCTCGGTTAGAAGCCAGCATGGGAAGGTCTGTGATACTCTTATCTCCAATAAACTACTCAGAAAAGCTAAAAGTGGTACTATGGCTCAAGTCAGTAGAGCACTAGCCTTGAACAAAAAGTTCAGGAAAAAATGCCCAGACACTGTTCAAACCCAAAGGTCCTGCAAAAAGCAAGCAAGTGAGTGGTATTCTTCAGGTCATCGGGGTGTGCTCTCAAAGGGAAGATGAGTGAGGCAACAGTCCTTATCTTTTCTTTTCTTTTTTTAATTTTTTTTTATTGTGAGAATACCGTACAGAGGAGTTACAATTACATGGGCAAAATAATGCATAGATTTCTTATCAAGCATTGTTGCCTCCTCCTTTGTGTCCCCTTCCCACCCCTTCCCATACTCCCCCCTCCCCCACCTGGTCCTCCCCCCGCCCCCCACAAAAGTTATAATATTCGTTTTTCAACATAACGACTTGTACATTTCATTGTTCACCTGTATCCCTAGTTAAACGATTTTTTTCCCTTCCCCTCCACAAATTATACCGACATCAAATACAGTGAAAGCAGGGGTTATACTGTAGGGGAGGGACATACAAAGCAACAAAGAAATAATCTTATAAATGTGTTAGAAATAACCGCATGAAAGGAAAAAAAAAACAAAAAAAGCATTTGAATACTTATCTTGGGGTTCATTCCCCTAACATCAACTTATCTGACCTTTTCTGCTTGACTCAGACATATACTAGTTATTGCAAATAAGGGAAACCATGGGGCCTATGTTTCTTTGGGTCTGGCTTACTTCACTTAATATAATTTTTTCCAAGTCTTTCCATTTCCTAACAAATGGGGCAATGTCATTCTTTCTGATAGAGGCATAGAATTCCATTGTGTATATATACCACATTTTCTTGATCCATTTATCAACTGAGGGGCATCTGGGTTGGTTCCATATCTTAGCTATGGTAAATAATTGCAATAAACATAGTTGTGCTGGTAGCTTTAGTGTGGTCTTGTTTGTGAACATTTGGGTAAATACCCAAAAGTAGGATTGCTGGGTCATAGGGGAGCTCTATGTGGATGGAGTCTTTTGAGGAACCTCCATACTGTTTTTCAAAGTGGTTGAATAAGTTTACATTCCCACCAACAATGAAGTAAGGTTCCCTTCTGTCCACATCCCCTCCAGCATCTGTTGTTATTAGAGTTCTTGATTATAGCCATTCTAACTGGGGTGAGGTGGTATCTCAATGCTGTTTTGATTTGCATTTCTTTTATGCCTAGAAAGGTTGAGCATTTCTTCATGTGTCTATTGGCCTTCCTTCTTTCCTCTTCAGAGAAGTTTCTCTTTAAGTCCTTAGCTTACTTATTTATTGGGCAGTTGTTTCTTTGAAGATTTGTTGTTGGGGGATTTAATTTTTTAAGTTCCAAGTATATTTTAGACCCATGTCTGTTGTATGGCTAGTGAAGATTTTCTCCCAATATGTGGGTTTTCTATTGATCTTGCTAGCTATATCCTTTGCCATGCAGAAGCTCTGCAACCTTATGCAATCCCATTTGTCCAACCTTTCTTTGATTTGTTGTGTTTCTGTGTCTCTATTAAGAAAATTTCCGCCTGAGCCAAGGAGACCGAGGGTTTCTCCTATTTCATCCTGTGATGTTTTCAGAGTGTCTGCTTTGACTTCGAGGTCTTTGATCCATTTGGAGTTGATTCTGGTGCAGGGTGATATATAAGGATCTAGCTTTAGTTTCTACAAGTAGTTAACCAATTTTGCCAGCACCATTTACTGAAGAGGCTGTCTTTCTTCCATTCTATTTTTTTAGCTCCCTTATTGAATAAGATTTGATGGCTATAGGTCTTTAGGATCATTTCTGGGTTTTCAGTTCTATTCCATTGGTCCTGGGGGTCTGTTCTTGTGCCAGTACCAAGCTGTTTTGGTTACTATGGTTTTGTAGTAGAGTTTGAAATTTGATACCTATCAATATTCCAACTTCACTCTTCAAGGAAATAGAAGAGGCAATCCAAAAATTCATATGGAACAATAAAAGACCCCGAATAGCAAAAACAATCCTTAACAGAAAGAACAGTGCTGGAGGAATATCAATACCAAAGTCCTTATCTTTTCTTTGTTTTATTCTCTGGCCTTGAGGGGAATGGCTTTCTCTGCTATGCAGACATCACCATGGTATGCTGCGTCTTAATGGGAACTTCTAGTTATATACTAAAGCCTCCAAACCTATGAGCCAGAGAAACAACTGTTCCTTTTGTACATCCATTATCACTGGTATTTGTTATGACAGCAGAAAGCTGACTAACACAGTATGTGAGGTAATAGATAAATTAATTAGTCTGACTTTCCTCGGTGTATATATATATGTACCTAAATATCATGTTGTACACCATAAACACATACAATTTTGTCAATTAAATATTTTTTAATAGATGTTAAACAAAAAAAATTCTACTTCATTTCTCTGGCTCCTTGGTTTTCCTTTTCCCCCTTGATCATTATTTTATTTTCTCCATAGAATGATTACATTTCTTGTCTCTTCCCATCTCTCCTCTACCCAATGATCTCCATGATGTTTTGGAGGGGGGAGTAAGACAATGATTCCCCTCATTCATTACTATTGCAGGACAATTTTTGGTTCAAATTTTCTCACCCAGAGCCTGACAGATGATATCAAGGGACACACACTCTGTGACCTGCTTCTCATCTAGGAGTGTTCACATTAACCTGTATTTAAATTTCTGCAAGACCAGACCAGGTTCCCACTTCGAAAAGAATAAAAACAGGCATCCCGTGCTGGATTTTGGATTGTGCTCTTCCCTAGTTCACTTCTTTTTTTTCTTCTTTCAACTTGACAGAAATCCCATGCAGATGGGAAGGTGCTGCATGATTTATTACTGTCTTGGAAGCATCTCTGCATTTTATTAGACTATTTGCGATCACGTACATGTTGTGCCCAGTGCTCTGCACCTTGAATGAAGGAATCTCTATTGCACTAACTAAGACATATTATTCACTTTTCTTGAGGTAGCAGAAGGATTGATTTATCCTGGTACATGCTGCTCACCCAGCAGCTGTTGGAATCAGAATCATTTGCTTAGAAAATCCATCAGAATTAAAGAGCAAATTTCAAAATAAATCATCATTTTTATCTGCAGCCTGGCTGCATACCCTCTGGGATGTACAAAAGACCATTTTTGCCTACCCATCTCTCTTTGAACCTCTTCTTAGTAACAACAGCTATGAAAGCCAGTGACTGGGAGATTTTCCAGGGACAAAAGCCAGTATTTGACCTGGTGACGTGGAAGTTGGTTTTCAACTTCATCTGACATTAAGTTCATAAGAAGCTTACTCATCCCAGCTTTTCAGAAGCAAACATCCTAGCAATAGGAGGTGGCTGCTCACCTAGCATGTTGAATGTTGAAAGGGGAGTCTGGCCGGGCGCTGGTGGCTCACGCCTGTAATCCTAGCTACTCAGGAGGCTGAGATCTGAGGATCGCAGTTCAAAGCCAGCCCGGGCAGGAGAGACCGTGAGACTCCTATCTCCAAAAAACCACCAGAAAACCAGAAGTGGCGCTGTAGCTCAAGTGGTAGAGCGCTCGCCTTGAACTGAAGAGCTGAGGGACAGCACCCAGGCCCAGAGTTCAAGCCCCACAACCGACAAAAAAAAAAAAAAAAGAAAGAAAGGGGAGTATGGTCTGGTGCTCTGCCACCTACAGCAAGACAAACCTTCTTTAAAGCATTTCTCCAGAGCCTGGATATTACTTGCTAGAAATATCAATTGGCTCTTATCTCTTGGTGCATTTAGCTTATGCATCCTTTCCAAAGCACCCTCCAAGATACCCATGGCTATTAAATCTATTTAATGGACAACTATGAGGTACAAAGAGGAAGTATAGTGTCAAAGACAAAGCTGAATAGTCAAAACTCTTCCTTAATGTAAAACTGTTGCTATCTTGGGGAAAACAAGATTGCCTCTTGCTCTGCTTTGTATGGCTTGAGTCTGTCCCCAAAGGTTAGTATGCTGGAAATTTGATCTCCAGGATGGTGGGCTGGGGGTGGGAGTATCTTTAAGAGATGAGGCCAAGAGGGAGTTTGTTACAATATCCGTAACACCTTCCTTGAGAAGGAATTAGACTTTATAATATTTTTTCTAGTTCTGATGTGGTTTGCCATCAATGTTTTATCAATTTCCTGATAATCTTGGCTCCAGGCTCAGCTCCTCTTCATTTTTAGGCTAAAAATAGGCAGTGTTGCCTAGTGTTAAAAATAGGCAGTGTTGCCTACTGTTTAAGACCCTAGACTCAGTATGAAATGCCAACTGTGTGACTTTGAACATGTTACCAGGTTGGACTGAGATATGACATTGCAATTTCTGTAGGTCAAACACAATCAAATATCAGCAATTTTATATGGTTAGCCTTAATTCCTCTAAATTATAGTCTCTTCTCTGGAAATACAGACATGATAAAAAGAACAGACTTTGGGGACAAAGTACCCATCAAGACTTAGAGTGCCTGGAATGGCATGAGCATTGACTATGTTTGTCCCAGAAAACAAGGCATCAACTAGAAACTGTAGCTGAGTCTGATGAGGAAAAATTTAGACCAAATACCATATATATTGTATATTATATTGTGTAAGTTTTCAGTATGGAAATGTTCATTTATAATGCTTGCAATATGTTAAAACCTATCATCTGAATTACAAGCTACATCTAGAAAGTTAAAATTTCAAATCACCAGTGCTGTAATCGAGAAAGCACTGCTACCACATCCTTCCCATTTAAAAGCTTGCAAAAATAGCTCAACTTTGTTTTCATCTCCTCTTATTGGGTCCTCGATGAGGTTGAGTGTTTTTTTAAAAATACTTTTATTGCTTACTTATATTTTAACCAGAACTATTTGAGAACAGGAGTACAGTAAGAGAGATGAGAGGGTCTCAGGCTATTGCACAGATGTTCTGGAGTGCTACCGCCTCCATTTCCCCTAACAAAATTCCCTCTGCTCTTCCTCATTCTTCCCTTTTTCCCCTGCAGAATCTCATACAGACTTATGGAGTCTAAACTCCTTTCCTGGAATCATTTGTTTATACTGAGTTCTTCTTGAATTAACATTCAAGCTGAGAAGATAAAGGAATTTTGTTCCCAAACTTGGATCTGCTCACTGAGCTCCTCATTAGAGATCAGACATAAATGACCATACCTCATTTTAAAAATATGACAGTATACGAAGCAAAATAGCTACCATAATACCAATGTTTCCACGTGATTCCAGTTTCAAATTAAGGCATTTAAATGCAAAACAACAAGTTGATTGGGCACCCAATTGAGCTTATTTCCTAACTTCATAAAAAAAATTAAAAATTATTACTTAAGACTCTTTTTTTCCTCCAGAAAAATACTTCTTTGCTGGTAATGGTCATTGAGTTATGTGACATTTGTATCACCCATGGCTCTGAACATTGGTTTTGTATAATATGAGCAGCTAAACTAGTGAAGAGCAAAGTGCTAATTTAATGGTTAGTGGTCTAACCTCTAAGCAGAGACAGAAGAGGCATGTGCCTTCTGGAAGAACTGGCACTCAAATTCTCCACTGATGACTGATTTTCTTTTCCATTCTGCTTTTGTGTTTGGCTCTGTTCTGTGATATACAGCCCCTTCTCAGAAATCTTTAGAAAGTTCTTATTATCTTAAGGCCTATTTAAACTCTCAATCTGGAATTTCAGGATTCTTGACTCCATAATTCCCCCTTTCCATGACTCCAGTCTTGTTCTCATGGTTAGTGTTGCGCTCTCGTATCCCTAAACCAAACAAATCCATAAAGGAAACTATAATGTGTCACCCACAAAATATGTTTCTTGGACATAAATATCTTAAGCTGAGCACAATTTAAGGAAGGACAAACAGGAGAAGAGATTTTGCAATCTCATCCCCTCTTTCCACCTTGAAAAATGGTATCAACTCTCCTCCTCTTCTTTCTCTCAGCTGAGAAGCAGAACCAAAAGAGTTGGCAAGCATCCCTTACATGATTAGCTTCTACCCACACATTGACTTTTTCATAGGTTCCCACTTTTGCAAGCTTAAAACTGATTTCCTTTGTCTTGTTTTAAGATGTTATATTAATTACAGGTGTAAGCCACCACTTTGAGTTATGGAGGTTGCTGTATACCATATGAATTAACAAACCTACTGGTTTTTTTTCTTGCTAATCTTTTACTTGGGAGATCTGACCCACTTACAAGCTCATGAGGATTGAGTAGAAATTTTGTTTCCTCCTCAATATCTCATTAGCTTCCCTCCCTTCATGTTCTTAACCCAGCTTCCTTACTTTTACTCCTTTGGGAAATGCTTCTCCATCCCTTTCTCCTCCTCCTCACAAATCTGCACATTTCCATCTGATTCCATTTAAGTCTGGTTACCCAGTCATTTTAACCTAACCTAGCTAACAAGCCAGGAAAATGGTGGTGCCTAGGATTTTGTCTTGGTGTGGTAGATACCTTGTTTCCCTCATTTACTTTCCAACCCACTTCCATTTTGTGCTCCTGACTGCACTAGTAAATTTAAAGCTCTTCAGGAGAAGAAGCTGTGCCTTCTCTTTACTCCAATGCACCCCCACAGGGCTCAGTGCTTTACACACAGTGGGTACCCCAGCACTGTCACTGACTAATGGGTTTAATGAAAGCTTCAACAGCCAAATGAACCAATGGACCACACAGTGGTGTCATCACACTGCTGTTTGTCTCAACCTCCAAACTCTGGGCAGGAACCCAAAGCCCACCCAAGATCTTGTAATAGTCTTATAATGACACACATTATTTGTTTACAAACCTTCTTCAGAGAAACTCATCTAAAGCCTTCCATATTGCCTTATGAGCCCTCCTGTTGGGACTTGGGGGTGATAAAACCCTTTAAAGAAAATGAACAACCCACAGAAGGAATGGATCTTGCCTTGTATGTGGTCCTTGCTGACATTCACCAGACAATTAAGAATCCTCTGGGTCCCCTGCTCCTTGAAACATGCTTTGAATTCCCTGGCCAGTGGTAATGATTTCATTTTTTAAAACATTTGATATGTCCATTGTTTGGAGCATATACATTGATCTTTGGTATTCATAGCAGTGAGAAAATAGTACTCACTAATAACGAAGACTTGACGTAGGTCATATATGATGTTTATCAAAATGAACTCCAAGAAATGGACACAAGAGGGTTTTTTTAATTATTATTTTGCTTTTTTTCTTTGTCGCTGTTTTTGATTTCTATAGCTTTTGTCTTGTATGTATGTTTAGGGAGGGTAAGAGGGAGCATGGAAATGGTGGGACAAAGGGTGAACAAATGCAGCAGTGTTGCTCACTAGACACTATGCTGAAAAAATATACAACTTGTTGGGGAGGAGGATTGAGAGGGGAAAAACTTAGAGAAAACAAGGGAAGAGATGACACTGTTCAAAAAGAAATGCACTCATTATCTGATTTTTGTAACTGTAACCCCTCTGTACATCACCTTTACAATAATAAAAAAATTCCTCAACTAAAAAAACAAACAAAATCAAGAAGAAGTAGAACATTCCTGAGACAGGAGTTCATAGATGCCTTTGTTTAGTCTTTACCTAAAACTGAATGGCAATTAGCAAACAATCATTCCCTTGTTTGCACAATCGACCACCGATATGAAATAAGTGTGTTTCAAGTCTCTGGTGCCATTTCTCCTCTGTTCTCCTCCTGGAAATAGATATTAGCTAGAATGAAACATGGGAAGTCTCCGCTATTGAGTGGTGATTATGTTAAGGCACTTAACTTGTTTTTGCAGATTTGCTATGTTTCCATGGAAATAACACTTGATAGCCAGAAACAGCAAAGTAACAATCCTGGATTTTCTTCAGCTTCTGATTGCTGATAGAGATCCAGACTTTCAAACAAGTATCTCAAAAGCTATCAATTTACTTTGTTGAATTATAATAATGAGCTAGGAGCTGGTGGCTTGCACCTATAATCCTATAATCTCAGGAGGCTGAGATATGAGCACTGTGGTTCAAAGCTAGCTTAGACAGGAAAGTCTATGAGACTCTTATCTCCAATTAACTACCAAAAAGCCAAAAGTGGAACTGTTGCTCAAGTGATAGAACACTAGCCTTGAGCAAAAAAAGCTCAGGGACAGTACTTAGGCCCTGAGTTTAAGACCCAAGACAGGGAGATAGACAGACAGACAGACACATACACACCACACACACACACACACACACACACACACACACACACACACACACACACACACACCAAAATTACTAATCACATAGTTCCTTTTTACAAATTCCATTAATACTTACAACAATTAATATAATTTAAATCAACCTACTGACTAAGTTGTTGGCCCACAGTAATAAAGGAAATAGTCTTAGTGTACAGCCATTTAAATACCCAGGTTCAAATCTCATAATTCCAACAAGGAAAACATGGGCAAGTTATCTGGACTTTCAGATTCTCCATTTCTTCACATAAAAATGGCACATGATTATTTCCAGGGTTGGTCATGGCATGAAATGAAGGAAAGTATAAGATACGTTTTTGTGTAGGGCACACTGGAGGTGATCAAGAATGGACAGTAGACCTTGGAGAAAGGACAGAAAAGTGGGCGGAAATGTTTGTTTCTGCCCTAGCCCTTTCCCACACTCACCAATGATCTCTTCAAACTAGCAGACAACTTCCTTTTATCAATAAAGGAATTCCTGACGCTAAAAGTTAGGACAAGTATTAGTTTCCTCTTGCTGCTCTAAAAATTACCACAAATTTAGTAGCTTAAACGACATAAACTTATTACCTCAACACGTGCCTGACTGGATTCTCTTCTCACAGTCCCCATGTCTAAAATAAAAGTGTCCGTTGGCACCATTGTTCACATCTGGGCATTTGTTGTCTGAGATCACTGCATGCAAGTAGAAGGTATCTGCTCACCATTCTACATGACTCCTCCATCTTCAGGCCAAAAATAATATATCAAATCCTTCTCATGCTTGGAATCAGACTTCTGTGCTTTGCTAAGAGGAGTTTCTTTTTCCGTGTATCTACATTGGGTCCAACCAGAAAATTCAGAATCATTTCCCATTTAAGGTCAGTGGATAAGTGACCTGATTATTTCTGTAAAGATGTTTCCTTAATCACATATTCTATTTCAGGGTATAATGCCAGAAGGTGAAGGTTATGGCAGCAAAATTCTGCAGAGTTCAAGAGATGTAATGTAGAATATACACAACTTGGCCTTATCTGTTACAAATAAAGAAGTAGTGAGAGGCACTGTGTATCACCAGGCCTTGCAGGAGTAGAACCCCAATAATTCAAGTTCCCTTTAAAAATACACTTAAGGTTTCTATGTCAGACACATGCCTACCACCTGAGTCTCACTCTTCAAGCAAACATACACTAGCCATCTAATATCTTAGCCCCCTTTTAGCTTGATTCAATGTCTTAAAACTAAAATTAGAAAAAAATTATATTAAGTGAAGTAAGCCAGGCCCAAAGAATCATAGGTCCCATGGTTTCCCTTATTTGCAATATCTAGTATATGTCTGAGTCAAGCAGAAAAGGTCAGATAAGTTGATGTTAGGCGAAATGAACCCCAAGATAAGGACTCAAATGTTTTTTCTTTCGTGCGATTATTTCTAACATATTTATAAGATATTTCTTTGTTGCTTTGTATGTCCCTCCCCTACGGTATAACCCCTGCTTTCACTGTATTTGATGTTGGTGTAATTTGTGGAGGGAAGGGAAAAAACACATTGTTTAAATAGGGATACAGTTGGACCCATTGCAACAATGATATGTCTAAGACATTATGTCAAAAAACGAACTTTATACCTTTGCCGGGGGGGGGGGGGGGGGGGGGGGGAGGGATGAGAGGGGGCAGGGAGAGATGGGAAGGGATGGGAAGGGGAAACAAAGGAGGAGGCAACAATGCTTGATAAGAAATCTATGCATTACCTTGCCCATGTAATTGTAACCCCTCGGTACAGTATTTTCACAATTTAAAAAAAACTATAATTAGAAAATAAAGAAAAATCAATTGCTTAAATTTGTTTGTATACAATAAAAAGTATCCAGAAGTAAAATATGGTTTTGCTTTGTGTTGGAAGAAACTTACGTGGCAATAGATTTTAGTGGCGTGCCTGGGTTCATGTGCAGATGATTTCCCAAACCACTCTTCATGAAAGCACCTTCTAAGAACCCTACACTCTCTAGAAAATTTCTTTTAAGTCATGAAGCCAATGAAATTCCATTTCTGATTCTCTCATCCACAACTAAATCTACATTACCTCTGTTCATTGAAAAAGAAGTCTAGGAATAAAGAAAGTCTAGAATCAGGTGAGGGAGATCAGCTGGACTACTCTGTGATGTCACAAACCATGTACCCAGCATCAACCATCAGGATGCAAAAGAGAGTGTATATGATGGTTTTCATTGTCTGGCTCTGAGATGGAGAAGAAAGCCTCCAGGAGATGGAGAAGAAAGCCTCTCCCACAGTTCTGTGCTTCTTGAGGATAATTTGGGAATGGGGGGATGCTCAGAAATATCACAAAGTAAGATCATAAGCAATTAGAAACTTTCAGAGATGGTTACCTCATTTAAAAACAACCATTTTCTTTAGGTAGGTAAGGAAATAAGACCTAAATTGAAAACACGACCTATTTCAGAAGATACATCCCTTGAGGTCCCAACATGGAGCCCAGAGCAACTTTCAACACTGATGCTCTATAGACAAGCTGTTGTTCCCTTAAGGAAATGGTCTGTAACTGTAAACCTGTTAATGGTGACTTCCTAGATGAGAAGGTACATTATATCATCACCATTCAGAGCATATTCCCCATACTAGTAGAACAATAGCTGTTTTTGCTGTTTGTTTCAGTCAGGATGTTGCTATGTAGCTCAGGCTGGCTTGTAACCTGCTATGCAGCCCAGGCTAACACAGAATGAGTATGCTTGCCATCTTCCTGCCTCCAGTCTACCAAGTTGCTAGGATTACAAACATGTAACACTATACCCAATGTCAAGGTTAAAACTTAATATAATGCTTTGTTCTTTGATGAAACAATCATTCCTTAAATTTCCAAGTGCCTTTATTTTGGTTTACAATATTATCATTGGGGAACATTCTCAACTTATATTACGTCGACTCTGGAATACCAGACTCTAAACAACAGCGTCCTTTCTTCAGTTGTTGCCTGTGTTTCCCTGGAATATTATAGATAAATACTGTCACACAAGTTAGAAACCCACCCACCTAAGGCTATTCTTCCATGGAAGAAAGAAACATCCAATGTGAAGCCAAGCTTGATTTTGCAAAAGCAACTCCATTGATGTTTCATGAATCTAGAGATTGTAGGAATCAGGATAGACTACTACTTTTATTAATAATCCCCTACATAAGAAGCATGTCAAGAGAAAAATGTATATCTTAGTCCTGCCACAAGCCAAAGTAAGACTCTTTCATCATGTGGTTCTGAGCACATTTTCAATGGAGACTAGGGGGACCCAAGTTCCATCTGGTTTCCATCTCTTAAATCCCCAAAGTCTTCCTCAATCAATTAGCAGATGGGTGGGGGGTGTTTAAAATGAACCTTAGTTTCCAAAGTGTGCACCAAACTGCCCGGGTGCCACAGGGACTTTGCAAGGTAAAGTGACTTCATAGGATATATAACTATTTTTAGGGAATCTAGCAGTCTTCCATATCTCTCCACCCCTAAAGGACTACTAGCTTAAGATAGTTTTCACTCTCATCCTCAAATCAGACCACATTAATCTTAATAATGTCTTTTTTAATCTGATTTTTCAGCTGCTATTGCTGTGATTAATTAAAAAAAAAGACAAGTGCCACTTGGAACAGTGCCAAGTATAGAACAGGAAATGAAGAACTCGGTATCCAATCTGATATGCAGGCTTAAGGAGCTATGCATGCCTAAAGAAGCATATGCATCCCATTACTAAGAAATCACTACTCTTTAATAATAAAATTTAAATAGTCTAGAGTCTGGGAGAAGCAGAAAGGGGGAAGAAGATGGTCAGATAAGCATCTCTTGTATATAAGCAGAGGATTATAGGGTGAGCAGCTATTGCCCAAGGTATAACCTTCATGTTCTGTTATACAGAACAAGCACCAAGACTGCAGCTCTTCCTATCTCCAGCCTTTTTTGTAAGGATTGCTCACAGTAACTTTATCTTTTAATTTTCTTATTGGTATATATTAAATTATCCATAGTAAGAGATTGTTAGATGGCATTTCTATACATGCATATGACATACTTTGATCATATTCACCTCAGTTTACCCCACTTTCCCATCCCCTTCATAAGTTCCTACTAGCTCCTCTTGTATTTCCATGATCTTTTTTTTTATTGTTGTCATTGTTGGATTTTTTGTTACTGTTATCTTCTTTGTTTCATTTTTTCCCTAGCTCCAGAAATGAAGGAAAACATCTGTTAGCTTTCATTGTAGGACTGGCTTATTTAACTGAACATTATGATCTCCAGTTTTATTCATTTTCTAGCAAATAACATAATTTCATTCTTCTTAATGGCTGAACAAAACTCTATTGTATATATCCTATATTTTCTTTATCCATTTATCTGTTGAAGGGCACCTAGGCTCATTTTAAAATCCTCCAGCCTTGCCACATATACACAGGGGTAGCTCTCAAATACAAGAATATGTCAGGAGAGCAAACTGCTAGTTCAAAAGCTGCTTGTGTTAGGAACCACTGATTACTCGGGCTTATGAATTAACAAAAAGCAGAAGAAAAACTAGGTATCCCTGCCCCTATATTGTATCTGTTCATGTCTAAGTCACTAATTTTGCAGTCATTTTGAAATTCAGGAATAATAGATCTCATTGGGTAAAATGTTCAGCAGAAGAATGGAAGAAACTATGACAAGGAAGGGAAATGAGAACCTCCCCAGGACCAGAAGCAACAATTGCTTTCTCTGGAACCCTTTTCCAAACATGGACTATGATTGTGATCAGCCAAGCCACACCTGTGAGGGAGACAGTTTAAGCATATCTTTCACTCCTGCTCTAATTCTTTGTCTAGTTAAACCTAAAGTTTTGTTTGTACCTTGAGGAAGTACTGTTTTCCCATGACATACTCACACACCTCAAAGTAAACATCCTTTCTCTTCCTTTCACCATTACAATCTCTTTATTTGGTATATAGGGGTGAGGAGTCAGAGCTGACAGCCCTAGGATCAATAACCTTAGTTTCACTATCAGATCATACCTATCAGTAGGATTTTAGCAATTTTGCCAGTAAGTCATGGATGACCTAAAATAAGCCAATGTGTATTATGTTTTCAAATGTAATCATATTACACACACATGCATATATATATGTGCACACATGCGTGTATGTGTGTGTGTGTGTATATCTTCTTTAAGCTCATCATTATTAACAGAAACAAAGAAGGCTGCCCAAAAACAGGGAGAAGACTGTCCAGAATGTAAAATCTACCAGATAACCCACAACATGTATGTATAAACATTAGTTCAAAAAAGGCAGCAGCTCAGCTTCTTTAATCCTCTTCTGCTCCAGTAAACAAGTGGCATAAAGCTCAGTGCACTGAACCCAAAAAAAGTTGCAATCTACAGCTTGCCTTCTCTGAATATCAGCATGTGGCAAGGGGTGACTGGACTATTGAAGGTGCTTAAAAAGAAATTCTCTTGCCTGGACAATCTCTGCTGTTGTATTTTCTGTTTAGACTCATTTTCTCTTTTCAAGCTTCAAACAAAAGTCATTAAAGGCAGAGATCTCATCAGGGTGGAGGTCAGAGGCCAACTGACTTTCTGATATGTTCCTCTGTTTTCAACAGTCAGCTAAAATATGCCTGTTTGGGGGCATGTGGAGGAGATGATTTGAGATCAGACACTGGGAAGAAAATCTGAGTTCCCTGGTGCTCATCAATGATTTATTGCTGCTTGAACCAGAACTAGCTTGCCTGCAAAGTTATACTTACAGCTAGGCCAATTGAGTCTGACAGGGCAGAAGCTAAAATTATTGATGAAAGGACTAAGAACCACGTTTGAGAAGTTTATTCCTTTGGTGTGATTTCTAGATGTGCATGCAAGCAGTTCTCTCAGAACATTTACACCCTGCAGCTTTCTCTAGTCCAAAATAAAAGCACTCTAGGCAGCTGTGTGGAATATACCATGAAGACTTCTCAGTTTTCTTTGCTGTCACTAAAGAGAAATCTTGTAAGGTATAATCACAGAAACCCAGTATGTACTACTAGTAATCCATTCTACTCATAAAGACATCTGGACAACCAGCAGAACAGCATGGTTCTTGTTCTAAATGCAGAAAAACAAAGATCCTAACATTTTTCAATGGTTTACATAATGGGGAAAATCCATTAACAAACTACATCACAATTTTCGAGGTCTAAGCAGAGCTTCCCACTGCATTAGAGCTTTGTCTGGCTTAATTCTCACTCAGTATTCAGTATAATTGTAGACTAGAACTGCCATAACAAAATACTCCATACTGGGTAGCTTAAGAAACTACCTTTTCACATCTGGAGGCTGGAGGTTCAAAACATGAGATCCCAGTAGCTATAGTCAGATGATGTCTCTTTTCCTGGCTTGTAAATGGCCACCTTCAATGTCTATTAGATAAAAAAAAAAACCTCTTGTTTCTGCCCAGAAGATGGCTGAAGGTAAACTGAAGTGCTGTTCCTTCATGCCATACCCATGGACATAATAAACCTTCTTTCTCTGTCCTTCACCATTACCTTATTTTTATTTAGCATATAAGGGTGAGTCACCAGACCTGACATATAGAATCTGAGGAGTTTGGCCTTAGGGGTCTGTAATTCCTGGTTCACTAGTGGATCTTACCTATCCATTGGATTGCCTTATGATTTTAGCAAATTTGCTGTTAGATTATATATGGCCTAAACTAAGCCCCTGTTTATTCTTTTTTCTAATCAAATCATACACATAGAAATGGCCAGTTTTTCACTGTGTCCTCCAATTGCCTTTCTTCTGGGCACACATCCCTGACTTCTTTTCTAATAAGAAGACTTTCCCTTTCAGATGATGACCTGTCTTTAGAACCTCATTTAATCTTAATTATCCAAGTAAAGTCCTCGTGTCCAGGGTCAGTCACACAGGGGATAGGGTGCCAGCATCAAAATGTGGAAGCACACAATGCAGTCCATAATACTTGGTAATCGATACTTTTTAGAACTACCGTTATTACATGCCAGATGGGGTGAAAAATGTCAACTAAACATTGTATCATCTAACACTAATAGCAATAGGTGGAAAAGAAATGCATGCTGTGTGGAAAATGGTGGAAAGAGAGGCAAACACGACTGGTGTGATTCCAAAAATTCACACACCACACACCACACTGCTCCTTTTGTCAGACTGTAATGGCAGCTTTCTATTTATTTCATGTTTTTGTTATCTATGTTCTCAAAGAACAGAACTTTCAGTGGCCTAAAAGGGTTTTAAGATCGCAAAGTGTACTGTCAGCAGTCATCAGATGCAAGCAGTATTAGATTACTACACTGCGTCCCAGTGTAATGCTGTCACTATGCAAACCACACTTAGACTCTTCACTTGCTGTCCCTTCAGCCTTGAATTACTGTTAGATGGAACAGTTGTTACCCTGACCAAGAGGCCAAGTTAACACACATGCCAAAAAGCATTGGACTTTCTTTTGATGTTAACTTAGTGTTTTGCTGTACTTTGTATTTCTTACCTGAAGTAAATTGTGCCCTGCACAATAGTCAGCTACACAAGAAGGACATGATTTTCCACTGGGAATGATTATTGCTGTAGGACCTGTTTTCCTACTTCAATGAAATCCGGCAGCCCAAATGAACAAGTGTGATTCCCCAGATGAAATTAGGAACCACTGGGCTAAAGGAGAATTAGAAGTCATCTGCAGGCTGGGAAGGTGGCTTAGTGGTAAAGTGCTTGCCTAGCATGCATGAAGCCCTGGGTTTAATTCCTCAGCACCACATAAACAGAAAAAGCCAGAAGTAGTGCTGTGGCTCAAGTTGTAGAGTGCTAGCTTTAAGCAAAAGAAGCTCAGGGATAGTGCCCAGGCTCTGAGTTCAAGCCCCAGCAAGTAACTCAACGGAATAACCACTTACTTTTCCTTTGTACATGGTCCTCATCAAGGCAATGGTTCTACTAAGTAAATACAAAAGGCACAAGCTGAACATCTGAATTTGCTTTTTGTGGAAGAGAGACACATTGTAAGGGTGTTTTATGGACTTCCTCTATGTACAGGTTTATAACATGAGCATGTGTGGCTGTGTTCTTGGTATTCATACACTAAGCTGATGGTCATCTAACATGTTGTTTGCAGGTGACTTTCAATCTCTAAATCTATCTTGTCATGAAGGAGGTAGAGATGATTAGCTTTTCTGCTGTTTTTCACTAATGAAAATTGGACTCATGGTGTTTCTTAATGCTAAAAATCATCAGGCACCAGTAGCTCATGCTTCTAAACCTAGCTACTCAAGAGGCTGAGATCTAAGGATCATGGTTTGAAGCCAGCCTAGGCAAGAAAGTCTGTGAGACTTTTATCTCCAATTCACCACCAAAAAAGCAGAAAGTAGAGCTGTGGCTCAAATGGTAGAGAATTAGCCTTGAGGGAAAAAAAAAGCTCAGGGACAGTACCCAGGCCCTGAGTTCAAGCCCCAGAACAGGCAAAATTTTAAAAAAAAAAAAAAAAGATAAAACTCTTACTAGAAAAGCATTGTGACAAGTCTCAGCCAATGCAGGAAATTTCTTGGGCTGTAGACACTGGTTTTCCTCTCTGGTAGAAATGCCTTTGTCCACTGACCGCTTGAAGATTTCTTGGCCATTCACTTTTGCAGCCACAACTGTAGTAAGTAGTTAGAAGACTTGCAATCTTCCTGGGGGCTGCTTTAGGGATGGGAAAATTGTAGCTCTTGCAAGCCAGGTTTGTGGTTTCTTTGATCACGTAGTTTAAAAAAAACTTCTTAGCAGTTTTCTGGGGGATATTTACTTCCAGTCATATCTTTGAACAAGAAAGAGTAGCCAAAGATCTTGTCTGTATAAAGATTCTGTTTCTAAACACTCATTTATTTACTCATCTCTGGACTTGGACTTTTCCAGTAGCAACTTTGAGGCTGTCTGAAATAACAGGCTGACAAGAGACAACAGCATGCTTAATTCCATATTTGTGGTTTGGTTGGCTCCCATGATTCAAATAACAACAGGTCCTGGTTCTCCAGGCTTCTAGACACAGTATCATCTCTTTCTGTTTATGATACTGAAGCTATGCAATTTTCCAACTCCATGACGCCTAAATTACTGGACTGCTAGTCAGTTCAGGTTGCAGTCCTATCAGAGCTTTATTTCCTTCTCTCTTTTTAAATTGAGGAGTTCTTGCCAAAATTCATCTCCAGCAGAAAAGAGGAGCCAACAGAAACCAATATTTTTGTTTTGTTTCACTGTTCCCTTCACAGCTACAAGCGTGGGAAGCAGGTAACCTGCTTTTCAAGTTGTCAACGGGACCAGTTCTACCAAACATATTGCCATGGCTAGAGAAATCTCCCCAGATTTCCAGCCTGTAATATTTGCTTCCTTGTTGTCTATTACCAAATTGACAAAAGAGTCTGATATAGATTTATTTCTCTGTAACCTGGGAAGCCTATTATTTCTGGTATCAGTTTAGGTTTCATTATGATTCAGGCTAAATTACTGTTATAAAAGATACCAAAATGCAGTATTGCTAGTGATTTTTCTCTCACACATAAAATAAGGAGCTGGGAAACTGAAATGATCTCTGTTTATCAGGACATTAGGGGCGCGGTCTCTGTCTTGCTTCTCTTTTGCCTGTTGGGGACCATCCTAGAGGTATGAACCGAACTTGCTCACAAGTATCACATGTTCATTCAAAGCCAGAGAAAGAGGTGGAAAGCAATGGCAAACAACTCCTTTCTTTTAATAGTTGTTAATCTCTACCCATCTCATCACTTCCGGTCACATCTCCATTTCTAGATAGTAGGAAACCATGTGTCTTTGCAGAACTTGGTACAGGGTTGTATTTCTAACTGCAACAAAACCAAATAGAACCAGAGGCAATTAAACACCAGTGAACAATGAGTATTTCCCAATGTTTATGTGATTTTACACACAGAATTTTTATCGGCAATAGAACAGTGCATCATATATATTTTTCATTGGACATTGTTTTCTCATTTGGGCTGTAACAGATAATGATTTATCAAAAATCTGTAGTTAACAGTTTTTAATATACATCCCTGGATCACTTGCTTAAGAAATATAGTTACTTAGATATGGAGATCATATGCATGAGCAGTTTAAAGGACTAATTATCTTTTATATGATTGTAACAATTTATCATTTCAGCTACAGTATGTAAATATATATGTAAATATATTTCCTCCTCCAAATAATCCCTAATGCTTAATGTTTTAATGTTTTAAATTTCTTCCTTTAATTTAATACATATTTGGCCTAAAGCCAAGTATTTTTTACTAGAAGTAATAATCAAATTCTAATATTATTGACCACCTATAACAACATTTTCTCCAAAAAAATCAATGAAAATAGAATGATTTTTTAAAGTCCCTTCTTAGTTTAAGAAATACTTCTTAAAGGTACTAGAGGGAGAAAGCCAGGCTGTCCCCATTTAAACAAATTTAAAATAACTGTATGTGTTTATGTGTGAAATTTATTTTCTAATTTAAGAAATAAATACCAACTCATAAGAAGTTTGGAAAAATAAGAATAATCAAGAAAAGCAGGTTCTATACTGAGTACAGAAGAAGAGCAAAACACTTTTTAACTTTTTATTGTGTAATCCCCTAGTCATCTATTTGCATTTATATTCACACCTTTTCCCTTTGGTTTATTAATAAATAGTTAAGATAGCAGTGATTTCATTTTATCCTTTAAAACCCAATGTAAGGTGGATAACATTCTAACCCCCCATCATGGCATATTTAATTATTGCCCCTAATTCTTTGCATGTACACATACATGTACTCACACATGTACCATAGGACGAGGTCCACTTCTGTGCCCTGGGAACATTCCACAGTACCTGAAATATTGCTAGTTGTCATCCTATAGGGATGCTAATGACATCTAGTATGTACAGAGAAGCCAGGGATGGTGCTAAACATTTGACAATGCATAAGACAGACCTCCCACAATTGAAAAAAAAAAATCTAACCTCAAGGTCACTAAGTAGCAAGAATGAAACTCTGCTAGAGAGTTGCCTTTTATTTATTAGGTGATTCTCTCTCTCTCCTTCCCCCTCCTCTCTCTCTCTCCATTCTGACATGCTTTAGCCAGTAGACTAGAACGAACATTTAAATGTGACATTGTAACATTGTCTTCTGGCTTTTTATTATCATGTACAGAACATGCTCTGCCCATTGTCTAGGATGAGAGAAGGACAAGTAATATGTGGAACTGAATACATACACGTGCATGTGCATGCACACATGCATGTGTGTATGGGTGTGCACATGTCCACGCACCCATACACACACACACACACACAAACACACACACAAAGCTTCTTTGCCTGCTCAGCTAACCTGCACATGTGTGAAATAACATAATTGATGTTTACTGTTTGGGGCCAAACTAATTAGCAATAGCTAATTAGTACATTACATGAAAAATTAGACTTGTCCCATGTCATAAAATTACTTGGAAAAAGAAATTGATATTCAAACTCAGACCTGACTCCAATACCCACTCAGCCTTTAAACTACCCAGTTAGCCATGTATCTACAGGTTCAGCTCCTTCAGATTCAGGGTTGAAAATATTCAGGGGAAATAGGTTTCTACTAAATGTATTTTTTTCTCTTTTTGTTTGTCGCCCAACAATACAGTAAATTTTTTACATAGAAATTACATTGTTTTATGTCATTTAGAGATGAGTTAAAGTATGTGGGAGGAACTGTTCAGGTTGATGTGAATACCATACTATTTTCTACAAGAGACTTGAGCATCCATTGATTTGGGTATCTTGGTATCCATAGGTGGGTGGAACGTTCTAGAACCAATCCCATACAGATAATAAGGGACAAATCTACTGATTGTTTAATGTTATTTCATTTATGTAGCCTTTCTTTTCTTAGATAACTAAGTCATTTTCAATGACTTGCAATTGCAAATGATATTTTGGTAAACATCTTCTTAAATAGGTATTTATCTCCAACTCTTGTTTTTAACGGTAGAATTTCTCCACTAAAAGGTACAAACGTTTTTATGAACTTGATGCATTTTGAATGCATGTTTCAAGCGATTCAAAGTATTTAAATAATTATACTGATAAATAAAAATTCCATATGAGTTTAATATATCCTGTAGGCAACATTATAGTTTTAGATAGGATATAAAAAGCATCCAAAATATACTCTTAGGAAATGTTCTTAAAAGGTAAACTGCATGTGGGACCCTTCTATTAGATATGGAAAGTGGGATTTTATACAAAATTCTCTTTTTGTGCTTTTGGATTATGTTATTGGCTACATAGATATGAGATATTAACTGGTTCTTTTATCTGATAGAATGAAGCCTACTTCTTCTGTAGAGATTCATTTTGGGAAGCTATTTTTAGAAATGAATCAAATACAACCAAGTGACCCTACCTGAACAAGACTCACTGGAGGTGAAGATTGTGGTAATTTCATGTCAGTAGTGGGTTAAAGCCAGCTGGAGGGAATGGCTTTTAGAAGCCCATATCTAATAAAATTTATGTCCGACAGTGACTTGTGAATAATGTTACTTTTCTATGGTAAGACTCAGTAAAAAACAAAGATAGATACAAATGGCTCCCCAAAGCCACATGCGAACCCAGTGCAGAAGGCAGGATTTATTTGTGTTTATTTTCACTTAGCATAACCACTTCAAGCCCATTGAACATGACTGTCAAACTCCTACTCCCAATGGATAATGGTCAGCAAAAAAACCACAGAACAACTTTCCAGGTTTCCAAAAAGGTGGGTGGAGGAATAGAAGCATTTACTCAGGGACCCCAACTGAGGCTTTACTGTTTGCAACTTATGTAGATGTGGCCTTTAGTGGCTTGAGCTATGCCCAAGTGAACCATGTCTTTGACCATCCAACTCTGAGACTTACTGAAGCAGGGCAGATGCAGGAAACAACTTTGGTTGTACTGGGCTCTGTATCCAGAAAGTACCTGTGCTTGGGACTTAAGGCTCTGCCTTAGACAACAAATTTGTTCTTTTGTCTATTAGAACTGAAGGCTGATAGGACATGGAACCTCACAGGAGGCTTGGAGTTCCCTCCACTCCTGCGATAACAGCAGGCCTTCCCCATGACGATCAACCTAAGTGTCTTTTCTATCTCTGTTATATTTCTTTCTCCCTTCACACACTCACTTCTTTCTCTTCTTCCCCCTTCACTTTCTCCCTCTCTTCTTTCCTTTCTCCATTCCTTCCTCCATGCCTTCTTTTTAAATATTCCTTGGACAGCTCCTGGTGACTGGTTTTTGTATGGTCTACCAAATACACAAAGATGATTACCACACAGGCCTAACCTTACTGAAAGAACAAACAGGTAAGGGAGCAATCCAAATCAACCCATGAGGCTGCACCAAAGTACCACAGGGGACTCACAGGACAAGCTAACAGCCTGATGGACCTGAGAGAAAAGAAAGCTTCACAGGAAAGGTGATAAGTGATTGGATCGCAGATGATGAGGCAGAGAAAGAGGAAGGCTGCCCAGACCATGATGCCCAGCAAAAGAGGCATGGAAGCAAGCACATGGTTTAGGAGGTAGCATGCTGTGACATATACACCTATGCCAGGAGACAGAGATTTCACAAGAAAAATGTTGCAAAAAGTGGCTGATGTCAGAAGAGGTTTTGCATTTAATCTGTTGCCAGTGAGACATGACAGGAGGCTTTGGAAACAGTGAGTGACAGGACTACCACCCTCTTTTAGAAAATTGCCCTTCCAAACACAGGCAAGGTAGATTGGGAGCTTTGTGGAGGTAGGAGGTGGACAGAAAGAGCTGGCTGGGACCCAGCCACATTTATTTCTGACATGAAATCAACTGTTGTTCCTTAGAAACATGTTTCTCCGTCATCTTAATGGCCAATTCCTGCAGTCACTTGGAGCAGTTGTACAGTTGGTTCAAAAATAGTTGTTATCTAGGAACCTGAAATGATTATTGATCTTGCTTTGAGCAGCCAAACAAGTTTGGAAAAATAAGGCTTGAATAGAGGTTCCATCAAGCCAAAACAGGGCTAAAGTGAAAGGAATGGGAAGTTCAGCCCAGTTCCTCAGTACACTAAGACAAAAGTGTTCAAGGGAATTTCTGATTTCAAAAAAAAAATGTACACAGAGTAGAAAAAAAATCATCCCCCAACTTGGTAAGAAATGTACGCATTATCCTGCCCATGTAATTGTAACCCCTCTGTACAGTATGTTCACAAATAAAATTAAATTAAATTTAAAAAAAATCATCCCCCAAATCATTCCTGGTGATACAAGTCGCAGGGGGAGGGAAGGTTCAGCCACAAGTACATTAGAGCTCAAGTTGGGATTGCTGCAGACAAACCTTCCTGTTTGTGTTCTCTACACAGAAGTGGTAATGGAGTCCTTATCATCATGGTTCTCCATAAGCTAAGCAAAGAGCTCCCTCTGCACTCATTGCATTCCTGACTAGATGCAGGTGGTCTGTGGGAATTGCCAAACATCTAGGCTAAGCCTGGGTCAGTTGTGCTTGGTATTGCTGACCAGCAGTCCAGGTGGCAACTTTTCAAGTCCCAGGGGAGTGGCGGCCCATCTGCGTCTTTCCATGGACAGTGGGGGGAGGGGGGGAGGAGGGGATGTCTCTGTTATGCTGCAGCAACAAACAATTCCAAGTTCCAAACCAAAAGTTTACTTCTTACTCATATTTCATGCGTTAATGGGATTCACTGCCTTACTCAGTGCTTATGTTTCCCAACCAGGTTGATTTTTGTCTGCTTCCAAGTATGCCAATCCCTGAAGTAATGAGTTTTGAAAAATATATGTATGTATAGATAGATAGATTCACGGCAAAATCTAAAGGGGAGGGGTTGGACTCAAATCTGCCCCCATAAGGATAAAACTTGGGGTTGGTTATGGCATGAAGAAATGGGGTGGTCTAGAAATAATAAGGAAACCAGGCACTGGTGGCTCATACCTGTAATCCCAGCTACTCAGCAGGCTGAGATCTGAGGATTGCAGTTCAAAGCCAGTCCAGGCAGAAAAGTCCCTGTCAGACTCTTATCTCCAATTAATCACTCAAAAACCAGAAGTGTGGGGTTAGGAAGGTGGCTCAGTAGTAGAGCACTTGCCTTGCATGCATGAGGCCCTGGGTTCGATTCCTCAGCACCACATAAGCAAAAAGAAAAAAGCCGGAAGTGGCAGTGTGGCTCAAGTGATAGAGCGCTAGCCTTGAGCTGAAGAGCTGAGGGACAGCGTCCAGGCCCAGAGTTCAGGCCCCATGGCTGGACCAAAAAAAAAAAAACAGAAGTGGTGCTGTGCTCAAAGTGATAGAGCACTAGTCTTGAGCAAAAGAGCTCAGGGACAGTGCCCAGGCCTTGAGTTCAAGCCCTACAATCAAAAAAAAAAAAAAATAGAAATAAGGAAAGAGGGATCATTAGTGGTCTACCCATGTGTAAATAACATGGCTCCTCAAAGGACACAGATTCAGAAGGTAACAATGTTAAGATGGATGGCAGGTAACGTTTTTGCTGTCTGACATTAGAAAGTCAGCCTCTAGACAACTGCACAGGCTTAAGGGAAGGGTTAGTAATTTCAATCAGCTTGAGGTAAGTAAAAGTAGTCTCCAAGTTCCTGAAAATTACCTAAACAATTGTTACCATAGTGACCACACACATTGGAGGTGTTACTGATACAAAGCTAACGGGAGTATATTGCTTAGCTAGTGACCTCTAACACTAGTGATAAAAGCAAATAACTAAAAGCAAGCAAAGCTAAAAGGATTATTTTAGTTTCCCCTTAGTTTTACTTACAATGTTGGAAAATACATCCTATGGAAAACTACAGCTTTTGGTGTCAAAGGAAAGAGATCAGTAGAGATCTGGACACCAGAAATTAGATGTTTCTACCTGGATATCACTTAAGCTACAATCCACATCCAAACGGTATGTAGTTACAATATGGTAGAACTGTGTAATATGCCCACATATTGGATAGAGGAAGAGAATTGAATTGGTAGGAAGATTGGTAGCTTTTGCTACCACACCTTCTGCTTTTTGTTGTTTGTTTTTTTTTGTTTTTTTTGGTCCGGTCATGGGGCCTGAACTCTGGGCCTGGGCCCTGTCCCTTAGCTCTTCAGCTCACAGCTAGCGCTCTTCCACTTGAGCCACAGCGCCACTTCCGGCTTTTTTCTTTTTGTTTATGTGGTGCTGAGGAATCGAACCCAGGGTCTCAGGCATGCAAGGCAAACACTCTACCACTGAGCCACCTTCCCAGCCCTGCTACCACACCTTCTAAAAGCAGATGTAGGCATCTAAGGAGTCGAGCCCCTGGGAAAGTTTCTTTCTATGTCTTGCATATGGATGAACAGACCAGAAAGGGACTGATCCATAAAGACCTTGAGTGTGGATGGCTCCATTTAGTGACCTGCTCCTTCCAGGTCCCATTCTTAGCTTCCATAAGAGCACATGGCTGTCCACTCCCAAAAGGAGACAAATTACACTGCTGGTGTTTAAAAACAAAGCCATTCATCAGGGAAGTATTTCTGTGGCCTCTACATTTGACTGATAGATAGAAGACTTTATCCTTTGAGACTAGAAAAACTACATAGATTCACCCCTTGGTTCTCATACTTGGTATCTCTCCCCTCTTTCCCAACTCCGCTTCTGTGGTGACCTCTTCTTGTCTTCACTTCCCCAGTGGATTCATATTCTTCCAACTTCTCCGTCTTGTCTGTTAAGTCCTGGATTCCACTCTGTCCCCACTCAGTTCTTCATTTGCTGAACTGCTGTGAGACTTGCTTCAGCTGTTAGCACCTGGTAGCCCTCTCTGAACTTGACATGGCACCAGGCCCCTCTTCTGTGTTTCCAAAGGCCCAAACACCTATTTCTATTATTGTAACACTTTTTACCTTAATCTAGTCTCCTTAAAGTTCCTAGAAGTCTGGAATTCTGCTGTTCATCCTTCTGTTCTCACTGCCTGTCTGGCACTAATAGACACTAAACAAATGGAAAACTAATTTGCCATGAAGCCTCTTGGCCCAGGATGGTGCCTACACATGTCCTGTGGAGGACTCTCTACTTTCCTCTGACTGGAAATTTCAAGCACACCAGGAGTCATGAGTTGCAAACCTGACAATGCTGCGCAATTATTGAGATCTGTCAATTCATCTTTTATACTTAGAACAAACACTGTGGGCAAATCCAGTGGGCATCTGAGTCCAGTAGACATTTTCCATCCTGGGAGCTAGAAGTTTTCTGAGCATTACCAACACTTATTGTTCTATTCCTGCCTCTTGCTCTGGCATCAGCTCTCCAAGTGATAAAAGAGATAGCAAGTTTGAAAGGAACAGGAAAGCTAGAGGACCACTGCTGAAAGGGATACTAAGATGGCTGTGGGCTCACAGAATTCTGCCTAAGCTCATGGAGTAAGACTGCGCCTGCCCTCAGAAGAGTGGCCTGACCCAGTTAAAGGTATGTAGCTCTCGTTGGGAGCATGGAACCAGCCAGAGCCCCCATCCAGTCCAATTCCCACATCACTCAGTCTTAGTGGAGTGACAGGTATCTCCCAGTAAAGATTTACTTAGTCTCCTGCTTATCAAAACTTCTACAGCTTCACCATTAAATCATAAATCAGCAATAGGCCACTTTACGCTTCACCGCAGACCAAACATGGCACTGTTTGAAATAAGAGGAACATGAAAAAAGGGAGTTAGAGCTGTTCTTTGCAATAGGATGTATATGAACTCTACAGAAGGCCAGAATCTTCCCCTCATCATAGATAAGAGAGGCTTGCTAATTGTCTGGACAACTGCCAATGTGTTTCATTTCTTTATAATGAATGCATACCATATGACTCTACTGAATTGTTTGTTTTAGAGAGGTAGGGTGTGTGTGTGTGTGTGTGTGTGTGTGTGTGTGTGTGTGTGTGTGTGTGTGTGTGTGTGTGTGTGTGTGTGTGTGTGTGTGTGTGTGTGTGTGTGTGTGTGTTATTAGCAGTTAGTTACTCACTGAAAAGTTATACTAACAAAGGCTGCCTGAAATGCCTGCTGTGAACAGATCTAAGAGGGACTGGACTTGGAGTCCTATAATCTGAACCTCTCCATAGGACTTAGAATTCTAAAAGCTTATTACTCCTCCTCCCTTCACACACACATACATACATGCATACATACTGAGGATTCCAGTCTGCAAAATGAGATAATAACTATAGTCACTATATAAAATTGTAGTGAGAGTTAAGAGACACTGTGTGTGAGAACAGCCCTAGCACTTGGTCAGTACTAAGAGATGCTCAAAACTTTCAGCCAACCTGCCCAGTAGCAGAGTCATCTGATACTATAGTATCCTTTCTGCCCACTGCCCAATCCATCTTTTTAATTTAATTTAATTGTCAAGATGATGTACAGAGAGGTTACAGTTACATACATAAGGTAGTGAGTACATTTCTTGTGCAACTTGTTACCCTCTCCCTCATTTTTCTCCCACTTAGACATGTGCTTGCATGATTCTCCAAAAAGGGATAAAACTCAGATGTTTCTTAATTCACCCAGGCAAAAAAAAATACATGAAAGTTTATTAATAGACACTGATAAGTTTTGACAATTTAATGTGATATATAGTCCATAAACCTTGTCCCATGGTAAGGATGGACTTGAAGCTGGAGGGAGGTGGTGTTATGACTATAGTAACTTTAACTGAGCCAAACAGAATGGGCTGGAAGGGAGAGTGCCTGTGGCATGTGAAATGCTAAAAGATGGAAGCAATGGGTTTCTTCCTGCTCTGGGAGGGATTTCTTTTTGTATTTTGTTTATTTTGTTTTTTGTCTGTTTGGTTTTTGTCAAGCTCCCGAGAAAATTATAAGGAGACACAATAACACTCATTGTTTCTTAGCTTAATGGAAATGAAATAAAAGTGAAAAAAAAGATGATTATCAAGAGAAGAGCCCCAGTACTGACACAAAGAAAAGAGAGAGTCAGGCCTATTGGTTCTCTCTCTTTCTGGAGAACACTGACTAACATATTTGCTTTTGTTAGTTTTTATTAATAGAAAATCTGAATACTATTGCCCCATTTGTTAGGAAATGGAAAGGCATGGAAAAAATTATATTAAGTGAAGTAAGACAGACCCAAAGAAACATAGGTACCATGGTTTCCCTTATTTGCAATATCTAGTATATGTCTGAGTCAAGCAGAAAAGTTCAGATAAGGTGATGTTAAGGAAATGAACCCTAAGATATGTATTCAAATGTTTTTTTTTCTTTCATGTGATTGTTTCTAACACATTTATAAGATTATTTCTGTTGCTTTGTATGTCCCTCCCCCACAGTATAACCCCTGCTTTCACTGTATTTGATGTCGGTATAATTTGTGGAAGGGAAGAGGAAAAACAAATCGTTTAAATAGGGATACAGGTGGACCCATTGCAACAATGAGACATACAAGTCGTTATGTCGAAAGCGAACTTTACAACTTTGGTGTGTGTGTGGGAGGGGGAGGATTGGGCGTGGGGGTGGGGGGAGGATGGGAAGGGATGGGAAGGGGAAACAAAGGAGGAGGCTACAATGCTTGATAAGAAATGTACTCATTATCTTGCCCATGTAATTATAACCCCTCTGTACAGTATTTTCACAATAAAAAAAAAGAAAAAGAAAAAGAAAAAGAAAATCTGAATTCTTGCACAGCTCTTGGACCACATGCCAAAACCTATCCTCAGAGCAACACACATCCTCTAGACACTGTATCCTGCAAGGTTGGCCTTCTGTGTGCTGATACCTCAGTCTTACACAGGGATTCCTGGATTGGAAGAAAAAAAATTTCTATTATGAAAGGAAATGTTTCTCACAAACCTTTATGTACAAAATAATGTGCATCTGACTCTGAGCTCCTTTCGACAATCTGTTAAAACACATACCTGCTTAAATAGTCATGGCACACGACCTCTTCCCTACCCTGGCAGTTTACATGCTAAGGGGGACATTCCAATTAATCCTTCCATCTGCCACCCTTACTCCCTTGATGATGGTAGAAAACAAGTTGTCAAGCCATCTTAGAAAAAGGGAACTCTGAGCCTCTTGAGTCTGTTTAAGGTATTTAGGGAAACATTCTCTTCCTACCAAACTGTTCTGCTTCCTCATCTTGTCTTCTAGAATCAGGAGGAATGTGAAGAAGACAAGGGCTAGAAGACATGATGGACTATTGGAAGCTGAGCCTGGCTCCAGCAGAGGTTTATAGCCCCTAATTCTGAACGCAACCTAAGACAAAGGCTGGGAACAGCAGTAGGCCCCTGTCTGGGGAGAAGCCCCTTCATTCTCTCTAAAAAGCTGGCTCCTCACTGTTGCAGCTTCTATGCTCTGCCCAAGACCCTAGGGTTTTCCCTTTCACAAGCACATAGGCCCATACTCAGAGCCTAGATTACGCCAAAAGCCGCAATCTCTTTTCTCTGTTGAACAAAACAATCTTTTTGATGCTCTTTATCACTGAATTCAACAACAGTAAGGAAATTCTGAGAAGAAGTAAACACACATTAAACCCCCCTCCCTAACAGTTTTGGGCTCTTGATTATCTACTTACTCTGGGATTTCTTTCTTTTAGCTATATGACAACTTAGGAATTTGCATCATTCTCTATTTTACGACTCTGTGTGTGTGTGTGTGTGTGTGTGTGTGTGTGTGTGTGTGTGTGTGTGTGTGTGTGTGTACACACATGCCAGTACCAGTGCTTGAACTCAGGGCCAGAGTACTCTCACTTTGCTTCTTTTACTCAAGGCTAGCACTCTACCCCTTAAGCCACACCTCTACTTTCAGCTGTTTGGTGGTTAATCAGAAATGAGAGTTTCATGGTCTTTTCTGCCAAGGCTGGCTTCAAACTTCAGTTCTCAGATATCAGCCTCCTGAGCTGCTGAGACTACAGAGGCACCCATATCATTTAGTAATCTCACAATCTCAGTCTCTTTCTTGTAAACTCCCAGCCCTTCCCGGAAGCCATTAATCCAAAAGGGAAGAGCATAGAGTGATCAACCTGTAGCAGTTGGGATCATGATTGTGAATCTTGGAGAACGTAGTAGCACATGCATGTTGACCCTCCACAAAAGATGCATCCTAAATCTCAGAATTTATGTATGTGTCTTCAGTTGAGTCATTGTGGATGCAATAAAGCTTAAGATCTTGAGATGAGATCATCCTTCCTAGATTATCAGAGGAACCCTAAATCCAACAATAAGTGCCATGGGGTGGGGGTGGGGGGAAAGACATAATCCTGAAGCTTGCACTTGGCCCTAAGTGTTGTCCCTGACCTTTTTTGTTCAAGCAGATGCTCTGTGATCTTAGCTTCCTGAATAACTAGGATTACAGATGTAAGTTGTTGATGCCTGGCTCCATTTGTTTCTTAAAAGAACACATGTCAAGCTGGGCACCAGTGGCTTATATCAGCCACTCAGGAGGCTGAGATCTGAGGATCACAGTTCAAAGTCAGCCCAGAACAGGCAAGTCCTTAAGACCCTTATCTCCAATTAGCCACCAGTAAACTGGAAGTGGAGCTGTGGCTCAAAGTGGTAGATCACTAGCCTTGAGCAAAATAGCTCAGAGAAAGTACCTAGGCTCTGAGTTCAAGCCCCACAACTGACAAATTAAAAAGAAAAAGAAGCAAATGTATCCCACCATGATGACACATGCCTGTAATGTCAGTCTTCTGGAGGCTAGCGTGGGCTGCATAATCCATCCTTGTCTCAAAAACATGAAAAACAATATACAAGGAACCAGATTAGACAGCCTTCTTCATAAAAGTAAAGAAGCACAGTTTGGAGTGAGTCTGCCACAAGTGTCTTCTCCATCCACTGGAGCTGGAAGAGACAAAGAAGACATCATCTCTAAAGCCTCTAGAAGAGAAGGAACACTTTCCAGCCAATACCTGATTTCAGACTTTTCGCTCCACACCCTTGAGAAAATATTTCTGTTTTTTTTAAGCTAGCAAGAGTGGTAAGTTGTTATTGCAGTCCCAGAAAGTAATACAGAAGTTAACAGTCTTTCATAATTTCCAAGATAGGATTGCATGGAAATTTCCCAAATCTACCCATTGGAGAGACTGTCAGATTGGTCCTTTCTGCCCAGGGACCATGAGCATGTGGAGTTTCTTACTCCATCTAGGCATCTCTCATGTCTGGTCAGTCACTTGCACCCACTTCTGGGGATCCTGCTTATCTTCAAGAGCTTAATCTTCAATTTTGAGCTCTTGGATCAAAATCACTATAACGGTATCTGTGTTAATGTCTATCCAATGTGAACCAATGTGGAGTCTCACCCCTCCCCGGCCCAAGTTCCACTTGATTTCTACAACCCACATGCATCTTACCACTCACTCCTATAATATACACCTAGGCTTGAACTCAGTTGGAAATTGCATTTTGGAAGTGACCAACACAAGCTGGGTCACTTGGATGGGTGAACTTGTAGAAGAGAGAGGAAGGAGGGTGTTACCCTATCCTTGGTTTATATCCAATCCTGAAGGAGAGAGTCCCTCTTCGCCTGGGCTTATAGATAATGTCTCTCTGAGCCATGATAACTCAGATATCATCTCAGCTTCAATACATGTTTCATAACACTAGTCTTCATTTAGATTTTCATTGTCTTGTCTATTATTTGTGTTTTCCCTAGAGTTGTATGTGAAATTGTCTCCATTCATCTATTAAGTCTTAGGATCTCATTCTTCTAAATTTGAATAGGAAACTGCATAGGTTTCTCAAAGTGTCCTCAGTACACCATGATGGTTAATTTTTTTTTTATTTTTGCCAGACCTGGGGCTTGAACTCTGGGCCTGGAAGCTGTCCATGAGCTCTTTTGCTCAAGGCTAGAGTTCTGTCACTTGAGCCACAGTGCCACTTTCAGCTTTTTCTGTGATTAATTGGAGATAACAGTCTCATAGACTTTTCTGCCCAGGCTGGCCTCATACTGGGATCCTCAGATCTCAGCTACCTTAGTAGCCAGAATTACAGGCGTGAGCCACCAGCACGTGGCCCATGATGATTAATTTTTATGTCTTAACTTGACTGGGTTATGAAATGACATACATACATAGCTGACAAGACATGATTTGTGGATGTATTTGGGAGGATGTTTCTAGAAGAGATGAACATTTGAGTTAATAAACTGAGTTCTTTAAAAAAAAAAAAAAAAGATTATTCTCACTAATGTGAGTAGATCTTACCCAATCCACTGAACATCTGAATAGAATACAAGCAAAGTAAAAGAGACAGTTTGCCTGACCTGAGCCATTACTCTCCTGTGTTTGGCATCAGTACTCTTGGTTCCATTCATATCCTATATTCTAGAGATTACTGTTACAGATAGCCAGAGCACTGGTCAAGATACACTAGCAACAAGCCTGTGTATGGGAAATCCATCAACAAGAAAGAGGGGGAAAGCCAGGCACCGGTGGCTCACGCCTATAATCCTAGCTAAGGTTATCTCAGGAGGCTGAGATCTGAGGATTGAGGTTTAAAGCCAGCCTGGGCAGGAAAGACCGTGAGATTCCTATCTCCAATAAACTACTAGAAAACTGGAGTGGCAATGTAGCTCAAGTGGCAGAGCTCTCACCTTGAGCTGAAGAGCTGAGGGACAGTGCCCAAGTCCAGAGTTCAAGCCCCATGACCGACCAAAAAAAAAAAAAAAAAGAAGAAGAAAGAGGGGAAATTGAGAGTAAATGACTAAGAAATAAAATTTCTTAAGTTACAAGAATAGAAGCATCATAAAAATATCATTTATCAAAAGGATGGCTTTCTGTTTTATAGCTAGAGTCTAGTATGCACTATGTACACATTTTTATTATAAAAAAGTGACACAAGGCTAAATCATGATAATGTGAATCAATAACTAATTAGCATTTATAAATGCAGCTCTGGGAAGCATATTTCAGTTTCATAGCTAAAAGTGAAGCAAATATTTGTGTGGTGTGCCCCTGGCGAATCCACAGGCTAAAAGTAGGATTACAAGTGAGGTCAAAGATCTGCCCTCTGGAAATGCAATTATCCTGATACACTATCTCAAGTCAAATCAATAAGCACACACAAAAACCACAGAGGAAAGAATAAGCCATGAGAGGTTCAACTTCCTGCCAAAGCCTCAGAGGAAATAAGTCTTCTACAGGTATTTTTCAAGATGGTCTAATGGATATTAATGAGACAAAGGGCAACATGGAAAGCAAGCACACAGAGCAAGAATTGCTGTACATGTGGTTTTGGAAAGAAACAAAGGTAGGTGGGTCTGGTGTGCTTGTAACTACTGATGCAAGAAGAGAAGACAACTTCAAGTTTGGCATGTTTTCCTTCAGATTTGGCACAGCTTAAGCAGCTTGAAATGGAGCAAATAAAATGAACAGTTGAGATTGCCATTGTATCTAGTAGGTGTTGTTTTCCTGACATGATTTCCTCATATCTCACTTCATTTATGTAGTTGTAGCTGAGTAGTAATGTGACTGGTTCCATCTCAAGATGCAGCAGCCTCCATATAACCCACAGACCAGCAGAGAATCTAAATGGTCCTCCTGGGGAGAGTCAGACATTACGATAAAACAAGGAGACAAGAGACAGAGCAGAGACAGAGCGAGGGCAGATTAAAACATAGAGAATAGAAAAAAGATAAATGGATGCTGAAAAGAAAATGTAGAAGTAAAAAAATGGCATAAAAATGGAAAAAGCAGTAAATTTCTTCTTGCTTTTTGACATACTATTCAGAGCCTGGTAAGCCTAGAGCTTAGAGCATGGCTAGAAAACAGAAGCTTTTTCCATACATCCTCCTATATCCTGTGGCCTTCTTCGTGGCACAGACTATTTATAAACATTTTATTAGTTCCTTTTTTCCTGAAAGTTGTAAAACCCTCTAACCAATCAGGATGACATTGGACATAAAATCCACATTGCTAACTAAATTGCTGTCATCCTACATAGATGATCTTCCTTGACATTTCAGACTGATGCCACCATGTTCTGCTTTAGCAGATATTAGCACCTTCCATTCCTCAGTTGTTTTTATCCATCTTTGAAAGATGGAACGTTGGTTGCCCATGATGGTTAATTTTGATTGTCAACTTGAAGATGTTCCTGGAAGATTAATAAAGTATATCTTAGGGTATGTCTGTGAGGACATTTCCAAAGAGGATTAACTAAAAGGGGAAATGTTCCATGAATGTGGGTGACATTTTCATAGACAGTGGCCCTGAGTTGGAATAAAAGAGGAAGAAAGAGAGAGCCAGCACAAGTCAATGAATGTAATTCAACACATCAATAGGACAAGAACTATATGATCATCTTAATAGAAGCAAAAAAAAGCATTTGACAAGACCCAGCACACAGAGAAACTAGGAATCCAGGGAACAGTCTTCAATATAATAAAGGCTGAATATGACAAACCTACAGCCAGCATTTATTTAATGGTGAAAAGTTAAAACCATTTCCTCTAAAATCAGGAAAAAGACAAGGATATCCGTTCTCTCTACTCCTCTTTAATATTGTATTGGAATTCCTAACCAGAGCAATAAGGCAAGAGACAAACATAAATAGGGAAAGATGAAGTAAAACTCTCCCTCTTTGCAGATGACATGATCTTGTATTTAAAGAATCTCACGGACTCCACTCCCAAATTACTCAAGCTGATTGGAAACTTTGGCAAAGTAGCAGGGTGTAAAATTAACCTTCAAAAATCAATGGCTTTTCTGTATGCCAACAATGAGAAGAGCATGGCTGAAATCAAGAAAGCAACTCCTTTTGTAATAGGCCCATAAAAATTAAATATGTAGGAGTTAACTAAAGAAGTGAAGGACCTCTATGATGAAAACTTTAAAAACCTGAAAAAGGAAATTAAAGCACAACTTAGGAAGTGGAGAAACCTCCCATGCTTCTGGATTGGAAGGATCAACATCTTGAAAATGGCAATACTTCCCAAGGCTATCTACAAATTCAATGTGATACCTATCAATATTCCAACCTCATTCTTCAATGAAATAGAAAAAGCACCAAAAACTTCATATGGAATAATATAAGACCCCAAATAATGAAAACAATCCTCAGCAGGAAGAGCAGTACTGGAGGAATATCAATACCAAACTTCAAACTCTATTACAAAGCTGTAGTTATAAAAACAGCTTGGTACTGGGACATGAACAGGCCTGAGGACCAGTGGAATAGAACTGAAGACCCAGAAATGATCCTACAGACCTAGGGCCACATAATTTTTCATAAGGGAGCCAAACTTATCAGATGAAAGAAAGGCGGCCTCTTCAACAAATAGTGCTGGCAGAATTGCCTATACACATGCAAAAAAAAGAAGTTAGATCCTTACATATCACCCTACACCAGAATCAACTCCAAATGGTTCAAAGACCTTGAGGTAAGAGTAAATATCCTGAAAATCTTACAAGAAGGGATAGAGGAAACACTAGGGCTCCTTGGCACAGATAGAAACGTCCTAAATAAAGATCCAGAAACACCACAAATCAAAGAAAGGTTGGCAAAATGGGATTGCATTAAACTACAGAGTTTCTGCATGTCAAAGGACATAGCTAGAGAGATCAATAGAAAGCCCACAGATTGGGAGAAAATCTTCACTGTTTTCACTGTCTATACAACAGACAAGGGCCTCTTACAAAAATATACTTAGAGCTCAAAAAATTAAACCCCCAAACACAAATTCTTAAAAAAAAAAATCAACCACACCAGGCGCCAGTGGCTCACGCCTGTAATCCTAGCTACTCAGGAGGCTGGGATCTGAGGATCAAGGTTCAAAGCCAGCCCAGTCAGGAAAGTCCATGAGACTCTTATCTCCAATAAAAACCACTAGAAAACCAGAAGTGGTGCTGTGGCTCAAGCGGTAGAGAGCTTGCCTTGAGCTGAAGAGCCCAGGGACATCACCCATGTCCAGAATTCAAGCCCCACGACCGACAAAAACAAAAACAAAAAAAAACACTACCCACTAATAAGTGGGCTAAAGAATTAAAAGAATACTTCTCTGGAGAGGAAATAAGAATTGCCAATAGACACATGAAGAAATGTTCAATATTTCTGGCCATAAAAAATGCAAATCAAAACTATCTTGAGATTCCACCTCACCCCAGTTAGAATTGCCATTATCAAGTAAACAAAAAATAACAGCTGCTGGCAGAGATGTGTTAAAAAGGGGGCATTACTGTTGGTGGGAATGCAAACTGGTTCAACCACTCTCGAAGCAGTATGGAAACTCCTCAAAAACCTAAACATAGAGCTTCTCTGTGACCCAGCAATCACACTCCTGCACAATTACCCCAATGATCACAAAGAAGGCCACACTAAAACTTCCAGTACACTATGTTCATTGCAGCGTCATTTACCCTCGCTAAGATATGGAACCAACTCAGATGCTCCTCAGTGGATGAATGGATCAAGAAAATGTGGTGCATATATACTCAATGGAATTCTATACTTCCATCAGAAAGAATGCCATTGCCCCATTCATAAGGAAATGGAAAGACTTGGAAAAAATCATATGAAACGAAGTAAGCCAGGCCCAAAGAAACATGGGCTCCATGGTTCCCTTCATATGTAATAATTAGCATACATCTACAATAGTCCCAGCAGAGGATTCCAATAAACCAATAGCGATGTACACATGGCCACATAAAATGATAGTAATCAAAATGATTTCTATAATATGGAAACAAGAGGGTTTTGTGGTGGTTGTTCTTGTTTTCATTTATTTTTTTAGTGTACTGTTTGCAATTATTTCTTTTGTATTTCATTTTTTTCTCCTCTGGTTTATTTCCTGTGGTCACTATTTCTGATTTCAATATCCAGTGTCTTGTATATAAGTTTATCTGATTTGGGGAAGGAAAGGGAAATCACAGAAAAGGTAGGCCAAAGAGTGAACCAACACAACAGATGCTATTTTGGAAATGATCTTTACAACTTGGAGGGGAGGGGAGTTGGGGGAGTGGGAAAGTGGGAGAAAATGAAGGAGAGGGTAACACTGCTAGAAAAGAAATGTACTCATTACCTTATTTATGCAATTTTTAACCCTTCAATATATCACCTTTACAATAAGACTTTAAAAAATAAAACAAGAGATAGCCAAGCGCATAGGTATTTATGTCTGTGCTTCTGGGCTGCCACAACGTGAGGTGCTCTGCTCTTCCACAATTCTTCCAGCTGTGATGAGCAGAAATCTTTAGAATAATGTGAGAAAACAAATTTTTCCTCCATTAAGACATTTTTGGTAAGGTATTTATTATAACCATGCGAAAGTGACTGACATATTGCCTTTAAAAAATGGTAATGGTATTCTACATCCATTTTTGAAGCTTTTTAATCCCACTTCCTATCCAGTCTGATTTCATTTTCAGAAGTTTTATGATTTCCCAGAAAGAGTTCAATAGCCCTTCTCTCTGCTCCCAGAACATGCACAAACTTCTCTGTGCCCACAGCAGCCTATACGCTGCAGTTTCCCATACCCTTTGTAGAGTGGCATCCCACCTGGAATGAAAACTGAAAGGCAGGGAGACAAGCATAGTACTCACAAGAAGGGCCTGGTACCATGCCTAGAACATAGCAATCAACAAACAAATGAATGGTATTCATGGTTGGATATGATAGGATCATAAAAGGAGGCCAAAACAAAATTCTGTGTCAACAGAAAGTGAAGAGACCAATTGCTGCTCACCAAAATTAATTTGTCCTTAAACCAAGAAACAGCAATTGAGATATACAACACAGAAGTCGTATTTTGCATCATTCTACTCTGATTTACTGGCAGTTTTTAAGCAAGGGGTATATTTTGGTTAATGACTGAATTCTGCCATTACAACTCAGATGTTTAAAATATACAGTTTTTCCTTTGTAATATCTGCGATTTCTTCTCTGCTTCTGGCCTGTCACAACCACAAAGAAACATTTTTTTGCTTGAACTCTGCCTGAGCGCTATCCCTCAGCTCTTCAGCTCAAGGCTAGCACTCTACCACTTGAATTATAGCCCCACTTCCAGTTTTCTGGTAGTTTATTGGAGATAAGAATTTCACGGACTTTCCTGCCCGGGCTGGCTTTGAACTGTGATCCTCAGATCTCAGCCTCTTAAGTAGCTAGGATTATAGGCATGAGCCACCGGTGCCCAGCATCATCAAGAAACGTTTATCCACAAATGGCAAGTGCCTTGAATTATGGCTTCTTGTGCCTCTCTAAAGTGCTCATATTCTCATATCTATTTCTCACGAGTTGCCAACCTGGTTCAGACAGCTCACCCACATAAATGTCCATGAGGACAGGTGTCCAGGCTGGTAGGGCATGCCTTCTTTCCCGTGTTAAGATAGAAAAGGTTCAAATGGTTCCCCAGGTCAAGTAGTTGTTTGGTTTTTTTTCAGGACATTATGAATTTACCCACATAAACTTTTGTCCTTTTTTTTTCCGGTGAAGAAACTTGTTTTCTCTGACTACATCCTTGTATACCAATCCCTTATAATTTATTTTCTTTTCAAATTCTAAGGTTCATTCATTTCCTTGAATCTGTTCCTCATTTTTAAATTAAATCTGCCGGTCTTCAAGCTAATCTTTGAAAAAAGAAACCATTTCATATTGAAGAGAAGAGAATCACTGAGCAAGACAGACGTTAAAGAGACCTACAAAAAATAATAAAGCAGGTTTCATAGAAATTTATTTTCGTACCAAAAAAATAACATTCAAAGGCAATGTTTTTATTATACAGCATAACTTCTACTAAATTAAAAACTAGATTTTTGCTGATAACCACTACTAACTTTTCTATGGAAAAAAACACCTCAAAGTTTACAGTTTGAAACACTTGATAAAAAAGAGACACCTGTTCAATAATTATATAAATGCCCTTGACAGATTTCAGTAGCCTATTATGTATCCTTTCTGGCAATGTCAGCTTTCTAAAGTCAATTAGCTTCTAAATTTGAAAAGCACCTGGTGACCACATCCTATTTATTATTCAAGGCATCTATTTTCTTTCTTTCTTTTTTTTTTTTTTTTTTTTGCATAGGCTTGGCAAGTCTGAAAAATGTTTTAAGTTAAAAAGAATGAAGAAATATACTACATTTGATATTAGAAAAACAGTATTCCTCCCCACCCCCCACCCTTAGCTGCAAGTCTTCCCCAGGAAATTTACAAAGTGCACCAGTTAAATACATCTGTACATTTAAAACATTAAATATGTCAACAGTGAGAAATTTTTAAATATTTTGAATCAAATACTATAGCACAAATATAATTTACAATACTTTGCACAGAAAACATTACATCTGAAATATAACTTTAGACCTTATATAAAAATACACATTTTGTTCTTTCCTTGTTAGAAAAAGTATTTAATTCGCAGGTTCCAGCATGATGTAACAATTCAGAAGAATTTAACCCTTCAGATGATGGTTCATCCGCTATGACATGGCACCCTCTCTGCTTTAAGGTCCATGGTAGCACCAAACCACAGGAAAATAAACTCCTTCCACACTTGCTCCAGTCTGGTTTAATTCTATGAATTCATTACAAAATTATAAAACCATTGTGTGACCACCGTGGCCAAGTATCCCATATCTCCCTGGCTGTAAACATGTATGCATTTACAGATTGCGAGTTTGGTACCATCCTGAGCCATGCCTCTTAGTAGTCTTATACACCTATATACATCTTTTTGGCTTGTTTTGAAAAAAAAGTTTCCAAACATCTCAAAAAAAAAAAAAAAAGAAGAAGAAGAAGTGTGCTACTGCTCCACCAAACAGACGTCAATCTATATCGCCAACTTTAAATGCCCCAAAGTACGTGGCATCTTGATCAGGATCCAGCAGGAAAGGATTGGATACCTCAATACTGATTTCCTCACCAGAGCGGAGTTTAAAAAATCCTCCAACGTTTATGGAGTAAAAATGGAATTCAGAATTCCCCGACCAGTATTTTGTACTTCCTCCTTTCATCAGAGTTTGAGAACTTGGGATTTTGACGCTGGTTTTAGTGACATAGACCATCAACTGAAGATACTCGGTGGGTAGGTCCCCTGATGTTTCATGATGGCGAAAGCAAATGTTGGCATACAGGTAATAAAAGCCATTTTGGTTAACTATTAGCTTTCCATTCTTCAAAGTCATGTTGGAGATCTTCGCCCAGCCCCGATCATGATACCAAGAGGACAGACTCACTTTATGGGAACCTGTGGAGAGGAGAGGCACAGGACTTAAAATTCATTCTTTGAAGGAGAGCCACCTCATGATTCCATGAGGCAGGAGGGGGAAAAATCAGTGTAACAGCCATTATTCCAATGATAGTTTCCTTTCTTGAAATTTAGTTTGCTATATAGGGAGAGATACATTCATATGTAACAAGTGTACTAGGTTAGACAAGGAACAGGGGACAAATACACATTTTCCTGCCCTCAAGAAAAGGACGGCAGGGCTGGGAAGGTGGCTCAGTGGTAGAGCGCTTGCCTTGCATGCATGAGGCCCTGGGTTCGATTCCTCAGCACCACATAAGCAGAAAAAGTCAGAAGTGACGCTGTGGCTCAAGTGGTAGGATACTAGCCTTGAGCTGAAGAGCTGAGGGACAGTGCCCAGGCCCAGAGTTCAGGCTCCACAACAGAGAGAAAGAAAGAAAGAAAGGAAGGAAGGAAGGAAGGAAGGAAGGAAGGAAGGAAGGAAGGAAGGAAGGAAGGAAGGACAGACGGAAGGAAGGAAGGAGAAAGAGAGAAAGAAAGAAAGAAAGAAAAGAACAGCAAACTAAAGAGAAAGAAGATCCAGTTGACATAAGAAGTAGGAAGAACATGAGGGAAGGACAGATGCATATGAATGCCATGAGATTTCAAAGAAAACAGGTTTTTTGGTGTGGTTTTTTTTTTAAACAATATCCAAAGTATCTGTCCATAGATTTAGAAAACAGTTTTTTTTAATCCAGGAAAAATTTTTTAAATGACTTTGTAGAGTTGTTGCTTAGCCTAGAATCTTTAAAAGAGGAATAAGATCTGGACACACCAACAGGAGTAAAAAGGTCATTTCAGGTGGAAGCAGAACAAGCCAGAGACAAATCTGACAAGAGAGCAAGAAATTAATATAGAAAGCTAATTTCCATATGTCACACATCTTAATCTCCTCCACCCTTTATGAAAACCTGGGTTGTAGTAATTTTGGGGAAGTGGCCAACAATTAGATTCTATTCATCTTATCATCTAATTTCTCCACCTATAATACCCCACATGATTCCCAGACTCACACAACTGAGCAGCTATCCAGAAAGTATGTATAAATCCATCTACATGCGCCACCATAATCACACCTACACCAACCATTTCTGTACTCTCAGCTACTCAGGAGGCAGATATCTGAGAACTGTAGTTCAAAGCTAGCGTAGGCAGGAAAATCTCTTCTCTCCAAGTAACTACCAAAAAAGCTGGAAGTAGAGGTGTGGCTCAAGTGGTAGAACACCAGCCTTGAATGAAAAAACTAAGGAACAGTGTCCATTCACTGAGTTCAAGCCCCAATACCAGAATAAAAAAAATACAAGAGTCTAAACTGAAAATATAAATTAAAGTCATCATCCTCTGAAGCATACAATACTGGCTAGCTCTGAAAGATCAGTGGGCTCAAGGAGTGATTGACCCAACCAGAGAAGCAAATGGAGTTCCTTTTAAACACAAGCATTTATACTAACATTTCCTTCCATCACCAACCCATCAAATTCCAGAAATAAACAGGAGTTTTTGCTTTGTTTTGTTTTTTGGCAATGACTTCATTCTAGGTGCCTGCAGAGAGAGCTTTATAACTAAAACATGCTTGCTATTGCCAACCAGACTTTGGCACGCAGTTTAATGCAATATTTATCACATGCCATTTAGATTGAACTGAAAAGATAAGTGTAGGGTACATTCACAGCACGCACAGCTGATGCATCAGTATTAATTTGATTGCCTTTGCAAACATACAAAATAGTTTTCCACTCAGAGAAAAATAGTGTAGATCTACCACAAGGTACATATAGACCAAGAGAATTTTCTTATGTAGTAAGTTTGTGGGTCAGGACAGGATAGGTAGTTTAATAAATGTTCAAACAGCTCAAAACTGGGCACTGGTGTCTTACGCCTGTAATCTTAGCTACTCAGGAGGCTGAGATCTGAGAATCGTGGTTCAAAGCCAGCCTGGGCAGGAAAGTCCATGAGACTCTTATCTCCAATAAAACACTAGAAAAACCAGAAGTAGTGTGGTGGCTCAAGGGGTAGAGCACTAGCCTTGAGCTGAAGAGCTGAGGGACAGCAGCAAGGCCCAAAGTTCCAGCTCCACCACCTACAACGACAACAACAAAAATAAAAACAGCTCAAGAATTGATTTCTCACTTTTATGACTTAATCAGGAAAAAAAGATATCCCTCCATGCCCAGGCTTCACAATTATTTATTAAAAGTTATACTTTTTCAGCTGAAAAAAAACCCCTTAGGTCATTTTCAAACCAAAGCGGAGTATGCATACTTAAACTCAAATCAAGTTCTAAGATTACTTATATAAATTATATAATTAAATGATTGCAAGACACATTCACTGAGTGCTTGCCCTGTGCTGCTTCTAGAGGAGGTGAGCCTGTGACCTCTCTCAGTCTCCACAGCTACCCTACAAGGAAGATGCAATCACAATGACTATTTACATGCCTCTGTAATGAAACAGAGGTTAGAGACACCAATTTCAGCCATTTGGACAAGGCCACAGAGCCAGTAAATGGTACACTAGCAGTCAGCTCTTAGAGTCTTTGTCATTAGACATGAATCTACTTCTTACAAGGAAAGAGAACCTAAGAGCTTTGAATTATTTACATTTGGCCGAGCCAACTCATCACAAGTACTTTGTAGCCTGCTTTTAGGCTAGGTTATAGCATTAAAAGCCTAGATTTTGGAAATACTGAGAGTGGAAATTCAGCTTCTAATTTTGCTACCTTTGTGACCTTGAGCATATGACAAACTATTTGAACCTGTTTTCCTGTGTGCAACATCTGAGGATCATCACTACCTTGCAGCCTTGTGGTGATGAAGGGATAGAACACAAGAGTAAAATGCCTGATCCACAGAGTTTAAAGTGAGTATTGTTACAATCATATTCCATTATGCCTCTATCGGAATGTTTTTGATCTCCAATTAACTCAAGGCTACGTGGGGCCACGTGAGGTAACATCTGGTGCACGAAGGTAGCCACAGGCACAGACAGAACTCTGGTCCTTATTTTCCCAAGGTAATCAGGTCTCTATATTAAATTTAATTCTTTCCCAGAGGAAATAAGTGGCCTCTGGAGAAAAAGAATGGCCATGTCATTGTCCAAAGGACTACTGTCTCTATACAGGTCATTCTGTTAGCCCCAACCTGGATCTCTGTGGGAAACAGCTAAGTCCCTGACTACCTGTATAAATTCATTCAAGTCAGAGGTCCTTCATGGGCATGTGTCACCTCCAGTATAAGTAAAAACAAATAAACATAATACAAGGAACCTTTCCAACTAACGGCCACTCAAAATACACACCCACTCCTATGATCAGAGAGTAAGTAGTGTGATGATGGTCCATTCTGACACGATTTGACAAGACACTGTTCCCAGGATGGGGGTCAAATGAAGACTAAGACTCCTTCTTTTGGTTTAGAAGTAAAGGTTCTCAAAAATTCTAGTAACAAGGCTGGGAAGGTGGCTTGGTGGTAGAGTGCTTGCCTTGCATGCATGAGGCCCTGGGTTCGATTTCTCAGCACCACATAAGCAGAAAAAGCCAGAAGTGCTACTGTGGCTCAAGTGGTAGGGCACTAGCCTTGAGCTGAAGAGCTGAAGACAGTGCCCAGGCCCCATGACTGACAAAAAAAAAAACTAGTAATGAGCTAATAATAGGTTTGAGTCCTTTTTAGTATATTTTTATAAATTGGTGCCAGACCCTGGGCTTGAATTATTCCTCAGCTTTTGTACTCAAGGCTAGTGCTCTACCACTTGAGCCAACTTCTAGTTTTTTGGTGGTTAATTGGGGATAAGAGACTCAGGGACCTTGCTGCCCAGGCTGGCTTAAAACCCTAATCCTCAGATATCATCCCTGAGTAGGTAGGGATACAAGTGTGAGCCACTGGCTGCCAGATAGGTTTGAGCATTTCACTGAGCTGATGCATGACTCTTGAAATATCTTCCAGGCTAAATGAAAGTAGAACTTACCTGATGGGATGTTGGTGGCATTAATAGTGAGATGAGCAAAAGGCTGAGATTCCACTTTGCCCCTATTGGTCAGACCAGATGATGAACTTTCCACAACTAGAGAAGAGAGAAACCATATTAACCCAGACACTTGTGACCTTCTGTGGTTTCAAATGTTTCCCCAAATCTGTGATTACCTCTCTCAGCTCTGATGTGTTGAGATGCAAAGATATGCTGTAATTCCTGAAACAAAAAAGAAAAGGGAATTTTATTTATAAACTCATTCTTTCTTTAAAGCAATAAGAATATGTGAATTTAACAAGAATAAGAATATGAAAATTTAATAAGAATATGAAAATTTAACTCCTTTTTCTTTTAAAAGATGCCAGAGTGGGGGCTGGGAAGGTGGCTCAGTGGTAGAGCGCTTGCCTTGCATGCCTGAGGCCCTGGGTTCGATTCCCCAGCACCACATAAGCAAAAAGAAAAAAGCCGGAAGTGGCACTGTGGCTCAAGTGGCAGAGCGCTAGCCTTGAGCTGAAGAGCTGAGGGACAGCACCCAGGCCCAGAGTTCAGGCCCCACGACCGGACCCAAAAAACAAATAAAAAAAAAAGATGCCAGAGTGCAGAGACCATGGAATACCTGGGTTAGATTGCTAACAAAGAAGTTTTTCCCCAAAGAAACAAATGTTGATGTGCTTAAAGAGTCTACCAGATGTGCCATCAGACAGAATCCAGTGGACCACGAGAGGAAGCAAAAGACAAATTCCAAAACATGAAATAATTGAGCCTAATTAACACCCTGAAGCAAGTACACAAGTGGAGATAAAGTTCAATAGCCAAGCAATAATTAGACCGAATATATGATCCTCTTAAATCATAGGGACACTCTGTCTATTCCATTAGTGCATTCTTGGTATAACACTGAAGTTCAACCCACAGGAAACAGAAAAATGCCAAGCTCCCAATGGTTATTTTTTATTTAAAGTTACAGTGCACTTAAAGTATGATATGGAAGCCTAAGAGCTTTTAGAGTACCAATAATTAACTTAAAATGTTGGTTCAAATACAAATCTAAAAGCACAAACCAGGAATACAAGTATATAAAGAGCAAAAATAAGTGACTATCTTGATTTGACCTCTCAAAATGAAGGCTTCAATAGGGAACCACATGCCCACCTAAATCCAGGCATTCACTAGCATTAAATGTGCTATCATGTCACATAATAAGATACAGTGGATGAAAGCTCAGGCTTTCACCTTGGTTTAAAGTTCTTCATGGACTGAGGATGTTAACATGTCATAGTCTATTTAAGAAGACTAAACGAGATAAAGCAAGTAGGCACTTAGCTGAGAGAAAGTAAATTCAACTCTCTATGTACTAGAAATGCTGGAGAGAGTCCTGATTTCTCTTCTTAGTAGGGTAACCATTTGTTCTACATCCGTGATGTTTAAAAGGCCAGATAGCTTAAGTTCTTTGAATGTCAAGTTAGAAGTGTTTTGAGATCGGTGATTGATAGATGATGGATATATAGACAGGTAGATAGATAATAGGTAGATTGATAGGTGATCCACACATAAATTAGATAGATAGATAGAATAACAGAAGTTCAATTGTTATCAGCTAAAAGGATTCTAGAAATAAGATAACATTTATTCTTCTCTCTGCCTTTAAGAGCCCCAAAAGAGATGAGAATCTATGGTATGCTATTTTTAATGACCCTTGAAAGACACAGTGCAGCTCATTTCAGTTACTTATTCCAAAGTCCTAACATCACAATGTGGCTGACTTCTAGGAAGAAGTGTTAGAGGTTCATCTCAAGTCACCCTTTACCCTTGTATAGAGCTGGAGCATTGGGGACGCAGCCCTCATGCCACAATTTGTGGGGCATACACCATGAATGTTTGCAACTGGCAGGTGCCTAATTTGACAATGACAAATCCATTTGTAGTTTGCAGAGATTCACAGGTTGGCAAAATGCAGAAACTACCTGGAAGCCTAAGCCAAAGCAGCTGCAGCTCAAGTCACTGATTAAAGGAATAAGGCAAGTTCCTTCCCACGGGAGTGGTGAAAGAGAATTAACATTTCCAACATTCCCATTTAATCCATGGATTCTAGGTCAGCGCTGCCACAGACCCATTTGCTTATGAGAAAATTCAATCACTAGCACCTCTCAGAAGCACTGTCAATGTCTTTTGTCAGAGAAAAGATTTCATGCCCTGGGATGAATTAAATCTCTAGTTAGAGACCCATGAGGTAATGCTTCTCTTGTGTTATTTCTCTAAGGTATCCAAGAATTGCAATTCATCCCAGAAAATCAATAAGGAAGTTTCAGTGTGCAAAAGGAAACTTGTGATGAGTCTACCACCTTAGGTTACCAAAAAAAATGTATTCCCAGAATGGACATCTTCATTCCAACTATCTGAGCTTAGAATTATAGCTATTCATGTGCAATCATGGACATAACATTCTTCTAAGACTATGTTTTTAGGATATCTCTAGGCTTCCAGATTGTTTTAAAAAATGTGAGTAGAAATAAATGCAAACCAGTGGGAATCTCATCACATTGTAGGGGGAACTTTGGGGTGATTCTGGCCCCATTCACAGTAGATCTAATTGAATTAGTCTGATAGTGACTTGATATTGTTAAAAAAAAAAAAAAAAGAGATGCTCCCCAGCAATTCTAATATGCAGCAGGTGCTGAGAAAACTATTGTTAATTGAGTGTTCCCATGAAGAGTCATTGGTGACACCTTCATTTAGTCAAGAGTTTATTATATTCTCACAAGTTATGTCTCTATTCCACGTGTTGAAAGGTAAATAATTTCTCACATTCCCTGCCAATGATGTTTTCTTTTTTATGATCATAGCTGACCTAAGAGAATCAGAACCTGGGTAACTATTATGAACCTCTTTTTTCAGACTGAGAAAGCCTAAGGACACAGAGAGAGGGAGAGAACTCACCTGACAAAGCTGGGACTTGAACCTCTGCCTTCTGGAGCTATGTTCATCATTTTCATAAGACATCATCATCAAATACGCTCTAGGAAGCTTCAAGAAAAGAATCTATAGCCTAGTAACCCTTACTACATGGCACATGCACACACACACACACACTCACACACACTCACACACATGCTGGCCACCCCAGAGGTAACTCTGAGAAGGAGGTGCACCTTGCCTGTGCATGTGACTGTTGTGTCCCTAAGGATCTGACAAAAGCAGCCTAAACACTTGGAAACATGAGCTCCGAATCCATGGGAGCCTCAGAAAACAACTAGTGCAGAACTGGCTAATCTATGGGATGGGATTAACTGGTAAATCCCCACCCCCAAATGAAGGTCTGTAGGTCCTCTGGTTCAGAAACAGCCCATCTGTAATCAAGACAATATGGAGTCCATGCCACAGAGCACAGCCATTCTGCTTCATCAGTTCAAGAGCCAGATATGGACTCTGTACAGCCCTAGAGTCCTTGAATGTCCCCCCAATGTTGATCACTTTCAAGATTACACAAACCTTTCTGAAGAGACACCCAGACTTCTCCACTGCCAACCCCATCCATTTTCTAAGCTTTGCCTTTACATTGATTTTCATCCCCATTAATCTTTTACATCTCTCAAGTTAATTACAGCATTTTAAAATTCATAAAATTCTTTCCCTCCCCCTCCAAGTCTTATTCAGCTATTGCTTCCAGTTTCTTTGAATTTGGGGAGTTTCTGATGATCTAATTTGGGGGAAGCACTTACAAAGAGAAACCTGTCTCCTTTCTTCTGAACAAATTATTCAGATGAAAGAGATCTTTAAAAAAATCAATGTGTTTTATCTTTTTTTAAGCCAGCTGTAAATTAATAAAAAGCAGTTAGGTAATTCTCTGCATAAACATCCATTGTAGACACATATTGCCTACACTACCAGAATGCCCACAATTTGCATACCAAAGTACAGGTAGCTCCACACACCTCCCAGAAAACAGCCTGAAGCAGAAGCCAGGAACAGTTTTCCGTGGGAGGACACAGGGGAGCAGCGAGCCCTCCAGCTTCTTCTCTTGGCTAGGAGCCACATCAAATAATCTCCAAGAGAACTTAATGTTCTGCCCACCCCCACCTCCAGGAAAAAAAAATCAACATTTAGCCTTCTCAGAGTACAGTGAATGTATTGTCTCCTACATGCAAAGGACTGGGGGGGAGGGGAGAGGAAAGCCTTTGGTTTCTATAACTCCCCAAGACAATATCATACCTGTAAGTTACTAAGAAAGTGTACATGAATGAATGAACTTATTTATGGTCAAACTGTAGCAAGTAGACTTTACAGAAGTTCTTAAAAAGGGTTCTTAAAAAGGCATGATTTATGCCTAAAGTTATAATCACTTCTGTTAACCCTTCAAAACAGGACAAATAAGAAAATTTAAAAAAAAATAAATGACTGCCCAAGCAAGGCTAAAAGAAACCCTCTGACACAGTGCCACCTTGTGGACACTGTGCAAAAGTGACCAGCCTAGGGAAACCACTGGGCAGGCTTTGGCAGATCAATCACATTTATAAACAGTAGAGATAAGGAAGCTTCATAACATTTTTTTAAAAGCTTTTCCTCGTGGCATCATTCTATTTAGATTGCATTAATTTTTCATTTTTGCTGTCAGAGCATATTTGAACAAACATGAAAACAACTGATATGACTCCTTTTTTTTTAAATCTCAACTTTCATTTAACTCATGGAAAAATAATCTTGGGCTTTCACAATTTCTCCTCCAGGAAATAAAGCATACAAAAGATTGAGGTGATCATGTCACTGTGATCTGAAGAACTGTAGCTCTACAAATTCTCCTGAACTTAACCAAATATCACCATTTCCTAAAAGCCTAATAGAGAAAATTCACCCCACTTTTCTAGGATTGTGCTCCTTCCTGACCCCAGATCACCTTTCACAACGTTTTAGGTTCTTTTTCCAAACATAAGAAAGAGGACCTCATCCCATAGCTGGATCTATATTTATAGGTTGGGCCTACTTACAAGAGGCCATACTATATACAAATAAATAGAAACTGGAGCTGGGTGCCGGTGGCTCTCGCCTGTAATCCTAGCTACTCAGGAGGCTGAGATTGAGGATTATGGTTCAAAGCCAGCCCAGGCAGAAAAGTCCTTGAGACTCCTATCTCCAATAAACCACTAGAAAACCAGAAGTGGCACTGTGGTTCAAGAGGTATAGCGCTCGCCTTGAGCTGAACAGCACCCAGGCCCAGAGTTCAAGCCCCATGACCGACAAAAAAAAAGAAAGAAAGAAACTGGTAGGAATACTTTTAAGGCCTCTCTTGGCAGCTAGGGAAATTTGCTGCAAATAATCTATGTGAGAGAAAGAAAGGGGAACTGCCAAGGAGATAGGGATAAAACGTGGTTAAGCCTAACACAGGGCAGATAACATGTGTCTCATGTCGCTTTTTTCCATAACGCTGTGAGTTCCTGCTCAAATGTTTCTTCTTTCCATAATGCCCTGAATACCTGCTCAAACAATGAAAACAACCAGGGTGGTGCATGCACAAGCCATCAGGCAAGCAGTGTGAAGCCAAGAGCAGAAGGGAGGGGCCTCCATGAGGGCTCCAATACAGTCTTGCTCCTTTCTTTCAAGGCTTTTCTTTCACGTTCAAATAAACTTCCCCGGCCTTGGATTCTTTAATGGGCAGATGACATCATAAACACTTACAGCAAACAACAAGTCCCCCTTTGCAAACCCAGCTGAATAATTGCCTGAAACAAGACACTGATGGGGTTTCAATTCAGGAGCGGATGTTATTATACTGGTCTTAAGTTTGTTCCACTAATGCTTCATTTCATCTGACAAAATAATGCAAAGAGATTTCGGTTTTAACTGATGGTATTCCCTAGCTGCAAAGAGTCCCTGAAAGGGTCAAATTAGTCTGAAAGTCCCACCTGGGTCATGTCAGCTGAATCATGTGATCTATGTGGTACCTGTCCATCAGAGCACAGAAGAAGCAATTCATATGACCAGATGCTTAAAACCACTGGCACCAGTTAGTAGCTGGGTTCTCAGGTGGCTGCCTCCCTCTGCAGTAGCAGGAGCAGCTGCAGGGACATCTGGCTGGTTGAACAAGGATTTAACACCCCGTTTGCCAAATATAATACAGGGTTCATACACTTGTTAACATATGTAATGCATTCATTTTAACATCTTAATGATACCCTTCATGCAATTCCCCAACCTAGTTACAAGAATAGTGCACTCATCAGTGAGTTAGCACATGAATGCCACACGTGGGTTGTTTCTGAAAATGAAAAAACCTATAGAGAAGTCCTGCAGACTTCCACCTTGGAAACAGGAAAAAGAATGTCTCTCCCTCCTCTCCATCCCTGGTACTACTGCCTGCCTTTAAGCCTCCATTACTTCTCATTGGGAATAAGGTAACAGACTCGTGCCTCCTCTCTCTGTCTCCTGCCCTTTTCAAACTGATCCATTGCTGCTATACTGCTCATCTTAAAGCACAAGGAGCAGCATGTCCTTTCTCTTCTTACAATCTTCTGGGAGCTGCTTCCACTTTAGGAACAAGTCCATGTTTCTTGCTGTAGCTTATGACACCCTATGTGACATTGTGATATGAAAAGAAATATGCGCTTGGCCTGCATCCCAGATCCTGGCACAAAACACCTACCATTCTTGGAATTTTCTGAAAGATGGGAGGGACATTGCTACTCATAAGTCTCTACTAACCAGACCTGAGTTTATATTGGTGAGGTGATGTTGAGAGGTTGGGAGCTGGTTACCAGAGTAATCAATTTCATGATTATTGTTTGGTCCCACCCACATCCTCTTGGAAGGAAGAAAGGATGGAGAATGCTTTCCATCATCAATGGCCGACAGATTTAATCATAGTTTCAATCACTAATAGCTGATTAACATGTTAACATAGAGAAAAGAGTTGCTTTTCATTTAGTCACGTTAACCAGGCTTGCCTGGCTCTCCAGCTTTTCTTCTCCTGCAAGCCCCGCCCTCCTCCCAAAAGGCTGGCTGTTTCCAGCCAGAGAGGACTCTGGGATTGTTCTACCTTCAAGATCCTAACACCTGCACACTTACACCTTGACCTCCACCACTCTTGGCAAGGATGCCTCAGGCATTCATCTGCAATAGCTCCTTTTTAACCACCTACCTGGTTTTTATTTCCAGGCAATCTCGGTTCATGGTACAGAAAGCACAGCCAGGACCAGGGCTAATGCAGCAACTGAAGAGACAAGATTTAGAACTGCTGGCTCAGCTTTCCTCCCTCCTCTAAAGCGCATATTGACCTTTCAAATCCACAGGATCTGGGGGCTGGGGGATGCATAATTAACGTGGCTTGGATGAAGCTGGCTGAAGACCACCCTAAATCCTTAGGAAGAATCATTGGTGACAGAATCTCCTGTCAGTCCAAATACAATCAACTGGGATACCTTCTCTTTCAGAAGAAGTGTGCTGGGTGGAACAGATCCATGTCTACGAACAGCTAATGCACTCTTACCCACCAAAGGGCAGAGGCCAGCATGCCCTCAGAAGAGCAGTGCTTTTCCTGGCAGTGAGATGGGTATGCTGGGAATAGAAAATTAGTTTTTATTGTTTAACCTTCATGGTTTAAATGAGAAAGCTCCTGCTACAGTTAAATGTCCCCTTGGGCTTTCAAAAAGTAGCCCTATGACAGCAATATTAGTCTTCATAAAGAGCTCCGATCTTCAAATGTCTTACACAACTCTGCTTGGTTAAAAGGTTTAATCTAGGAGTTGGCAGAGCTAAGGCATCTTGAGCTAACTGTGCTATTTACCATGTCTCTGTTGTCCTCTTCCAAATGAAAAATAATAACACCACCTTTACATTGGCAGTGCCTTCTATATTTTTTCAAAACTCCATCTCCTCTGCAAAAAAATAAAAAAAAATCTTGTTCTCACATACTCGGATAGAATTTTGTGAATTTACTATGTGCCTACTTCTGACAATAGTGAATAACTAGATACCAGATGACACTGAAAGCAAGTCTGGGCAAAGATGAGTCCATTCATCAAGTATGTTATTTGAGAATTTGTCAGGCATCTGCCTGCTCCTGGGGGGGAGGGGAGGGAGCTGAAACATCACAGAGCCCTGTCCTCAGAAAGTCACAGGTGTCTGAGGCAGAGTAACCCCTGTCCACTACGGTTGATGCTAAGAAGCTCCAGGTGTGACCTCCAATCTCCTAGGGAGGAGGGCAGGCACCAGTGCTGACTTGCATTGGGAAATAATGCCTGACTTGAATTTTGAGACAACCAAAAAAATTTTTTTCAGACCTCACAAAAGGGCCCAAAATGACATTGAAAGGCCAGGTACAAAGTACCTAATGCAGTCATCCATCCACTTAAGTTCAAGGATGGCTGTGAGCAGCTAGACTCCTACCCCACTCACAGGACAGAGCCCTCTCGGTCCTGGCTGTGCTGAGGTCATAGGGGAGAAGTAGAGAGGTGAAGCACAGTCAGGTTAGGGAAGTTCTTCTTGCCTGGGTATCCTGTGAGATTGAGCACCCTTTCCATAGCCTACTGCCCAGCCAAAGGCAGTGGATGGCCTGGGTTTTGAAGGAAAACCCTGTGAGTTTTACTTCAGATTTCCCATAAAGGCAGCTTTTATAAATGCTAACTGTGATTGGGATTGAATTGCAGTTCCCAAAACTGTTATGGCAAACAGAGACAAAATCCCATTGGAAAACCACTACATGACTAACATCTTGATCTGGGAACACCAGTTTCCTTTTGGGTTTATGAAAAAATTTCATGGAACGTATACTCTTGTCTCTGAAGACAAAGAGACAATAAAGGAGGGTTCGTTTTTCCCTATGTCTTTGTTTTTAAAAAAAACACCAAAAACTAAACTCAAGATCAAATTAGAAATTATATAATAGCTCCAATGATAGCAATTTCATAAGAAGACAATCTGTCTAAATTTTAGTTGATTTCTTATTTATTGTAGTCCAAAATTGATTTTTTTTTGTCAGTTGTGGGGCTTGAACTCTGGGCCTGGGCACTGTCCCTCAGCTCTTCAGCTCAAAGCAAGGGCTGTACTGCTTGAGCCACAGGGCTACTTCCAGTTTTCTACTGCGTTAGTGGAGATAAGAGTCTCCTGTCTGGGCTGGCTTTGCACTGAGATCCTCAGATCTCAGCCTCCTGAGTAGCTAGGATTACAGGTGTGAGCCACTGATGCATGGCCAAAATTGGAATTTTTTTTTGCTTTTTTTTTAATTAATAAGTTTTTCTATTGTGAAAATACTATGCAGAGGGGTTACAATTGCATGAGCAAGGTAATGAGCACATTTCTTATCAAGCATTATTGCCTCCACCTTTGTCCCTGTTCAACATAGCATCTTGTACATCTCATTGTTCCAATGGGTCTACCTGTATCCCTATTTAAACAATTTGTTTTTTCCCTTCCCCTCCACAAATTATACCAACATCAAATATGGTGAAAACAGGGGTTATACCATGGGGGAGGGACATACAAAACAAAAAAAAGCACCTTATAAATATGCTAGAAACAATAGCAAGAAAGAAAAACCACTTGAGTCCTTATCTTGGGGTGCATTTCACCTAACATCAACTTATCTGATCGTTTCTGCTTGTCTCAGACATATACTAGTTATTGCAAATAAGGGAAACCATGGGACCTATGCTTCTTTGGGCCTGGCTTACTTCACTTAATATAATTTTTTCCAAGTCTTTCCATTTCCTAACAAATGGGGCAATGTCATTCTTTCTGATGGAGGCATAGAATTCCACTGTGTATATATACCACATTTTCTTGATCCATTCATCTACTGAGGGGCATCTGGGTTGGTTCCATATCTTAGCTATGGTAAATAATGTTGCAATAAACATAGTTGTGCTGGTAGCTTTAGTATAGTCTTGTTTGTGATCATTCGGGTAAATGCCCAAAAGTAGGATTGCTGGGTCATAAGGGAGCTCTACGTGGAGTCTTTTGAGGAACCTCCATACTACTTTCCAAAGTGGTTGAACAAGTTTACACTCCCACCAACAATGCAGTAAGGTTCCCTTCTGTCCACATCCCCTCCAGCATCTGTTGTTATGCAAGATCAATAGAAAGCCCATGGACTGGGAAAAGATCTTCACTAGTCATACAATGGACAAGGGTTTCATATCTAAAATATACCTGGAACTCAAAAATTAAATCCCCCAACAGATCCTCAAAGAAACAACTGCCCAATAAATAAGTGGGCTAAAGACTTAAAGAGAAACTTCTCTGAAGAAGAAAGAAGGATGGCCAATAGACACATGAAGAAATGTTCAACCTCCCTAGCAATAAAAGAAATGCAAATCAAAACAACACTGAGATACCACCTCACCCCAGTTAGAATAGCTATAATCAATAACTCTAACCAAAACTGGAATTTTAAAAATCAAGATCTTGATCTTGATTATCCAGGGATAAGTTTTACATATGAGGAAGGCTGGGAATGTGGCTTAGTGGTAGAGTGCTTGCTTAGCATGCATGAATCCCTGGGTTCAATTCCTCAGTAGGACATAAACAGAAAAAACCTGAGGGAGCACGTGGCTCAAGTGATAGAGTGCTATCCTTGAGCCAAAGAAGCTCAGTAACAGTGTCCAGGCCCTGAGTTCAAGCCCCAGAACTGGCAAATACTTTGATGAAACATTATCACTTAACCTGATAAAATTTGTAGTTTTAAATTAATATTCCTGGTTAGGGGACATGATTTAAGTGGTAAAAGGCCTGCCAAAGAAAGCCCCAAACTCTGAATTCAAATTCTAGTAGTGTTCAATGATGTTCCTATAATCCACAGAACTACAAAAACCTGAGCAAATGGTAAAACCAAAGGTTCATATGTCTAAATGTATCCAAGAAACTGTCTAATCTACTTTAAAAAAATTTTTCTCACCTGCAATCCAAATAATCCTCAAGTAAATTAATTTTAGAAAAAAAAATCTTGACCAGTAAAAGTTCTTCCAGATTTGAGTCTTCTCAGCATAAACTCAGTATTAGTGAATCTATTTTCCTACCTACCCAGGATTAGTGAATGCCAGAGACTGCTCATACTAACCTCTCCTCCCCTCTCCCCATCCTCACCTTGCCTCTACTAGTTATAGGCAGCCTCTTTCTCAAGTTGTATTGACAAATGGCCAGTCAGCTGGAGACTACATTGCCCAGCCTGCTTTGCGCAGGGTGTGGTATTATGAGTAATGTCTAGCCAATAGGATGCACTAGTAGCGATGTCTCATTCCCAGGTACTGCCCTCATTTTTTTTTTTTTGTACGCTTTCTCCAATAATTTGGAGAAGCCAAACTGGACACAGAGGTAGAAGGTACACATTGAGGGAGGAGAAGCAACCCAGACAAGCCCTGGGTGGCTCACTTTGGATTAATATATGAAAAAAAAGTCTTATTTAGGTACTGAATTTATGGGTCTCTTTGTTACTCAGCTTAGACCATACCAAATAACAGTGAATATTTTATTGAAGTTCAAAGCATTGAAAATCTTCGGGAACATTGTTCTCATATCAATAAACAGTATCATTTACATTATGCATTCTGGAGGAGATGAAGGCAAATATATACTGATCCCCCAGAGAATAAAAAAGAACTTGAGGTAAGGGTGAATTATTCAATCACTGTAGCTCTCCAGTCTTATGCCCCCACCCCTCCCATTCCCTACTAAATCTTTAAAAGCTCAAACACCTATACTCTGGAATAAGCCAAGAAGGTAACTTATTGGTAGTCTTTAACATCATTGGCATTTTATATTCTGGAGTGTTATCCAAGAGTTTAAAAAAAACTGTCTAAGGAGGCAGAAACAAGTTTTTAGTTCACATTGTAGTCCCTCGGTCTTCAGGTCTAAAGGGAACAAGCTATGGAGAGTTCAACAGAGCTGCTGAGGGGGCAGAAGGCAGAGGGGGAGGAATATGGCTGCCCCTGCCTTCTGTATCCATTATGATCCAGTGTCACTCTGAGGAGACACCAGATAAATAAGAGCCTGCCTATGTTCCATTTCACTCAGAAGAATTAGTGTACAGAGTTCAATAAGCCCCTCACCATTGTTTTTCATTCATTCCTGAAGGAGAAAAAAATGGGCACAATATATTCAAATGTGTTCCTGATTTCATGGAGCTGTAAGTTTCATTCCACAGTCTCTAAACATTTCTGGTTGTTCAATTGTGTGTGTGTGTGCTTGTGCACACGCACGCAGGCGTATATGCATATGCACTGGAACTGGGCTTAAACTTAGAGCCTCACACTCTAGCTTGGCTTTTTCACTCATGTCTGATGTGGAGACACACCTACACATTCAGCCTTTTACTAGCTAATTGGAGATCCTATTTCCACAGTTGTCTGCCCAGGCTGGCTTTGAACTACAATCCAGATTTCAGACTCAAGTAACTAAGAGTATAGGCATAAACCATCATGCTGGTGGTTTAAATTTATCAGAAACAATATTTTTCTACTCCAAAATGTACTTATTTACTTACTTACATCCTAATTAAAAACATTAAACACTATTCTTATTGAAAACTTAGTGTATTATCTACATTATAATGTTTACAATTTAAACCCAGCCTTTATCAACCAACTTTTTTTTTAATATACAGGGAAGCCTAGCACCAGTGGCTCATGCCTATAATCCTAGCTACTCAGGAGGCTGAGATCTGAGGATCACAGTTCAAAGATAGTTGGGGCAGGAAAGTCCGTGAGACTCTTATCTCCAATTAACCACCAGGAAACAGGAAGTGGTGCTGTGGATCAAGTGGTAGAGCACTCACCCTGGGTTGAAGAGCTGAGGAACAGCACCCAGGCCCAGCAGAGTTCAAGCCCCATGACCAACAAAAATAAAAAATAGAAAGAACGAAAGAAAGGTCAGTTAGTTTACTGGGAAATCCTCATGCCTTCTTCCTCCCTCCTAATATCTAAAGGGTCATACCTTTTAAAGAATAAGGTGATTTCTGTAACTTTTTTTTTTTTTTTGTTAGTCATAGGGCTTGAACTCGGGGCCTGGGCAATGTCTCTGAGCACTTTTTGCTCAAAGCTAGTGCTCTACCACTTTGAACCACAGCTTCACTTCTGGTTTTTGAGTGGTTAATTGGAGATAAGAGTCTCACGGTGACTTTTCTGCCCTGGCTGGCTTTGAACTGGAAATCCTCTGATCTCAGCTTCCTGAGTAGCTAGGATCACAAGCATGAGCCACCAGCACCCAGCTGACATTTCTTATATTCATCTCTGTTCCATGTATCACTCATCCAAATGCCTTTACTAGTAAAGTTTCAGAGTCCTGAGCAAAACCTCTCAATGTGAAATCAACAGCTCTGTATGCTGAACTCAAGTAGAGTCACACTTCTGAAGGCCCGGAATATAGTTACTGCATAAACAGGTAGATTTCCACCGAGTCTGGCCAGCAGTTCTGAGGCTGAGTATCCTCCCTGCCATTCCAGGGCAGTCCTCGCTGAGGCCTGCGCTCACCAGCTTCCCAACCCCCAGCCAGCCAGACAAGTCCAAGAAGGCTTCCAAAACAAAAGAAGAATCATTTTACAAATCAGACACCATCTCTGTGCCCAAGCTGTCTTTATTGTTGTAGACTGTTATGGTAGACTTTATAAATTGTGGTTGGTTGAGCTGGATCATTAGGAGACTTTCAGAGTTCTGTGCTAAAGTGGAAAAAACAAAGCCAAGAAAATCTAACCACAAACAACAACAAAAAGGGGGGAGGGGAGAGGAAAAAAAAACAGCATTACTTGTCTGACCAAACCGGCTGGGTGAACACCACTTTTTGCACACATATAATGTAATATTGTGCTTATGTCTGGTATTTGTTACCACCAGATCGGTTGATCTCTCAATAGTTATGGTAGCCACACATATAATTTTGTTTTATGGGCTCGCTTGATATCTATGTCTGAACTAAAAGTTATACACAAACCTACTTCTGAATGGCTAATACATCCATTCAAATGTTAGCAAGAGAAATGAGAAATCTGCTTTGGCAAAATATCTAAAATGTCACATCAGCTAACAATCCTTGTTGAAGAAGAAGATATTTGGCAAACCGTCCACTGAACAAGGCAAAGAAAAAAACCCTTGTGTATTCATAGAAATGATATGTCAAAATGCCTAGGTCAGTATCTGCACTTAATGGCTGTTGCTTGAAGCTAATGATAAGGTACCAATAACATTCATCTCCTTCATAAAGATGTGGTCTGGGAGAATAAATGGAATGTTCTATCTCCAGTATACATTTGTATACTATGCTAATTGGTATATTATGCTAGTAGTTAATAGCTCCTTGCTCTTTAAAAACGGTTGTATATATGATTTCCCACCCCTAAAAAAATCCCATAGCAAATGGAAAACTAATGAAATAAAGTTCTAGATAATAATCTAGTAGTATACCTAATACTATATATCTTTGCATAATAGTATAATTAATACTACATGTCTTAGTACTATAACTAAGACTATTGTCTTTGAAGAGTCATTAATTACTGTTGCCTGCCCCAAAGTCTTTGTCCTCTTGGCTGCCAGTAATCAAATCTCTTATTAGTAGTTTTACTTATTTTAAATGAGGAACCATTCCTCCAACAAGCACTTCAACTTGTAAAAAAAAAAAAAAATTCTGCCATTATAGCAATCCTTTCAAAATCTTTGAGTACGATTGAGTTGTTCACACTATCAAACCAGGCAATCAGAAATCTCAAGCCCAGAAGCCAATGGACAGGGAATTTCTGAGGGTACAGGGAAAAAGAAAAAAGCTCACTAGAGCAAGAGTATTGGAGGACTCCACTGCCTGGAATTTGTTGTCCCTAGAAGATAATAGATGGGTGGACTTTTATTTTAATTTTGGGTGAGGGATGGGGTGGGCTGGGGGTTTAACGCCAGCGCCTCTTAAATACTAAACATTCATTCTACCATTAAACCATAGGAAAGCTATAATTTGTTTTAAAGCAAGACGCATTGTACTCACAAACTGACATGTTAAATTGAAACCCCTTTGTACAACTACGTAAAGACAATAAAAATATAAATAAAAAAATAAAATTATAAAAACATTTGTTAGAAAACAAATGTGAACACATTGTTCCAATCTATTTTTAATAATCAAAACTATGTTCACTTATTTAAGACTTTTATATTAAAGTATATGCACACATACATTCACACACAGTACCATCTACTTGAAGGCATTTTTGTGATTATATTTTTCTGGGAAACTTAACCCAAGTTAATATGGCAGTAATTGTCAGGATTTTACATGTTTATGTTGTTGTACTGTACAAATCCACAGTAAATGCCTTTGTAGGGTTTTATTTGTATAAACATTAACACTTTTTGTGTTGTGTGAGGTATTTTTCTTTTCTTGTTTCTACAAATTTAAAAGGGACTCACTCATTTTCTAACTATAACTTCTAAATATTGTTAAGTATAGAGACAGCTAATGATTGATATTAATTTTATTTTATTTTATTTTTTAATGAGTACATTTCTTTTTTTATTGTGAAAATACTGTACCAGAGGGGTTACAATTACATAGGCAAGATAATGAGTACATTTCTTATCAAGCATTGTAGCCTCCTCCTTTGTTTTCCCTTCCCATCCTATTCTCCTCCCTGTATAATTTGATATTAATTTTAAAACACTATCTAAGCCTTTCAATTTATTGTAAAATCTAGGTCTAATCATGTTTCATATTTCACATTTCACTCCCTGGTATAATTGTATTTGCTAACACCTTCAGAACAATGTTAAATGAAGTGGGGCAGTGGGTATCTTTGTTGTATTCCTAACTATTCTTATTTCATTTTTTTCAGCAGTACTCAGCGTTTGAACTCAGCCTATGTTTGCTAGGCAAGCACTCTTGCCACTCTTGAGCCACACCTCAGCCTTTTTCACCTTAGTTATTTTTAGATACAGTGTTTCACTGCCTAGAACCAGCCACAGACATGATCCTCCTACCTAGGCCTCCTGAATATCTAGGTTAACCAGTGCATGTTAACATATATGGCTTTGTTCTTTGAAACAGAGTCTCATTAACTCACTCTCTCTCCCCAAGGCCTTGAACTACAATCTTCTGGAGTCTGCCTATTATCTTCCTAACTTTAAAAGAAATGCTCTTACTTTTCATCAACTAATTTTCTGTTTAAGATCTTGTGATAACCTCAAGAGCCCATCTAATTATATTCACTTATCAGTAGATTTTAAACATAAGTAGATGAATTTTTTCAGTCACTTTTTAAGATCTATGAGATAATATATTTTTCTTTTTAGGCCAGCAAAGAGCTAACAATTTTTACATTGTAAATGGTATTAAAAATGGTGTTGGTTCTCACTAATAATGCATTTTCGAATTTAACTGTCTCAAAAGATACTTTTGAAGAACTGAAGTATCAATGTCATTAAACTTTTTTTTTTTTTGGGGGGGGGGGGTCCAGTCATGGGGCCTGAACTCTGGGCCTGGGCGCTGTCCCTCAGCTCTTCAGCTCAAGGCTAGCGCTCTACCACTTGAGCCAAGCGCCACTTCTAGCTTTTTTCTTTTTGCTTATGTGGTGCTGAGGAATCGAACCCAGGGCCTCATGCATGCAAGGCAAGCATTCTACCACTGAGCCAACTTCCCAGCCCTCATTAAACTTTTATCTCTTCATTTTATATGATTCAATATGGGCCAATATAAACAGAAAATTAGTACCCAATCATTTACCTAACCCACATTATCTTAAGACATTCAGTCTTGAAGTAATGGATTATCCCTAGCACATGTAAATGGTCATTTGTAGTACTCAGTATTGAAGAGATAAGCTTCACAAATGGGGTAAAACAAAAACAAAAACCATGCATATAAAACAGAACATAGCAATGACTAGATCAGCAAAATGACTGTGGCTATAGCTTGAAGGCTATCATCTAACATAAAATAGTCAGTGAATTTAAGCCTAAATTTACACACTTACTTAGCTAAGCAACCACACATTAATTACAACAAAACATTTTTTCAGATGTACTTGTTCTTTTATACATATTACAACAATATACTTTATTGATTCTATGATGTACAATTCTCACTGTAGTTTCTCCAAAAGGAAGATACCAATAAAATGTGATGATGGTTCTTTCTTAGTGATGCATGAAATAATAAAATAAGCTGGAAAATGGTGCCTAAATTTAACCCCCCTAAAAAATAGCAAATCTCAACTTGATAGGTGTTGTATTTATTTTTAGTTTTACAAAACAGATTCACCTCTCATCCTCTACCTCTGACTAACACCCTCTTTTTTGCGTGTTGTTGTGTTTTATTTTATTTATTTTTTGGTGCTAGTCCTGGGGCTTAACTTAGAATCTGTGTGCTTCCTGGAACTCTTGTGCTCAAGGCTAGTACTCTAGCACTTGAGCTACACCTCCACTTCCATCTTTATTGGAGTCAGATTAATTGGAGATTAATTATAGCATTCACTGCACTTTCTTACCATGGTTAGAGTTGAAACTCCAAACTCGATCCTCAGACCTCAGCTTCCTGAGTAGCTAAGATTACAGAGCCATCGGCACCTGGTTCTGACACCCTCTTTTATTAATAAATTAATTTGTTTATTAATTTATTTATTTATCGTTGCTTTTGGTCGTAGGGCCTGAACTCTGGGCCTAGGCACTGTCCCTCAGCTCTTCAGCTCAAGGCTAATGCTCTACCACTTGAGTTACAGCGCCACTTCTGGTTTTTTTCCACTTATGTGGTGCTGAGGAATCAAATGCAGGGCCTCATGCATGCAAAGCAAGCACTCTACTACTGATCCAACTTCCCAGCCCCACCCTCTTTTAAAAATATGTTGTACTCTATGTGACTTTTTAATAGAATTTGATAGAATTAATTTAAATAAATAATTTAAATAAATGTAATAGAATTAAATTTAAGATTTAGTTATTAAATCTTAAGAAACTTAAGATTTTAAAGGTTTGAGAACTTCCAGATTTACTCTGAATGATAAGAGCTAATCCAGGGAGTGGCAGAGTAGACGTTTGGGGAGATAAGTGGGTACACGGATGCAGGCCTATGGGCAAGCAGTATCAAAATGCAACAGCTACCTTGCATTTGGGTTCTACCCAATTCTTGGGAGTCAGTAAGTACACTAATTCTAAGGCTGCAGAATTCCCAAGTGGCTAAATTCAGGAAAACAAGATAAGCAGTGTCTACAGAGTTATCTCAGTTAAGCTGTGGGTTAAGGAAAGCCATTCGTCTTGTGTGTCCCCCATCTCCTCTCAGTCAACTCACTCTCCCAAATGTGAGAACACAGACACATAGCTTCCAGCTCTGCAAACATCACTTCCTGGCCTGCATGTTTACCTCCTCACCACACAAGACAACAGAGGGCCGCTTCAACTACTTCTCATCAGAGCCCTGCTCACAGTGAACCAAAGGCAAAGGCAAATGTAAAAGAAATAGCTACCAGAAAGCCCTGGGAACCTAAGGAATGGTTCTAAGCCAAGCAACTCCAGTGAACAAACTGATCCACGTACTAAGCACAAGCTACCCTTGAACTCCTTCCAAGCGTTAATGTACATCCCTCCTCTTAGAAAGAAAAGAATTTGCATGAAATGTCTCTGGGTGTCATAATAAATCACTACCACCACCATCAGAAGATTTTGCTAATCTCTTCAAAGCACTCTTTTTTGCATATTATTAAAAGAAAAAGAACAGTGAATAGCACTTAGTAAATTTTAATATTTGAGAACTGTAGTGTCAGCAAGGGCCCTTGACTTACCTTTTGTACAGCTCCTTGAAAAGCCTGTCTAATTCTCCTGCATGAATCCGGTATTAACCTAGTGTCTTCACTCTCCACACTTGTGTCTTGCATATCATTTTCATGAAGTCTAAAAATTCTATAAATGCACTCAGTGCTATCTTCTGCTATTCTATTAGGATCCATCTGAAAAGGAAAAAAAAAAACAGAAAAGAAAATGAGAGTGGTTATTGTTAATTAGTCTACTATTGAATGAAAAATGGTGAGAATAAAAATGTTTATTTTTAGAAGAGTTTTTATGTCCCTGGTGATTCACAGTTAATATGATTACCCTCTGGTTGATGAAAACATTGACTTCTAATTTATTTTGATGAGGAGCTGACTGTCACCACAATATCAGGCATATGTAGATCTTCAAGAGAAATGTATACATATGACTCACAGGGTTCTTCTCAAAATTGTCTAACAACAGTGAAGTCAGAGACAAGGATACCATCAAGGAAATCACATGTAATCAGTCCATACAGACAAAGAAAAAGGTTTATCTCTATTCATTGGGCCAGGTGGTATCCGGCAGCTCACCTGGAGGTTTTAGAACATGAAGCTTACATAAATAAGGCAAAGTTAACACCATCTTTAAACTGTGTGTGGCTTACCCTTTCCTTTTCCTCGATGAATTGTGTGTGTGTGTGTGTGTGTGTGTGTGTGTGTGTGTGTGTGTGTGTGTGTGCTGGTCCTGGGGCTTGAATTCAGGGCCTGGAGACTGTCCCTGAGCAGTTCTGCTCAAGGCTAGCACTCTACTATTTTGAGCTACCACTCCACTTCTAGCTTTTTTGGTGCTTAATTGGAGATACAAATCTCAAGGGCTTTCCTAGTCATGCTGGCTTAGAACCAGGACTCTCGGATCTCAGCTTCCTGAGTAGCTAGGATTACAGGCGTGAGCCACCAGCACTTGACTTCAGTGAATATTTTAATCAACCAAACAAAGGAGAGAAAAATCCATTTCCTAGTTCCTGTGCAATTTCTCTTAGCTGAACCCTTCATCCACGTTTCTTGGTCTGGAGTGGTCCACCCATCAGAAGGTGTCTGGACATGTGTAGGTAATATTTATATCACACTGGAGTAGGGAGGGCTGCAGAAGTAGACCACACAAGTGCTGGGGATGGAAGGAAGGGACTCTTCTACCCCAAATCCCCTCTGGTATTATTAGCTGATTGCCAGGTTAAAGCAGGAGCCAAACACAAGTGTCTGTCTCTAGTCACTGCCTCACGGGGTTGGTCTGTTGGCTGCTTTGGGACTTGGCAGTCTTTGCACTGGTTTCAACCACCAAGGAAATGGAAGTGATAATTAGCTCTCAGTTGCCTGAATCATAGTAGTTTGACCTGTCCTTATTATCAGAAATTCCATGTATTTCCCATGTATTTACTTAATAGTAGACCCCAGTCAAAAAATAATAAAAGGGGTGACATTGATCATTGATCTAGATGCATTGTACTCATAAACTAACATGTTCGCTTGAAACACCTCTGCATGACTATTTAAAGACACTAAAATATAGAAAATAAAAGAAATATGAAAGAAAAGCCTTGATAAGCTAATAATAACTAGAGCTCAATCCAACTTAATAAGAATTCTCTTCTTGATTTAATTAGATTTTGAAACATAATCAGGAAATTGTGTGATTTATCAACCAACCATCAGCAATAAATTAGAAAGTACCTTAGCTATACTTGAAACTGAAAATGGAGTGATAGCCTTTAACAAACATGCATCCACTATACCACTCCCTTGTATTGTGCTAGGCTTTTAAATGCAACAATAATCTATAAGCATGGGGGAGATATCACCATGGCAAATCTATGTGCAATCCATATTTTTGAGAATAATTAGTATGAGTCAGACTATATGACTTTATAGGACAGCACTCAGTCACGAGGAAGGAAGGAAGGAAGGAAGGAAAGAAGGAAGGAAGGAAGGAAGGAAGGAAGGAAGGAAGGAAGGAAGGAAGGAAGGAAGGAAGGAAGGAAGGAAGGAAGGATGGAAGGGAGGGAGGGAAGGAGGGAGGGAGGAAGGGAGGGAGGGAGGGAAGACAAAGTGTCACTAAACCTATAAGTAACCCCACAAAACCAGAAAAGCCAGGGCATCTGAGGGAAGTCCCATTGGGTTCAGACTTCAGCCAAGTATTATCATGCAAAAGCCAGAGCTGGCTCATCCCTAGATAAGAGCTGAGCAAAGGGGACAATACAACTAGTGAGAAAAAGCCTAGGAACTCCAGCACTGACTAAGCTTGACTCATGCTGAGAAACTAAGAGCTATCTAACAGAAGCAGCAGGAACATACAATGTCAATGCTCACAGTGCAGTTAAGCACCAACAGCTACATGGGCTCACTAGGAGCATGGCAGAAACATGTTCTCAAATCTGGAGCCAGGCATGATAGGCATACCTGTAATCCTAGCTACTCCAGAGACATGAGCAGGAGAATGGCAAGTTTGTGGGCAGCCAGCAAAAATGTAGCAGGAGAGCGTTTCAAAGGCAAAACCCAAAGGCACTAAGGGTATGGTTCAAGTGGTAGAGGGCTTGCCTAGCACAACTAGACCCCGAGTTCAATTCCTAGTACGATAAAAACAATCAAAAAGCAGCATCTTTGGCTCTACCCTGGCATACTGCCAGGGAAGCTGCATTTTAACTAAAGTCAAGGTGGTTTTCAAACATGTAACTGTTTGAAAGATACTGCTTTAAAATCCATATTGATAATATGCTATGAAAATGACTCAATTTCCCAGGACACAAGTTTTCATATCGTTTCACAATTATCAGTAAGTAGTACAAAAGTTACAGAAACAGATCATCCTAGTTCATGGTTTGATAGAAAGAAGTAGAATGCAAATATCTTGTCCCTTCTCTTAAAAATGACTATGCCCAGACCTCATTCATTCCCTTTATTGGTAATGGCTTTATTGGGACCCCTAACACAGGTCCGGTGGTTGCATCTTCCCTAAAGTTGTTCAAAAATGCAGTTGAGAGCCACTGGTTAGAGCTCAAATATGTTTTCAACAACTGTTTATTCCCTCAAAGAACCCGTGGTTGGATGACATAGACTTTCTTTTTCTTTCTGACTTTTTCCTCTCTCTCTCTCTCTCTCCATCTCTCTGTCTCTCTCTGTCTCTGTCTCTCTCAGTGTGTGTGTTTGTTTTGTTTTTTTGGTTTGGGTGGGAGTTGTTTGCTATATAATTTTATTGTAAAGGCAATGTACAGAGGGATTACTACATACATAAGGAAATGAGTACATTGCTTGTTGAACAGTGTTACCCCCCCCCATCATCTCCCCCTTCCCTTCCCTGTCCTCTCCCCTCCACTCCACCAAGTTGTAAAGTTCATTTTCAATATAATGATCCTCGGTGGTTTGCCTTTTAAACAAAATCTGTCTACATAGCTCAGACTGACCTGGAACTCATGATCTCCTGGGATTACAGGCATAAACCACCATACTCAGCTTGGATATAGATGTGTAACTTATGACCACATGTTTTCACTCTAGTGCCCAGGAGAAAAGCCAATACAGAAGCTTGGGAGGGGCTGGGGGGTATGATACTAAACACACTCACAAGTAAATGAGGCCAACACACCACAGGGCTAGGGCAAAACTGCTGCTGGAGTTTCAACCAGCATCCAGGCCACCCAATGAGTGTGTCTCTCACCCAACAACTTGCTTCTCAGCACACTGCAGTCTGTGTAGAGGAGTTGCATGACTGCTATTTTATCTTTTGAGAAGATAATGTACATAGCCATAAATTAAAAGTGGGCTTTGGTGCAGTGTTGCAAGTCATTTGAAAGGCCCCTTAGGTCAATTAAATACACTAGGCAGACCCTGTCTTTGTGAAAACTACAGTCAGCTGAAAACTCAGGTTCCACATAGATCACAGCCATGCTGATTCCCAAATGAATTCGTTATACCTAGGCAAACCTGAATACCTGATATTTTAAATTGACTTTATAATACATTTATTTGCTAGAGCCATTGCTAAGTGGAAAGATTATCTGCCTAGTAAGTACAAGGACCTGAGTTCAAACCCTACAACTGGCACACACACACACACACACACACACAATCTAAAAGTGCATTTTCCTCAGGTGAGGGAGTAGCTGTGAAAGGAATGTTTTTTTTGTTTTGTTTTGTTTTGTTTTTTTGTCAGTTGTGGGGCCTGAACTCTGGGCCTGGGCGCTGTCCCTCAGCTCTTCAGCTCAAGGAGAGCACTCTACCACTTGGGCTACAGCGCCACTTCCGGTTTTCTGGTGGTTTATTGCAGATAGGAGTCTCACGGTCTCTCCTGCCCCGGCTGGCTTTGAACCGCGATCCTCAGATCTCAGCCTCCTGAGTAGCTAGGATTACAGGCGTGAGCCAGCAGCACCTGGCTTGTGAAAGGAATGTTTTTATTTAATACACCATCCTCCACACAGAGCCTTTGGCAGATTGAGTGAGGCAGGATGCTCGATTGCCCTACTTCCTTATCCGGCCCAGGCGCCTCCTTTCAGATTCTCAGCGGCGGCTGCTGTCCTAGGTAAAGAGCACCCAGGGTGGGCAGGGGCATGCTGGGAGGTTAAGGGAAGGAGTTAAAAGGGAACAGAGCTTGAAAAGCTTATCTTAGAGATGAACCTTCCCCCTTTGAGTGTGGTTGCACAGACGTTAAACACACACACATTTTACAAGCACGTTTATAGAAAGTTTTTTTTCCTTTCCTTTGCAAACCAAAGTATGAGTACTATGTGGTTAAATATATAGCACAAGCCACATGTTATTTTCACTTTGGCAAATCTACAAAGGGTCTAGTACATACATTTTAAAAAAGAAAGAAAGAAAAATCTGAGCACAGCCAATCTGAAACATCCACAAAGTTCATTGTGAATTATTCAAAACCAGTGGACTCTTCCCCTCCCCCACCCTGACTCCCCAGATAGGTTCTCACTATGTAGCCCAAGGTAGCCTCAGATTGGTTCTGTAACCCAGTCTGACCTCAAGCTTTCAATACTACTGCCTCTGCCTTGTGAGGTCTGGGATTACAAGTATGTACTACCATGCCCAGCTTAAATACAAGTTGAAAGTAAAAAAAAAAAATTAAGTCACTATAATTTTTACACTACTCTAGGCATTCTTTTGAATACACTGAATAAATTTTCCTTATAAATTTGCATAGTTTTCCCCCCACCTTTAAACTATAAGGGTAAAACTGACTCTAAAAGAAGCTCTTGTATGTATGTGTTTGTACGTGTGTGTGTGTGTGTGTGTGTGTGTGTGTGTGTGTGTGTGTGTGTGTGCGCCAATCCTAGGGTTTAAACTCAGGGCCTGAGTTTAAATACTCAAGTATAGCATGCTAGTACTTGAGCCACAGCTGTACTTCTGGGTTTTTTTGGGGGGAGAAGGGGGGGGTAGGAAGTTATTGGAGCAAAGAATTTCATGGACTTTCCTATCAGAGCTAAGTTCAAACCAAGATCCTCAGATTTCAGGCACCTGAATAGCTAAGATTACAAGCAATAAGCCACAGTGCCTGGCTAGTTCTTTTCTTTAAATTAGAATTGTGAACATGTCCCCTAGTGCTTCATGATTTTATTCTCATTCAAATGCACTCAGAAACCTAAGTACTTGGATCCACAATTTTCCAAACACCTCTGTTTGTTAATTGGCACCAAGATCTCATTCAAAGGAATCAATAAAAACAAAAATATTAAATCAGTGACTAGCCCAATCGAATCTTCTTAATTAGAACTATGAAAGAAAGCCTTCCAAACATATAAAGATGGAAAGTATTGAAGACAGAGCCTCACATGTTCATAGCCTGGCTTCTGCAATTTCCAATCCAAGAGGAAACTTGCTTCATCTATAAGCAGCATTTATTTACTCCATAGACCATGAAACAAATACCAGACATCCTGGTGTTTCATTTGCTACTGGTTCAGAATGTATCTCTAAATGATGAGCATTCCTTTAGGTAGTAAATGTAGATACCACACTCTTAAAATTCACTCAGATCTACTGGTACATTCAGATGAGCACGCTACTCTTAGACGACCTTTTTAAAAATGCAATACAAGCCAGGCACTGGTGGCTTACACCTGCCATACCAGCTACTCATAAGGCTGAAATCTGAAAAGCTCACTTCAAAGCCAGCCTCTGCAAACAAATCCAAGAGACTTTTATCTCCAATCAACCAGCAAAATATTGGAAGTGGAGGTATGGCTTAAGTGATAGAGTATTGACTTAGAGCAAAAAAGCTAAGCAAGAACAAAAGGCCTGAGTTCAAGCCTCAGTACTCACCCCACACACACACACTCACAGAGTACAGAATTGGTTTCAGAATAGTGATTACAACACTTGGCACAAAATCTTAGAGAAACCCAATATCATGACAGTTAGGAAAATGGCACTCAAAACTCAGATGGCATTAAATTCTCTAAATGAAAACCTTCTTGTTTACCTTGGGGAGATTTGTATTTTCAGTATCTCATTTTTATTCCTCTGCCACCTAGACTGCTATGTGATGGGAGGTGACAACAGAAGGACAGGCATCTCGCCCATCCCTACTGTTCAAGAAAGCTGAACAACTGTAACCAGATCCCGGCTGGTCACTTGCCTACAATGGCTGTGCCAATTTCCCTCGCATCCTTCCTGGCAAGCTAAGCTTTCATGGTCCCTTGAACTTATTCAACCCCTGCTGCTCTTTCTACACAGAGTCCTCATGTCACTATTACTGCTAGGAAAATGTCATGCCCCGAATGTTAGAAACGATCAAAGGTAGAGAAATGCCTCTTCGGTCGTGAATACTGCTTGTTCCTTGGACCAAGAATTAGATCAATAATGACCCCCTTGTCAACTGGACTTCACACAGGTATTGAATAGTGATTCATAAGTCCTATCTCACACCACTTACAAGCGTCATGTGCAAGCAATACATAGGGTTGTTAGCAAGATGCTGGATGGGAAAATGGATAAGCCATTCCTTCTTGACTGCCAAGTTCTCCAGTGAAAGAAAAAAAAGTGGAGTCACTTTCACGTGGACTTGTGTAATTCGGGTTGCAAATAAACCATTCAAATATTATCCTTTCAACAGGTAAGGTTATGACTACTAATAATACAATTTTCTGAAGTAGGATTCATATCATTGCTACTTTTCCTTTAGGAGAAAACCACACCAATAATATAAGATGCAAATTTGTGGATAATAAATATTAAACCCCCCAAAAAAGAACCTATGATTAAAAGTAGAAATCAAGACTTGGCACATGTTAAAAACCCATGTGTTGGAAGCCATGCCACAGTTTAAGGCATCCAGCTTGGTTTAGTAATCACCTTTGAATCTGAAAACCCATGAAGTCCAAACCCAACTTTCTTTTCCCATAAAAAACGCACAGTCAGCACCCCCACTTCCTCTGAGAAAGCGTTTACAACACCAGACGAGAAGATTCGAATGAATCCAACCAACTGCTCTGCAATTTCCAAGAAAACACAAGAGCACAAACCACCAAGAAAGCATAATGTTACCACTTCACCCCTTCCTTTCTGCCATCTCCCTGCAGTACTGAGCCTTCGGGGTAAGACCTCTTCAAAGGTCGGTTGCTGGCTAGATTGCAGCAGCAAGGCTATGCCATCACAAGCACACACACACACACACACACACACACACCCTTGCTTCCTTCCTCCACCCACCTCATTGCTTGCTGTCAGGCTCATGATGCAGTCCAATGCAGAGTACCACAGACCATGGAGGGGCATCTCAATTAGGGCTATCCCATTCTGCCCATCTGGATATCGGAACACGGGCCCCGTGCACCTCTTTAGCACCTTGAACCTGAGCGTCCTTGTAAAGCATTCCAACCCTGGGAATCACCAGGTGGCAGGAGGGAAGGAAAAGATCTCTTGTCCATGGCCCCCTGGGAAGGCGCACAACTTTTTCCCCAACTCAATTAAAAGTTGCTCAAAGCTTAACTCCACGTGAGAGAAGCTAATATAGTTTCCAGGTGTGTGTGTGTGTGTGGTGGGGGAGGTATGTTCAAACCCCATCAGCTGCCCAGATGTGCCCAGCCGCTGCTGCGCGCCGCACGGGCCAGGGGGAAGCGCATGTGCGCAGACCTCAAGCCTCCGATGAGAGAGCCCCACAGTGACCGTGTCCGAGCCCCCCCCCCCACTGTTCCCCGCCAGCTCCCTCTCTCCAACTCACTGCCCCTTCCCCAATGGGCAAGGTCTGGGCGGCTGCAACCCTGGTCTCGCGCCTGCGCGCGCGGGAGGAACGAGGCGAGCGCGCCCTGGAGGAGCGGCCACTCACCTGCGCGCGGAAGTACAGGAACAGAGCCACGCTGCACACCACCTGGCCCAGCCCCAGCCCCAGGAGTGCCACGAACATGGACCGGGAGGCCGCGTGGGGCGGGGGCGGCGCGGCGGGCGCGGGAGGCGGCGCGGGGTGCAGGGGAGCCTCGTGCGGGGCGCCGGATCCGCAGCTACCCATCTCCTCTGAGCCTCGCAGGTATTTGCTGTAATCTCGGCTAGCTCGGCGCATGACGCTTGGCCCGCTACTCCGGGCGCTCTCCTGGCTCTGCGGTTCCCTCCTTTTACTCCGAGGTCCTCAGCCAGCTCCAAAGCAGCCGCCGCGGAGCGGACTCGGGGCCAGGCGGGGCCTAGACGTGGAGAGCCTGCTGGATGCCCGGCCGTGGCTCCCGGGGCGCGCGGGTGACCAAGCGGGCAGGGGCGCCCTGGGCAGCCTCAACTCTTATAAACCACATCGGCAGGGCTGGCTCCAGAGCCAATCAGCCCCGGCCAGGCTGCCTCTTCCACTCCCACCTCTTGCCCCGCTTCCTTCCTCTCGCCCTCCCTTCTTCCCTCACTCTTACCAAAACCCTCCTCCCCCCACCCGTCCCCGTGGGGGCCTTCAAAGACGAGGCTGTGGGTGCGACCGGTGCTTCCAGGCTCTGCCCACCCTCAGAGGCCTCTCCTGGGATGTTGGTGGTGGGCTGTGGAGGATGCAGACGAGGGCGTGGCAGAGGACCCGAATGGCCACCTGCATGTCCCTCACAGAAGTGCTCATCCACCACCCCCCCGCCCACCCCCCAGTCGGGATCCAGAAAGTTAAGTTTGGGGACCACTCCAGGACCCTTCCAATCCTCTTCTTCCAAAACTTCACTGAGGAGACCTCTCATCCATCTTAAAAGTTTGTCCTCTCCGTCTGGTTCCAGATATGAATCCCCTAGGTGTCTGTGGTGACTTGGGAAATTTCTGAACTCCCTTTGCAAATCCCTGCTTTTGCATCTTTTCAAAGTGGCTTTAGGGAGGTAGAGTGTGAGTGTCCACAGCGGCGGTCAACCTAGAGATAGCTGACTGCCAAGGAGGAAAGGAGAGAGGGAAGGAAGGAGATGGGCAGAGGAAGATCAGAGGGCTATGCAAGTCCATCCAGAAGAGAAGCCAGCACCCAAGGAGGCTCTTCAAGGCATGAGAGGTGGAGGGGGGAGGAGGAGGCAAACGTATAAGCTCAGCATTCCTTAATGCCAGCAAGGAGAGAGAGACAGAGACAGAGAGGGAAGAAGAAGGAAGAGAAAGAAAAGAAGATGGAAGAGGAGGAGGAGGAGGAGCAGCGGAAGAGGAAGAAGAAAGAAAGAAAAAGAAAGAACAAACGAAAGAAAGAAAGAAGAAAATGTACTCATTACCTTACTCATGTAACTGTAACCCCCTGTACAGTATCTTTATTATATATATATAGTAAAGATATATACATATATATGTATACTAGAGGAGGAGGAAGAGGAGGAGGAGGAGGAGGTCTGTCTAATTTTAAACACATATAAAACTGATGATGTTTCCTCCGTGTGGGGGGGTGAGGTAGTTGGGCTTTTTCATAAGGCCTTGGCTTTTTCATCAAGACTGGCAATCTCCCAATGGAGCCATACCTCCACCTCAGATCTCAGCCTCCTGAGTAGCTAGGATCACAAGCATGAGCCACCAATGTCTGGCCATTTCTTCCTTTTTAATTATACTTTGTTTGCATCCTCTTTCTGCCCAATTCTCTAATGGCCACTTCTAATGGGCACCACATTTATCACAAGTGACACATCGCTGAGTTACTAAAGCATATCTTCTAAATAGAATGGGTACATCTCCTTACATGTTGAAGAGTGATTGAGTTGAGCTATTTGAACATGGAAAATGGATGTTGGGTCATTTTGCTGGCATGGTTGCACACTGTAATCAGTACTGGAGAATCTGAGGCAGGAAGATCTCAAGTTGGAGGTCAACTTGAACTATATAGTGAGACCCTGGACACTAAAGAAATGGTACCATGCAAATGAAACGATTTGTTCCAATTTTAAAATGCTGTTGATAAGGAAAGGAACTAATTTTTCAAACTCCAGCACAGAAACAGCATTAATCATCCGTTCCATGCCATCCTTAACTTCTTCCTACTTTTTCTCAGTTAACACTGGGAAATCATTGGCTTTCTTCTTCTCCCACTCCTCCTCCTCTTCCTAATCTTCTTCCTTCCTCTTCTTCCTCTTATTTGTCTTCTTTATGTGGGAGACAGTTTTACATTTCATCCTTCTAATGAATCTTTATTAAGATGAAAGGTTGTTTCTAATATGTTGTTAGCAACTAAACCCACAGGACTTTACTCTTCTATTCTCTTTAATGAGTTTTCTATAATAGTATTGCTACATCTTTTTTCATTCCTTGACATCTTGATCTTTAGATTACAACAAAAGGTCCTTTCTAAATCACATTCAGGTATGTTTCACCCACGAGCTTCATAACCTGGTATAATATATGCATTACATTCCTAAGACATTCCTAAGACATGTCTACTTTCTGGCATTTATTTCTCATTAGTAAAGAGAACATGCCATTCCATTGTATATGGGCTCCCATAGTCTGCATTGGAAATTCCAGCCAGTCCTCTAGCTGCTGCTTCTCAGGTACTTTTATCTTTCCTGGCCATTTTATTCATTGATCTGTCAATATCTGATTCCCTCATTAATGTACCAACCCTGTATATTCAAAGACATTTTCTGTATCATTCACCTCTATGACATTCATCATTTCCTAGAATATTGTCAGCTGAAGCGTGGTAAATTCTTGTTGAAGGAAAAATGAGTGAAGGAATTCTTGAAGCCTCTGCCACTCTCCAAGCCCAAACCACACTATGATTTCCTCTATCAGTCACATCTGCAAACCGATCCCACTGCTTCTCGTCTTGCTCAGCTCCAAATAGTTCTGTACACATTGATCAGAACTTGCTTTAAAAGCAAGTATGCATGTGCATAGTGTACTTGCATACACATCTACACATTATATCCACACTAACAATAGCTTCTAATCATTGCACACACTTCAGTGTCCTGAGATTAAAAGCCTCAAATGGTCCTTCAGCAAGCTGGCTCAAGACTCTTTTGTCTCTATCCATTTCAAATGCTGCCCTTATCTAGAGCATGCTTTCCTCCATCTCCCACACCTGGGTGACTCTCCTACTCATCCTGTCTCAATTGCCAAGTCACTTCTCCAGATGTCCTTCCTGCTTCCTTCACTCAATGTGGCTCCCTCTGATTTTTGTTCTCAGGTCACCCTTAACTTCTCCTGCCATAGACATTTATGCACACATCCATCCATTTTGCAAATGTGTTAGCAAAAAAACACACTAAGCAGGTATGATGGCACATACCTGCAATCCTAGCTAATTGGAAGCAGAGATAGGATGATCACAGATACTCAGGTGGCAGAATGCTTGCCTAGCAAGCCTGAATTCAATCTCCAGTGGTGGCAGTAGTGGTAGTCATAAAGAGTACCCACACAATGTACACATTATATACAAGCATTGTGCTGGATTCCTGGAGCACGGACATCGAGATAGAACATGAAGCTTGTACAAGAGAGGGGGAAATATTGCACAAATGGTCATATATAATTAACAAAGCCATGGTGAATGGTTTAGGGGTAAAGTTTAAGTACAATAATAACCTTTGGAATAGTGGGGCCAGAACTATTCCAAAGACACAGATAAGGCTCTGAGACACAAATATTGATTACAGTTAATCCTACAGCAACAGCCAGAGCTTGCTTATCTTAAACAAAAGTGGTTGTATTGCTATAATTAATCCTTTAACATATCTTCTCACTTGCATATGTCTGTTGGATTTTTCATGAATTTACTCATATTTATTAGTATAGTAATATATCAATCAATTTATTTTCAAAATAATAAAGTATGTCAAAATCCTATAATAATGGTTAAAACAGAAAAGACATCCTTTATTCATTTGAAATAAAATGCAACTTTTTATGAAAAACAAATTTGATCTTGAAATACTGTACTACTAGTTGAAAGAAGATTGTCTTCCTGTAGTTTGCAAATCCCTTTAATAAAAGGAACCCTACTCTACTTTTGTGCTCTATCTTTTGTGATACATTACTTTACTTGAGTCTGTGATGAGAATATAGCTTCATACAAAGAGATAATTAGAAAAGCGAGAAATAATTGTGGAGTCATTTTTTACCGCACCAAAATTTAACAGTCTGATTTATTGTGTTAGTTTCCCTATTAAATCTGAAACCACTGGTGATGTGTTCCCACTCACAATCACATCGACTGTTCTTTCTTCTTCTTTGAATGGATAGCTTATCCAGGAATGATTTTGAACACCAGGCGTTGGTCATTTCAAAAATGGTAGTAGTTCAGGAATCCCAAAGATCTTACAAACATTAACACCTTTTAACATATAAAAATTGTGTATTCACATAGATCACTTTTGATTCAATCAGAAATATTCTTGCCCTTACTTCAATCTGAGCCAGTCAAGTTTCTTTTTTATGTGTTTCCTAATTAAGCCTTTATTTAAAGAATAGTTCCTATGACCAGCAATCACTGAGGCATACTATTTTCAGCAACACCAAAAATAAAAACAAGTTTAAAATAAGAAACCACTGTTGGACTTTAAGTATGAAAGTTGTATGGGATGGGCAATCTAAATATGTCTCCCTAGGGCTGAGCTGAGGTTAGAATTTCAGTGTGACAGGCAGGAGACAGGTAAACTTGCTAGAAGGAAGTGTAGGCAACTAGCCAGGAGGATGAAGCGGGTTAGTTGGACAGAGAGGGAAGAACTCTGATAAAGCACATGCAGCGTGAGGAATGGCCATCAAATGGGCTGTCAAACATACTGGCTAGAGGTAGGTAGTCTAGGTTTAAAATGCAGCTCTAACATTAATCATTCTAGCCCCAACTGGCTTGTCCTGGTACAGCTCCCATGTGGCCCTTCATGTTCCACAATTCCAACTCTTTCTAGGCCCTAGTAATACCTTCCTCTCTCCTTATTCTTGTAGGCTAAGGGATGTGTATTAATTTTATTGCTACTCTAACAAATTATCACAAATGTATGGATTTTAAATAGTTCAAAAATATTATTTTAGGATCCTGGAGTTTGGAAGTCTAAAATAGATCTGCAGAGCTGCTGGGTACTTTGCTTGCTTGCTTGCTTGCTTGCTTGCTTGGAGTCTTTAGGGAGAGTCCCTTGTCTTGCCTCTTTCAACTTCTAGGAGCAATGTACATTATTTGGCTCATCCTTTCATCTTCAAAGCTCACCAATGTAACCTCTGACCTCTGACTCATTTTACTATCTCCCTCTCAGAAGGAGATTTGTGGTATCATTGGACATACGTGGACAATCCAGGATCTTCTCTTCATTTCAGTGTTCTTAACCTGATCACATATGTAATAAGTCCAGAAATATACCACAGCATCCATACATACTAATGGATGACTGTACTTGCTAAATCCGAAACCGAGCATACCTAAAACCTGGCTCATAAGCATGGGTTTTACAAGACATATATGCATGTTTTCAGGCTAATAATGATTTTTCAAATCATAACATTCTGCCCTAAGTCCTCCAGAAACTCATAATGAATTTAGTCCATCTCCAAGGGACCCCAAAGTCTAAGTACTTCCAACATTTTTTCAAAAGTCCAAATTCCGAATCTCCTGATACACAAATCCTCAGCTGTGAGCCTCTGTAAAAATAAAAAGGAACATTATGTATTTTCCATATAAAACACTCAGGCACAATACTTACTAGTATCCCAAATGGGAGGAATGGTGTTATCGAGAGGGCAAAGGAACTGAAACAAGATGGAAACTCAGAGGGGGGAAAATTAGATCCTATAGCTCTGTGTCTGGCATCTAAGGCACACAATGGTGTGATGTAAAGTCCAATGGCCTTGCTGACAGCAGTCCACTTGGTCCCTCTCTGGAGCAATCTCTGATCACTGCCTACAGTTTTACTTGGCAGATTTTCCACATTCCTGGCATCTCTAACTTCAAAAGCCCAAACTCGCAACTTCTGTATCTTTAGCTTCACTTTCCACTTACTTTATGCACTGCATTTACAATTCTAGTTTAAGAACATAGAGAACTTAGAATTTTTATAGACTATTGATCTCAAATGTCTGATAATGTATCCATTCAACAAACATTTCCTGAACAGCCATTCTGAGTCAAATCCTGTGAATTCAAATGCAGTTCAACAGAATGCTACAAAACTACAGTATTAAGAAATGTATTAGGAAAAATATTAGGAAAAATAATTTGGGGGAAAAGCATAGAACATTATCAATATGTATAATTGGAACTCTAGAAGAAAATAAATAGATGTAGAAGAAATCATATCTTGGGAGGTTATGATTTGATAGGAACAAAACAGTGTGGTAGTACATGCCTGTAATCCTAGCTATTCAGGAGGCTGAGATCTGAGGATCCTGGTTCTAAGCCAGCCTAGGCAGGAAAGTTCCCCTGAGACTATCTCCAATTAACCACTCAAAAACCAGAAGTGGCACTGTGGCTCAAAGTGGTAGAGTACTAGCCTTGAGCAAATGTACTCAGGGATAGTGCTCAGGCCCTGAGCTCAAGCCCCATGACCAAAACAAAAAATAAAAATGTGTTATCTTATTTGCAATAACTAGTATATGTCTGAGTCAAGCAGAAAAGGTCAGATAAGTTGATGTTAGGGAAATGAACCCTAAGATATATATTCAAATGTTTTTTCTTTCATGCAATTGTTTCTAACACATTTATAAGATTATTTCTTTGTTGCTTTGTTTGTCCCTCCCCACGGTATAACCCCTGCTTTCACTGTATTTTGATGTTGTTATAATTTGTGGAGGGGAAGGGAAAAAACAAATCATTTAAATACGGATACAGGAGGACCCATTGCAACAATGAGACATACAAGTCCTTATGTCAAAAACGAACTTTACAACTTTGGTGGGTGGGGGGGGAGGGTTGGGTAGGGGAGTAGGGGGAAGATGGGATGGGAAGGGGAAACAAAGGAGGAGGCTACAATGATTGATAAGAAATGTACTCATTATCTTGCCCATGTAATTGTAACCCCTCTGTACAGTATTTTCACAATAAAAAAGAAAAAAATGTGTTATCTTATGTGTAAAATAAACTAAAATTACAAAAAAATAAACTAGCAGCATGGGTCAAATAGTAGAATACTTTCATAGTGAGCCTAAGGTCCTGACTTAATCCCTAACACCACCAAAAAAAAAAAAAGTAATCCAGTTTAATAACAAAAACAAGGATTCTACTTAAATTTGAAGTTCTTCCCTCCTATCGCAGTCAGTCTGAAAGATTTACCTAAAGGGAGATGCCCTGTGTGGGGTGAGACATGGAATGACAATATATAAGATGTTCAGCTGGTAAAGTTCAAAGTCTGAGTTGATGCTCTTTGGGCATGATGAAATGTTTAATTTAATGAAGGATCATGATGAATTCCCATAATTCCTTAGTGTTTCATCCACTAGTGCCATCAGCCTTCTATCTTTCTCCATGACTGACTGTTTACAATTCCTACACCTCTCTATTTCTGCATTGAATGGTACATCCCATTCTCTTTCTTTTGGTCAGCATGCTCTACAGGACACAGCCCACCTTGAGACTATCTTGGATCAGGATCCTTTAAAGTTTATCTGTAGACTATCTCCTCTCTGGCTGTCTACATCATGTCCTGGGCATATACTCATCACTGTTGTCAGTGAAAACATAGTTTGTTTTCACTATGTGTGGCTTCGTCTTAGCCCTGCCACCAGACGAGCAACTTCAGCCACAATTGTTGACATTTAGATTTCTTAGAAATAGGACAAATCCCAATCTCTTTGTCACTTCAGACTTTACAACAAACTTCAACCTCCCCAATTTGCTTCTGTCAAAGTCCCTCAAACTATTTCCTGATTCGTTCAAGCTCAGTATATACACTATTAACCTGGTTTCCACATTCTTTCTCTGCTAGCATCATTCTTTGAAATAAGGATGGGTTTGCCACTTAGGATTTAGTTCCTATCTTAATAGCCTGTCAAACAAAACAGCCACTTATTGTACCATGTGATTAGTCGATGTGTCTTGGGAGCACATGAGAGGAGTTTGTAACCTAAACTTTGAAGTCAAGAAAAGACTTCTTGGAGGAAGCCATATTTAAAATGAGACTTGTGGGATGAGTAATGGTGGTATTCAAACAAAGTGGGAGAACACACATATAAAGCCAAGAAGCAAAACAGGATGCATTCAAGGAACTACAAGAAGTTTAGTCTATCTCAGGAGAGAGAGGAAGGCAAAGGGGCAGATGACACTGCATAAGCAAGCATAAAGACTTCTCTGTCATGATAAAAATTTGAATTGTATTCTAAGATCAACAAGATCCCTTGAGCATTTTCCCCTTAGGGAAATAACATGGATTGGGTTGCACTACAAAATGTGCTTTGCTTCGTGTGGAGAATGGACTTGGAGGAGAATGGTGGTGAGAGACCAGTAGACCAAGCATCTAGTGGAAACCATTAATGGGAAATCTAGGCAAGAAATGGTTGGTGGACAGATGGATATCATAGAGAGCTGAGAAAGGTCCCAGACACACTCAGGCATGGAATCCATTGGATATGGGTGATTTGACTGGCCATAGGGATGTGAGAAAGAGGAAGGGGGTCACACAGGTTGCATACACTGAAATGGGCACCCAGGAAGAAGAGCAGATTACACAAGCTCTGCCTCCCACCTGCAGGGCTGATGACCCTGTGCTGATAATGAGTTGACTCCTATTCAACCCTCATGTCTCAGCTCAGCTCATGGCTATTTCTGGCTTTCCCCAGATCCCTAGATTTTTCTAAAGAGCCTATTGTCTCCTATCTTTCCCTCACCTTTACCCTTTCACCTCTGTCATTCTCAAGACTTAATTATTTATCTTAGTGTCTTCCCCAGTAGGCCATAGGAGCCTTGAAGATGTGGAGTCTGTATTTTCCATCCATCATCCTTATGTGTACACTCTCCTCATGCTGCAAAATTTCTGACACAGGATAGACACTTAATCAATGTTGCTGAATAAAGTGGATCTTCCTGACTTTTAAAATAGGGTAGCAGCAACACAGACGTAAACATATTTGTGATGTGATAGTTCTGAGTAGGCTTATTGTAGAAACAGTCTGTGTCACAGCTGTCATCACACCAACCGCAAACAAGTATCACTGATAACGGTCATACCCTTAAAGAAAAGACTGAAATCTGAGATATTCAAGTAGGACTTTCTTCAAACACTCATGGATTGTACATCTCAGCAAAAGTCCCATGAATGCAGGCTGACTACAGATCTTATGGACTTCCTGTAACTACAAGCTGCCTCTTGCCCAACAGCACATGGGTCTGGTAATAAGTACATTTTCTTTTGCACTGTGTCACCTCACAATAGAGAGCCAAAATAAGTGATTGTTTTAAGCACAGATAGACCTATGTTCAACTCCAAAATTGAGGTTTAGAAATCTGCCCTAAAACAAGTGGTTAAAAATGAGGACTCTAATTATAAAAACACCAGTCTGAACATTCACACAGTGAGTACAAAGGATGGTATTCTTAGGAGAGGATCACAAGGGCGCAATAGCTATGTGCATATGATCATATAAAATGATGCTTATTGAAATGAACTCCAAGAAATGGAAACAATAAGATTTATATTTTACTGTTTGCAGTTCTCTTTTTTCTTCGTTTCTTTTTTCTTTGGTCTATTTCCTTCTGTCACTTTTTTTTATTTCTGTACCCTTTGTGTATAAGTTTATCTGATTTGGGGAAGAGAAGGAGAAGCACAGAAATAGTGGGACAAAGTGTGAACTAATCCAGTAGTAAAACCCACTAGACGCTATGTTGGAATTGAACTTTACAACTTGGGTGAGGAGGGGAGACAGGAGGAGGAAAACTAGGAGAGAATGAGGGAGGGGTGACACAGTTCTAAAGAAAATGTACTCATTACCTGACTTATGTAACTGTAACCCATCTGTAATCACCTTTACAATGAAATTTTAAGAAATCAAGTGTCAAGGTAAGGAAAATCAAAAACAAAAGTGAGGACTCTGAAACCACATGTCCTATAGCTAAATCCAGACTGTACTACTTACAGGCTGAGTGACCTCTATTTCTGGGTAAATGGGCTGCAAGCTCACACTCAGAACAGCTTACTGGTGGACTGGGACCCTGTACTCTGGGGGTTGCTATGAGTTTCATATGAATTGACATATACAAAATCTCCAGAACGATGTATGATATATGTCACTGCTATTTGTACTATTTTTCTCCTCTTCCTCCTTTTCTTCCTCCTCCATCTCCTTCTCCCCCTCTTCCTTTTCCTCCATCTTACTATTATTATTACAACTACTGCTCCTACTGCTACTACTATTACAATGATTACTATGACAAACACAGACCATCAGTTTTCTGTGTAGCTGGGATTACATTCATCTTATACTACACCTGGCTTCAGCCACCCGAATTGCTGCTAATATCAGTCAGTACAGAAAGTAAGAGGATAGATACTGAGGAACTTGGCTGAAACAAAGACCATACACTTTACCTAGTGTCAGAAACTACAAATCTTAGTGGAATAATCACTCAAGCTCTTATCTTTGAGAAGATACCTAGAATGTATAAAGAGAGAAGAGTTAAAGCAGCTGAGATAGTTCTCAGTTATAATAAAACATAGCCAACAGCAGTTAGAAATAGTAAGAAGAGATGGGAAGGGATGGGAAGGGGAAACAAAGGAGAAAGCAACAATGCTTGATAAGAAATGTACTCATTACCTTGCCCATGTAATTGTAACCCCTCTGTACAGTATTTTCACAATTTAAAAATTTATAAAGAAATAGTAGGGAAAGATGAGGTAAAGTCAGGAAGGTGACCAAAGGAAATGTGAACACACAAGGAGCAACTGCAGGTCACAAGCTTTTAGCTTCTGTGTTTGCAAGGTTCTGATCCAGTAGATTGCACTAAGAGCAACAAACCTGGAGGAAAAGTTGGGGTGTGCCAGTAGACCCTGTTTACTCAAGCACACACATGATACTATTCCTACCATGATGAATCCTAATTCTTAGGAAATAAGTGTTATAAAAGGTAAGCTTGATTTTTTTCTTAATTCAAAAAACTCGTTCATGTTCCAATTATAAAACGTATTTTCAGAAACATACAAGATTATTAGTAGTAATATATCATCTGTCAGTCTATGATAATATCTCTGGTTTTTTAATTATCATAATTGGTATTCACAAGGAAAATGCAGGACAAATAGGCAGATGGTATAACCCATTTTTATTTGATATTCATATCCACATTTGACATTTACTCTTCCTATAAACAATTTTGATGGGAATTGTGTAAATGGTCTCCAAAGACACAAATAAGAATTTGGTATTCTTTCATATTTTGAAAGAACAATGAGCTTTTCTAAGAGCTATGTATCAAATTATCTCTCCTATTTTAGCCTGGAAAGAATTCCCTGACAAGAGCCTCTACCTTGGACAATAATCTCCATTACTGGAATTGTGAAGCCCATCAAAGATTGAGGCTGGGGGCTGGGAAGGTGGCTCAGTGGTTAGTGTTTGCCTTGCATGCATGAGGCCCTGGGTTCAATTCCTCAGCACCACAGAAGCAGAAAAAAACCAGGAGTGGCGTTGTGGCTCAAGTGGTAGGGCTCTAGCCTTGAGCTGAAGAGCTGAAGGACAGCGCCCAGGCCCAGAGTTCAGGACTCATGACCAACAAAAAAAAAAAAGATCAAGGCTGGCAGATGAAGAGTTAGTTCAGGAAATCTACAACAATAATTCCAGTCCAGATGAGTAATTAATCTAAATAATCGATAGTGACTAGCATTGAGATATAAACTAGCAATCTTTATTGGCCTTCAGGTAATACAGACCACAGATTACAAAAAAAAATTTTTGGAATGAAAAATAGTCTTAAAAAAGTTCATAGTGATTTGTTCATGGTCTGTATCCAATAAAGCATCCTGCAATGATAAGCTGTTCTATATCTGTCCTGTCCAATATGACAGATGTTAGGCATACCTGTCTGAGAACACTGGACACTGGCTTGTAAAACTGAAGAACTGAATTTCCTCAGTTTCTCCCTAGCCCCTGGCACAAATGGCTACCCCACTAGAGAGCGCATGCCTATATTCATTTTGTAAAATCTCACAATTTATGTCTGCTTACTATGCTGCACATTTAAATCATTGTATTCCAAATACACTGAAGCATCGGCATGAACCACTGGCTTTGGAGGCAGCCTGAGAGCATAGACCTTTTGACAGAGCTAAGAGAAAGTTAAATTTCATTCTGTTCTACAGCCTAGCACCATTCCTGGTCCAGAATAGCCCTCAATGGATATTGTGCACATTTCTTAAATCTGACTCTTTTTATCAAAGCTCTTAAAAAAAAAAAAAAGATAGGGGGAGGGAAGGGCAGGTAGGGGAAAAACAAAGGAGGAGGAGGTAACCATGTTCCATAGGAAATGTACTCATTACCTTACTCATGTAACTGTAACCCCTCTGTACAGTACTTTTACAATTAAAAAAATACTAAAAAGATAGTACTAGTTTCTTATTTCATTTTTTTCTGTGCTAGAAGTCCAAGGATAATAAAAGCTCAAGAACTTCATGAACCAGCTCAGCACATGAACTCGGAGATTAGTCAACATCTTAAACAAACACGGCTGGCCAGCTGGTCACTGCTCTAGTTGACCACAGTCTGGGGCAAGGATAAAAGACATTTAGGAATTGAGCTGAGAGTGTTTCCCTCCCTTCACCATCCAGTCCCCTCCCAATGTGTCAGCCTAATGTGCAAAATGTATGACTGATGATAAGAGAGATGGTAGCTGGTGTTACAGACCACTATATTCACCCCTACACTGCTCCAAAGGATGTCTTTCAATGAGGCCACAGTGAGCCCATGACTTGCAGGACCTGGTCCCAGTGAGCGTTAGCATATCTTCCTGTTTGTCTGGTTGAGCCTCCTCACCATAGACCTGAAGCCACAGGGGATAGGAAGATGAATACTGGGCATGAGCTCTTCCATTTTGGTGTTTTACATTCAAGTAGAGTAAATTTTGCAACACCAAGAAGGAGTTTAGACAAACATGATCGGAACCCACTATAATTAATGGGCTCCACCGCACAGCCAAACTGCTCAGCTTCATCATTTCTGGCTGTCTGGATTCACCATAGGGCTCTGCTTTCTCTGCGAATGCTCCATTTAAGAGAGCAGGTCACATGTAGTCTGGGACTGAATAGATGGCTCTTCTAGGAAGTCTTGCACCTCACTGTTTCATTGCAAACCATTGTTTACTGACTGACTTTCTCCATCCTTCTCTCATTGGTAAAAAGAGTTGAAGGACTCTGTACCTACAGATACTAAAGACTGGGGACTATTCCTATATCAGAGTTTATCACTGTCAGAAACAAATAGGCTTTGCTAAGGCTGAATTGTGTTCTAGCACTCATAGTTTGAATTTCTAATTTCAAGTGCCTCCAAATGCAACCATATTTACAAGTAGAGTCTGTATAAGAGAAAATAAGATTAAAATGAAATCTAAGATTAAAATGAACTCTAACCAGACTTGACTGTCCTTAAAACAGGAAATTTGAATATAGACTCATACAGAGGAAAGTCACAGAGAAGACACAGGAAGATCTTGGAACCAATCCTTCACCATACCTCTGCCACTACCTTGATCTTGGATTTCTCGTCCCCATGGCAAGAGAATAAATTTCTGTGGTATTTTATTACATCACCCTAGAAAACTCATGTCCTCTTCTTCCAGCACCTTCTCTGTAGGGTCACAGACTTCTTAGTTGAGATAAGATTACTTTGCTTAGGGCTGGGAGCCAGTGGCTCACACCTGTAATCCTAGCTTCTCAGGAGGCTGAACATATGTTTCCTTCATGAACACTTTTAACCACAATGTGGCAAATAAATTGATTACTCTGTTTTTGCTTTTTTGTATTCTCCTCCACTCTGTCCAGATTTAATATGTGTTTAGAGCCCCAAGAAAACAGTTCCTGGATCCAGCTTGATCCACGAAGATCCTGAGAATTTCCAAAGGCTGTGCCAGTTCTTCCAAGCATGGCCCTAGAAAAATTCAGGCTAACAGAAAAGTATCTCTAAACTTCTAGTCTACTACTATGTTGTCAGAAACTCTAGTAATAAAATCCATGCTTCATAAAATTCCTTCTTTTGAATACTACCTCCATATCATGAATAAAATGAGTGGCACGTTGTCCTTAACTTTGTTCAGAAGATGAGAAGTCTTCATTTTATTGCACATCCACAAGCAGGATTGCCATGTTATTGACCCTTTGTTGGAGAGATAGCCTGATTTTGAGAAGCACAAAGGCGATCATCAACCACAGAAGATTCTTCTGCTTTCTTCCCATGCTTGCTCTTGTCTGGATCCATACCTCTGAGAGAACTGAACCTCTGGGATTGATAACACACTCTTGTCCCTTTTCTACTGTGGGTAAGAATAGCAACCTCCTAAGGAACACATACTTGGAGCATAAGGCAGAAGCTTTGCCTATGCTGCTTCTGGCTTTGTTTTCTAAAACTGTCATTGTTTTTTATGTCTGATACTGTAAATATGTCTATTGGAGATATAGAATCACCCACCGTAGACAGAAGGAGAGCTGGAAAGTGGGTGTGCTGAAAGGAGATTTGGGCAGGTTACAAATACCATAGGACAGATTGTTGAACAACTTCACTAGAACAGCACTTGCCAGGCAGGGCGGGGAGGGGGGGGGAACCCACCATCACCAAGCAATCCAGCAACCCATTTCTCAATGCAGTACCAAGTTATCCTCCACAACTTAACAGATAATTTTAATGTAAGAGGTACTGAGAAGCCCAGTTTCCCATATCTCAGGTTCACTAACCCTTTAGGTAGAAAATCCCTCATAGCTACTTTTCTCATGGGAAAGTAAGGAAGTAGTCACTCATTTTACCAGAGGAACTTGCCTCAATATTGAAAAACATTTTTCATCAATTAGTTCTTTGGCATTAACCCAGTTTCATCATATGGTGATTTTAATTCTCTTATAATTTCAGTATAAAATTATACTTAACATAAAGTTAATTCAATATGAAATCAGTATGTGTCTTTAAAAATAGAAACCTTAAGAAGAAACAAGTTATTTATAACTACTCACTGGTAAAAATTTAATGCAAATGATTTAGCATATGTGTATTGATAAGTACTTTTTAGAAATAAAACCTTCATAGATAAAGGTTTGGTTCTTTTATTATTAGGTATGTTTAATATCCATAGCTACTTGGTGACATTAAAAACAAATTACTAAGATTTTGACTCTTGGTCATAAGTTATTTGCGTATCCAACCCATCTAAATCCTGTTGAGAGCCAAAGAAAACAAGAATTGGAGTTCTAGAACTGAGACAAACTCATCACTCTTATTTTTCAACTTATAATTTCAATGGTTTGTTGTTTGAGGACAGAAACTATTCATGTATAAAAATGGTCACAACTAACTGTCCTGCTTGCTACTTTACTAGATATACCCCATAATTTATTTACTATTGCCTATTGCTGGACATTGAAATTGTTTCCAACTTCTGATTCTCATATGGAATAACGCAATCCACTTTGTTGGATATGGATCTTTTGCTCATTTCTACATTTGATCCCTAGACTATACTTATAGGAAAAGACTCTCAATTCTGTGTTAGGCTGTAATTGATACTCTCTGTAGTCAACACAATGTCTAAAAGAGTATAACGTTTCATAATCTTCAATTGTGCTCTACAACTTTATCCTCAACAGATCTAGTAACTTCAATTTATCTAAATTTTGAGTTTCTCAGTAAGGAGAGATAAAGTCCAGGTTTCTAAGGAAATGCAATTGACCATGGATGGAGAAGATTGTATAACACAAAATCCTTCAAATGGAACAATAACCAGAGCTTTTGCCATCCCTTTCCCAGGAAATTACACACAGTTTGTATGTGGTACTTCCAAATGTAACCTTCCCCTCAGATCTCGGAAGGTTACTTCTTTTACCCCCCCCAGAAACTGCACAGCGTGTACAATGATCAAACTGACTAAGCCTAAAGCTAGCACGATTGTGAGGGGGTGAAAACAAAAATGTCTCATTATATATTTTAAAATAACACCCATCTCACTGATAGAAAGTGAATCTACTTATTGACATTTATCTATTCAACAACTTGTCACTAAAAGTCTATGCACCTAGTCCTGTAAGGGATGTTGGGCATGCAGTGATGAGCAGCCTAGACACCATCTCCACCCACATGGGGTTTAGTACCATGATGAAGTCAGATGGGGCAATCTTCCTGCCCAGATGAGAAAGTCTGTGGATGGCACAATGCAATCTGACCTTTCTACCATCACCTCCCACCTCTTCTCAAGATGAGTCTGGTGAACTTATCTTGCCTCTAAGCTTTACATTGAGCAGAGGCACAGTGTGGATTTCGGAGAAACAGCAGAATTAACAAGAGACAAGGAGACAGCTCTAGTCAACCATGTTCAGCCCCCTCATTCAGTACGTCCACAGAAGGTAGCCAGTAAACAGGAAAACTTCCTACCACTCTATGACCCCTTCTCTCTGTGGTGAGGCTGGAAGGTTTCCTATGCAAATAAAACCTCCACAGTGCATATCAAAGGCAAATTTTATTTGTGGAGCAGCTGATCAAATCTTAGGGCTCTGGTTAGAGCTTTACAGGGCTCACCCTGGCCTCAGTTCATCCTGAGTGTACCTGCTCCTAGTGCAGTTTAGTCCAGGATTACCTGCCATCTGTTTCTTTGCTTGTCTCTTTGTCTTCAAAATTTTAGCAATTCGGGGGAGCAGTTAGGGAGGTGGGAAGGAAGGGATGGTAGGGGAAAAATAAAGGAGAAGGCAACAATGCTCGATAGGAAATATACTCATTACCTTACTCATGTAACTATAACCCCTCCATACAGTATTTTTACAATAAAAAAGTATTAAAAATTTTAGCAATTCAACAAGAAACTGAACACCACTGAAAACATTCACAGATGCATTGCAACCAAGCTGCATAATGTTGAAGAGAAGGAAGGGAGGCTAGGGGAAGACAGGGTGTTGGTGGGTGTTCCCAGTTCCTATGGTCACAGCTCTTGCCACAACCTTAAAACACATGGTATCAGATTCTCAACTAGCCCCTTTGGCGGGGAGAGCTGGGAGTTTCTGACCTCCTTTGGGGTTAGGGCTGCTGGTCTCACTCTGCGTAAGCGAGTGGTCACAGTCCTTAATTGCAAAAGGGAAGTGGTCAGAAAACACACTCTGTCCTGGCGAGATTGATAACTTGTAAGATAACTTGGAAGAATACCAGGAAATAACAATGAGGCTGTATGTGAAACTAAATATACATCCATCCCCTGCATGTTGGAAGGGTTACTGAAACGAGACTGCCATGCAGTCCAGGCAAAAAAGAATTTATTCGGAAGAGCCAGACTTCTGGCCTGCACCAGATGTAGGTGTGTGTGCAGAGAGTGAACTTTTGGAGGGCGAGGAAGTATATAGGGAAAGGCAAGGAGATGTAACTGCAGCAGATGTGGAAGTGACCTCAGAGCCTGGGGGAACTCTCACTGTCTGGAGAAGGCATGACCAGGCAGATGAGGAAGGATGAGGAAGTGATGTCAGCGGATGAGGAAGTGACCTCTGAGCCTAGGGTTCTTTGCTGACTCACAGTCAGGTAATTGACAGTCACAGGTGGTTTGGGGGCGGGTGATTTTTGGCAAGACTACATGCTATCCTTCACCTATGGGGAGAGGGAGCTGTTCTCCCATGCAGAACTAATACATGTTTGCTTATAATTTCCAGCATATTCTAAAAAGGCCAAAAAAAAAAGCATGTGGAAGGGAAGCAACTTGAAATGGAGTTCACCATTTTCTTCCTTTATGGAATAGTAGCAGCTGACATTCAAGGCAATGTTATTCTCCCAGGCACTGATTCACAGACTTTTCAAGTATTGGTTCATGAATCTATCACATGATCTTACAAAACAATAACCTATCCCTAATTTACAGATCATGAAACTGAAGTCCAGAATCTTAAGTCATTCACAAGGTCCCTAAGATTTATTGTCCCTGGGCAAATTGGCTCCTGAGGTCATGTACTTAACAATTACACGCTGCTATCTAGGGCAGAATCATTTCCATCAAGTTCAAGATGAACTTTTCCATGGAAAGAGGACCTGAGTTTTGATTCTTGCTGCTAATGAAGTTGTTCCCTTCAAGATCAAGACTTTGAAAAAAATCAATAGCGGTTTTCTATTGAATAGCCAGGCTTGGTGAGACCTTTAAGGACAGATATTTCTTTTATTCTGGCTTTACGTTTCTTTTTCTTTTCTTTTTGTTGATGAGATAGATCACTTTCAGGATTTTGTACATGTTAGGTAAGCAGTCTACTACTGGCCTACTTCCCTAGCCCTTTGTCTTCACATTTCTTAAGACAAAAGCAAGTGAGAGAAATGCAATAAACTGACCATAGGCAACTTTCACTTTGATAGTAAATATTATTTCTGTTTGGGGCCACCTCTGTATCTGAGCTGTCACTTCATTATTTGACCTAAGGTGAAAGAATTGTTACCAGAGTGTGCTGTGATATAGCTCCTGGAGTTCAAAGTAGTTAAGTCTAAAATCAAGATAAAATCATATAAGCATTTGCACACACTTTGTCTCCCAGGAAAAACCTGAGAAAGTGTCTCTAACTTTATCTGCCTCTGCCTAAAATTAAAGCTAAGGACTAGGCTTCTTGCTTTTGGTCTCTTGCGTGATGATTTTCTGGAGCTTTATCTAGAAGTTTTCTTTGAGTGACCTAGAAACTGTGTTAAATCTATAAACTGTAGTGAAACTTTACTGTATAAATAAGATCATTCAATGCTGGGCTTTGATGGCTCACATTTGTAATCTAACTACTAAAGAGGCCAGGATCCAAGGATCTAAGCCAGTCCAGGCAGAAAAGTCCATAACACTCCTATCTCCAATTAACCACCAAAAGGCCAGAAATGAAGTTGTGGCTTAAGTGGTAGAGTGCTATAGTCTTGAGCACAAAGGCCCAGGCCCTGAATTCAAGCCATAGGACAAGCACCAAAACCAAAAGAAGGAGGAGAAGGAAGAGGAAAAAAGAAGGAAGAAGGAGAAGGAAAAAGAGAAAAGGGAAGGGGAACAGGAGGAAGGATGGAGAAGGAGAAGGAAAAGAAGAAAGAAGGAGGAGGAGGAAGAGGAGAAGAAGGAAAAGGAGGAAGGAAGGAAGGAAGGAAGGAAAGAAGGAAGGAAGGAAGGAAGGAAGGAACTACAACCATGCTAAATGGAGAGGACATGCAAACTGGAAAGGCAGAAGCCTTGCTTTTCCAGACTGTGGTGATGACAGAGTCATAACCATCTCATTAGGAGGAAGGCTGGGAAATAGGCCCTGGACCTTTGAATTAGAGGGGAAATAATTCAGTTGAAGAGCTAGGCTAAATTGGAATTAATTGAATGCCAGTGGATAGATAAGGGCAAAGTAGAGAGCCTAAGGTCATGAAGCATCTAGAGCAATACTTGGTATGAGAGAGCATTCAGTGAAACTTGGAGTGAAAAGATTGGCAGCATGAGGGTCAGGGAGTATGCATGCCTGCCCATGTGTGCATATGGTGTTACAGTAAGATAGAAAGCATAGGACAACGTTCTGTAAGTTCTTGGATGTTAAACAAAGGATTATGGACATTACACTGCATGACTAGGAAGCAGAGTAAATCAAGTTTGTGAGTTTTGAGTGTCACTGAATAATATTTGATGCCGGGAATAGTGGTTTAGGCCTATAATCTTGGTACTCAGGAGACAGAAATCAGGAGAATCGTGATTTGAGACCAGTTCAGACAAAACAAGTTCATGAAGCGCCCGTCTCAACCAATAACTGGGCATAATGGTGTGTACCTGCCATCCAAGCTACATGAGAGATGAGATGGTAAGGTTTATGATTCCAATCCAGCAAGGGGGAAAAAATTGGGAGATATCATCTCAACAGAAAAAGCTGAGCGTAGTGAGAGTGCACACCGGTCATCTCAGCAAGGGCAGGCAGCATAAAGAGGAGAATCTAGAGGCATGACTGAAGCAGCAGAACAAGTGAAAACCCTGAGTTCAGACCTTAGTACCTAAAAAACAAAAGATATATGAAAGTGGCCTTCGAAAGTGAACACCGGCTTCAGGGTTATAGTGACTCTACTCGACTCAGACCGTGACTTGGGTAACAGCACCCCAGTATCAGTCTCAGGTTCAAACTATGGCTCCAGTGTAGGCCATTAGTCTAAAGAACAAATGGACAAAGTCAATTTGGCCCTAGCTTCCTGAAGAATAATGTTCACCCTTAATAAGACACGGCAAAGAAGCAGTCACCAGGCAATATTAAAATTATATAGAAACTACCACCTCCATAACAATGAGCTCATCCATTTTTATGGATATGAAACCTGAGAAGAGACCATTCTGCCTCAGAAGGGGTTAAGTGGAGCCTAAGCTCTAGACTCAGACATCAAAGTTTGGGGAGTTCTGTAGACCCCTTAGGTAGATGATCCTGGCAGGTGTCATAGTCTCTGAGGATGACTTTGTTTGGGGTACTTTAACCAGATGCCACAAAGGAGAAGGTTTAAATCACACAGGCTTACTGTCTCCCAGTTCTGAATGCCAGAGGACTGAGTTCAGGGAGTTGGCAGTCTAGAAGCCCTCTGAGGTCTATAGGGAAGGATTTGTTCTAGGCCTTTCTCCTGGGCTGTCCTCACGTTCCCATGGCACGTCCCTGTTTGTCTCTGTTCACTTTCCCCTTCTTATTATACTAGTTAATTGGCTTCATGCACTTCTTAAAGGTCTCCTTTTAACTTGATTTGAGTAAATATCCTATCTCCAAAAAAATCACCTTCTGGGATACTAGAGGTTTGGACTTCATTATGTAAATTTGTGGGGGGAGGGACTCACAACTCAACAAATAGCCATGTTTTCTTATCTGTGATAGGTCACTAGTAAGTAATACTACCTGCCTGTTAGATGTGTTCCAGAAGAAGCTCCATCTATAAAGACAAGAAAAAAAGTCTCTAGATGCTCAGTAGAGACATAATGTGTGTGTGTATGTGTGTGTGTGTTGCTGAGAATTGAGCCAGGGCCTTTCGCATATTAGGCAGGTGCTTTACCACTAAACCACATCCCCAGCCCTCATATGGTTTTGATGACAAATATGCTGAACTCACAGATACAGAACCAATGGATACAGAGAAAGTAAAGGAAGGGAGTGAGCAGAAGTGACATATGGAAGACAGAATCAGTAAAGGAGAAAAGGGTCACAAAAGCAAAATCTAAGAATCATGTTCTTGTGACAAGAAGAAATGCGTGTTGCAATGAATCTCCATTGTGATACGGATGTACTATTTCCTCAGTTTGCAATATACTTATACTTTTGCCATTAAAACAAGGAAAGAAGTAACTCCACCTTAATGATGTACTGACCACCTGGTAAGCACTAAGTAAATAATCAATTAACAGAGGAAGCTAGCGATGTTTTTTCCATCCTTGCTCCACTATCTTGACAGCTCCAAGTCAAGTAAGGAGCCCATCAGATTTCTGCTTTATTTCTTATGGAATAATGGCAGAGGCTCTTCATCCAATTTGCATTGCATTCACAGTATGTATTCTTCAACTGAGTAAAGTTTCCTATTATTAAAAAGAAAAGAGTTAGGCAACATATTTATATTTTTTTCTTGCACCTCTAGATACAGACTGATGCCATCTGGTGAATAAGCTTGCTTAGTCAAGGCTATTTAGGGCTGCAACATCCTGACCCACACTTCCTTGTGTTCCTGGTGCTGGAAGGGAGGAGCCAGGACAGCCCTGGGAAAAGACTGTGCTTAACTGCTAGCGCTGAGTCAGCAGCAAGCATTCAGGATGGTTATTTGTGGGAGGCCCTGAAGAGTGGCTATTATTTTAAAAGAAGTTCTCATAGAAAGAATGTTGGATTGAAAATAAATAAACGGGCTCGTGGAAGCTAAATAAAACTGTAATGGAAGTGAAATGCGAAGCACTTGATTGTGTCCACCCAACATTCATGCAGACAGCTTGCCACAGGCTCTGAGCTCTCAGTCCCTTCAGGAGTCCCATGATAATCATGGCTCACATCACTGATGATGCCTACTGCATGACATTTGAAGTGGAGCTTGCTTTAGGCATACTCATGTGACTGTCTCTAACAAAGGAAAAAGATGGACATATATATATATATATATATATATATATATATATATATCACATCTTCATTTTTCACATTATAACATCCCTGAAATCAGTCTGCATTTTAAAATGGATGCAGTAAGAAGTGAAAGGGGAGGTGCAGAAATGGTAGGACAAGGGACAAACAAATGCACCAGTGGCACTCACTGGACACTATGTTGAAAATGAACTATACAATTGGTGGCTGTGATGGAAGGGGGAAACTGGGAAATAGCTATGGAAGGGGCGACATTGGCCAAAAAGAAATGTACTCTTTACCTGACATATGTAACTGGAATCCCTCTGACATCATCTTTATAATTACCATAAAAATAAAAATAAAATAAAAAGAAGCACTGTGTCATGGGAACCAGTGGCTTATACCTGCAATCCTAGCTATGCAGGTGGCTGAGATCTAAGGCATGCAGTTCAAAGCCATTTCAGGCAGGAGAAAACATGATTCTCATTTCTCATTAGCCACTAAAAAGCCAGAAGTGGTGCTATAGGTCAAGGGGTAAAGTGCGAGCACAAAACCTCGAAGAGTTCAAGTGCTGAGTTCAAGCCCCAGAACTGGCACAAAAGAAAGAGGAGGAGAAGGAAAAGGAGGGAGGGGGAGGAGGAGAAAGAAGGAGGAGGAGGAAGAGGAAGAGTAGGAGGAGAGGGAGAAGGAGGAGAAAGAGGAGAAAGAGCAGGAGGGGGAGGAGGAGGAAGAAGAGGAGGAAGCAGCAGCAGCAACAACAACAGCAACACTGTGTCAGCTGGGCGCTGAAGGTTCATGCCTGTAATCCTATCTACTTAGAAGGGTGACATCTGAAGATCGTGGTTCCAAGCCAGTCCAGGCAGAAAAGTTTGTAAGACTCCTATCTCCAATGAATCAGCAAAAAACTCTACAAGTAGAAATGTGGCTTAAGTGATAGAGTGCCTGCTTTGAACAAAAAAAGCCAAGCATTAACACTAAGCACTAAGTTCAAGCCCCAGTACTAACACAAAAACAAACAAATAAATAAATAAATAAAGCATTGAGACAAGTGGCTACACTTTTCCTGTTTTCATGACATATAAAAATACTATGATAGCTAACAATCAATAGTGACAGACTCAATGAAAATGGTAGTGGCTGTCAAACTTATCTGAGCTTCATTGTGGACTTGCTTCTTTCTCAATATAGTGCCCGGTATGCCTCCTACATTTATATTGTGCCCTAAAGAAGAATATATTCAGGTTGCAAAAATAGAAAGAAAAAAAAACTGGTCATGAAGAGATTAGTGTTCAAACAGGTATCACACTGTAAATTAGCAGTGAGCAATTCAGGCTCAAAATGAATAGCGTTCCATTATATATGAAAATAAAAGATGAGATTATAGCTCTAGAGGTGAGTGTGTGTGTGTGTGTGTGTGTGTGTGTGTGAAAGAGACAGACAGACACACACACAGACACACAGAGGGGACAGAGACAGAGACAGAAAGAGAAACAAGGGCGAAGACTGCAACTGAGGCTGAGTGCTGAGAGTTTGGTTACAGCTTTAGCAGGAAGACATAGCATGGGACTGAGCCAGGAGGAAGGAAAGAACATAAGCAGGAAATGAACATAAGTAGCTTGTGTGTCAGGCACTGGTACCTTGTACCCATAATCCTAGCTACTCAGGACTGAGACAAAGGCTCAAGGTTCAAAGCAACTCTGAGCAGGAAAGTCTGTAAGACTCTTATCTCTAATTAACCACCAAAAAAGCAAGAGTGGAGCTGTGGTTCAAGTGGTAGAGCACTAGCTTTGAGCAAAAAAGCTAAACAACAGATCCAAAACCCTAAATACAAGCTCCAGTATTGGCACAACCACCGAAGGAAGAGGTGGGGGAGAAGACGTGGTGAGCCAGCCGTGAAGGCTGTGCCTCTGAAGAGAATCCGGACCCTGCCATTCCATCATGCAAAACCCCTCCCTACAACCTTACACACTGACAGCCAGCTCTCCATTCCACAGCAAGGAACATGCATTTCCTTTTCCCTACCTCTTGAAAAGCATGGCATCCAACTTATGCTCAATCAACAGCAATTTGTCTTAAGAAAGTTTATACCCTATTATTTTTTATTTTTAATTAAGTTTTTTTTGTGAGAATACTGTACAGAGGAGGGGTACAGTTACATGAGCAAGGTAATGAGTACATTTCTTATCAAACATTGTTGTCTCTTCTTCTTGACACAATGTCTCCCATATAGAAAGAAAAACAAAGAATAAAAGTAGAAGACCATGGAGCCTTTTCTCCTCTAAGCTCCAGAAGAACTCTTCCAGAAGCAAAGACAAATGATTTTCATTTGTTCCTACCCTATGAGAACTGGTCATTGCTCCAAGTTTTGCTTCCTTGAAACAAATAGCTCTTGACTCAAAACTCTAGAGAAGCAATCTCATGTTGCACTAGACTAGATGGAAATGTTTTCAGTAGCCATTAAAAATCCCAGTCTAACAGCACTATCCAACTGTGCTAGCCGGACATGAGTCTATTAAAGGTAAAAAAAAAAAAAAAAAAAAAAAAAGCAAAGATATCTTAGAACAAAAGATTGAGTAGCTTTATTATGTGACTTCAAGAAGCCCAGTTCTTGTGTTCTTTCTTCTTCAACTAGAATAATCGTCACTTAAGAAGCCATCTCAAAACCTGTGTGGGAAGGCCAATATAACTGAAGAAGAAATGGCCTACAGAAAAGAATGTGAGCTGAGCTGAGTTGTTGCCAACTTTCGCTCATCTTCCACATTTTCTCCTTCCTACTTGCATCTGCAAAGGAACTTTCCCACCCATTGCTCCACCTGCTGTATTTGCCTGAGGCACACACAGATCAACAGATACTTGCTGGAGAACATTAAATAGCAAATGCCAGGCTCTGAGAATATAGTATCAAACAGAATGTGCACAAGACATGCATGAGTTTAAACAGGTTACCAGGGCAGTGACAAAATCTTCCACCCACCTTCCATGTGTTGTCTTAGTAAGCATTTTTACTTGACTTTGCGGAACAAACAGGAATGTGGCCTTGGGTACTTTCACCGGAATTCCCAGAGACTTAGAATCTTCCATAGAGAATAGCATCTTTATCATCTCTGCCTGAGGCCTTCCACTTTTTCTTTACACATACAAGTGCTATTAGAGGGTGCAATGATGGGGGTGAGAAGTGCCTTACAATCAAGCACCATTTATTAATCATTATGCTTGCACAATAATTATTATTAGCTCTGCATCCCAGAACCATCTTGTCAAGAGAGGAAGAGTTCATGGCTTCATCATTCCTTGATGTCTAATACTTTCTCAAGCTTTCATTTGGAAACAAATATGAATATCAATGGCTTACTGGGACAGAGCTGGAAGAAAGACAAAATGGAAATAGAAAAAGTATATCTAAAGTGGAACTGAAGGCTCAGAAGGCATGGCTCAAGTGATTGAATAGTTTTTGAGTTTCTGAGTTTAATCTCTAATACTGTCAATAAATAAAATAAAAACAAAGTGGAACTTTGGGGAAGAAATGAGCTTAATTTGCGCATGCCATGTGAGGTCTTGAATCCTTACCAACCTATGAAGTAATCTAATTTTTACTGACATGCTTAGGTCCTATAAATCCAAGTATTGTCTTGAAGAATGTGACTTGCGATGCGAGGAAGGACCAGGGTAAGTACTCTGTGATTTTCTATGTCATTACAGACTCAGGAAAGAACCACAAATCAGAGACTGAAGAGCCATACAGGGTCACAACCCTCAAGCAATACCATCAGTCATTATCAAGTATATATATTTTTTTCTTTTGCTTACCACTAAAAACCCTGCTGAAATAAAGAAAAATCATGAACTATAATAGATATTTCTCTTTTTTACCATTATGTGATTTTGAAATCATTAGTTACTTAGTCTAGAGGTCTAGGGTACTAGGAAATGCCACTACAACTGAGATGTGAATGGAAGGCTCAGGACTCCCTTTGCTTTGAACAAAAGATGGAAGCTTTTCCCTCATCTTGCAAGAGTCCCACCAAGAGAGCTCCTGTGGCATCTGTCCAGCAGTTCACATTCCTCCGAATGATTTCTTGAGTCCAGCAAAAGGGGATGTTGGCAGCTAATGATGGGTTGCCATAAAGGGTGGATTGGTTGAAAGATAACTCAAAAAGTAGATGTAGTATCTTAGAGGGATACTTATTGAGCTCAGAAGTTTCATATGGACTTGTGTCTACAAAAAGTGAAAGAAAGTGGAAGGAAGAAAAAAAAAGGAAAAATGATAAGAGAAGAAATCAATTAGTGCTACCACTAACAACCCAGAATTATAGATAGATGTTGACAGATGAGTGTAAAGTCACTGCTGAGGTAAGTCGCTCTCCACAGTGAAGGGTAACTTAATTCCTGAACAGTCAGAAAAGGCTTCCCAAAGGAAATGAGGTTTGATCTGACAGATGGACACTTGCCATCTAACCAGAAGAATATGCCCAACGGAATGCAGAGAGGGGCCTATGCTCAGGCCACCGGCTGACTAAATCATAACCTCCTTGTGAAGGAAAGAAGAGATGGATTGTTGGTGCCCAAAGGACAGGGAGTAACTGAGGGAGAAGGGCTACAGGGAGTTTGAGTATACAAGGCATAACAGGCAGTGAAGGATATTGTCCTTCAATGGGAAAGGAGAAGACTTTAGGCACAAAAGGGACTTTGTTTTACAAAAAATCCCATTGGCTATACAGCGTGGAAGCCAGGTTTACGGGACAAGAAGGAATAGAGGAGGTCACAGAAGCTGTCAAGGCTAAAGAGGAAGACTGCAACTTAAACTAAGGTTTTAGAAGAGGAGAGTAAGGAATAGATCTGAGTTATTACTGTCTGTCTATATCTCTCTATCCAACAATCCACACAGTGAGTGCTACCATATGCTATTGTCTTGCACCACTGTGCTGCCTCAGTGGACATTTCCAATGCATTCAATATGGACAAGGGTAACTTTGCCTTCCAGGAGACATTTAGCACTGTATGGAAACAGTTTGTGCCATTACCACGGATGATGATGTTGCCACTAGAATATACCTGATAGATGCCACCAGAACCTGCTGGATAGAGTCAAGGATATTGCTAAACAGTTTACAATGCACAGGAAAAAAAAATGAACAATAAACATTGTCCATGTAGAACCCTCAATAAACAATGATCCATTCCCCCCAGATACTAACAATGCCAACAGCTAGAAATCCTAATCTAGACTCAGATTGTCTCTAATGGCCAAGATGAAAGTAGAGAGATTCCCCTGACATTACTTTTATGAGTTCTGGAGAGAGTGAATGGGAATTAGCCATAGACTTCAACAAAGAAGACCAGTCAGAGACTATTGGGTAGCTGTCAAGCTTTAGCTCTGGCAAAATACCATGCTACTGGTGGAGGCCTCCTGTACAATGTCTCCCAACCTTCTGGCTTCTCTTCCTTATTGTCTATAAGAGCCCTCTGTCTCCAGATGTTTATCTCTTATTTAGGTCTTGTCCATGGTCTATAGACTTCCATCCTGGCCACAGAACATGGCCAACAATCGACTATATCTTCAAGCTTGGGGAAAAGAAGTTTTCAAGATTTGGGGAGTATTGCCGGGAGTCGGTGGCTCATACCTGTAATCCTAGCTAATCAGGAGGCTGAGATCTGAGGATCCAGGTTCAAAGCCAGCCCAGGCAGGAAAGGCCGAGAGACTCTTATCTCCAATAAACCACTCAGAAAACTGGAAGTTGCACTGTTGCTCAAGTGGTAGAGCGCTGGCCTTGAGCTAAAGAGTTGAGGTATAACACCTAGGCCCAGAGTCCAAGTTCCATGACCAACTGAAAAAAAAAAAAAGATTTTGGGAGTATTGAATTAATGGCAAACACTTACTAATTAGTGCTCTGCATAATTTTCCTAACCTACTCTCTAGTATAATAGTAGTTCATCCTTCTTACATCACCCTCATTAAAGTCAAGCTGAAGACTGCACCTCAAGTTGCTGCTCCTTTTCCAGCTTTCTCTTTTGGTTCCTCCTTTGCCTCACTATTCCAACACTCACCTAGACTGTTCCTAGAAATGTGAACTCTTAACCTCTCACAAAGACTTAGTTCTGCCTTCTCCCAAAAGATGATTCAGGGTTCCAGACAATACACCTTCATTCTACTGATATGGTTGGGTAGAGTGGCTCATGCCTACAATACCAATACCAACACAATACTTGAGAGACAGAGATAGAAGAATTTCAGTCTATGGCCAGCCCCAAACAAAAGTGTGCAACCTTATCTGAGAAAAAGAATTAAAGAATAAAAGATTGAAGCATGGCTCTGGGTAGTAGAACCCTTGCTTTACTATAAGCAAAATGCCCCAAGTTCGGTTACCAGTACAGCAAAAATACTATGTCAATTGTTCTTGTCTTGCAGACTGACTTTCTCACTCTCATACAGAGGATTAGCTGGCTCACCTATTTCTATCTCAAACATAGAATCACCGCTCCTGCTTTTGGCAGCACACAATATCCGTGATCTCACAGACAGACCAAACATTGCAGAAAAGAGCAAGAAAGAATAGATGAGGATAAGTGCTTATCAGAATATCAACAATAAAAAAGAAATATGGTAACTATTCCATCAAGAATGCCTAGAAAATATTAGCCCCATTGTAGAAACCAAATTCACTTGGTATTTTGTCGTATTCCACGTGGAGTTTATTTATTCTCCAAAGTCCACCTGATCCCCATATTCTCATTGTTTTTCCATTTCCAAAAGAATGCACTACTGCCCTTGTAAGAACAATGATAGCTCTGGAGAAGTTATTGATGAGACTTTCAGATGAAAAGCTAGAAATGAAAAAGACTTTGATTTTGGACTGATTGATTTTTTTTTTTTTTTTTTTTTTTTTTGCCCTAATGTAATGGATAGAAGATTGGCTTTCCTCCAGGAAGATGCAGAGAAAATTTTGATTTTGTTTCCTTTCATACTCTTAGGGAAACTGTGATTCATGTTTACCTTGCTGTTATGATGATTATGATGTATAGGTGAATTGCAATGGAATTCAAAGGCAGATGCACAGAGGCGCACAAAGGCCATTGTTATTTATATGTGATTTCCCAACACTAGCTCAGACTCAAAGAAACGAATGTGGTATGTAACAATATAGCCAAAGTCACTTCTGCATGTTCATGGATAGTTTCGGTGAAAGAGAGAATAAGTCCAAGTATAGAACAGTCTATCTCATGAATAGATCACTGCCTTTATGATCTCAAGGTCATTCGAAAGTACTGTCCACCCTTAAGTGGCTCCTTGGTGCTAATCAGAAGTACTCAATTACTTATGGTTGGAAGTTGAACCCTGAACTGAGTTTAGCTTAGTGGTAGAGCTTCTGCCCCAGCATGGATAAGGTGCTGTGTCCAATCCACAGCACTGTAAAACAAATGAATATCTAACATAAAAAAACATAATTTACCTTTTTATTAAAATGTAAATGTTAGTTGGGAATGTGGTGTAGTGGTAGAGTGCTTGCCTAGTATGCATGAAGGTCTGAGTTCCATTCCTCAGTACCACATACACAGAAAAAAACAGAAGTGGCACTATGGCTCAAGTGGTAGAGTGCTAGCCATGAGCAAAAGAAGTTCAGGTCCTGAGTTCAAGCCCTAGGACTGGCAAAAAATTTTTTTAATTAAATGTAAATGTTATAGAAGTAGATTGATGCATATATATATATATATACATATATATATATATATATACTCTTGTACAGACACAGATGTATATATAGATGCATATGCATTATCTACACATACATATGGAGAGAAGTATTTCCTTTAAGGAATTGGCCTATGTACTTATAGAAGCTAGCAAGTTGGAAATCTATAGACTAGACATTCAGGGTAGGACGTCCAGAAGGAAGTCATATCATAGACTCGAGTGTACAGGCATTCTGGAGGTAGAATTTTCTTCCTCCTCAGGAAACCTCAGTTTAGGTTCTCTCACAACCTTCAAAGGATTGAATGAGACCCATCCACATTGTAGAGAGTAATCTGCTTTAATTCAAGTCTGCTGATTCCAATGTTTAATTTGGCACCATAATTTAGTCAAATGGCCATACAAAGTTGACTACTACAAATACCTTGGCTTCCATTACCATATTTAAAGGCAAGTTTTCTAAAGGTTCAGGACCTGAACAAAGCAAGTTTGGGCCAAAAAAAAATTTTTTTAAAGGAAAGCAGGGAAGAACCCCAAGACAGGAATCCCTGACTTCGGAAACAGAAGTCAAATGGTCATGGAGAATTTGAGGTGAAGACAATAGCAATAGAGCTGCTGACCCAGTGCTATGAAGTTGCAAAGATGGTAACATTGCAATAACTGCTATCAGTGCTATGGGTCAGTCACTGTTCTAATTCTTTTGTATGTTACTTCATCCTCCCCAAAAGACAGATGATTGTCTCCCTTTTACAGAGAAGATCCCTGAGCTGTAGGGAGGTTAAGTAATCTTCCCATGGGCACAGAAATAAAAGTGAGCAGTGTTGGGCTTTGAACCCCTTCAGTCTGTCATCACAGCCTGTATTGGCGAACATGATTCCATCATTTCTGAAACTGCTACTGACGATACTATCTATTATGTCCTTCTGTGTTCCTAGTGTTAGGACATACACATACAATATGTTCTTTTTAGTACCAGGAAAAAGATTGAATCTCCCAAGGCCCCAGTTTATTTAGCTATATCAGATAATGTAACCCATTTGGTTTGCTCCTTCTGCATAGTTTGTAAATTTCATTTCAGTAGCTTCTGTTCATGAATGGTTTATTTGTTTCCAGTTACCTTGAACCTCATTTCCAAGTAAGAAGAGTATAAACCCTAAAAGACAAGCAGCAGTTTATATATCATGTTGTTGCTTATAACAATCAATGTCTATGGATGTTGAACATTTTTACACTCCTGGAGAAGCTCTATTACCTCTGAAAACAAAGTAATAAAAGTAGTTTCTTTTATAGCAATAGCTGAGGCTCAAGCAAACCCTGGTATTTTAAGAACTTACACTTCAAGATCAAGAAGGTGTAGATAGGAAAGCCGGGCCTTGAAAACACTACTGAAGTAAAACTTCCCAGGCTGGTGCTCTACAGATTCATCTAGAAAATATTGAAAGGCACACAAGAATTTTTGGAGGGAAAGGACTCAGGAGGAGGAATGGCTTCTTGTTAAAAATGATCCAGGAGATGCTGAGGAAAAGTGGGTGTCCTCCGTTAACCAGAGCATACTGGCAAAGCAACAAGTCCACTCCTTGGGAATGGTCCCTGGTTATGCTTCCCAGCATGCTCCTGTGTCTACTGATTATCCAGCACTGATTTCCCTTAGGATCCAAGACTGAGGGAAGCTATCTACTCCCTGACCTTGACTCTCATAAATCTGGTCATTCTATCTTCTGTCTCTCTGATTCGTCTGTCTCTCTGATTCTTATCCTACCTTATCTCTGTTCCAGTACAGCATGATACAGACCATAAATATTAAGGCAACATCTCCATCTTTAATTCTCTCCTCAATGGGACTTCCCACACTATGGTACAAGGCAGGATATCACAGACACAAATTAAGACTTTCACCTGATATTTTCAGACCATCTCACTGAGGCCACAGAGCCCTAAACCTCCTCCTTTTCCCAAGCCCTGAGTCAACTGTGCTGGGCTCAGTGATGCTAGCTGGCTTATGTCCTAGACCAAGCTGCAGTGAAGCTACAGAAAGGGTCTTTTTGCTCAGTATGGGGGTGAACTTTCAAAGGAGCCAGATAATTCAGGGGGTGGGAAGGTGGTTCAGTGGTAGAGTGCATACATGAGGCCCTGGGTTTGATTCCTCAGCACCGCATAAACAGAAAAAGCTGGAAGTGGCTCTGTGGCTCAAGTGGTAGAGTGCTTGCCTTGAGCAAAAGAGCTGAGGGACAGCAGTTCAGGCCCAGAGTTCAAGCCCCACAATCGACCAACAAAACAAAACAAAACAGAGGAGCCAGCTAACTGGGCAGAGATGTCAGTGGGACACATTCTTTACATAGTCTAAACCAGTAGGAGCAGGAAAAGGCAGGTCAGAAAACACTAAGACCAAAGTTATGAGACAATCTGGAAAATCCAGAGAGCTCCATTGAGGTATACCTCACAAACCACAAGCAGACCCTAGGCAATGAAACTCTAGCTGTGTGGTTGATGCTTGCAATGAACTGATGGATACGGGACATGAGAGTCCCAGAATCCTTCACTTACCACTGGAAACCAATGTTCTCATTGATAGACTAATAAAAACCAGACAGAATGTGTTCACATCTTAGTGAGTGAAAAGCCAAAATAAGTAGAATCATAGAATGAAGATACTTATTGCCTATAACAGGTAAAGGAAACATGAATGTTATTTCCAAAGCAATGTTCTTCTTGAGTATGAGGTGATGAAGGAGAGAGAGTAAGCATGGGCACATTTCTGAGCATGCTCAGTTTAAGATCATAGTTCAAGAAGAAAGATGTCTGACACATTTGGGAGCATTCTTAGCTCGTGGTCATAGAACATTCCTGGGTGTGTTCACCTTATGTGACTATGTTTATGAACATGCTCAGAATCCTTCAATCTGCATTAATGTAGAAATGTTTCCTTCACAAACCTGTTTGGCTCATTTAGCAACACCTTCAATATTACAACTAGTTGTAATATTGTCCTCAGTGGCATTGGCTTAGACATCTACCTCATTGATTGGACATCTCGTGGTCCAACTTTGAATGTTAGCTATTCTAAAGATTTGCTGGGCCTGCACACACCAGAACTGACTGTATGGAACAATAATCAGATCATGTCTACCCCCAAATCCTATGACTACTAGAGGATGCCTGGTTTTCAAGAGATTCTGTGGTCAGTCAGTCAGTCAACATACTTCTATATGCATCTACCTCTGCCTTGTGCTCTCATACTGAGAAAATGAACATTAGCTTCTTAGAAGATAAAAATATGTAATCAAGTAAGTTCATGGCTGTAATTCCAACACTCAAAGGCTGAGGCTAGAGGATCCAGATTTCTAGATCTACCTGAGCTAAAATTGAGATTTTCTCTAAAAGAAATAGAGATGGAGGGAGAATGTAAAATATGACATTTTATAGAGTCTTAGTCCCTTGAGTAAAAGATATATACATGAACAAAAATATTGATAATGAATGCCAACCACAGTGCCTGTAATCTCAGTACTCAGAAGACTAAGGCAGGGGGTTCACTAGTTGAAAGCCAGCCTGGGCTTCAGACTTTTGTTTTTTGAGACCAAGTCTCAAAACAAAGGCCATACTAAAGCTACCAGCACAAATATGTTTATCGCAGCGTTATTCACCATTGCTAAGATATGGAACCAACCCAGATACCCCTCAGTAGATGAATGGATCAAGAAAATGTGGTGTATATACACAATGGAATTCTATGCTTCCATCAGAAAGAATGACACTGCCCCATTTGTAAGGAAATGGAAAGACTTGGGAAAAAAATATTTTAAGTGAAGTAAGCCAGACCAAAAGAAACATAGGTCCCAGGGTTTCCCCTATTTGTAATAATTAGTATTATGTCTAGGATAATCCTAGCAGAATAACTAAAAAGCTATGTATATATGACCATGTAAGATGATGCTAAGTGAAATGAACTCCAAGACATGGACACAAGAGGTTTTTCTTTGTTCTTGTTAATGTACTATGTGATTTCTTTTCTTTTTTGTGTTTGTTTCCTCCATATGGTTTATCACCCGTTGTCACTGTATTTGATTTTGGTGCTCTGAGTATTGTATATATGTTTATCTGAATTAGGGAAGGGAAGGGGAACAACAAAATGGTGAAACAAAGGACAAAGGGGAAACCAATGCAACACTGATGTACACAAGACAATATGTTAGAAATTTTCTGTACAACATGGGGTAGGTGGAGGAAAACTGGGAGAAAAATGAGGGAGGGGGTAACAAATTCAACAATAAATATACTTATTACCTTACTTATGTAACTGTAAACCCTCTCTATATCACCTGTATATAACAATAAAATTAAAACATAAACAAAAATATGATGATGAGATTGGCATTGTGTAATCCTGTGTCAAAAAATAACCCATCTTAAGGGATGGGAAGGGGAAACAAAGGAGGAGGCAAAAATGCTTGATAAGAAATGTACTCATTACCTTGCTCCCTTGCCCATAACTCCTCTGTATGGTATTTCCAAAAAAAAAAAAAAAAATCCATCTTGTAAATGATAAAGAAAAATCTAACCCAAATTAGCTTAAATAAAAAATGAAAATTACTGATCTAGTAAGGCAAACTCTAAAGGTAGTGTGTGATGGATTCAATCCCCACACAATATGATTAGGGTCTATCTTTTCAAAGGGCCAGGAATGAATCAGTTCAGTTTTTGCCTCTTTTTTTTGGGGGGGAAAGGGGGTCCGGTCATGGGGCCTGAACTCTGGGTCTGGGCGCTGTCCCTCAGCTTTTCAGCTCAAGGCTAGCGCTCTACCACTTGAGCCACAGCACCACTCCCGGCTTTTCTCTTTTTGCTTATGTGGTGCTGAGGAATCGAACCCAGGGCCTCAGGCATGCAAGGCAAGCGCTCTACCACTGAGCCATCTTCCCAGCCCCCAGCTTTTAAAGCATTTAACTAGCATATCCAAGGCCCTGTTTTGAATCCCCAACTCTCCCCCACAAAAACAAAATTACTGAAAAATTATTTTCTCTCTCCATTTCACAATTTTGTCGTATTTAACTTGAAAGAACATATGCAGTGATTAGGGAGTGTTATAGATTAAACTTTTACATCTTTTGGGGGGGGTGTGAGTGAGAGGAGATTTCAGGTTCAACCAGAGATTCCAGTACTCAAACAAGTACTGTGGAATTCCACATCACTGTCCCCTGTTGGCCTAATTAGGGTCATGTACCCATATCTGAACCAATTTCACTGGTTAGGAGATGGAATGCACCCAATGGCTTAGACTATACACAAGCTCCTCCCTGGATCATGAGGAAGAGTTAGCTTATGTAGACTCACAAGCACCAATAATGAGAGAGAAGAACACGTGGCAACTGCTGAACCAGAAAGGGAGTGCTGTCATCATAGGAAGTGAGAATGGATACTGAGGGTGAAAAATACCAAAAGCCAACCCCAGATTTCCAAGGCTGCCCTCAGTCTTCTTTCTGCCATATCTGTTTCTATATTTCAGATCTAGTCCATGTTCATAATCTCATCTAGTTATTTCATCCCCCCTCCCCAGCAATACTAGGGTTTCTAATCGCACGTAGCTGGGATTACAGATATGCACCACCATGACCGGCTCTTATCTGGCTTTGACTATTGTTCTTGAGCAACTCAGTCTATCACAGTTGGCCAGGTCAGTGGTTCTGACTTTGCCAGTCTGTGCTTGTTGAACCTCAGTTTCTGCAAAGCTTTGCTGAGACTATATGAGATCCAGCTGACATCTGCTACATGGTATGTCCAATTTGAGCCTCCCAACTCTACCTCTTACTGGCCATAGCCAAAGTCAGTATGACTCGCATTTCTGTGTTTCCAGTCCAAGAGTCACAGATTTACAACATGCTAGCCAAACAGCCAGCCAGCTTTGGGGAATACAATTTCTTTAAAGATACACCTCTAAGAGGACAAAGATAACTAGTAACAGTCAAAGATTTGCTAAATTTTATTTAGCAAAATCTCTTTCCAGTAGCAGATGACTAGTGGATTGTTTATAGTATGAAATTTGCTGAACTGTGTGTGTTACTGAGTTTTTTTTCTTTTCTTAAGTTTTTTATTGTGAAAATACTGTACAGAGGGGTTACAGTTACATGAGCAAGGTAATGAGTACATTTCTTATACAGCATTGTGGCCTCCTCCTTTGTTTTTTGTTCCTGAGTTTTTACTTGACTCTGGTGTGTTCATCATAGTCTCTGAGTAAGTATGATAGTCTTACTGCCCCTAGTGTTCAAGTGACACAGTGATACACTGGTGACTTTAGGAAAATTCGTTTCAGTGGAGGACCAGCTTATGCTGGCAAAAAATCTGAATGGTGATTTTTTCCTATATGGAATAGGAAACTTACACTTATCTTCCCCATCTCCATGCCTGAACTCATGAATTGACTACAGAAAAATATATTGACCTTGGCACTGGTGGCTCATACCTATAATCTTAGCCACTCAGGAGACTGAGCTCTAAGGGTCTAAGAACTTAAGGCTGACTTGAAGCCAGCCTGAGAAGAAAGTCTGTGAGACTCTTATCTCAAATGATGCACCAAAAAGCTAGAAATGGGAGCTGTGTCTCAAGTGGTAGAGTGCCATTCTTGAGCTAAAAAACTAAAAGAGCAAGGCCTAAGTTCAAGTCCCAATACCAGCACACACACACACACACACACACACACACACACACACACACACACACGTACACAAACACAGACACATACACACACACAGTGTTATATCTACAGTATTGTCTCTGGGCCTTGAACTAAAGAAGAAAAATAATAATTATCAGCAAAGTCAAGGATGAAGAACATGATAACAGAGCCAGAAAATCACTTTTAGCTAAAGTGTTAACCTTTTGAAATTATTTCCCAGATTTATCTTCTAGAAGCAGAATCCACTTTAGATGGTCATAAATCCAACTGAGTTCTGAGAAAGTGTATATTCTCAGACTTGTGTGAGGTGGAGTTTGAATGGCTATATGTTTTTCTTGGTTTTATTTTCATGAGAAAAAGTAATTTAGAAGAAAAAGCTCACCAAGCACATCTGTAAGACTTTAGTTTCAACAAGCTATTAAAATTGCCTCCCAGTTCAAAGGGTGGTGGGTTTTCATTTTTCATGTGCATATCTGGTACAAAAAGGTAGCCCCATAATTTTCTTCTAAAATTAGATAACTTTGTAGACTTTCGGTCTCTTTCATTTAATCACCCAAGTTATCTGAGCATGAGCAAAGGAGGAAGTAAGCCAATGGGATTGTTAGTCCTTAAAGAAAAAATTTTACTTATCCCTTCAGATATGGTTTATGTATGTGTGTGTGTGTGCGAGAGAGTGGGGGAGAGAGAGTGGGAAGGGAGAGAGAGAGAGAGAGAGAGAGAGAGAGAGAGTTTGTATATGCCCTTGTGGGCCAGTATCTGACACTTGAACTCAGCATCTAGATGTTATACCTTAGCTTTTTCATTCAAGGCTGGTATTCTGCCACTTGAGCCACAGCTCCACTTACAGCTTTTTGGTAGTTTATTGGAGATAAAAAAAATCTTACAAATTTTGCTGCCTATGGTGGTTTTGGACCATGATCTTCAAATCTCAGCCTCCAAGATTACAGGTGTGAGCCATGGCACCAAGCCAGATACAAGTCTTCAGATGGATTCTTTATAGATAACTGCTAACCACTTTTCTGTGTAATATTTGTAACTTGTTTACATTCCTCATTCAATAAATGTTTTAAATCATAGTCAACTTCCTCATTGGCCATCCGCTATTCTTTGCTTAAGTTAAGAAAGGGTTTGTTTGTTTTTTTGGTCACATGCAATGTTATAAAACATCCTAATCAGCTTGATGACAGAGCAAACTTACATACTGTAGAATAGGACTCTAGGCCTGATTTCTCACATGTCTAATTAGGGAGAGGGAGGGAGTCAATGAGAATCCTCTGAAGTGGAAGAGTGATTGCCTGTGGGGAAGTGAAAGTTGAAAGTTGATGTTCATCTAAAGATACTTTTGCTGATAACTTGCTTGCCAAGCACACATAATTGGCTAGGGAGCCAAACTGGTTGCAACACCGTATTGGGAGACATTTTTGATAGGCAACCAATTTCTTTGTTCTAAGAAAAAAAATTTACAGAATGAAAACTCTGGTTTATAAAGAACCTACTTTTAAAAAGTCAAGTATTAAAAATAACTCTCAATCATTCCTTGCCAGGTCTCCATGAAACCACAGTCAGACCCATAAAATCGCTACCATCACATTCTAAAGAGTTGCTATTCAGCCCTGCAATTCAGTGAGACTGCAAAAATCAAAGCATTTGCCCAGATGGATTCTTATCTTGAAATCAATGAAGCCCTGATCTTTTGACCGAATCTTCTAGAAAAAGAAAGAAAGAAACAGTAACAGGGCATGTATGTATTCTAGACAAGGATGTGTGGGGAAGACGATATTGGGTATCTCCATGCCTGCCAAATTTGAACTTTCAAAGTTTTAATCCTGTGAAACCCTATTACAATTGAACACCATTGTTCAAGGACTTAAATTACTATTTTACTATTTAGGAGACTTGTAAGTGTACCACTGACAATAAGAGAAGATTTTGTTTCTGACTACTTTGTTGATTAAAGGCAGGTTGATCTCAATTTAAGGAGTTTTAATAGTTAATTCTTTATTTTTTGTTACAGCTCTTTGATTCACACTTTTACTACTTTAAAAAATTAATTGAAAACATTTCTCTCTCTACATCATGGTATAATAGGAAGCTGCGGGGAAAGATGGAGATGGGTTGAAATGCAGTGTCATCATGTAAGAGCTATGAGAATGTCAGAAGTTGTGAAGTAACTACTCCCTCGCCCCAGGCACTAGATTGCTCTTGACAAAAGATGTCCAGACTTAAATAGTTGAAGTTTAGAAGGAGGTAAGACATGTAAAGTATCAGCCTGTAATCCTCGCTATTCTGGAGGCTGAAATCTGAGGATCACAGTTCCAAGGAAGCCCTAACAAGAAAATCTGTCAGACTATCTCCAATTATCAGCCACAAAAAGCCAGAAGTGGAGCTATGGCTCAAATGTAGAGTATTAACCTTGACAGAAAAAGCTAAGGGACAGTGCCCAGGCCCCAAGTACTAGCACAAAATAAGAAATGTAAACTCTGAACATGTCAAATCAATTTGCACTTGGGCTTTATTGGCAAGTATTCACTTGTTTTCAAGCGCTCTGTTATCAAGACCAAAACTATACATTAATGAACCAACAGTGCTTTTACTCTTTCCTTAATGTCTCCCCTGTGTTTTTGAGCACTTACAGCAATTACAACACAACGTTCTTTCTAGAGAGTGTATCTATAGTTTTCCTAGATCTGCACACATTTGAAAGAAGAGGGTATAGAGTTCCTAATGGCATATGAGAAAGAAGTCCAAGATGGATTCAGCTACGTCTAGACTCACTAGAAGTGCTCTCTAAGGAACACAACAGGATTCAGGGAAGAATGTTCCAGGGGTACAAGAAGAAATTGCTTCCTTTTTAGCAGCACAAAACTCACCATCCCATAGTCTTGTACTTAGATTCAATACATAAATAAGTAAAATTATTTGAACTTTCACTGTGATCACAATAGTCTCCTAAAATAGTATAAAGATTCAATTAACACTTGGTTCCTTCGAGCTCTGCCAAAGAGTAGGATACATGCATGGCCTCTAACCTCACAAGACTGGAATGGTCAAAACTATCCAGGTTTGATGAGAGATGCCTAGTGATCTATTTAACTTACATTCTGAAATTAATGGCTTCCCCACAGCTAAAGACTTTGAGTGATAAAATGTTATAACACCAGATTTCCTGCTCCAGTCTCTGAGATGAAGTTGAAATAAACACAAAAGCACTATTTCTGTTCAAAAGAGATGTTCCCAAGTTGAACATTTAAAAGTGAATGGACTGCAATTCATCTTACACTCTTAAATAATAGAAAGGTTTCACGAATGATGGTTAAAAAATATTAAGCAAGCCAGGTGCCGGTGGCTCACACCTGTAATCCTAGCTACTCAGGAGGCTGAGATCTGAGGATCTGGGTTCAAAGCCAGCTCAGTAAGGAAAGTCCATGAGATTCTGATCTCTAATTAACCACCAGAAAACCACAACTGGTGCTTGGCTCAAGTTCAACAATGAAGGAACTAGCTATCCAGCTACCCTAATTGTCTTTGGGGAAAAAAAAGTATTTTAAGCCAAGCACCCATGGCTCATGTACAAAAGCCTAAAAAGCCTAAGATTTGGAGGATAATAGTTCATAGCCAGCCCAGGCAAAAAAAAAAATCTGTAATTCTTCATTTCTAAAATAATCAGCAAAAAACAAACTGGAGATATGGCTGAAGTTGTAGAAGATCAGCCTAGCAAACAAAGGTCCTGAGTTCCTACCCCCAGTACAGCAAAAAAAGGAAAGGGGGAAGAAGGAAGGAAGGAAGGAAGGAAAGAAGGAAGGAAGGGAGGGAGGGAGGGAGGGAGGAAGGAAGGAAGGAAGGAAGGAAGGAAGGAAGGAAGGAAGGAAGGAAGGGAGGGAGGGAGGGAGGGAGGGAGGGAGGGAGGGAGGGAGGGAGGGAGGGAGGGAGGGAGGGAGGGAAGACGAAGTACATGTTGAAAAGGCACATATGCCTAGTTAATGGAGTTCCTGATAACCAAATCTGAATCACACTGAGCAACAAAAAATGAGTACTATCATTGAGTCATAACCCAAAAGATAAAATGTTTCTTGAAGTTCATACTGATATAAATAAATAACTGGAAAAACAAATAAAAGACATCTTTTCCTTGGATATTCCCGTTAATAAACACAGAAGGAGTAACAGCGGTAGAAAGTCCCATGCTTAGACCACAGGTAGACCACAAACAAGATTAATTGATGCATGATCAAAATTAGTGGAC